>NC_044032.1:297299956-297918289 GCF_901765095.1 Microcaecilia unicolor
CTTCCCCGATTCTCTCCGGTGGTCATCTGGTCATTTTGGGCACCTTTTTGTGCCTCAGTCATAAGAAAAACAGGTCCAGGTGAAAATGTCCGAGTGTCGTCAGGGATGTCCTTGTTTTTTTTTATTATGGGTCAGGGATGACCAAGTGTTAGGCACACCCACGTCCCTCCTTCGCTACACCTCCGACACGCCCCCCTTGAACTTTGGCCATCTTTGCGATGGAGTGCAGTTGGAGACGTCCTAAATCGGGTTTCGATTATACCGATTTGGATGTCCCTGGGAGAAGGACGTCCATCTTCCGATTTATGTCAAAAGATGGACGTCCTTCTCTTTCAAAAATGAGCCCAGTAGTCTACAGACTCATGGTCTGCCATCAAGAGACATTTAGGTAGTAGGTACATGTATTGTTGTGAGATGACTCATATTTTGGGGTAATTTGTCATTGAGTTATGGGCCAGCACACTGGTGGAGGAAGTTGGATGCACATGTAACGCAATGTTTGCCTTGATAGAACATTACATTTCTGATCACAACTAAGTGTCAGACCTGCAGGCTCAGAGGATTGCATGCAGATGTCACTGTTGTCCTGGATTCATACAAGCCTCACTACCACTTTCACAGCTATTAGCCTATTCACACTTTGCAGGTTAGAGCACAGATATTGGCTATGAGTTTTACAATAGGCAAGAGAAGAATCATATAGTGTGTGTACCATTGTAAGGAACTTGCTGGTCCAATTGGACTGTAGCATAGTTGGCAGGGTTTCACTGGCCCTCAGCAAACGTTGGTACTCACATAGAGTATGTTATGTGAACATAGGACTCCAAAAGCTTTATATCACAAAGGCAAGAATTCACTGTAGATACTGGTGTGGGTTTTTGTTTTTTATTGCAGGACTCGTGCAAATAAGAATCAACACAAATCAGTTAACTTTACCATGGTATAAACAGAACACATTAATAAATTAAAACAAAATGCAAAGAAAAAAATTATTTGCAACCAAGTCCAAATAGACCCCTTAGGAATTCTGTCTCTTTCTCTTTTTTTAATGGCACTGGGGGGGGGGGGGGGTAGGCTGCTGTCTAGGAACAGGTGGTTCATTGGGTGGTGGTGTTACTGCTACAGCTGCAGCAGGCCTGTCTGCTCTTCTAAACATGAACTCCACAATGTCCTCGGCCCCATGCTGCACCACCTGTGTGAGGGACACCCACAAATATCTCTGGTAGTCAGGAACTCTTTCTATCATCTTCGAAAACTACGCTCAATTAGAAATTCAATTGACAAAGCTTTACTATGCACACTAACACATGCATATATCACAACACGCCTGGACTATTGTAATAGTACCTATGCAGGACTTACAAAGATAAATATAAAACGTTTACAAATGATACAGAATACTGCAGCTCGTGTTATCTGCAGGGCCTCTAAATACGACAGAATAATGCCACTTTTATATCAACTTCACTGGCTTCCAGTTGAAGCCAGAATAAAATTTAAAATCTTTACATTGACTCACAAAGCACTGTATTCTCTAATTCCATTGTATTTATCAAACATTATCCTGCCATTTTCGCCTAGGAGAACTCTTCGTTCACTTACAGATAACAGATTGATTATCCCATCACTACAGAAGGCTAGATGGGAGTCCACTAGAAATGTAGCATTTTTTTTCTTGGCCCCCTCTCTCTGGAATTGTCTCCCAAAACACCTCAGATTGGAAGAGTCCTACATTCAATTTCGAAAATTTTTGAAAACGTATCTATTCCAGGAAACGGTTGAAAATAATCTGTGATAAAACGGCATCACTAGGTAGAATTGATTATGCAGTAATTTTTTATGTTTGACATGTAATTGTTATGAATGGTTGTCTAGCAAAATTGGTGTTTTATCTTTTTAAGAATGGCTGTTTTAAGTTTGCTTTCCTATCAATTTGATGGAGTTCTTTTATGTTTTTTTATTACTAATTTTATATTAATATGTAAACCGTTTTTGTTTTGTAACTACAATTTGAGACGGTATAGTAAAATGAATAAACGATAAACGATAACAAAGGGAAGTGGGCAACCTCTGCTTCTAGGGGCACAGATGTCTACTCTGATATGAGGGGTGTAGTGATTCATTTACAAATGTGTGGCCTTGCATTTTTTTGCTCAATACACCCTAATCTTTGTGTATCTCTCCTCCTAAATCCTTTATATACAGGACAATGGAGTGGAGGAGTGGCTTAATAGTTAGTGCAGCAGACTTTGATCCTGGTAACCTGGGTTTCATTCCCACTGTAGCTCCTTGTGATCTTGGACAAGTGTTTCCCTATAGGCAGATTATCTTATGGTTACTAGTAACCACAGCATTTCTGTTACAGTGTTGCTCAATACCACTCTTCACATGGCCAACAGGACGATGTTGGACTGGGAAGTTAGGGCTGACTGGGAGCCAAGTGATAAAGTATCTGCATACAATATTGCAAATACTGTTCTGTTTAATATGTTGTATTATTATTATTATTATTTTTTTTGGGCAGATAATTTCCTGGAGTGTATTCACTGTGCATGATAAAATTAATGACAGAGGTACTAGGGAGGGGCAGCTGGTGCAGCTCCACTCAAGACACAATGAAGGAGGAAACATTTTTCCAGTCCATGAATAGTTAAGCTCTGGAACTCTTTGCCATAAGATGTGGTAACAACGGTTAGTATATCTGGGTTTAAAAAAGGTTTGGACAAATTCCTGCTTGCCCTGGGATTTGTAGTACGGAGTGTTGCCACAATTTGAGTTTCTGCCAGGAACTTGTGACCTGGCTTGGCCACTGTTTGGAATAAAAGATACTGGGCTGGATGGACCACTGGTCTGCCCCAGTATGGCTACTCTTATGTTCTTATGTTATGTTCTTATGTAAGGGTTGCTTCCCTGCTGTGTTCAAGAGTGTCCCTACTGTCCTTTTACTGCTAATCATCACCCCTATCACCCCTATTCTGTGGTCTATTGCTAAAGCCACCATCACTGCTGGAACAGAAGTTTACGTCTGGCTGGCACTGCATGGCTCTTAAAAATTTTGAGCCATGCAGGACAGGACTCTCCCACTTTGCCATTGTGGTATAACATATTTCAAGGGCCACACATGAATTCCTGTATTATGCACTTACTGTGAGAACCACGGTGCTAGCTAGAAAAACGCCACGGTTTCAGTAGCAGTAGTAGGAAATATATTGGAGTATTTGATATGCTTTGGTCTGACTAGCTGGGGCAGGAGAGCTGAATGGCCAATAGCCCATGTGGCTCAACCATGGTCCAATGCCTATGATTTGAGGAGAGATGTTTAGATTTTCTCCAGGTCTTGGTCAGGCCTGTGCTCTGTCTCCATGAATACTAAAAAGTATTACTCTGTTAAAATTGATGTAGCCATAGCTTTATTTATCATTGCACACAAATAAATTGAAAGGTATGTTATGACAGTATGATAAAACTGAACTATTCACCCTAACCTTTAATACAACTCTAAGTAATTGCTCAGCTACTATATAGGTTTCACGCTTTGCTTTATGACAGAAATACTTTAGCAAATTTGGAAGTCTGGGTGCTTTCAAAGAAGACCTGCAGGGTCACAGAATTGGTTTGTTTCTGTGCAGTATAATTCTTTGAATTTAGATGATATTTTGTGCCCCATAAAACCTTTAGGGAGCCGATTTAGACTCTAGAAGGATAAATTTACCCCTGTACATGCCTCAAAGGCACAGAACTTATTTAATCCCAGTCGTGAATGAGTATGCTATTTTTATATACTGACAGTGTGCACTCACACGGGAGGTTTCTCCAATATTGCTCTCTGTACAGGAATAAGAATAAAATGGTAAAGTGAAAATCATTTGTACATGAGCCACGTTTTTTGTATGAAAGTCTGAAATAGTTTTGCTTTTTTCTCTATATTTTTCATATACATATATATTTATATTTTTAGCTGAGCCAAATTGCATTTCTGGATGTATGCTAAAAAGATAATGACAATCAGATTAGAAGAAAAATAGGTTAATAATGAGCTTTGCAAACAAAAGCTTCTTCTTGCTTCCAGGTTAGTATTGAAAGTAAGAAAAGATCAATTCAGCAGCTGACATTTCTCCTACTTACTCACCTTTCCAGATAATTGCTAAGTCTATCTTAGTCTGAATGTCTTCTCCCAAAACTGATGTCCTTAGAATTAGAACAGATATTAAATTTATTGCTAAGAAGCAGGATTTTACAGGCTGATATCAATTTCTTGTATCTAGGTTGCTCACCAAGAGAGAGCCTACTAGAGAGGGCCCATCCATCTGCCTGTCTCTCTGTCCATCTCTATGTATAGGTTTGTTTGCATATGAACAAACAACTGTGTATTCCAATAAAGGGAACAACACAAGTGGAGGAGTAGCCTAACAGTTAGTGCAGTGGCCTGAGAACCTGGGCAACTGGATCCAATTACCACTGCAGCTCCTTGTGACCATGGGCAAATCACTTAACCCTCCATTACTCTAGGTGCAAAAGCTTAGATTTTGAATCTACTAGGGACAGAGAAAGTACCTGCATATAACAAATGCAAAGCACTTTGTTCCATAGAACAACGATATATCAAATCCCATTCCCCAGGGATCTGTCCTTGGACCCCTTCTTTTTTCAATCTACACCTCTACCCTGGGCTCACTGATCTCATCTCATGGTTTCCAGTATCATCTTTATGCTGATGACACCCAGCTGTATCTCTTCACACCAGACATCACCATGGAGACCCAGGCCAAGGTATCGGCCTGCTTATCCGACATTGCTGCATGGATGTCCAACCGCCACCTGAAACTGAACATGGCCAAAACCTAGCTTATCGCCTTTCCACCAAAACCCACTTCTCCTCTTCCTCTGCTCTCGATCTCAGTTGATAACACCCTCATCCTCCCCGTCTCATCTGCCTGCAACCTTGGAGTCATCTTAGACTCCTCCCTCTTCTTCTCTGCGCATATCAGCAGACAGCCAAGACCTGTCGCTTCTTCCTCTTTAACATCAGCAAAATTCGCCCTTTTCTCTCTGAGTACACCACCCGAACTCTCATCCACGCTCTCATTACCTCTCGCCTTGACTACTGCAACCTACTCCTCACTGGCCTCCCACTTAACCATCTATCCCCCCTTCAATCCGTTCAGAACTCTGCTGCACGTCTTATATTCCGCCTGAACCAATATACTCATATCACCCCTCTCCTCAGGTCACTTCACTGGCTTCCGATCAGATACCGCATACAGTTCAAGCTTCTCCTTCTTACCTACAAATGCACTCAGTCTGCAGCCCCTCATTACCTCTCTACCCTCATCTCCCCTTACGTTCCCGCCCGAAACCTCTGCTCACAGGACAAATCCTTCCTCTCAGTACCCTTCTCCTCCACCGCCAACTCCAGACCGCCCATTCTGCCTCGTCTCACCCTATGCTTGGAATAAACTTTCTGAGCCCCTACGCCAAGCCCCCTCCCTACCCATCTTCAAATCCTTGCTCAAAGCCCACCTCTTCAATATTGCTTTCGGCACCTAACCTTTATACCTTTCAGGAAATCTAGACTGCCCCAATCTGACTGCCCCTACTTGACTGACTGTACACTTGTCCTTTAGATTGTAAGCTCTTTGAGCAGGGACTGTCCTTCTATGTTAAATTGTACAGTGCTGCGTAACCCTAGTAGCGCTTTAGAAATGTTAAATAGTAGTAGTAGTAGTAGTACCCTTACAATGGGGAAGAGAAGCAGCAACTGTTGGCAGGGATCTCAAGCTGGAACGGAATGCTAAATAAACGTATCTATACATAGCATGAGATACACATATTTAACATAAGCATCTTTACTTAGTATTAATATCTTTTGATGGAAACCTTTGAAGTATATTCTTCTGCTATTTATAGCACCTACATAGTCATCTAATTAAGGTTCTTTGTTGCTGGATGCTTTATAGGGTCAATGTGTTTGATTCCACACAATTGAGAATGCTAAGAGTGCGACGATGGTTCTCTACTCAGCCAGTCACGTTCATTATGACTGACGTGTGAACGGAGCACTTTCACAGTATAATTATATTTATAATTTAGCATTTGAGTATACCTTTAAGCATATTTTGAAAAAAAAAAAAACATACATTTTACAAAAAAAAAAAAATTGTAAAAGATTCCTATACCTTATGCATATACAATTGAATTAAGGGGTATATGTTTATATTTATAATTTCCTATTTATATATTTTGTGCTATATATAGAATCACCAAAATTTTCACGTACTGTATAGAAACCAATCAGTGGTGATTTGATGTCAACGTGTTAAGATGTCATGATGTGGTGCGTGTGGGGTAGAGAATGACACGGAACCAAGTTTGTCCCTGTCCCTGCCCCCACCCCATCCCCGCAGGTTCTGTCTCCATCCCCTCCCTGTCCCCGCAGGCCCTGTCTCCATCCCCACTCTGTCCCTGTGTCCGCCCCATCCCCGTGGGCTCTGTCCTCATCTGCAGAAGCCTTGAACACTTATGATTTTATATTTAAATCTTTTTATTAAAGTATAAAAAGGAACAATATGCTGTGCAACTGTTGTGTATAAATTACAAATAGAAAACAATAATAACAATGAGCAGCTATAATAACCCTCCTTTCCACTGCCACACTCTACCCTTCCAACCCCAACAATAGATGATTTCTACTACACTAAGTGTGGACTAACACGGCTACCACACTCCTCTGCTACACTAAGGAATCCTAATTCACACTGTTAAAATGTTCCAGGGGTATAAAATACAACCTATTCTATATACCCTAGAGGGGAAAAATATGCCCTATGAAGCACTGTTTTTTAAAATCTGTGGATAAATAAGAAGTCATCAACAATCTCAGGATTCAATCTAGCTCTCCTGTCTTCCACAGTCCTTACTGGAAGAGAAGTTGTCTTCTTAGAAGATGTGCTGGTAGCAGGATGTATAGGATCCCCCCCTGCAAATTTTGCTAGTTGTGGCCAGTATGTTTGCTTGATTTTCCAAAAAATCTAAATATCTTTGTAGGCATCACTCAAACATAAATAATATCCAGTTCATTAATAGGCTTCAAAGCAGAAAATGACACATAGACATGGGGACAAAGTTTGTCCCCGTCCCTGTGGGCTCTGTCCCCATCCCCGCCCCGATGATATCTGTCCCAGTCCCCACCCTGTCCCCGTGGGATCTGTCCCTGCCCTGTCCTTGTGAGCTCTGTCCACGTCCCCATCCCCACAGTTACTGCAGTTCCCCATCCCCATGTCATTCTCTAGTGTGGGGACACTGGCAAAAAATAGCTTTGTGCAGAAGGCAGCCTAAGTTTTCTTATGCTGACATCATCTTTGTACTCATTCTCATCCTCATTGTGAGGGTCCCCCATCTCAGCATCCTCTTCCTATTCCTCCTCATCTGGCGAGACTGGCACTGCAGGAGCACCGGGTTCAGGAGATGAGAAGATTGTGCATGAGCTAAAAAATATGAGAAACAGGGACATTAGTTACAGTCATTCTCTCCATCACCTTCACAATTGAAGTGGCCATAGATGTTTGGGAGTTGAGCATGGGGGTTATGCATCAACCTTTGCCTATTGGTTAGACATTGGAACCTAGTGGCTGACAACAAGCTTGGGCAAAACTAGAGAGGGTCAATAGATACTCCAGTGTTATTCACCTGCCTGAGCATGGAGCTCAGCACACCCCCCCTGGAGGAAATCCTGATGGTGCTTTTGTAGGTAGTGCCTCCTCTTGCGCAGGTCCTCCATCTGTATGGAGACAATGGGTGGGGTGGGGAGGGGGAGGGAGAGGGAGGTTGAGTGGCAGGTATGTAACAGATTTGCCACACATCTATTTCACATGACATCCCTGCTCTGGCCTCCAGCACCTTCTAACAGTGTAGCATGCCAAGTCTATCGCTCTCTATGTATATATGTCATGACATGGTTGGAGGGGCTGGTGTGATTGCCAATCCACACTGAACCGCATAGTATTTGTGGAGTACATGCCACTAATTTGTGTTTCTTTGGGGTAGAGTGCAGGAGGAAGTGTTCAATTCTGGTTGTCGCATCTCAAGAAAGATATAGTAGAATTGGAAAAGGTGCAGCGAAGGGCGACTAAAATGATAACGGGGATGGTACGACTTCCCTATGAAGACAGACTAAGGAGGCTAGGGCTTTTCAGCTTGGAGAAGAGACGGCTGAGGGGAGACATGATAGAGGTATATAAAATAATGAGTGGAGTGGAACAGGTGGATGTGAAGCGTCTGTTCACGCTTTCCAAAAATACTAGGACTAGGGGGCATGCGATGAAACTACAGTGTAGTAAATTTAAAACAAATCGGAGAAAATTTTTCTTCACCCAATGTGTAATTAAACTCTGGAATTTCGTTCCCGGAGAAAGTGGTGAAGGCGGTTAGCTTAGCAGAGTTTAAAAAGGGGTTAGACAGTTTCCTAAAGGACAAGTCCATAAACCACTACTAAATGGACTTGGGAAAAATCCACAATTCCAGAATGTTTGTACATTTGGGAAGCTTGCCAGGTGCCCTTGGCCTGGATTGGCCACTGTTGTGGACAGGATGCTGGGCTCGATGGACCCTTGGTCTTTTCCCAGTGTGGCATTACTTATGTACTGATTTGAGTGATTACAAAGCTTGCCTTAACCTTCTGGGGATGGTGAGTTCAAATCCAGTCTCAGGTGCTCCCCTCCCCCCCAGCCTGCCTGCATTTTGCACTTGGCTCCTCATTGGAGGTAGCCTTTCCCACTGAGAGAGAGGTTACTGTGCAGAGAAAGAGGTGGCAGAGTAGTTAGTTAGATTGCTTGCCTTGACTTGCTGCGGGAGGTGGGTTCAAATCCAGTCAAAGGTGCCCTTTTCCCCCTCTCCTGATCTACCTGCATTTTGCACTTGACTCCTCATTGGAGAAAGCCTTTTTGACTGAGAGAGGGACTGCTGTATAGGGTAAGAGGTGGCAGAGTGGTTATAATTCTTGCCTTGACCGCCTGGGGCTGAGGGGTTCAAATCTAGTCACAGGGGCTTTGCGTTTCCCCTTGAACTTTGCTCTTGGCTCCTTATTGCAAGCAGAGCAAGTGGCAATGTAGTTGGATTCTGTGGCCTTCATCATGGTAGAGTACCTAATAATTGAAATGCAGCAGAAAACCCTGCTATTTTGGCAGATAACCAAGTCTGCATAAGAGTAATTTTCATCTTAATGGAAAGGTAAAATATTGCAAAGGCATGTTTAGGAATTGAAGTCTGTGAACAAAGTTTATAATAAAACTGTTGTCTAAAAATGTCTAGAGCAATGAGGAATGGGTTAGTACTGTACCAAAACATTCTGAGGATCCATGGAAACCCAAGTAAGACTAGAAAATATTCCTATATGCACTTCAGTTGTTGTTTGAAATATATATTTCTCTGGGATTAATGCATCATGCCTAATGGTGATCTCTATACTAGGAGGAATTACACCACAATAATCATAAACATAACTTGGGTATAATACTTAGTATACTTACATCCCTGCTGACTGGGTATTGTTCAAATTGGGGTGCTTATTATTGAATTGATTTGCTCTTTTCTGACACTGACAAGTCAGATTATGACCTATGAACTGCATGTCTAAAGGCTCAAACTTAAGCCTGACAGCTGCATCTTTCTGGCTAAAAGCTCTGACTTCAGTATTCAGTGTAGCCATTCCTATACTTTCTGCTGAAACTGTGAATCCTGGGTCAAGCTGACTCTTAAGAGCAGTATTCCACCCTCCCTGACACTACTTCACAAGGTTTGAAGGCGAAGAAATGTTGAGATTTTAGATTACACTATGATAAGACCTGGGTCCTAGGGAAATTCTATAACGAAATAGCACTATAATCTCCAGTGAAAGAAACCTTGGACTTCTGTATCCCATAACATTCAGATAGTGTTTTTCCATTTTATGTAAACAATAAAGTAAAACAGGAATTAGCTGATGTAACAAAGAAATTAGCTGAAATTAGCTGAAGTTGCAAGGTTGTATGATTTTGGAGGGAATTGCTGACCAATGCATTGTGCAAAAGAGTATTTAAGTGGCTGTTGTATTCTATGTAGTCAGAGGGGTGAGATGATTAACCGAGTGACTCTTTATCACAGTGGTCTCTCTCTCTCCCTAACAAATGCTGTCATTTGTTATGGCCTAATTACTTCACCTAATTACTTTGCCTAATTACTTCATCTAATTACTTTGCCTGATTACATTGCCTAATTGCTTTGTCTAATTGCTTTATTGCCTGATTGCTTTGTTATCATCTATATTGGAATAAAGACTATCCCTCTAAAAGGAAAATAGCTTTTGTCCTTTCTATCATGGTATCTTGGGTTGGGTATAAGGAGGTAGAAACCCTATTTGCCTCACATTTCCAAATTGCATATTTCTTATGGTAAGTAGATATATCAGAGAAATAATTCCCACATAATTACAGCCCTCACTGATACTAGGTTGTCAGAGGGGGCCAAGTAAGAACAGACTCCACTATAAACATTATATATATTTTTTTGTTACATTTGTACCCCGCGCTTTCCCACTCATGGCAGGCTCAATGCAGCTTACATGGGGCAATGGAGGGTTAAGTGACTTGCCCAGAGTCACAAGGAACTGCCTGTGCCTGAAGTGGGAATTGAACTGGGAGGAGTGGCCTAGTGGTTAGGGTGGTGGACTTTGATGCTGGGGAACTGAGAAACTGAGTTCAGTTCCCACTTCAGGCACAGGCAGTTCCTTGTGACTCTGGGCAAGTCACTTAACCCTCCATTGCCCCATGTAAGCCACATTGAGCCTGCCATGAGTGGGAAAGTGCAGGGTACAAATGTAAAAAAAAAAACCTCAGTTCCCCAGGACCAAAGTCCACCACCCTAACCACTAGGCCAATATATGTGGTCTAATCTCTCAATATATGCTCTCTTTGGTAAGCTGCTCTAATTAGGTTCAACAACATAATATTTGCAATGCACTTTTCTTCTCTTTACCTAGTCCTCGGGGAATTACTTCAAAGAAATTGTTTACATGCTTGTTTTCATATCAGGCTGTTACCTTATGGCCTATTTTGTCTCCCATATTAAGGTGTATTCAAATTATGCCACTTTTAAGAAAGATTTGAAGACGTTGTTTTATAAATATGTATTAAGGAAGTAATTACAGCATAATGTAAGTTGTTATGCTATGATTATTACTGATCTGACTATTTCGGTTTATGATATACTTAGTAAAATTTATTGTTACATCCCAGAATTTTTTTTAAATCTAGTATCTTTGTTGTAACCCGTTGTGAACTGTGTCATTGGTATTAGTGGACTACAAATGAGCTAACTGTATCTGTATCAGCATTGCTGTTATAAGCAGCTGTTAGTCTCTCCCAGACCCTTCTGTACGTTAAAAAGGACCTCTTGTGGTCTGGGAGGACAAAATAATGTTTCTCCTTGCAGAGAAACAACCTGGCAAGGAGTTTGTTGTCCTTGAATGAGAAATTTGGCATTCTATGCACTGCCATGATTGATAATAATGTCCCTGTGGATAAATGTGATGACATCACAATGTTTTTGTGTCAACGTCATAACCATGCTGAAATCTATATACAGTAGGGAAATATAGGTGAAGTCTATATACAATGCAGATTTGTAGAATGTGCATAAAATATGGCAAAATACCTGGACTGTGGAGGAGTGGCCTAGTGGTTAGAGCACCAGTCTTGCAATTCAGAGGTGGTCAGTTCAAATCCTGTAGCAATAAATAATTTATAGTTGGGGATATATTGCTCCAGAGCACTCACTAATATTTATGAGCTTTTAAGAGCATGTGGTCTGACCATGTGGTCTTACACAAAGGCTGTGCACATTTAACTTTAAAAGAATTTATTTCTACTACAGGTACTGTAAGAAATGTTATATGTTTTAACTCTATTCTCCACCACTTACCTATAAGGTAAGAAGATTTACAATTGCAAGAATACAAAGGGATTAATTGTTGTGCATTAACCTGCAGTGCAAGCTTTAAAAAGAGGTAGTTCTTACAGAGAATCTGTGATTAAAGTAAGGTAGCAGGTTTTTAAATCAAAGGTTAATAACTTACAGAAAAGTCTTTGTTATAGGAGTTGAGTGATGAACCGCATGGTTACAGGAGAGGTCCTCATGAGCTGCAGGTCCCTAGAGCAGCAGATCCCAAAGCAGCAGATTCCCAAGAGAGAGAGAGAGCTGGGCTGTTTCCAGACCTTTTATAATGTTCCCTGAGTCCTGGATATTGAAACTTGCAGAGGATCTTGGGTATTGTAGTTTACAAAGGGGTCACATGCCATCAGCCCTTTGTCCTTACATGTGCTGAAGTCTTATCTGAAGGGGGGGGGGGGCACTGAGTCCTCTGTGGCAAGTGGTTTATGGCTTCCTGTTTATTCTTTCATTCTGAGTCAATAGCTTCCCAGACCCTCTGACTGCAGTTTTCTTTTGATCTCTGCAGATGTATTGGCGAGCCTTCCAGTACCCACCTAGTCATGCTTTTGTTAACAATCCTTCAAGTGGGAGGGGGAGAGGAAGTTTGAAGACTTCTGAAATATTGCCTTTTGTCCAAAGGGGAGGGGGAAGAGGGATTTGGAGTTCAGATCAGTTTCCCTATTGCATTTTTAATAAGTCTTTTAAAAGCTGCATTTTTATATTGGTATCTGATTCAGCACAATTAATAACTCTGACAATTAAACTTATATCATGCTACAATCCCACTGCTGCTGCTCCTTGTGATCTTGTGCAAATCACTTAACTCTCCATTGCCTCAGGTACAAACTTAGATTGTGAGTCCTCCTGGGACAGAGAAATATCCAATGTACCTGAATGTAATCATCTTGAGCTATTACTGAAAATGGTATGAGCAAAATGGAAATAAAATATATAAATGTGTCTGGCTCAATTCCCATACTTTAAGACATTGTTGTGGCAAAAGCTAAATTTTCTAGCTTTAGCAGTGCAATTACTGAAATGAAGCGTTTTATTATTGAGGAATTTTGGTGTAATCTGAAAGACCACTTTCCAAAGTTGACTGTAATAGCTCTGAGATGTTTATTAGTCCCAAATATGAGAGATCTTCTTCTGCTAACAAAGATATAGTGAGAGATGACAGACACTCAATCAAAACTAATAACCTAGCAGTGTAAAATGTGTTACCTCAAAATTGTAGCGAGCTATAATATTAGAGTAAATGAACATTTTTGCACAGCAAAAAGCAGGTTTTATAAGATGTGTTTTCTTCTCACAGCAATGGCACACACACTATACAAAATAACAACTAGAAAAAGAGCTTTTATTTCTAATAAAGATATACAGTTCTGAGAGACATCCAACACAGCAGCCAGCAGCAATGTGAAAGAACCTTATTTTGCTAACAAAGATATATGAAGAGATGGCATGCCGCAACTTGTTTTGTGAAGATGACAACCTTGCAGTATATAACATGTGCTTTCCAATCCATGACAAGATGTATTGTTAAAGTAAGTGGTCATTTTGCACTATTCAAAAGTATATCCAAATTATTGATTATGTTGTGCTTTTTTGTATGTATATTTTATTTTGATTGATTGCTTATTGCCCATACTGACTTTTTGCTGAAATTGTGTCACCAGATTCCTAATCATGAATAAGAGTATGGATCATACATTTGATACACTGCCTTTCTGGTACAAGAAGTGCTTTACATATCATATACTGGTACTTTCTCTGTCCTGAGTGGGCTCACAATCTAAGGGGCCCTTTTAATAAGCTGCGGTAAGCACTAATGCGTGCTTACCGCAGGTTTAAAATCACTGCTGCAGGCCACTGTTAGACATCATTTACGTGTACTTCCCATATCCTAAAAAATACTTTATGTTTTTTAGTGTTGGGGCATTGTCATGAAACGCCTAGCCACCCACCTGGGGCTAACTTAAGAGGGTCTATCCCCAGCACAGCTCAGGTCCGTCTGCACTTGCCGCTTATGTTCTACACTAGCATCCTCCTCCCACCAACTGGGTAACAACCGCCACTGGGTGAGTCTCCCACTCTCAAATTATCCCCAGTGATTTCTAGGTTACCACGGCTACACTCATCAACGACAACACCTAGATCTCTTTCTTGGTCTGTGACTCCTAATGTGGAACCTTGCATGACGTATCTATAATTCGGATTCCTCTTTCCCACATGCATCACTTTGCACTTGCTCACAGTAAACGTCATCTGCCATTTAGATGCCCAGTCTCCCAGTATCGTAAGGTCCTCTTGTAATTTTTCACAATCCTCCCGCGTTTTAATGACTTTGAATAATTTTGTATCATCAGCAAATTTAATTACCTCACTAGTTACTCCCATCTCTAGGTCATTTATAAATATGTTAAAAATCAGCGGTCCCACCACAGACCCCTGGGGAACCCCACTAACTAAACTTCTCCATTGAGAATACTGACCATTTAACTCTACTCTCTGTTTTCTATCTTTTATCCAGTTTTTAATCCACAATAGAACACTACCTCCTATCCCATGACTTTCCAATTTCCTCTGGAGTCTTTCATGAGGTACTTTGTCAAATGCCTTCTGAAAATACAGATACACAATATCAACCAGTCACCTTTATCCACATGTTTGTTCACCCTTTCAAAGAAATGTAGTAGATTGGTGAGGAAAGATTTCCCTTCACTAAATCCATGTTGACTTTCAGGCTCAGGGACGCCCATCTTTCGACACAAATCGGAAGATGGGCATCCTTCTCACAGGGTCATCCACAGGGTGGAAGGTGTTAGTGACCACTGGGAGAGTAAGGGGAGGTCATCCCTGATTCTCTCCGGTGGTCATCTGGTCAGTTCGGGCACCTTTTTGTGCCTTGATCGTAAAAAAAACAGGACCAGGTAAAGTCGTCCAAGTGCTCGTCAGGGACGCCCTTTTTTTTTCATTATGGGTCGAGGACATCCATGTGTTAGGCACGCCAAAGTCCCACCTTTGTTACACCTCCAACATGCCCCCGTGAACTTTGGTCATCCCTGCGACGGAAACTAGTTGGGGACGCCCAAAATCGGCTTTCGAGTATACCGATTTGTGTCAAAAGAAGGGCGTCCTTCTCTTTCGAACATGAGCCTTTAAGTTTCTCTAACTCGTCAGCTTCGAATGCCATTTCTAGCACCGGTATCCCACCCAAATATTCCTCAGTGAAGACCGAAGCAAAGAATTCATTTAATCTCTCTGCTACGGCTTTGTCTTTTCTGATCGCCCCTTTTACTCCTCGGTCATCTAGCGGTGCAACCGTTTTTTTTGCCGGCTTCCTGCTTTTAATATACCTAAAAAAATTTTATTATATGTTTTGGCCTCCAACGCAATCTTTTTTTCAAAGTCCCTCTTAGCCTTCCTTATCAGCACTTTGCATTTGACTTGACATTCCTTATGCTGTTTCTTATTATTTTCAGTCAGTTCCTTCTTCCATTTTCTGAAGGATTTTCTTTTAGCTCTAATAACTTCCTTCACCTCACTTTTTAACCATGCCAGCTGTCATTTGGTCTTCCATCCTCCTTTTTTAATATGTGGAATATATTTGGCCTGGGCATCTAGAATGGTGTTTTTGAACAGCAACCGCAAAAAAACAAATGCCAGTGTGAGAAAGCTTTCTTTCCTTGATCAAGAGACATTTGTTTCATGTGCTCCATCGTCAATCATTTACACAACTGTGCACTCATTGATTGACCCCTGATGAAGGCTTTTTAAAGCTGAAACACGGACCGTGTAGGGTCCAAATAAAGTTTGATTTGGGAGCATCTTACTCTTGCGTTTGGACTGATCTCTTGAAGTTGGTTTCTTTTCCACTTTTTTTTGTGTTTTTGAACAGCATCCACGCGTGATGTAAATTTTTGACCCTTGCAGCTGCTCCTCTAAGTTTTTTTTTCACCGTTCTTCTCATTTTATCATAGTCTCCTTTTTAAAAGTTAAACGCTAATGTATTTGATTTCCTATGTATACTTACTTCAAAGCTAATATCAAATCCGATCATATTATGATCACTGTTATCAAGCAGCCCCAGCACCATTATCTCCCACACCAGATCATGCCCTCCACTAAGGAGTAGGTCTCAAATTTTTCCGTCTCTCGTCGGCTCCTGTACCAGCTGCTCCATAAATCAATCCTTGATTTCATTAAGGAATTTTACCTCCCTAGCATGCCCCGATGTTACATTTACCCAGTCAATATTGAGGTAATTGAAATCAATGCAACAACATATAATTTTTTACACTACAATTAAGTATTAAGAGGAAGGCATGGATTCATTACATGAAACTTTTACATGCAGATAAATGGAGAAAAAAGACCTCAGTAATACCAGCACCGCCTCCCTCCAAAGGAAACACCTTATAATAAGAAAGTGTGCCTCTTTAATCATGGGTCAAAAAAACTCCACATAAATGTTTTCATAAATATTGTCCATCCGTCCTCTAAAATATGGTTATAGGAAGTGCCAGCCGCCATTATGAAGTTGCTTGCCTCTGGTAGTACACGGGGCGAATTTGTTCCTTGGATGTAATTATTGAAAAACTTTTTTTTCCCCTGACGCAGCCAATTTTCGGCGAAACAGGGTTCCCCTGTTGGGATATGTGAAGTTAGCAGAACACAAGTTTAAAAATTTAAGCGGTGGAATTATCTGCTAGGACTGATACTTGTTAAACTTTGGACATCCAAGATGTAACATTTAGTTACATTTTTTGATTTTCGTGGCTCCATTTATGAAGTATTTTAGAGGACGGATGGACAATATTTATGAAAACATTTATGTGGAGTTTTTTTGACCCATAATTAAAGAGGCATGCTTTCTTATTATAAGGTGTTTCCTTTGGAGGGAGGCGGTGCCAATATTACTGAGGTCTTTTTTCTCCATTTATCTGCATGTAAAAGTTTCATGTAATGAATCCATGCCTTCCTCTTAATACTTAATTGTAGTGTAGAAAATTATATGTTGTTGTATTGAGTTAATTCTACACTTACTGAATTGTGGGTAATTGAAATCACCCATTATTTTAGATATCCACCTATGTCACCTCTAGTATCATCAAACTGTGAAAACAAGTTGAACCTGATCCGGGCTGTGGATTCTACCTCGTGTCTTTGTGCAGAGGTTGGGCTATTCCCATCTTCAACTTCATTTTCTGTAGTTGGAAATCCCGCTCACGCTGTTCATGCCACAATGGAATTCCCACTCCTCTCGCTGCTGCTGTTGTTGGTCTAGCTGCTGTCTCTCTAGCATGTAAATCTGCCGAATCTCAGTTGGTGTGTAGCATCTGGCCCTGCCAACTCACGGGCCTCTGCCCATAAGAAGTCTGCTCTCACCCCAGGAGAACTCTACACCAGGGGCGTAGTCAGACCTCGGCAGGAGGGGGGGCCAGAGCCCAAGGTGGGGGTGCACTGTTTAGCCGTCTCCCCCTGCCGCCAACTCCCCCCGCCACTGCCGACCCCCCCACCGCCGCCACCTGCCGCCACCACAAAAACCCTCTCCTGCTACCACCAGGTACCCTCCCCAACCCACGCCAGCCGAAGAGTCTTCTTCAGTGCCGGTCGACTCTGGCGCCTTCGCTGTGTGATGATCTGTTTCAAATTCCTGACGTCCTGCACCATGCATGTTCTGTTTGTAGCCCTGTGCAGGACGTATCACACAGCGAAGACACCGGAGTCAACCGGCGCTGAAGAAGGCTCTTCGGCTGGTGGGGGTTGGGGACCCCTGCCAGCAAACAAGGTACCTGATGCGGCGGCGGGGCGGGCAGTGACCAGCGGGGGGTTGGCGGCTGGGGGAGGGTCAAATGTAGAGGGGGCCAGGGCTTAATCTGTGGGGGCCCATGCCCCAGTGGCCCCACATAGCTATGCCCCTGCTCTACACAAGCCGGCCCTGCAACTCCTCCCCAGTGAGGTTATCTGGTTGCTCTTGTGTTAGGTAAGACATCTCTGGTGTCTGCTGGCCAATCAGAGTCCAGAACAACAACATTTGAAAATAGCTGGCCACATCACTGCAGACACTTCCCTTTTGTGCTTAAACTAAAGAAGGAAAGGTCAGTTCTCTGTAACAACTTTAAACATAAACATACACCACTTGCTGGCCAAACTAGAGAAATGCACTTCAAGAAACAATCAATTCAAGTTATAGGCTCAAAGCCCACTGTTTTGTCACAGGCATGCCCTGCTCTAATTGGTTAGCACAGCTACATCGCCACACTCTGATTAGTGCAGGATTAGCACGGGAGTCCTTAGTACTTTGAAAATAGGTTTCGGTAAGGGGTACCTTGCTTATGGCCATGTGCTAATTGGGAAATTATCACATGACCATTAAATGAGGAAATGGAAAAAGCAGCCATTTTACATTTGAACTAAATGTGGCCTCAGCGTGCGGGAAACTAGCATGCTTGGATAGCGTGTACACATAGAAAAATTGCCATGGGACTCCTCAGGCTACAAGATTGCACTGCTCAAAGATAAGACTTTTTGGGATTACAAATGCAGCACTGTTTTTCAGAAGACTTCTTGCTAATTTAAAAGTGTAACTTTGTTACAGATTGGTTCAGGACATTTGTTTATGCTTAGGATGGTTTTTTGTATTGCATTTGTATTTTGAGTGAAAAAGAGTGGTGGCAATTAGCTCCATTGAAGTATGTAATGGTGGTATGCTTGGTGTTTAGTAAGTGTGGTGTTATAACATACATGTGTAGGTTGATTTGTGTCTATACAGTAAAAACAGGAAATATTTCCACAAGAAAGTGTTTATTGCATAAAATATTTCAGTAAAAAGGAAAATATTATAAAAGTTTAATGAAATTTGTGATTTTCTGACTGGCATTAGAAGTAAGTGATGAATATTCATGAGAGAGATTTGCATGCAGTGCAGCCAGTGCATGCAAATCTCTTTCATTGAATATTCATCATGGATATCCTAAAAACCTGATTGACTGGGGTGCCTCCAGGATCAGGTTTGGGAACCACTGGAATAGGGCATGGGGCAGACCCATGTGTAGCTCCTAAATATTGCCACATAAGTGCTTATTAACATCAATAATTGGGCAACATTTATAAAATCTGGGATAAAACTGACTTGCTCAGGTACTCAAAGAGCCACGGTGGGAATCAGATCCAGTTCTTCTGGTTCTCATCCCACTGCACTATTTGGCTACTGCTCCACTCCATGATGTGAAACTGGAGAAAAGAATGCAGAAAACATGAGAAAAGATATCTTAACCGAAAGGATGATGAGTTCCAAGAACAGCTTGTGAGATAAGGCAGCAGTAGTTAAATCCATATTAGGTGTGGTTTAGAGAATAGCACTTAAGCCCAGGAATCACACCTACATGTAGACGTGGCCATTTGCACCAGTGAAAATGTGGTGCAAATGCCCTGCCTATATTTAGGCGAAGCCCCTTTATTCTATAATTGCACACGTAACCAAAAGTCACATTCCTGATCTGCCCTGATCCTCCCATGACCCTCCCATTTCTGCACCCCCTTTTCCAATTCTTAAATAAAATTTAGGCACAGACCCCCAGCCTAAATTTACACATGCACGTTGTAATTGAATCTAATTAGTGCCAATAATTGCTTGTTCAAAAGCCAAAATTTAAATGCATACTTTTTAGTGCTTTTTGCAGAATTAGAGGGATAGCGTGCAATAGTAAGGACTGGCGGGGGGAAGCAAGAGGAAAAAATAGAGAGTAGCTGAATGTTGGATCCCTGAATACTAAACTATATGAAAGAAGGGCAAAAATGGGAAGAAGAGAAAAAACTAACACACAAGGACCAGTGATACAGTTGCATCAAGCCTCCAAGGAAAAAAAGCAAGGTCAACCAAAATGAAACTGCAGCTTGCCTGTGATATATTATTAAGCAAGGAAGTCAGGCAGACTGGGTGTGACAAATGGCCTTTATCTGCTGCTGACACCACAAGTCTAGGTTTTTACTGTTTCTTCCCTTCCATTTATCCCAGTTGTCATGGTACCATTCCTTGGCCAGGTGCCACAGATCATGATTCCCTTTGGGATCATTAAGTGATAGCTAAAGCCTCCATCCTCTGGAGTTGTAAACACTGCATCCACCATGGCATGCTCCCAAGTTCGGAAAAAGATTTCAGATTTCATGTAAAGAGTACACAGTATTAAGAATATAAATATTGCCATACTGGAACAGACTGAAGGTCCATCAAATCCAGCATTCTGTTTCCAACAGTGGCCAATTCAGGTCACAAGTACTTGACAAAATCTCAGAACAGTAAAACTGATTTTATGCTGCTTATCCTAGAAATAAGCAGAGAATTTTTTCCCATTGGCCTGGGGAACTGGGTTTGATTTCCACTGCAGCTCCTTGTGACCCTGGACAAGTCATTTAACCCTCCGTTGCCCCAGGTACAAAACATAGATTATGAGCCCACTAGGGACAGAAAAAGTACCTGCATATAGTATATGTAAACAACTTTGGTTGTACCTTCAGAAAGGCAGTATATCAAATCCATGACCCTTTATCCTTTAATAATGGCTTATGGACTTTTAGGAAATTATCCAACCCTTTTTAAAACTCTGCTAAGCTAACTGCTTTTAGCACATCCCCTGGCAACAAAATTCCAGAGTTTAATTACATGTTGAGTGAAGAAATGTTTTCTCCGGTTTGTTTTAAGTTTGCTACTTAGTAGCTTCATTGCAGGCCCCCTAGTCCTAGTATTTTTGGAAAAAGTAAATAAGCATTTCATGTCTACTCATTCTACTCCACGCATTATTTTATAAACCTCTATCATAGATACCCTCAGCCATCTAAAAAGGGAATTGTGAGACTAAAAGATACAGTGAAACGCTATGTAGATAATGATGAAGAAAAAGCCAATTTGCTAAATAGATACTTTTGTTCTGTTTTCACTGAAGAAAATCCTGGAGAAGGACCGAGAGGGACTGGCAAAAGTACACCTGAGAATGGAGTGGATAGAGCACCGTTCACGGAAGAGAGTGTGTATCAACAACTTGGAAAGCTAAAGGTGGACAAAGCCAGGGACCAGACGGGATCCACTCCAGAATATTGAGGGAGCTCAGGGAGGTTCTGGTGGGTCCTCTTAAAGATTTGTTTAATAAATCCTTGGAGATGGGAGAGGTTCCGAGGGATTGGAGAACGGCGGAGGTGGTCCCTCTTCACAAAAGTGGTGATAGGGAAGAAGCTGGAAACTACAGGCCGGTAAGCCTCACTTCGGTTATTGGAAAAGTAATGGAAGCCATGCTGAAGGAAAGGATAGTGAATTTCCTGGAAGCCAATAAGTTGCAAGATCCGAGACAACATGGTTTTACCAGAGGGAAATCGTGCCAAACGAATCTCATTGAATTCTTTGATTGGGTAACTGGAGAATTAAATCATCGACATGCTATAGACGTAATCTACTTAGATTTTAGCAAAGCTTTTGACACGGTTCCCCACAGGAGGCTCTTAAATAAACTCGATGTGCTGAAGATAGGTCCTGAAGTGGTGAACTGGATTAGGAACTGGTTGACGGACAGAGGGTGGTTGTAAATGGAGTTCGCTCGGAGGAGGGAAAGGTGAGTAGTGGAGTGCCTCAGGGATCGGTGCTGGGGCCGATTCTGTTCAATATATTTGTGAGTGACATTGCCGAAGGGTTAGAAGGTAAAGCTAGCCTATTTGCAGATGATACTAAGATTTGCAACAGAGTGGACACCCGGGAGGGAGTGGAAAGCATAAAAAAGGATCTGAGGAAGCTAGAAGAATGGTCTAAGGTTTGGCAATTAAAATTCAATGCGAAGAAATGCAAAGTGATGCACTTAGGGAGTAGAAACCCAAGAGAGACTTATGTGTTAGGCGGTGAGAGTCTGATAGGTACTGAGGGGGAGAGGGATCTTGGGGTGATAGTATCCGAGGATCTGAAGGCGACGAAACAGTGTGACAAGGCGGTGGCTGTAGCGAGAAGGTTGCTAGGCTGTATAGAGAGAGGTGTGATCAGCAGAAGAAAGGAAGTGTTGATGCCCCTGTACAAGTCGTTGGTCAGGCCCCACCTGGAGTATTGCTTTCAGTTTTGGAGGCCATACCTTGCGAAGGATGTTTAAAAAATGGAAGCAGTGCAAAGAAAAGCTACGAGAATGGTACGGGATTTGTGTTCCAAGACATATGAGGAGAGACTTGCTGACCTGAACACGTATACCCTGGAGGAAAGGAGGAACAGGGGTGATATGATACAGACGTTCAAATATTTGAAGGGTATTAATCCACAAACAAATCTTTCAGGAGATGGGAAGGCGGTAGAACGAGAGGACATGAAATGAGGTTGAAGGGGGCAGCCTCAGGAAAGATGTCAGGAAGTATTTTTTCATGGTGGTGGATGCTTGGAATGCCCTCCCGCGGGAGGTGGTGGAGATGAAAATGGTAACGGAATTCAAACATGCGTGGGATATGCATAAAGGAATCCTGTGCAGAAGGAATGGATCCTCAGAAGCTTAGCCGAAATTGGGTGGTGGAGCAGGTGGGGGGAAGAGGGGTTCGTGGTTGGGAGGCAAGGATGGTGGAGGGCAGACTTGTACGGTCTGTGCCGGGGCTGGTGGTGGGAGGTGGGACTGGTGGTTGGGAGGCGGGAAGTACTGCTGCGCAGACTTGTACGGTCTGTGCCCTGAACAAGGCAGGTACAAATCAAGGTAAGGTTTACACATATGTTTGTCTTGTTGGGCAGACTGGATGGACCATGCAGGTCTTTTTCTGCCGTCATCTACTATGTTACTATGTTACTATCTCTTCTTCAAGCTGAAGAGCCCTAGGCACTTCAGCCTTTCCTCAAAGGGAAGTCATTTTCATCACCCTTCTCTGTATCTTTTCTAATTCTGCTATTTCTATTTTGAGATGAAGTGACTAGAATTGCATACAATATTAGAGGTGTGGTCACATCATGGAGCAATACAAAGACATTATAACATTCTCATTTTTGTTTTCCATTCCTTTCCTAATAATTGCTAATATTGGGGAAGGGAATGGGACTTGATACACTGACTGTCAGAGGTTTATGCAACTACATTCAAAGCGATTTACATAGTATATATAAGTACTTATTTGTACCTGGGGCAGTGGAGGATTAAGCGACTTGCCCAGAGTCACAACATGCTGTAGTGGGAATTGAACCCAGTTCCCCAGGATCATACTCCACTGCATTAACCACTAGGCTACTCCTCTATTCCACACACTGACCAGACAATTTTAACATATTGTCCATGATGACCTCTAAATCCTTTTTCTCACTTACTCCTAATGTTGGAACTTAACATCGTACATCTATAATTTGGGTTATTCTTCCCAATTTACATCACTTTGCACTTGCCCATATTAAATTTCATTTGCTATTTGTTGCCCAGTCTTCCAGGACCCCAAGATACTCCTGCAATTGTACAACTTTGAATACTTACATGTCATCAGTAAATTTGATCACCTCACTCATCATTCCCATTTCCAGATCATTTATAAATACAGGGTTTAAAAAAAATTGGACAAGTTCCTGGAGGAAAAATCCATAGTCTGCTATTGAGATAGACATGGAGAAGCCACTGCCCTGGAATGTTGCTACTATTTGGGTTTCCATTTGCTTTGTCCTGTTGTCTTTCTTCCTTCCCCTCCCCTCTAAGCATGAGTTGTCTTTCCCTCCTGGAGGTGTCCTCATTTGACTTATTTTATAATCCCTAGTGGACTAGGGTGCCGTCAGGGCAGGTTACCCACCTGGCCATCCTGTGCAGATATCCATGACAACATCCAACATAGACATTGGCAGAAAAACAGATCATCATGAAAGTGGGAGCGAATGAATTGCGATTGATAAAGTATTCCACATCTCCATTGATGGGCCTTCAAAAGTGGGTATATCAAATCTACTTACATAGCCTAGGTACCACATTCATTGTTTTGTTTTCTGTTTTAAAGATAGGATTAGTGTCTCTGTATTTACTGAAGCTGACAGCTAAAGTTTTGGAGATCTGTCAGACCCTAGTATTTGGATGAACTGAGTCCTCCGTGCTGCAAAAGATGCATGTGTTTTAATGTTATGTGACAGCATAGATTACCTTTAATCAAAGAGATCATTTTTAGGTACACCAGAATCAATACACTTTGCAATTAAGCTTTCCTGGATATGTAATAAGAATTATAATAAGTATGCAAACATACTTTCGCATGTGCAGTCAACAAACAAACTACAGTAAATATCATCTAGGAGCTATACGCTGAAGGAAAGGTAGACTTTAACAACATACTCTTAGGTAATATAATTAGATTTTCCACATGACTCTGCAGTTTCTACTAATCTATGCTGCTATTATTTAGAAAGACATTTCACCGGCTCCTCCTTGCCAATAAAAAAAAGATAGACTGCCCTTTCACACCATCTCTTGATCACTTGCTAGCTTTAACTAGCCCCTAGGGAGCAGGTTATCAGAAGACCTGGGCTGTGTGGAAACCAAAAGGAAATAATTTATACCAAGTGTTTGGAAAAATCTATTAAGGTCATACCTTCGTCCTCAATTAAACACCGTTTTAATTTTACTGCAGAGATAATATATTGAGAAAGAGAAATGGCCCGATCAATCTTTTAGTTACCGGTATTAGTGCCCAAAAGAGCTTAATGCTTTTCTGTCAGTTTCCATTCCAATCTAAAAATATATATATGTTTGAAAAAGATCAGTGAAGTGGCTTATAATTGAGTTCAGATCATGTTGTTTGGCTTCAAGGATGCAACCCCCCCCTGTTTACTAAGCCGCAGTAGCAGCATATGCTTGTTTTGCTTAATGGTTAGCATAGAAAACATTGGCACAAGGATTTTATATACTTTTCTGCATCACTTGTTAATATATATTGCCCTATTTTTTCTTTCATTGTAGGTTTTTTTATTTTTAGGGGTGTTTTTTTTTGTTTTAAGTAATGTAAGCAGCTGTTACCACCAGGGCAAGCTAAAAGTACATAAGTATTGCCACACTGGGACAGACCAAAGGTCCATCAAGTCCAGCATCCTGTCTCCAACAGTGGCCAATCCAGATCACAAATATCTGGCAAGATCCCCAAAACGTTAAATACATTTTAATTACACATTGAGTGAAGAAAACTTTTCTCCGATTTGTTGTAAATTTGCTACTTTGTAGCTTCATTCTGTGCCCCCTAGTCCTAGTATTTTTGGAAAAAGTAAACAAATGATTCATGTCCACCCGTTCCACTCCACTCATTATTTTATAAACCTCTATCATCTCTCCCCTCAGCCATCTCTTCTTCAACCTGAAGAGCCCTAGCCACTTCAGCATTTCCTCATAGGGAAGTTGTCCCATCCCCTTTTTCATTTTTGTCGTCCTTCTCTGTACCTTTTCTAATTACACTATATCTTTTTTGATATGCAGTGACCAGAATTGAACACAATATTCGAAGTGCGGTCGAGAAATGGTAGAGATCTTAAAATACTGAATGGAGTGGATCTTAAAATACTGAATGGAGGTAGAGGTGAATTGCTTGTTTACTGTTTCCAAAAATACTAGGACTAGAGTGCATACAATGAAGCTACTAAGTAGTAATTAGAAAAAAGGGGAAAATATTTCTTCACTCAATGTGCAATTAAAATATGGAATTCATTGCTAGAGAATGTGGTAAAAAGCACTTAACTTACCATAGTTTAAAGTTTGATTAAAAAAAAAAAGTCCTGAGAACTTGCTAGGTACTTTTGACCTGCTTTGGCCACTATTAGAAACAGGATACTGGGCTTAATGGAACAATTGTCTTTCCCAGCATGGCAACATTTAAGGCCCTGTTTACTAAGGTGTGCTAGCGTTTTTAGCACATTTAAATGCTAGATACCCATATATTCCTAGGGGCGTCTCTAGCATTAGCGTGCACTGAAAACGCTAGCACACCTATATCACAGCTTAATAGACAGGGCCCTTGGTCTCATAACTAGAGATCCTATACAGGAATTACACACATGCAGAACATGGACAGTTACCCTTTAATAGTATAAGAAACCACATGTTAGGAAAAGAAATTTCCAGTATTGCACTGTTCATAAACTTTCCTTCCTGTGGTGCAAAATTGAAGAACCACATGTCCAAATCCTTAAACTGACATTTTCTTTATTTGTATTCAGTTGCATATATTTACCATCTAAGACTAACAACTTGAATGGAAAAGGAGAAACAATTACATTCAAGGAAATAACATCAGGTTGCTATAAGAAGAAATTCTTAATGTCTCCCAATTATCCAGCCTAAAAGAAATTTAAGGGGAACAAGAAACTATAGCTGGAAAAAGTAGATCAAGAAATGACATAGCAAGGCAGTGATTTATTTTATGGAGTAGATGTAATTGAATAGAGCTGGAGCAACATTAAAGACCAAAAAAGTGGTCAGTTGAGGTAGATCATTAAAATTTCACACTGAATTTTTACATCACAATTGCAAGGATAATTTGGATTATTTTGGTTAATCTGGAGTACTTGGTCTCAAACAAAATTGCAGTCTCCTTTTGTCTGTGGATCTTGATATTGGGAACACCTGAATCCTACAAGTGAAAAAAAGGAACCTGACAATTATGAGAGCGCTTTAAAATCCAGTCTCTATCTGGGTCCAATACAAAATAAAAACTCAAGGTGGCTAAAGAAGCCATCACCACTTCTGTTACAATAAATCGGAGTCACATTCAGAATATGAACTGATGTATCAAGACCAGAAAGGACCTGTAGCCTGCTATTAGTGTATCTTACTGGCATTTGTCAAACTTTGGGCGTCTTTTACTAAGGTGCGCTCATGTTTTTAGCATGCACTAAAATTGTGGGCGCGCTAAATGTTAGAGACGCTCATAGGAATGCATATGCGTCTCTAATGTTTAGGAAAGGAATGGAAAAAAAAGGGAGGACGTTATAATGCCTTTGTATCTGTTCATGGTGCGACCGCACCTCGAATATTGTGTTTAATTCTGGTCACCGCATCTAAAAAAAGATGTAGTGGAATTAGAAAAGGTACAGAGAAGGGCGATAAAAATGATAAAGGGGATGGGACGACTTCCCTTTGAGGATAGGTTGAAGCATCTAGGGCTCTTCAGCTTGGAGAAGAGATGGCTGAGGGGAGATATGATAGAGGTCTATAAAATAATGAGAGGAGTGGAACGGGTAGATGTGAATCATTTTGTTTACTCTTTCCAAAAATACTAGGACTAGGGGGCATGCGATGAAGCTACAAAGTAGCAAATTTAACACAAATCAGAGAAAATGTTTCTTCACTTAATGAGTAATTAAACTCTGGAATTCGTTGCCAGAGAATTTGGTAAAGGCAGTTAGCTTAGCGGGGTTTATAAAGAGTCTGGATGGCTTCCTAAAGGAAAAGTCCATAGACCATTATTAAATTGACTTGGGGAAAATCCACTGCTTATTTCTGGGATAAGCATAAAAAAATGTGTTGAGCTTTTCTGGGATCTTGCCAGGTATTTGTGACCTGGATTGGCCACTGTTGGAAACAGGATACTGGGCTTGATGGACCTTTGGTCTGTCCCAGTGTAGCAATACTTATGTACTTATGACCCTATTACTGATTGACAGGTGACATGTCCACTTCTGGGTTCTCAGTCAATCAGGAGATGCCTGTTCCACACTCCGCCTCCTTCAGTGACACCACTGAATATGACATAGCTCCACCCCTTTGCATAATCACACACCTTGCCCTGCCTTTTTTGCGTAGCCCCACTCGAGCCCCACTCCTGTTAGTGATATTATAGGAAGTAACATAGTCACACCCCTTTTTCCAAGATAGCTGCTACCATTGGGCACACTACATCACTTCTTGTTTTCACTACTAGCCATCATTTTGGATGGGGTCACATGACAGGAAGTGACATGAAACATCCTCCCTGACACCACTTCCTACAGACATGATCACATTACTCCTTTATTTAAGAAATTACATTGGCTTCCAGTATTATATAGGAAGTCCTTTTTCAAACTTTTCAGGCTTTAAGAGAAGGGATTCCTGAATACCTGGCTAATTTAACCATGCCTTATGCCTGGTTATCACTTCTTTGTTTAGAGCCCACTGGGAATCTACCCAGTGTAGTGCTTTTTTTCTTTTCTGCACCCACTCTGTGGAATTGCTTGCTCCATGACTTGCAAGTTGAACTGTCCCTTAAAACCTTTAAAAGTGATCTAAATACTCTTTTCTAAGGCTTTTGAGATTTCTTGATCACTGGGAAATAGGATGAGAGCTGTGGTCTCTTACATCTTTGGTTGTTTGCTTTGGCTTCTAGAGTGTTTGTGATACCTTTCCTGTTGGAAAATGGAGTTCCTTTCTTTTTAATGTTTTTGATTTTAAATTGTACATTGGTCTTGGCTGATCCAATTTTTGATGATTAATCAAGTTTCAGCACATACCTACTTGCATACAGGGATAGAATACAGTGTCAGGGAGGAGAATAATGGTGGGGGAAGGGATGACAGATATGTGGGAAGGGATAGATGGACAGAGGTGGAGCAAGAAGAGAATAGGCAGGAGTAGATTGTAAGTGATTCAGGTATAGGGTAGGGTCAGAGCAAAAAATATCACCAGAAACACAAAATATCACCAAATAACACCAGAAACATATTTATGTTTATTTATTTAAAGCTTGATAAACTGCCTTTTCTCCAAAGGAGGTCAAAGTGGCTAACAAATAAAATTTAACATAAAATCATAAGAAACAGAATTCCAATTAAAACAGGAAACAACACAATTATACATACTAAAAGAAGGCAGAAAAGAAAATGACTAGGAAAAGAAATGGAAAAGGGTAAAGAAAAATAGAGAGAGTAAAATAAAATAAAATGGAAGTAAAAGCAAGATAAAATAGACTGTGTCAGTGCATACTATCAGGGTTGGCACTAAATAGATGCAGTAGTACCAAAAGCTTTTTGAAAATAATATGTTTTTCGTTTAGCCTTAAATTTAACTAAGGAGGTAGAGTTACGAATGGTTTTGTAAAAAGCCTGTTTAGGAGTAGGTAAGACCAGATGATTAGATTCAAGCGATCAAAGTACAAGGGATAGAGTATAAGGAACAATTAGAACTGCCATATAGGATGGACTACTTAAGCAGAGTTTCATGAGCAAGGAAAAGAACTTTGAACCAGATGCAATATGGAATAGGTAACCGATGCAATCTAGCCAACAACGGAGTGACTGGATTAAAACTTTTGGCTTTGAAGAGCAATTGAATAGCTGAATTTTTTAACCTTTGAAGGCAATGTAGTTGAAATTGTGGTAAGCCAGCATAGACAGTGTTGCAATAATTCAGGCAAGACATGATAAAAGCACGCAGTAATGTATGTAATGAGGACAAACAAGAAAATGCCTTATTAAACGGAGATGCCACACTCAGAATAAGCCTTTTTTATTGAAGTATATAAAATATACATCAATGTAACATAGAATAAATTAACATTAACAATACAAAAATAAAGATAGAGCAAAATACCACATATAACATACAAACATCATGAAGTCTTCCTGCAGGTATACTGTAATACATGAAGAAAAAAAGAAAAAGCCTTTTTTTTTTACTACCTGGGAGACTTGTTTGTCAAAGTAAGTCCAGAATCAATAATAATATCTAAGCACTGAAAAAAGTATGCCGGAGGGATGATTAAAATTGAAAAGGTTTAACGGTGCAGGTGGTTTGTTCAGTGATCCAGAGATTCAACAGGCAGTGGCTTTTGAAGGATTGAGAATGAGTCTATGAGATATTAACCAGTTTGAAAGAGATGATAATGCAGACTGGAGTGGGGTTCAATGCAAGGAAAGGGGAGAGGTAGGGAAAAGTCTGAGAATATCATCAGTATATATTAAAAAAAATTGAATGTTGTGGTCCTGCAGAAGAGTTGCTAAGGTACTACTGTAAATATTAAACAGCAATGGAGAGAGGACTGATCCATGAGGTACACCACTGCAAAGGGATAGTTCAGGTGATAAGCCCTGAGAAAAGAAAACAGAAAAGATCCAGTTAGGGAAAAAAAAAAACTGAAGCATGCAAAAGACAAATGTGACCTGAGCTCTGCTCTGTTTATAGCACATGCAGTAATTGCATGGAAGTTTGATGTCATCATGATACATGTCATTTGCAGAATATAGTAAAGACTGGATTATCTGACCAAATAGGGCTGACCAGTTGTTGGATAAGTGAAAAGTCCTATAATATGGAAAACAATGGTAACCCCTCAAGCAATGCTTAAACAAAGGTTGTAAAAGCAGGGTCACAACAGTGCTGCTTTACTATAAAAGCAGGTCCCTGATCTGAAACAAATATAAATGCTAAATAGTAGTAGTAGTAGTAGTAAGTGCAAAACTTCCCTCTCTGCAGTGGCATACCAAGGGGGGGGGGGGCGGGGGGGGTGGTTCATCCCGGGTGCACGCCGCTGGGGGGTTGCCGCGCGCCTGTTGGCTGAGTCCGCTTGTTCCCTCCCTGCTGCTCCCTCTGCGTGGAACAGGTTACTTCCTGTTCTGGGGCAGAGGGAGCAGCAGGGAACGAGCGGACTAGGAGCCGACAGGCGCGCGGCACCCCCCCCCCCCCAGCAGGTAAAAATGCACCCGAGGGGGGTCGCGCTGCATCCGGGGGGGGGGGGGGGGGGGGCGCTGCACCCGGGGGGGGGGGCGCATTGGCGATCCGCCCCAGGTGTCAGCCAGCCTAGGAACACCACTGCCTCTGTGGTACTCCAGAAAATGGAAAGAGATACCATGATGTCACTGTGTGGGGAGATCTGTCGGATATGCTGGATGGTCAGATTAGCAAAGGTCAAATAATCGAGAATGTACTGTACGTTTTACACGCTGAAATCCAAAGCATGTCCCACTGCCATTCCCCATCCCATTCACACCTTCTTTTACAGAGCAGAAAAATTAGCACGATAGGCAAGCTGCTTCCCCAATTTATGACTACAGAATCCTGTTTTGCTTGCTTCCAGCTTTTCAGTGCCAAAATTGTCTATCAGTGCCTAAGTTCGGCACCAATCCTTTATAGAATCCTGGGGACTGAGTCCAATATTTCCAAAGCAGACACACCTGCTCTATCTCCTTGGCTATATTCAGCCATTCTCTGTCGAGGTGAATGCTGATCAGGGGACACTGGCTCAAACCTGTGAATCAATGTCCTCTTTCCAATCCTCTGGTTTCTAACAAGTAAGCACTACTTTAAAGCACAGCAACTGATTTTGTGTGTGTGTGTCTGTGTAGCTGAGTGATAAATTCTGCAGTTTAAAATAAAAAAGGATTTATTTTGAATCAATAATTAAGGGACAGGTGAAGGTATTATCGCTTAATACCTATTTCAGCTGTGTCAGAGGCATGAAAAGTAAGAATTATGCAACCAGAACCTGTAATGGGGGTTTTTATAAACCCCATTCACTTCTAAAACATTTAAACTGGCCTATTAGGCTATTACTGTATGGGTACACTGGCAGCATCTCCCCCCCCCCCCCACCTCCAGCATACTCTTGAAGTCAAAGGGGGAGGGGGGCTCTGAATACCTACAACATTGAGCTACAAAGAGGAAAGGGGACAGTGACATCATGAGACTACATAACTGGGGACAACAGAGGCTGTGATGTGCTCATGGTCTATATGATGTATCTCACCACTCCTGTCACGTGCCTTACAAGAAGATGCAGTGATTATGGCTTCCAAACACCACTGGAGATACCAGTGGTTTGATGGTGAGTGTTCAACTCACCCACCCCCCATCTGCTGGGTATGCAGATGCAGGTTACATGAGGCATCTGTGCAGTGCTGTAGCGAGGGCGGCTGGCAACCGGGGCGGGTCGCTGCCGCGCACCTCCCCCTGGGTGCAGCGCGGCGCCCCCCCTCTGGTGCGCACCCTCCCCCCGCTGGAACGGATTGTAGCTTACTTTGGCAGCGAGGGGCGGGCGGGCGGGAGGACCAATCTGCCCCCGAGCCTATGTCACTGGGAGCTGCGTCGGCTCCATTGGTTCCTTGCTCTCTCTGCCCCGGAACAGGAAGTAATCTGTTCCGGGGCAGAGGGAGCAAGGACCCAATGGAGACGACACCCCCCCCCCCCAGCGGCGTGCACCCGGGGCGGACCGCCCCCCGCCCCCCCCCCTTCCTATGCCACTGCATCTGTGTGCCTGATGTACTGTTACAACTATTGCTTCAAAAAAAGCAAATTTTAAGAAGAACAATGAATTCAGCTACTAGGAGTCTTTGAACAATTAATCTGGTGTCAAGGTTTTAGAGCTGTGACATATAATCATGGTCAAAAAATGCCTTCCTCCTACCATTCAAAAATATTTAGAGTTTTTCATTAACATATTTTTTTATCTATTTGGATTTAACTCACACCTTTTTCAATAATATTTCAAGGTGAGTATACAAGATGTAGTTATACATGACAAATTTTGTACTGTGATCATCATGCATGAAACAATATTAGTATGCAGAATTTTACTGATGATAAAAATACTGATGAAAAGACAATGCAATAAAGCTACAGAGATTGTAAATATCTTCCATCACAGCTGGTAATGGCTTTTCATGTAAAAACCAGCCTTACTGCAGGGAATCACAGCATATTAAGCTGTTTCTACACCTGTTCTGTACTGAGATACTGTAAACTTCTTCCTTTCCCATTTCACCAATTCCCAGAAGGCAAAAAAGAACAAAAAAGGAACAGTATATTCAGACACAAATAAGCTGAAGGAGAAAAGTAATCTGGGGGATGTATACCTTTAAACATTATTTAAGCTAAACTTTGAACATATGACAAATATTTTTTTCTACTATTCTTATTTGTGCTAGAAAGATATTATAGTAATCATAATTACAAAAAAAGGGAAGAAACACTAAAATCTAACAAAAGGAGCAGCAGGATTATAGAGAATAGAACTATCCAAAATACAAAAATATATCAAGATCTACAATGCCTAATAATTAGGACCAACCCAAGGGTATCTGACTCTCTAGGCCAGTGATTCCCAAATCTGTTCTAAGGGAACTCGAGCCAGTCAGATTTTCAAGATATCCATAATAAATATTCATGAGTTAGATTTGCATGCACTGGAGGCAGTGCATGCAAATATAACTCATCAATATTCATTGTGGATATCTTGAAAACCTGATTGTCTGGGGGATGATTATGCAGGAATATACCATGTGGCAGATACAAATTTTATGCAGCAACTAGTGGGGGGGGGGGGGGGGGGGGGGGGAAGAACCAGCATTTTCTTATTCTGGTCCTCAATTAAAAAGCAACTAGTGCACAGTTCCTGACTGCAATTAATGTGAGAACACTTATCACCTCTTATTTAGGAGGCGCAAAGTGCTCCTGTGTTTACTGTGCGTTAACTTAGCAGGCAGTAATTGTACTAGCTGGATTACACTTCCATACCTATTCTCTGCCCATGCCACATCCTCTAACATGAAAAGCACTTAACATGCAATTTACCATGCAGCAGCTGCTATAAGAATGCAAAGTCTTTTAAAATATATATCTTTGTTGATACCAAAAGCAGTATAAAACATTAGCAATCAGAGAATAAACAGCAGTTTTGCAAAGATAAATACACAAACAGTAGAACATAAAGCACAGCAGTTTCATCTTCAACTTTGCATTAAATAATAGTAGTACCAAACGTAATTCTGGGTGTTCTTAGAAAAACGGTTTCAAATTTTTAATTTAATAAATATAACAGAAACCTTCAAAACAATTTTAAACAAAAATTATCACTCTCATTATTCATATATATATAATTATTTTTTAAAATAAAATCCAATAAATTATAGAAAATTTTTTTATGTTGTGCTCAGTTTTTGATGTATTGCTGTGGACTGATAATCCAGGCTTAGCAGGAACACCACCCTTACATCATAGCACATCCTACCTCCATCCTAATAGTATTGTTCAATAGATGGGCAAAGTCCAAAAGAATATAATAAACTTGATGTTCAAAAAATATATAAATAGCAATTACTTAACTTAAGTAGAGATGTGCAGAAAAAAATCTTCTTCCTGCCAAGTTCTTGTCCACTGCAATGCTTTTTTCAAAAAAATCCCTCTGTGCACTTATTTTAGATATGGTAAAATGCTAGGTTTTATAAAATCTTTAACCTGCATTTCAGATCAGTTCCCCTGAAGACGCCATTAGTCTGGCGAAACATGGCCCATGTAGGGAATTGAAACTGCTGAACTGTGACCTTTATGGTCTTACATCTTGCACAGAGGGATTTTTTTGAAAAAAGCATTGCAGTGGACAAGAACTTGGCAGGAAGAAGATTTTTTTCTGCACATCTCTACTTAAGTTAAGTAATTGCTATTTATATATTTTTTGAACATCAAGTTTATTATATTCTTTTGGACTTTGCCCATCTATTGAACAATACTATTAGGATGGAGGTAGGATGTGCTATGATGTAAGAGTGGTGTTCCTGCTAAGCCTGGATTATCAGTCCACAGCAATACACCAAAAACTGAGCACAACATAAAAAAATTTTCTATAATTTATTAGATTTTATTTTAAAAAATAATTATATATATATGAATAATGAGAGTGATAATTTTTGTTTAAAATTGTTTTGAAGGTTTCTGTTATATTTATTAAATAATAGTAGTCAACTATTGAACAAAAAACCTGCTATTGGAATATTTTCATATCACTCTTCCTTTCACAGCCTTCCTCCCATCCTCTCCTCCTAGTGCACTCCATAACATACAAGTTGTGAAAGGCCCCAAATATTATTCTAGACTCAGCTGTGCAAATTTCCTCCAGAGCTCTCAGTACTGGCGGTGACCAAGAGACAGTTGCTGCTGTAGTTGAGCAGTCATCCAAGTCAACATTTCCCACATCAAGTTTAACCAGATAGTGTAGCATGGTGCCACTGGTGCAGTCAGGATTAAAAGATATACTTCTTGACCAGAAGCAGTGCAAGTTTAGCAAACTTAAACTGGGCATCAGTCAGACCCTGGTTTCACAGTGGCATATCATTCCCCATTAATAACATGCAGTAGAACCATTCAACTCACAACTGAAGCACTTTTTCCAAAGTCTCCAGGGCCCTTGTCCACAGGTTACACAGCTCAGGGCATTCCAAAAAGGAGTGCAAGAAAGTACCAGCAAGACAGTCCTGCACCTCTGATGGTAGAATCTCTCTGGAGCCCCATGCTTACTCCCACAGTGTAGTAAAAGGGCCCCATAGAATTTTACTAAGGGGTCCTTTTACTCAGGCATGCGAACAGATTTAGTGCATGCTAATGATTAGTGCACACTAAATGATAAGAAATCCATTATATTCCTGTGAGCATCTTTTCATTTAGCACACACAAATTGTTAGTGTCTGCTAAATTTGTTAGCACACCTTAGTAAAAGGACCCCTTTGTTTGTCAGTGTGTGGATTTAATTTTGCTGTTTTAGTATTTTGACTTGTATTTGATATCTGCTTTGGTATATGTTATTTGTATTTGTATGTTGTGTACTGCAACTGTGTAGTCTTAATGTGCCCATGTTTTTTATCAATTGTATATATTTTTTTATATTTTAGCTAATAGAAATAGCTGAAGTAATTTTTCTGAAATCCAGTTTAAGAAAACTAGCCTAGGGCTCTGTTTGAACCATTGCAATCACTTACATCTTCCTATCAAGAATAACAAAAATAGATCTAAACCCCTTCAACATAGATTCCATCTAATTGCCATGGTTGAATCAATAGTGGTTCATGGTTCATACACTTTACTTTTTAACAAATCATTTTCAAAGTTCCTGAGTGGAGTTCAATAAATGGAACTTGAGAAAGATCATTAGGGTTCCTGAAGGTTAAAAAACTAAAGGAGAGCCAAGAGAATGCATATAAGTTATAGACTACAGAGATTTTAAGGCCCTTTTACTAAGTGGCGGTAAGCGTGCATACCACATGCTAAAAGGCATTAAGGCAGTACACATTCAGGCTCCTGCGGTAGTTCTGGGATTGGCATGCACCAATCTTGTGCTAAAAATATAAAACATCTTTAAAGCATGGGGGTATGTTTGGGGGGGGGGCGGAGGGTAGGCATGCCCTGCACTAATCGAAGCCACTTGCTGCTGAGTAGTGCAGGAACCCTTACCGCCTAGTAAATAGGTGGCAGTAAGGGCTCCCACGCTAATGACCAAGCATTAATTGGGAAATTAGCACATGGCCATTAATGGAAAAAAAATAACAAAACTGAGGCCATTTTATCACCATGCTAAAAGTGGCCTCAGCTTGCGGGAAATCCACAGGCTAAAAAAGTGCAGGCCCCTTTTTAGCACGGCTTAGTGAAAGGGCCCCTTTGAATGTTAGGTGACCATAATCTATTATGGTAACAGAAACAAGCAGATCAGATGGACATTCAAATCAGGTCACTTATTAATAATTACATAAACCACAAAATGTCCCCATTTTCAAAAGGTGAGTGTCTGTATAAGATAGCTGGATATAAGCAGAAACTAATACAAGATGGCTTGAAAATGTCCACACAAGCCTAAAATAACATTATTCAAAAATGAAAATAAAAATGAAAGAAGTGGAAGTGGAGGATTGCCAAAAGTTGGACACCTGAAAAATAATATGTAATACAGACACTAGAGAAATGAATAAGGGCCTTGTTTACTAAGCTGCGCTGCAGGCATGCTAGCATTTTTAACGTGTGCTAAAAAGCTAGCACCCTTTAGTAAACAGGACTCTAAGGGGTCCCTTTACTAAGGTGCACTGAAAAATGGCCTGCGGTAGTGTAGGTGTGTGTTTTGGGCACTGCAGAATCATTTTTCAGTGCACCTGCAAAAAATGCCTTTTTTATATTTTTTGCTGAAAATGGACGTGTGGCAAAATGAAAATTGCCACGCGTCCATTTTGGGTCTGAGACCTTACCACCTGCCATTGACCTAGCGGTAAAGTCTCACGTGGTAACCGGGTGGTAATGACCTACAGTGGTGGAAATAAGTATTTGATCCCTTGCTGATTTTGTAAGTTTGCCCACTGACAAAGACATGAGCAGCCCATAATTGAAGGGTAGGTTATTGGTAATAGTGAGAGATAGCACATCACAAATTAAATCCGGAAAATCACATTGTGGAAAGTATATGAATTTATTTGCATTCTGCAGAGGGAAATAAGTATTTAATCCCTCTGGCAAACAAGACCTAATACTTGGTGGCAAAACCCTTGTTGGCAAGCACAGCGGTCAGACGTCTTCTGTAGTTGATGATGAGGTTTGCACACATGTCAGGAGGAATTTGGTCCACTCCTCTTTGCAGATCATCTCTAAATCATTAAGAGTTCTGGGCTGTCGCTTGGCAACTCGCAGCTTCAGCTCCCTCCATAAGTTTTCAATGGGATTAAGGTCTGGTGACTGGCTAGGCCACTCCAAGACCCTAATGTGCTTCTTCCTGAGCCACTCCTTTGTTGCCTTGGCTGTATGTTTTGGGTCATTGTCGTGCTGGAAGACCCAGCCACGACCCATTTTTAAGGCCCTGGCGGAGGGAAGGAGGTTGTCACTCAGAATTGTACGGTACATGGCCCCATCCATTCTCCCATTGATGCGGTGAAGTAGTCCTGTGCCCTTAGCAGAGAAACACCCCCAAAACATAACATTTCCACCTCCATGCTTGACAGTGGGGACGGTGTTCTTTGGGTCATAGGCAGCATTTCTCTTCTTCCAAACACGGCGAGTTGAGTTCATGCCAAAGAGCTCAATTTTTGTCTCATCTGACCACATCACCTTCTCCCAATCACTCTCGGCATCATCCAGGTGTTCACTGGCAAACTTCAGACGGGCCGTCACATGTGCCTTCCGGAGCAGGGGGACCTTGCGGGCACTGCAGGATTGCAATCCGTTATGTCGTAATGTGTTACCAATGGTTTTCGTGGTGACAGTGGTCCCAGCTGCCTTGAGATCATTGACAAGTTCCCCCCTTGTAGTTGTAGGCTGATTTCTAACCTTCCTCATGATCAAGGATACCCCACGAGGTGAGATTTTGCGTGGAGCCCCAGATCTTTGTCGATTGACAGTCATTTTGTACTTCTTCCATTTTCTTACTATGGCACCAACAGTTGTCTCCTTCTCGCCCAGCGTCTTACTGATGGTTTTGTAGCCCATTCCAGCCTTGTGCAGGTGTATGATCTTGTCCCTGACATCCTTAGACAGCTCCTTGCTCTTGGCCATTTTGTAGAGGTTAGAGTCTGACTGATTCACTGAGTCTGTGGACAGGTGTCTTTCATACAGGTGACCATTGCCGACAGCTGTCTGTCATGCAAGTAACGAGTTGATTTGGAGCATCTACCTGGTCTGTAGGGGCCAGATCTCTTACTGGTTGGTGGGGGATCAAATACTTATTTCCATCTGCAGAAAGTAAATTCATATACTTTCCACAATGTGATTTTCCGGATTTAATTTGTGATGTGCTATCTCTCACTGTTACCAATAACCTACCCTTCAATTATGGGCTGCTCATGTCTTTGTCAGTGGGCAAACTTACAAAATCAGCAAGGGATCAAATACTTGTTTCCACCACTGTATACGCGTCAAATGCCACTTGGCGTGCATCCACTACATGCGTCAGAAAATAAAAATTAATTTTTGGTTGTGTGTATCGGACACGCACCAAAAATGAAATTACCGCGAGAGCCATGTGGCAGCTGGGTGGTAATTCTATTTTGGCGCATGTTGGGCACATGTAAATGCTTACACCGCTTAGTAAAAGGGACCCTAAGTAAATACTACAAACACTAAAAATAAATAAATGATGCAACACTGAAAAATAAATTAAAAAGGTGTTATATTTGTACAAGAATTCTTACAAAAAAGCAAACAAGTCTGTCTTCTTGTTCCTACCACCAAGAGAAAGTGTACCCAAATCAAGGACAAATCTCTGCTCCATTTTCAAAAGGTATATATGTCCACTGGACCACCTCTCCAGAATTTCTTAAATGTAGCTAGAACATAGAACTTGAAGTCCTGAAATTTGTGACCAATTAAAATTAAATGTTCAACCAAAGACTTTAAAATTAAATGTTCAACCAAAGACTTTTCTTTAAGCTGTCTCTTCAATGCACGTTTATGCTCCAGGATTCTAATATTGAATTTTCTTTTGGTTTTGCCAACATGTGCTAATCCACAAGGGCATAAAGAGGCACATACCACATTTTCAGTTTTGCAGTTAGAAAACTGTTTCAGAAATACGTTCTTCCCAGAAGATGGTATAATGAAAGTGTCAGTTCTCATTAACTCCACACACTGAACAGGTCCCACATTGGAAATGTCCCAAGGGTAGTCTCCTCATTTTACTTATATTTCCAGGCAAGGCAGAGGGTACAAGTAGATTCCTTAAATGTTTGTCTTGTTTAGATGTAATCATCAAATTCTTGTCACAAAAAGGTTTCAAGCCCTGTACTATGTGTCAGTGTTTTCTAAGAATTTTAACAATATGATTAGATTGATGGGTGATGGAAGTGGGGTGATTGGAAGTGTACAAACAACCTTATTATTAGCATGAGACATGTTACTTCACAGGCCAGGAACATACGGATAGACCTCTGTGGTTCAGTAAACACATTCTTAAGCATGCCTCTGATGGCAGGCCCAAACAGTCTGTGGCTGGTGGGCTGCCATGCCCCAAACACAGCTATAAGTTCTCAGTTCTTCTGTCATGGTCTCAGGCTCAAAACAATTGTCACGGACTCTGGATCAACGTGAGCCCTTGGCCTACTGTCGTCGAGCGGCAGCAGGATGCAAGCCCCCCAACCAGGACTGGACTAACAAGCAAGGATGGAGCTGGATTCTGGAATGGACTTGGCCTGGCTGGAACAGACAGAACTGGAGCTGAAGCTGCAGGCAGACAATGCTGGAACAGACAGGACTGGGGTTCCAACTTCCAGCACTCTTGAGGTAATACAAACTCTGGACAAGTGATCTGTACCTCTTCTAGTTGCCTTTCTCATGTTTTCCCTCCTAGAGGCTTTCATCTGGGTCAACTGGTTTTGTTTCTTGACCAGCTGCCCTTGCAGTGTCTAAACTCTTTCATTCAACACCGACACATTTTCTTGGTGCTTCTGCAGACTGCAACACTCAGTGGTGACATGGCACAGTAACCCTGTCAACTCCTGCGGCAACAGTGCATTCTCTTTCTTTCTTTAGATAGATAGATAGATCAATCTTGGGCTGATACTTTTTTTTTTGTACAGTACTCCTCTTCCCAGAGGCACATCTCCTATACTTGACCATGGAGGTCAATGATCCTACCTTCCAGCACTCGGACCTTTTCTTGCTCCTCCAGGCTCCTCTGCTGGAGATTAGATAGCTGTCCCTGCAGTAGAGAGTATTGTTCCACTGGCACTGTTGCTGACAACTGTTGCTGCAGCTGTTCTACTTCAGCTTCTGCAGCCTCTGCTTTGGCCTGATAATCCTCACTCTGGACTGTCAACAGGCAAACTTGGTCCTTCAACTGCTGGACTGCTTGTTGCTTCTGTATCAGCTCTTCATCCTTGGCTTCCAGTAGCTTAACTTTCTTGGCTAACTGTTCGGTCAGCCCTTTCAGGCTCTCTTCCAAGTGTCCTTGCAGTCCCTACACCCTGCATGTTATTTTCTCCATTGCTCTTGTACAACTGGCTATCTTCTCCACAGGGATGTGGTACCCCCCTTCAAGCTGTGCTTCCTTGCAGTGCAGATCTTCACCCTGAAGTTCCAGCAGCCAGGACCGCTCATGGGACTGGATAACTTCAGCCAAGGTATTCTCCTGTTGCTCCTCTGCAACCTAGGTAAGTTTCTTTGCCCCCTCCACTTTAGCAAGCAGTCCCTCTGCCTGCTTCTGCTGTGTTTCAGTAGAGAAGTTCACACAGGTTACCTGCTCTTGCAGTTGGGTAACCTCCTCTGCCTTCTGCTTCAGACAGTTCCTCAACTCTGTGACCTCCTGCTCTCTGTCACAGTTTAGAGACAGATCTTCTCTGGTCTTATTCTTCAGCTGGGCTCTCAGCCATGTATTCTGGCTCGGTCAGCACTCTCTTTTCTTCTGCAGCTGCTACTAAGGAGATTTCCGAGGCATAGAGCTCCTCCAGCCTTGCTTGCATTCTTGCCTCTATAGGGCTCCTTCCTAGGGACTTGTCACTCAACTGCCTTATTTTTTCTGCTGCTGCTCAATGGTTTCCTTTGACCAGCTATGCCATCTGCATGGGGAATGTTGCCAGAAGGGCACCCGGTGGTAACTGCTTGATGTTTTTTAATTTGTTCAGAAAGTCTGTGATGTCTTGTATGAAGCTGTTTGTCTTGTGCATCTCTCCCTGTTTCTCACTTAACCCACCCTACCCTGTTCCTGTGAGAATGTCACTGAAATGCTTTTATGTTTCACCTATATATACTGATATTTAGCAACATTTGCTTATTTCTGCTCTGAAGAAAGCTAATCAAAAATGTAATAAGTTAGTCCAATAAAAAAGGTATCATCTTATTTTCAGTTCTCTGTTTTTGTTTTATTTCTATTTATTACCTTTAAAAGTGGACTAACACAGCTACAATATTACTAGCTTGGAAAGAAAATAATTCATTAAAGTTAATGATTAATTAAAAAAAAATCTTTTGCTATCTGCTATTTTAATTTCTCAGAACAATTGAACAAAAGAGACATAACATTTCTGTTCATGAAGATAACAATATAACAATGAGTTAAAAACTAGATGTTTTAGGAAGAAAACTGATAAGAATTGTATATGTTTCCATACTTCAGCTTTCCATCCACTACCACTCGAGTAGTTTGGCATTATCACAAATGATGTGGGTGGTGAAAGCTACAAGTGATTTAACAGATATGAATCAAACACTTGAAGAGATGAGCCAAGAAGTATAAAGATAGCATATAATAATAAAGAAATAATAAACACCTTAGATGTGAACAGAAGTGATCATCTAACAGGAGGCATCTCTGAATATGCTGAGAGTACTGCAAGAATCCTTTTTATCTCTGAGTATACTTCAGCTTCCGGCTGTATTAAAAGAATCATTAAAATGTTGGACACATTTTGCAAACTAAAGTTGCTAGCCATCTCCAATTGTTGTTTTCAGAAAGTAACTAGCATCAAAAGCGTTTTACCAAATTCTGTATCCGAGGATAGATATCGACAAGACTGTTGTTGAAAGGAAAGCAATTATAGTGTCATGGATAGTTTTACTGTAGTTGTGCTCAAAAAATTCCAATGTGGTAATAATAATAGCACTGTCCTGAAGAACTTGCTTCACTAATTTTTTTTCAATCTACCATAGTGGGAAATCATGGGTTGCTGGAGTCCCTTCAAGAACTCTATTGGCCCTTGCACCCTGAGCTTGGGAGTCACCTAAGTGTGGCAGCCTTACTCAGCATGTCCACGGAGAAAGTGAGGTTGCTTACCTATAACAAGGATTCTCTGTGAACATCATGATGTTACCACATGATGGTGCCTGTTTGGATCTGTTCTACAGGAGCCCACAGAAAAGTCTAGAAAAAATTCTGGGCATGTATAAAGGCTCCCTATTAGTGACAACTGCCAATTTTCTATCCAAAGCTGATGTACTTTAGGTACAAAAGTGAATGTAATTGAAGAAAGGGAGGAATTATGTGGCTGGCTTATAGTACTGTCCATGATGAAAACCCCCCATTATATGTAAGCAACATTACTTTCTTCATGGACAAGCTAGATAAGACAGCCACCCATAGGTGACTCCAAAGGTCAGAGTGCAAGGGTTAGTAGAGTTCAAATGACCCTCGCAACCCATGAGTCCTTGCTATGATATTTTTAAAAAGATTAGTGAAGCACATTCTGTACGACAGTGCTACTGAACTGACCATTAGAACTAGAGAGTAATGCACAGTAAACGTTTGAATGGGTGACCAGGTTGCATATTTTTTAAATTTCAAATAATTTTTATTGTTTGTAGGAACATAACAAAGACACGAACAATACATTAGAATATTGATACAGAAATAAAATAGCCGTGTATATCGTAAATACAAGTCTAGCAATAAAGCTGCAATATAAAGGCAAACATTGTCATAGTTACAGGAGCCAACAATGGGAATAGCAAGAAAAGATGAACCAATGACAATAATGTACAAAACCCAGACAGAGTTTCTAGTAGACCAGGGAGGGAAATGTTATCTCAATTCATTAACTTCTCAGTGTTCAAGTTATTTATGAATAGCATATAGGGAAAGAGTGTGCATAATAAATGTAGTCAGAATTAAACCATCCAAACAAATTAAGTCAAGAAGGTGAAAAAGACCAAAAAAGGGGTGACCAAAAGTGAGTATATCTCCATGGCTTACGCTTTTGTTGCCAAACTAGTCTTTCCATTCCAGCTACCAGTCAAACATTTCCCAGTCAAAAGTGTTAGAAGGGTAAGATAGAGCAGGATTTGAACTGGCCATTGCTGGATTGCAAGACTGGTGCTCTAACCACTAGGCCACTCCTCCACTACATGCATAAATTAGGGCTCCTTTTACTAAGCGATGGTAAGCCCAATGCAGGCTTACTGCTCAGTACACAGGAAGTACAGCCGGGCTACCGCAGCAGCCCGGCAGTACTTCCTACCCATAGTGTGCCGTCATTACCAGTGCTACATAAATTTTTAAAATTTTTGTAGCGCCAGAGTGTACCCGGCAGTAATCACTGCCCAGTTACTGCTGGGTTAACATGGGAGCCTTTACCGCCACCGAGCAGCCATTTCCTCCAGGTAGAAAAATCATTTTATTACCAGCTGCAGTAAGAGGGGGTCTCGGCACCAGTGCTTTTTTTTGTAGGAAAAAAAGGTACCGGTATTCATTATGGGTGGGGGTCACATCTATGACTTCACCCCTATGGTGGGCACACCCAAAGTAGCCACACCCCTTATACCAGCCATGGCGCATATAAGCAGTATTATTGAAAATACTTTACCAGTATAGGAGAAAAAATAACGTAATTTTTTTTTCACTATAAATAATTTTTGTAAGCTGTTACAGCTCTAGTATACCCAGTGCAAAATAAGACAGCAGATATAAATTCTCAAATTGGACATCTTCCAAACACTAAAATGAAAATAAAATGATTTTTTCTACCTTTGTTGTCTGATTATGTTGGTCCCAGTCTCTGATTCTGCTGCTATCTGTTCCCTTAACTCCGTTTCCAGGGCCTCCTTTCCATTTATTTCTTTACTTTCCTCCTTTCTTCTTCATTTCTTGCCCTACATCCATAGGTAAAAGCTGGGTCCTCCGTGGACTTGACTAGAGGAGGTATAGAGTGGATTCAGCTTTTGCCTATTTTCTCCATCCATGTGCAGTTTTTCTCCTCTTTTCCCTTTCCCTCATCTCGTCAGTATGCATCTCCTTCCTCTTTCCATCCATGTCCAGCATTTTTCCTTTCCCCCTCCATCCATGTCCAGCATTTTTCCTCTCTCCTCCCCTCCACCCATGTTCATCTCACTTCCTCTCTCTACCCTTCCCTCCATCCATGTCCAGAATTTCTCCTCTCTCCGCTAAATCCATGTGCATCTCCTCCTCTGTTTTCCCTCCCCTCCATCCATGTCCAGTATTTCTCCTCTTTCCCTTCCCCTCCAACGGTGTGCATCTCCTTCCTCTGTCTTTCCATCCCTCCAACATTTCTCCTCTCTTGCCTGCCCTCCACTCCATTCATGTCCAGCATTTCTTCTCTCTCCTCCCCTCCATCTATGTGCATCTCCTTCCTGGCTTCCCTTCCATCCATCCATGTCCAGCGATTCTCCATTGCCCCTATCCTCCCCTTCAATCCATGTCCAGTAACTCACCCCAGCCTCCACCTGTCCCCCTTTTCAGCCTCCGTCGAGTTCCAGTACCAACCCCAGCCCCACCTGCCAACCCTTAGCTCCCCAACAGCCCTGCTTTCTGTTCCTGCTGCCCCTCATTTAAATCTTGTATTTTTTCACCTGAAGTTGCAGCGCCGGCGGTGGCATTAGTGAAAGAAAGCAGCAGGTTCGCCTCCTCCAGCCTTCCCTTCCCTCAGTGTCCCGCCCTCGCGGAAACAGGAAACTACATAAGAGGAAAGCAAGACACTGAGAAGGAAGGGAAGGCTGGAGGAGGTGAGCCTGCTGCTTTCTTTCACTAATGCTGCCTCCACCAGCGCTGCAACTTCAGGTGAAAAAATACAAGATTTAAACGTGGGGAGGCAGAAACAGAAAGCAGGTCTGTCGGGGAGCTAAGGGCGGGCAGGTGAGCTGGCCCTGGGAAAAAAGGTGTCGGTACTTCGTATTGGTGCGTACCGGCACAAAAAAAGCACTGCTCGGCACACATGTAAAACATGCACCAATGCCAGCTACATCTCCTTTGGAGTTGCAGTCTGTTAAATTTAGGTGTGCATATTACAGAATAGGGCATAAGGCAGATCTGTGTATAACTCCTAATTACTGCCAATTAGATGCTTTTTAACTCCAATAATTGATTGTTATCATCTAATAAGGTAATTAGTTTATGCACAGATCTGTGATCCATGCCCATCTTTTGTAGAAATACCTTCTATATGATATGTGATTACTGTATTTTAGCTATATATTATATGATATGCTACAAACCTCATGGAATATTCATCAGATACATGGTAAATAAATACATAGATATTATCTCTTCTACACACTTGTATGTATGCGTCTTTATCCTGTAACAGTGCAACTGTATGTTTCAACAAGATCATTCTTCCATCTAATTCATTCACTCTTTTTAGAAAAAAAAAATGCACTCAAGGGAAACCACATCCATTTTAATTTCTTTTGTTATACCATGATTTAGTGCGACTAGTACCTTCAGGGATTTTAACACCTTGATGGTAATGGTAGTTTTCAGTTTCCTTGCCAGCAGTAATTTTCTGTTATGATGGAGGGTCCTATTTGGATCTTCTGACAGACGCTTCTATTTTGGTCAGTTTATCACTGGCCTTCACAGTTTTCAGTTGGGATAAGTATTTGGAAGAGACAGCTATTTCACTTGCAGTGGTTTTTGGTTTGTTCTTCAGCTAGCAGGTCTCTTTCATGCCTACCTGGCACTACAAGCTGTCAACCAGCCCTTTTTGTCTATCACAGATCTTATGTCACGGTCCAGGTCTGGGTCCTCATAAACCCAAACGTAACAACTTTCATTTTATTTATTTTCCTCTGTTTGTTTTGGGATGTTTCATTATATGTTGTTTTTGTTTATTTTGTTTTTGCTTTGAAAAATAAATGTCTTGTTTTAGGACAATGACATCAAAAGTGCATCCTTTTGTTCAAAAAGGACAAACTATTTCAGCAAAAAGCCATACTTTTTCAGCAAAAGGGTGCACTCTTTCAAAAATGTGTGCATTATTGATGACACAAGAAAAATAAAACCCAAATTCATTTTTTTATGGTAAAAAAATGACATATTGTTGATATTTCCTATGTCATTTCAAATGCTTGCACATTTGGAGGAGTGGCCTAGTGTATGGCACACCAGTCTTGACATCCAGAGGTGGCTGGTTCAAATCCCCCTGCAGTGCTCCTTGTGATCTTGAGCAAGTTACCTAACCCTCCATTGCCTCAGAAATTAGATTGTGAGCCCTTCAGGGACAGAGAAATACCCAGTGTACATGAATGTAACTCACCTTGAGCTACTACTGAAAAAGGTGTGAGCAAAATCTAAATAAATAAAATGCACACATCTTTTAACAACTGCTGAGCCCAAATGTTTGCCCATAGTATTAAAAATAGGAAAATGAAGGAAATATGTTGATGCATGTCAGGCCCCCTAAAGTACATTTCTGTCTCCTTATCTATTGTGGAAGAGCCCTTAGCTTGGGTAGGGGTAGACCTAATTGGGCCCTTGGAGAAGAGTGAAAAAAAAAGGTATATGTATATTCTTATGGTGTTAGATCACACTGCCAGTTTCCTGTGGGCATTTGCTCTGCACTCTATATCAGCCTGTACTTTTACTTGGGAGCTAGCCAGGCTATTCTGCTAGGTGGAATTTCCCTGGCAGGTATTCACTAACCAAGGCACCATTTGTTTTGTCCAAAACCCTCAAACAGGTTTAGGAAGCCTTTGGAATCCAGCATATCCGCACAACAGCTTATCATACTCAATCAAATGTTTTGGCTGAATAGTTCAACCAGTCTCTTAAGAACATGAATAGGTGGGGGTTTAAACGGAGATGTAGCTAGCTGGGATCGATTGCTGCTATTTACATAAGTGCATAAGTGTTGCCATACTGGGACAGGCCAAAGATCCATCAAGCCCAGCATCATGTTTCCAACAGTGGCCAATCCAGGTCACAAATACCTGGCAAGATCCCAAAAAAGTACAAAACATTTTATACTACTTATCCCAGAAATAGTGGATTTCCCCCAAGTCCATTTAATGATGGGCTATGGACTTTTCCTTTATTTTTGTTACATTTGTACCCCATGCTTTCCCACTCATGGCAGGCTCAACGTGGCTGACATGGGGCAACGGAAGGTTAAGTGACTTGCCCAGAGTCACAAGGAGCTGCCTGTGCCTGAAGTGGGAATTGAACTCAGTTACTCAGGATGAAAGTCCACCACCCTAACCACTAGGCCACTCCTCCACTCTAGGAAGCTGGCCAAACCTTTTTTAAACTCCACTATGCTAACCACCGTTACCACATTCTCTGGTAACAAATTCCAGAGTAAGGAACAAAGTCTCAGGTTCAAAATATTATTTCATATTTAGCAGGTCTCAAAGACTGCATGTCTGCTATTGATATAGACATGGGGGAAGCCACTGGTTGCCCTGAGATCGGTAGCAGGAATATTGCTACTATTTGGGTTTCTGTCAGGTGTTTGTGACCTGGATTGGCCACTATTAGAAGCAGGATATTAGGCTAAATGGATCATTGGTCTGATCCAGTATGGCTATTCTTATGTTCTTATGTCCTGAGTGGCTCAAGAAACTGTAAGCAAAAGCCAGGAAAAACTACTATCAACGGGGAAATGTGTGTGGTGGATAGGGAGGCAAGGTATCTTGAGGAAGGTTAGAAATGGCAGTGTTAGTTCCCACTTTGCCCCATAAATTCAGTGCTAGATTAAAGGGATCCCTGGTGTTTCAAAAACAATTGATCCCAGTAGATCATGTGGTAGAAAATGAGAGGGACTGAACCCAAACTATCAGGCTTATTTTCAAAACTGATTGCCGGCCATCTTCCTACATAAATCGGGAGATGGCCGGCGATCTCTCAAAAGTGGTGAAATTGGTATAATTGAAAGCGGCGTTTTTGACACCATCACCGCTTTCCCATCGCCAATCCGGCGAAAGTTCAAGGGGGCGTGTTGGCGGCGAAGCAAAGGCGGGACATGGGCGGGCATGGGCGTGGCTACCAGATGGCCGGCTTTTGCGGATAATGAAAAAAAAGCGGCATTAATCAGTATTTCGCCGGGTTTACTTGGTCCTTTAATTTTCACAACCAAGCCTCAAAAAGTGCCTCAATTGACCAGATGACCACCGGAGGGAATGGGGGATGACTTCCCCATACTCCCCCAGTGGTCACCAACCCCCTCCCACACTAAAAAAATAAAAATAAAACACTTTTTTGCCAGCCTCAAATGTCATACCCAACTCCCTGACAGCAGTATGTAGGTCCCTGGAGCAGTTTTTAATGGGTGCAGTACACTCCAGGCAGGCAGACCCAGGTCCACCCCCCCCCCTACCTGTTACACTTGTTTTGCTAAGTGTTGAGCCCTCCAATCCCCCCCCAAAACACACTGTACCCACATGTAGGTGCCCCCCTTCGCCCATAAGGGCTATGGTAATGGTGTAGAGTTGTGGGGAGTGGGTTTGCGGGAATTTGGGGGGCTCAGCACCCAAGATAAGGGAGCTATGCACCTGTGAGCTATTTGTGTATTTTTTTTCACATTTTTAGAAGTGCCCCCTAGGGTGCCCAGTTGGTGTCCTAGCATGTGAGGGGGACCAGTGCACTACAAATGCTGGCTCCTCCCATGACCAAATGCCTTGGATTTCGCCGGGTTTGAGATGGCCAGCATTTTTTTCCATTATCGCTGAAAAACAAAACCGGAGATCTCAAACCCGGCGAACTCTGGCATTTGGCCGGGCTAAACCGTATTATCGAAAAAAAAGATGGCCGGCCATCTTTTTCGATAATAAGGTTCCGGCCAGCTGTTGCACCGCAGCCAAAATAGATCGCCGGCGACGTTCGATTATGCCCCTCCATGTTAACTTATTAAAGTTATGACAAGAGTGTGAGGCCCTGAAGGCCAGCTTCCAGGAGGAGTGGAAGGCAAATTTTGGGCCTCAGCTAGAGAAGATTAAGAAAAGGATGACAGGTTGAGATTAACCCCCTGATAAATCTGTCCCAGAAGGAAGAAGCATGGAAACTGCTTGAGGAATTCCATGACATTATCTTCTCAGTACCAGGCATAATAGCCAACTTTTCAAAATTATTGGGGGTGCTAAGCCCAGTGGAAATAACCCCTCCCTGGACACATACTAGGAATTTTCTCAATATTGGGGGTGCTCAAGCACCCATATCACCCACAGAGTCGGCTCCTATGGTACCAGGGATGACTAAACTGGTTCAGTTTGAGATTAAAATTCAGTCCGGGAAAATAATAAATCAATAGAGGAGAAGGGCAAAAAGAAAGGAACATGTGGAACCAAAGACCACTTTATGTTGAATAATGCCATCATAGCCAGTGCTAAAAAAAGCAGTGTAGCATGGATTTATTATAAGAAATCCTTTGTTATCATCCCACATTACTGGATATTAAATTGCCTTGAAATGTACAAACTAAAACCTAGATTGATTGAGTTTACCAAGTTCACCATGAAAAAATGTGGCAAATCACAATCCATCTGAAGTATGAAGGACTTCATCACTGGTACATGCATAGGTTTAACATAGTGACATAGTAACATAGTAGATGATGGCAGAAAAAGACCTGCACGGTCCATCCAGTCTGCCCAACAAGATGAACTCATGTGTATACCTTACCTTGATTTGTACCTGTCTTTTCAGGGCACACACCGTATAAGTCTGCCCAGCACTATCCCCTCCTCCCAACCACCAGCCCCACCTCCCACCACCGGCTCTGGCACAGACCATATAAGTCTGCCCACCACTATCTTCGCCTCCCAACCACCAACCCCTCTTCCCCCCACCGGCTCCGCCACCCAATTTCGGCTAAGCTTCTGAGGATCCATTCCTTCTGCACAGGATTCCTTTATGTATATCCCACGCATGTTTGAATTCCTTTACCGTTTTCATCTCCACCACCTCCCGCAGGAGGCCATTCCAAACATCCACCACTCTCTCTGTGAAAAAAAGGTTTCCATTATTTCTTTCCAAACATTTTCATATATTCTATTGAAATGCTTATGATCAGTATGTTTATGTTAAATAATTAGTTTCCATGATCATCCTCATAATTTATCAAGGAGTTTTAATGGATTTAAGAAACAACTGCTAATTGCAATTGTTATTGTAATGTTTGCTTATCTCCTTGAAGAAAAATATCTTCTTTGGTTTTAATGAAAAGCTAATTTAGCAATTATCATACAGATGAGTACTGCATTCATTTTTCCTTTTTTTTGTTAGACAATTTCCCCTTTTGTTTGATATAGTACTAGATTTTATTTTATTAGCTCTTTGCATCTGGAAAAGTACAGAATTGTAATATACATGAGTGTCAACACACAGAACACATTACATAAATGAAAAAGCTGATCTATGATAAATGGGAAATAGCAACAGAGAACCTGGAGCCTGAGTCTAAGGGTGACACAACTGTGAGGTCAGCTTATCATTGTCATTTTTGGTGTCTAGCATATATATAGTGCCCAAATATCTAATGTCATAAAAGGGCAGATTCAGTTGCTACTTCTTGGTTCTTAGTTTCCAATAGTCATTCTCAAGATCCAAAAAAGAGAGAATTGGAGTACACATAACGGGTTATTTTAGAAGCCTTATTTGCAATTTCTACATGGAATTCTAGCATAGGCGCCGACTCCATGGGTGCTGTGGGTGCTCGAGCACCCCCAATATTTCACCCGCCGGAATCAGAAGTTCCCTTCACCAGCCTGACCTGCCTGGTGCCTGCCCTCTTCTCCCTCAGTCCTCCGCCGGTCCGCCCTCGCCTTCCTGCGTGCCGCCCAGAATTTTAAAAGTCATCTTACCTCGGGGTCCCGACGGCAGCAGTGAAGGGCGTGTAGGCTCGGCGCTTCAGCTTTCCCTTCTCTCTCAGCTCTGGTCCCGCCCTCATTTCCTGTTTCCGCAAGGGCGGGACCAGAGCTGAGAGAGAGAGAGAAGGGAAGGCTGAAGGGCCGAGCCTGCACGCCTTTCATTGCTGCCACCGGGACCCCGAGGTAAGATGACTTTTAAAATTTGGAGGGAGAGAGGGAGGGGGGCCTGGACCTCAGAGAGAGGGAGGGAGGCCTGGACCTTGGAGGGAAGCCTGGAACTTGGAGGGAGGGAGAGAGGGAGGCCTGGACCTAGGAGGGAGGGAAGAGGTGAGGGGGGAGGAGCACCCCAATCATTTTGAAAAGTTGGCTCCTATGAATTCTAGTATTTGTACATAGACATTATAGGGTTAATTTTCAAAAGAGAAAAATGTTTAAGAAGAAGCATAAACCAGCATTTGGATGTTTTACTTGCCAACACATTCAAATCACTATTTTTGAAACCTATTTTACAGGCATTTACATATGCAGTTCATCTGCACTGTGTCCAAATCACAAGGGTGTGTGTCAGAAATTAGGGCATTCCTAATACATGGACATTTTTGTGCCATAATAGAACAAAAGAAAACTAAGATGTTTTGAGCTAGACCTGCTTTAATAATGACTAAGCCATAAAAAAGTGCCCTAAATGACCAGATGACAACTGGAGGAATAAAGGAATGACCCCCTTACTCCCCCAGTGGTCACTGACCCCCTCCTACCCCCCCCCCCCCCAAGATGTAAAAGAAACAGTACATACCAGCATCTATAACAGCTTTAGATGTTATAACCAGTCCTATTGGAGCAGCAAGCAGGTCCCTGGAGTACCCTAGTGGTTGGTACAGTGCACTTCACCCAGATTTTCTTTCTCTTTTCTCATCAACCCACCTCTACAGAGGGGGTTTCATTTAGAAAAAGCTCTATATTGACAGACCTTTTAAAAATATAACCAGAATTGAGCATGCTGGACAGACTTCTATGGTCTTTTTCCCACAAATGGCAAAAGACTGAAAGAAGATTTGTAAAATCCAGCATGGGGGAACCGAGGCCGACGATGGACAGACTTCTACAATGTGTCCAGAAAATGGCAAAAGATAGGTGAAGCTTCAGCAACTCTAGTGTTGCAGATCACTTTATTGTCATGTGCTGCGAGTGAGGGTGCTGTGCAGCTCAGAGGAAAGGGAAGACATCTTGACTGGTAAGTCAAATACTGGTAGTAATACTTGAGGATGATGTGTGCTAATAACCAAGACTCCATCATGTTAGGTTGCCTATATGGTTGACATGGTAGAGACTTGACAACCAGTATTTAAGCATGGGTGACTGGTGCTTCCACAGAATGGTGGGCAAGGCTCTGGTCATCTTCTTGGGCAGACTAGATGGACTATGTAGGCCTTAACTGCCATCATTACTGTGTTACTGTGCTTCTGTGTTTTACATTGTACTTAAAATGGTGCTCATAATGTAGAACCTATCTGTACTCAAAACAGATCCTTCAGGGTAGTGTCCTGGCAAGAAGGAACTCTATATCTATAAAACTTAGGCTTTTTAAGCTGTAGCTACAAGATCCTTATTTAGTTTCATTGTGGTGTGTGCTCAATTGTAAGAGTATATTATTGTAAGGCCTGATTCAAACATTAATTCTCCTAACTGACAGATACGCTCCTCAGTTGGCATCTTTGATAATTTATTAGGGCCGAGTGACTAAATTTATACTCAAAATTTCACTAAAATTTTAAATTTAGAAGGATAATTCCATGAAAAATGCTACCATGTCACTACAAAATATAATGCATGATATTAACATTGAAACATATCAATTGATAATCGTATTTCTGTTCAATATATTCTATGCTCACTTTGATTTTTTTTTCCTACAGTCACATGGCATGCCAGACATTTTGGTTTTGTCTTTGTTTATATATTTGTTGATTTATGCATTCTTGTATTCCACTATTATCCAAAGACAAGATTCAGTTCAAAGTGGTTTACAATTTACATTTTGGTGGAGTTGCAATAGTGTGGTGCAATGTTGAGAGGGCATCTATGGTTCATGCGGTTATTCATAGAGTTTTGAAGAGATAGATTTGAAGTGAAAAAGGTAGTGGTAGCTTTTGTGTTCAATTGTAGAGTTTTGGTGATATTTATTCACATAGTTTTTGAAGAGGTAGATTCTCAAGTAAGATGATGATATCTTTGTGATTAGCTGTAGAATTTTTGAAGAGGTTGGTTTTCTTTTCCGAATTGGAGGAGATTTGTGATGCTTCTTATGGTTTTTAGTATCAAGTTCCACCATTTGGAACCCAGGTAACTAAATCCTGCAGTGTAGTTTTGTAGATGGTGTTTTTGCAGTTGGGTAGCTGTAGGAATAGGTAGTTTCTGTCTTCTGGGCTGGTATTTCATCAGGATAGTTCAATCATGTTAAGCATATATTCAAGTGCCATTCCAAATATTATCGTGAAAATTAGAGTGCTCACTTTGAAAAATATTCTTGCCTTGATTGGTAACCAATGTAGTGTTTCAAGCAGTGAGGTTGCTCTTTCATATTTCAATTTCTTGAAAATCAGTCTTGCTGCAGTATTTTGGACTATTTGCACTGATTTTAGTGTGTTTTTCTTGCACCCTACATATGCTGAATTGCAGTAGTCTAGTTACGATAGTATCATTGATTGGACCAGTATTTGGAAAGATTGTCTAGGGAAATAGCCTCTTATTCTTCTCAGTTTCCATAATGTTCTGAAGCATTGTGATGTCACTGCTGATATTTGATTGTCCAGTTAGGTGTTAGGTGTTTGTCGAGAATGATTCCTAGTATTTTAAGTTGTGTTTTGATGAGGTATGTTTGTTGGTTGTTTGTGAATTTTGAGGCCCAATCCTTTTTTTTTATTTTGCCCTGTATGTTTGTGATATTATTTTGAAAAGGTAGGAAGATGGTGATGTCATCTGCATATATAAATTGATTGAAACCCATTAATTCCAGTTTTTTTTCTGAATGGTGCCATCATCATATTGAACAGTATTGGTGATATTGGCGATTGTTGTGGTACTCCGCACTTAGAGATCCATAAGGCTGATGTTTGGTTAGTCATCTTTACAATGTAGGATCTGGTCTTTTGGAAGCTATTGAACTATATTGCCACTGCACTTCTGATTCCTATGTTATTGAGCAGTATCATTATTATGGTGTGGTCTACTAGGTCGAATGCACTTGACATGTCGAATTGTAGTAGCAATATATTTTGTCCTTGGCATATTATGCTTCTGAATTTTGTTATCTGGGTGCTTATGACCATTTATTGTGGTCTGAAACCTGAGTAGGATTTATGAATAATTGAGAATTTTGTCAAGTATTCCATTAGTTGCTGGGTTGCTAGACCTTCCATCGTTTTGGTCAGTAGTGGTATTGAGGCTACTGGTCTGTAATTTGTGATATCGCTGTCATCTATTAGTTGGACATTTGGGTGATTGGTGCAGATGTTTGATACAAAGTCCATGAAATCATCTTGGGCGTTTGTCCAGCTTCCTGTAGGGCGGTAGAATAATGTGATATATAGTTGTCAGTTAGTGTTTTGTCGGTGATTTTGCGTGCCAGGATTTCGATTGTTGAGGATGTGTGTTTAGCAACAGGTTCTGTTGTGAATGAGGATTTGTATATTATTGCAACACCTCCTCCCCTTCTTTTGGTTCTATTAATATGTATTATTTTGTATCCTGGTGGGCATAGGACTAGTAGTGCACGGTCATCTTGAAGGTACTGCCATGTTTCGGTTATGAGCAGTAGTCCGAGCTGTTCCATTTCTAGCCAGTCTCTTTGTAGTGTTGTCTTATTTACTACCAATTTCGCAAAATTGCTGCCTGTCCAAATCCACTTAAGTACGTCAAATTAAAATAAAATAATTCTCTCTTTTCCTTTCCCCAGGATAAGCATGTTAGCCTTGGAAAGAGAAGCCTCAGTGAGATGCGAGAACCTGTAAAGGATATGTTTATGCTAGAGCAAGTATATTAATACCTCCATTGTCTCTTCATTCCTATCCTGTGTAAGAGGGGTGGATCACTCTCAAACTCGTCAGGATCTGGAAGAGATGGCACTTGTGTACTGTTTTATCTTTCAGAAACCTGTCCGTCTTGATGAGGGCCTAAGTGTTCTTTTCTTGATAGGCAACTAACCTGTGATTAGGTACGTTATGCTTAAGTCATGTACTTGTTGACCCATAACCCTGTGCATGGAACCGCTAAGGGGACTGTTCTGTTCTTTAATTAGGAATGAGCTATATTAGGTTGGTCATCTTTTGACCCTTTGTGTGCTCTAGTCATTAATTATTCCTTCTGCTATTTCTTCTGAATCCTGCGATCTAAGTTGCTATGTTCCTGCTATCTGTAACCTAATTTATCCCCTTTTTCAGGTAACCAATTAATTCAAGACTTTTTAGCACAGCGTTTATTTTTCAGAAATGCCTAGCTTCTAAGTACCAACATACTTCAGGATGAGGAATTCCAACAGAAATCATTGATCTTGGAAAGAAGAAATATTTATGTAATTGTCACAGACCACTCTTTGTTATAACATGTTGCTGCAAAGAGATTTTGCTGCTTAGCTGCATATCCGGTTCATATTACTAATTCTATTCCATTCTGTTTTGTTCTATGATGCAAACAGAAAGCAAATACTGCCATCTCACAATTTGGAATAGGTTTATCAATAATCTATTTTCTTTTTCCAGAGCTGATGCCCCTCTCTAGTGGGAGGATGGGGGGAGGAAATAAAAATAACCTTACTAATACACAAATTCACTTTAATTTTAAAGAGAATCATATTAGCACTAACCAAGTAATTATTTTCTTCCAGTACATTGTCCCTTGTTGATTTTGTCAAGGGTACACTGTCCAGCTGGTTGTTAAATCATTTTTGAAACAACATTTTGGCCTTTAATGTAAAGGAAGTGTTTGTGTCATTGGGCCTGACAACTACAAATACAAAATCATTTGTGTCAATGGACATCCCAGTTTAATTTTCACTTTGCCATGAGTTTGTGCTTACTGGTTTTCTTTTGTTTTACTATAACAATAGATAAACCATGGATTGATTTTTGCTTTTGTCTTGGTAACCGAGGAAAGTCTGATAGATTCCTTTCCTCTTGGTTAGTAAATAATTTTTTTATGCACTCTTTCATGTGTCTGAGAACTGAATTCAGTGTTCCATGCTATAGCAAAGAAAAGGGCTATGATTCGATGTTTTCTTTTTGTACCTTGGTCACAGTATTCATTGCCTCATACATTAATTTTGGTTTTATGATTTTGCCAGCAAATAAATCAAGTCATGACTTACAATACCTTAAGGTCTATAAGCAATAACATGCAATGCTTATGTTTCCACATTCAAATTCCAATTTCAAAAGTATATGCATGCATTCCAAATTTGTTATTATATCCACATATGGAGGCAGATCTGTTTTTCTAAATAATATATGTACATACATACCCGCCAAACAATGGAGGGCCTGCGGTACCTGTTTCTTTTCTATACTCTTTACCTAGTATCATACCAGGTTTAGTCAGGTACATAAACATGTCCACACCTATCTTTATTAGGCATTACACAGACTTCTTCATTATACATATATGTCTCTACCTATGGTCTTTATACTTGGTTTTCCTAAATAAAGTTTTTTTTCTTGTACTAGATTAGGTCACACATAAATGTAGTTAGCATTAGGTAGTACAAGGGTTTAATATACATTTAATCACCTTTGAGTGTTTTCATATTATAATGTATATGCTTGTTGGTACCAACACTTTTCTCAGCATTTATATCAATACTTACATAATTTCACACTGATTGTGATATTTCACATATAATATTATATGTTCTAAGTGATACATTTCTTTTATGTTTTATGCTTGGCTAGTATATTGTTGATTTGGTAAGAGATAAGATTTTCTCCCATTTTATGGTTTCACTTATAGTACATTTATCTATATCTTATAATGTAGACCAAGTATTATTATCTTATGCATCACTTTCATTTTGTTTGCATTGTCATACTATGTATTAGGTTAAGTGACTATTGGGCTCATTCTCAAAAGAGATAGACATCCAAAAAGTGACATGTCAGCATTTGGACGTTTATCTCACAGAAACGTCCAAATCAGTATTATCGAAACCTGTTTTTGGACATCTTTCTCTGAAGTCCATCAGAAAGACATCCAAATCTCAAGGGGGCATGCCAGGGGCTTGTTCAAGGCAGGACTTGGGCGTTCCTAAGACTTGGACGTCTTTCAGCCATAATGGAACAAAGCTAAAACATCCAGGACTAAAACTTAAATGTTTTGAGCTAGACCTGTTTTTATTATGAATAAGGCACAAAAAAGTGCCCCAAATGACCAGATGACCACTGGAGGGAATCAGGGATGACCTCCCCTTACTCCCCCAGTGGTCACTAACCCCCCTCCCACCCCCAAAAGTATGATGAAGAGCATTACTTGCCAGCTTCTATGCCAGTCTCAGATGTCATACTCAGGTCCATTACAGCAGCATGCAGGTCCTTGGAGTAGCTTAGTAGTAGGTGCAGTGCACTTCAGACAGGTGGACCCAGGCCCATACCCCCACTACCTGTTCACTTGTGTAGGAAACTGTGAGGCCTCCAAAACTCACCAGAAACCCACTGTACCCACATATAGGTACCCCCTTCACCCGTAAGGGCTATGGTAGTGGTGTACAGTTGTGGGTAGTGGGTTGGGGGGGGGTTGGGAGGCTTAGCAGACAAGGTAAGGGAGCAATGGTGAGATGTGTACCTGGGAGCATTTTATGAAGTCCACTGCAGTGCCCCCTAGGGTGCCCTGTTGCTGTCCTGGGATGTCAGGGGGACCAGTCTACTAAAAAAGCTGGCTCCTCCTACGTCCCAATGGCTTGATTTTGGACGTTTTACACTTGGACATTTTTTTTGAAAATGGCCAAAAAACAAAGACGTCCAAATCACAAAACAACCAAATCACAGGACATCCATAACATTTTCGAACACAAAAAAATAGACGTCCATCTTTTTTGAAAATGACCTTCTTTCCTGTTTGGAATTTGGACGTCTTTGTAAAATGTCCAAATTCTGATTTAGACGTTTCTTTTGAAAATGCCCCTCTGTATTTATTAATGTTCACTGGCATTCTAGTGGAAATGAACCCTGTAGGTTTTATTTTCATAGATAGGTTTTTGCTACACTCATATAGTATTATTAATACGGTAGCTTTGCTTGTAAAACTTATACTATTGATGTTGTATTGCACCTATGTTGATTTATGCTGAACATTATTAGTTGCCTGTGTCTACTGTAACTTTATTTCATATAGCATATGTTTCTTCATGAGCCATAAACTGTATGCATTGTCAGAGACTTATAAGCATGGGTGTCTATAGTTGCTGTGGCATGAACTTTACAGCTCACTCCAAAAAAGTGTGTTGTATGCCACACTCAACCTTGTTACAACATTGTTTATTCTGTTATTTCATGACCCATCTACACATTTAAGTGCAGTGCCCAGCATGTTATGGACTACTTTCAATGGACTGGGCTCTCAGTGGACTGTTGCACAGCCTACACCACCTGCAACCCATGTTGTGGACATAAAATTTGCTAAAGTGGGGTATCAAACACTTTCTTCAATGCTGTGGTTCATCACTCAGCTGTCAACATGCATCTGACTTTTAAGAATATTTGTTTATGAATTTCAAAGTCACTTAATCACATTTTCTGATGAACTCCATTGTGTGCAACTCAACATGCCTAGTTCATTGCATAATCAGGCATTCCAGCATTGTATCTTTTCATACTTGTATGCTTGTTATCGTCTTAGGCTCTTGTCTGAAGCTTCCTAACAATATTGTCTGTTACTTATTAATTAAACTCAGATGCAAGCATATCGTCTACCATGCTTGGTGAAACATTGTAATGCCATTTTTTATGATGGAGTAAATGCACTGTTGCTTGCTTAGCTAATAGTTCAAGCTGTTCAGGTCCTCCTTAGAGATGAATTCTTAGAAAAGGGATAAAATGTAGGGGCAAAACAAGCACTATGAAGCACTATGTACATAGCTGTATGTACATATATGGCTAAATATATTTGTTTCATAAATATATGGAATGATCCAGCATTAATAACCTGATTATAACATGCATACTCTGAGGTTTCATCTCTAGGACAAAGCAGAAACATCCAGTCTGATAAAGGCAAAACAACTGTTTACAACAAGTACTTATGTTTACTGTACTTGGGACAGAATGCCACAGAAAAGGTTCCCAATGTTCCGGGGCAACAGGTTTGTGATCAGAATTAATGTCATTGTCAGGAGAGAAAGTAACAGTAGCACAGCTAAAGCTTCTGATTTCTCTATAAATAAAAAAAAGGCTTTTTATCAGAGATAGGGGCTGCTGTGTCAAGGTCCCAATCTGAGAAGTAGACCTGTGTTAGACTGCCTGACATCTGAGGAACATGCTGACGTCTGAAGGACTTCATCAGATTATATGTGCCATATACCTTTGTAGTGCTCTGTGGGTCACAGTGACTTTTTACATGTCAGAATCTAGTTAGGGATTTATGTGCATTTACTGTAAGTTTATTTCTATAATGAGATGGGCTTTGTCTTCATTTCTTTCTTATATCATGTTTGCTGCTATTTCAAATAAAATAATCACTCTATTTTTATAATACTTGGGTGTGGAGTTAGTTTCATGTATTATTTTGGTGCAGAGGGCTTGGATCTAAGGACAAGAGGGAATACATTTGCATCTGACACTTCCATCAGCAAAGTTAGTTTTGTTTGGGACCCATTTCTTTCAGAATCTATACTAAGTGTCAGGTACCTCAATAACACCCCCAAAAGGGTGCTATCTTTATTGTACCTATAGCTATGCCCCCTTTTTGGAGCCACATGTAATATTTATTTTTGGATCCAGGCACATAAATATATAATTTTTAATCAATGCCAATTAGCACCAATGATTGTTAATGCTAATTATCAGCGCTAATTCGCTCATTGTTAAGCATATGCCCAAATTTGTTCACACAGTTTAATGCACCATTTATAGAATTAGCAGGATAACTCATAAAAGAAAAGAATAATTGTAATGGCTCTAACAGTTCTCTTACTATATCAAATAATTAATGAATTGATATGCTCATTTAAACAACATATTATACAGTCATGTTAATATGAATGTAATTGATGCAAGCTTAATTGTAAAACTGATGCAATAGTGATGCAATACAAGTGGTCAAGTGAATACAGAAAGGAAAAGATTGAAACCATCTTTGTGAAATTCAAGTATAAAGCAGCACAGTTATATAGCCAACATTCAACTGCAGCAAAAGCAGCAAAGAAGAAGCTCTCCATAGTAAAGGCTGTAAAACAAGAATATTTTCAAAAAGCGTTAATCTAAAAAGCAAAATGAAATCTTGTCTGCATACTGAGTAATAATTACAGTAACACTATTTACTGCAGCATTGTATACTGCAGGAGACAAAACATCTTACATGACAAGTTTGGAGTGACTGCCTTTGTGCATTACTATATGATGCAGTTTCAAGTGGCAGAAACATTCAGCAACTTCACATGTTGAGCGATGGTGCAGGAAACCAGTTTAAAAATAGATCTGTGTTGTTACTGTTAGCACAACTGTCACTGCTTCACCACAACCTCTGTGCAGTGGACTGGAGTTTTTTGTCATTACATATGGATGGTGTTGGAGGTACAGTAAAATAGCTGTGTGGTGCAGAATATTGCTTGAAAGGTTGTCATCAATTCTGCCTATAAATTTTGTGTGTGTGCAAAGGAATATTGTTCCAATGTCTCTGTCTTGTTTGTGTATGCAAATGAGGTTGCATATGTTCACATAGAGCTTGAAAATTTGTTTGCAGTAAAGCAACCAAAAAGAATACCGTCAATGCATAAATTACATTTCGTGAAAGCCATCTATTAAACGACTCTTGCAGTGTCAGTCATTAGCCCATTACAGATTTCGCAGGAAGATCATGAGGAAAATGGGAAGAGCATTTATGATTTGAATAATGGCTCACCCTGAACTGAAGTTGAAAGCATTATGTTGTTGATTATCCTGCTTATTTGCGAAGGAGAAGGTCGGCAATCTTCCGAGACAAATCAGGAGATGGCCGGCCTTCTCCTAAAGCCGGCCAAAGCGGTATAATCGAAAGCCGATTTTGGCCAGCTTCAACTGCTTTCCATCGCACGGCCGGCCAAAGTTAAAGGGGACGTTTTGGCAGGGTAGCAAAGGCGAGACGGGATGGTTATGAGATGGCCGGCTTTGGCAAATAATGGAAAAAAGAAGACTGGCTCTGACGAGCACTTGGCCGACTTCACTTGGCCATTTATTTTTAGGACCAAGCATCAAAAAAGTGCCCCAACTGACTAGATGACCACCAGAGGGAATCGGGGATCACCTCTCCTTACTCCCCCAGTGGTCACCAACCCCCTCCCACCCCCCCAAAAGTTTTGTAAACATTTTTGTGCCAGCCTCAAATGTCATACCCAGCTCCATCACAGCACTATGCAGGTCCCTGGAGCAGTTTTTAGTGGGTACTGCAGTGGACGTCAGGCAGGCGGACACAGGCCCCCCCCCCCCCCCACCGTTTACACTTGTGGTGATAAATGTGAGCTCTCCAAAACCCACCCGAAACCCACTGTACCCACATGTAGGTGCCCCCCTTCACCCATAAGGGCTATGGTAGTGTTGTACAGTTGTGGGTAGTGGGTTTGGGGTTTTTTTTTTTTGGGGGGGGGGGATCAACACACAAGGTAAGAGAGCTATGCACCTGGGAGCAATTTGTGAAGTCCACTGCAGTGCCCCCTAGGGTGCCCGGTTGGTGTCCTGGCAAGTGAGGGGGACCACTGCATTATAAATGTTGGCTCCGACCATTACCAAATGGCTTGGATTTGGCCGGGTTTGAGATGGCCGCCATTAGTTTTCATTATCGGCAGGAAACCGATGGCAGCAATCTCTAATGCCGGCTATCTCTAATGCCAGCCCAAATGTTGAGATTTGGCCGGCCCCGACCATATTATCGAAACAAAAGATAGCCGGCCATCTTGTTTCAATAATACGGTCAGGTATGCCGCTTTACGGGGCTGGCCTTAAAGATGGCCGCCCATATAGATGACCGACCCCATTCGATTATGCCCCTCCATGTCAACATTTTTTGTGTTATAAAGCCAGGCAAAAAGAAAGGTTACTGATTCATTAATTTTTTAGGGCAGGAAAGCATATTAGAAGCTTAACACTCATATTCTGCACTAGACGTAAATGTGGCTCATAAATGTAAGCAAATGAATGGAAGACCAATTTTAAGGTCCTAAATTAAGACGAATTTTCAGCTGAAAACTGAGGGGCCCTTTTAGAAAGGCGCGTAGGCACCTATGTGCATCCAATGCTTGTCAAATTGGTACTACCGCCTGGCAAACATATGCCCCGGGCAGTAATTCCATTTTTGGAGTGCGGAAAAAACATGCGGTTGAAAATATTTTCTATTTTCTACCGCATGGCATTTACCAGGCGGTAATCGGCAGTTGACGCCCACTGGATGCTTACCGCCCAGTTAGCATGTGAGAACTTACCGCTAAGTCAATGTGTGGCGGTAAGGTCTCAGGCCGAAAATGAACGTGCACTTGGTTTCATTTTGCTGCATGTCCATTTTCCGGCACATTAAAAAAAATGCCTTTTTTCCTGATGGACCTGAAAAAATGGACCAGCATGTGTCCAAAACACGCACCTACACTAGCACAGGACACTTTTGGGCGCGCCTTAGTAAAAGGGCCCCATGGACTCCTAAATTTGGTTGAAAATAGGGTACAAATTTAGGAGCCCAAGGGGGTAGTTATTAAGTTGTATAACAGTTCTGCTTGACTAAATCAAGGACTGCTTTTTGGAGCAGCTGGTACATGAGCCGATGAGAGAAGGAAAAATTCTAGACCTAGTCCTTCGTGGAGCGCATGATCTGGTGAAGGAGGTAATGGTGCTGGGGCCGCTTGATAACAGTGATCATAATATGATAGGATTTGATATTAGCTTTGAAGTAAGTATACATAGGAAATCAAATACATTAGGTTTAACTTTAAAAAAGGAGACTATCAGGCTTATTTTCGAAAGGGATCGCCGGCGATCTTCCGACACAAATCTGGAGATGGCCGGCGATCTCTCAAACGCGGCCAAATCAGTATAATCGAAATCCACTTTTTTGACACCATTGCCGCTTTCCCGTCACCGAGCCGGTGAAAGTTCAAGGGGGCGTGTCAGCGGCGTAGCGAAGGCGGGACAAGGGCGGGCATGGGCGTGGCTAACAGCGCATAATGGAAAAAAACAAAAGCGGCGTTAATGAGTTTTACTTGGTCCTTTTATTTTCACGACCAAGCCTCAAAAAGGTGCCCCAACTCACCAGATGACCACTGGAGGGAATGGGGGATGACCTCCCCCTACTCCCCCAGTGGTCACGAACCCCCTCCCACACTAAAAAAATAAAAATAAAAACCTTTTTTGCCAGCCTGTATGCCAGCCTCAAATGTCATACCCAGCTCCCTGACAGCAGTATGCAGGTCCCTGGAACAGGTTTTGTTGGTTGCAGTGGACTTCAGGCAGGTGGACCCAGGCCCATCCCCCCCTACCCGTTACACTTGTGGTGGTAAGTGTTGAGCCCTCTAACCCCCCCCCCCAAATCCACTCTACCCACATGTAGGTGCCCACCTTCACCCATAAGGGCTATGGTAATGGTGTAGAGTTGTGGGGAGCGGGTTTTGGGGGGATTTGGGGGGCACAGCACCCAAGGGAAGGGAGCTATGCACCTGGGAGCAATTTGTATATTTTTTTTTAATTTTAAGAACTGCCCCCTAGGGTGCCCAGTTGGTGTCCTGGCATGTGAGGGGGACCAGTGCACTACAAATGCTGGCTCCTCCCACGACCAAATGCCTTGGATTTAACCGGGGTTGAGATGGCCGCTTTTAGTTTCCATTATCGCTGAAAAACACAAGCGGCCATCTGAAACCCGGCCAGCTGTTTGCGGCGCCACCAGAATAGATCGCAGGCAATCTATTTCGCCGTCACTGTTCGATTATGCCCCTCTATGATAAAATGAGAAGAATGTTGAAAAAAAAACTTAGAGGAGCAGCTGGAAGGGTCAAAAATTTACATCAGGCATGGATGCTGTTCAAAAACAACATCCTGGACGTCCAGGTCAAATATATTCCCTGTATTAGAAAAGGAGGACGGAAGACCAAATGACAGCTGGCGTGGTTAAAAAGTGAGGTGAAAGAAGCTATTAGAGCTAAAAGAAAATCCTTCAGAAAATGGAAGAAGGAACCGACTGAAAATAATAAGAAACAGCATAAGGAATGTCAAGCCAAATGCAAAGCACTGATAAGGAAGGCTAAGAAGGACTCCGAAAAAAAGATTGCATTGAAGGCAAAAATACATAGTAAAATTTTTTTTATGTATATTAAAAGCAGGAAGTCAGCAAAAGAATCGGTTGGACCGCTAGATGACCAAGGAGTAAAAGGGGCGATCAGGGAAGACAAAGCCATAGCGGAGAGATTAAATGAATTCTTTGCTTCAGTCTAAACCGAGGAAGATTTGGGTGAGATACCGGTGCCAGAAATGATATTCGATGCTGACGAGTTGGAGAAACTGAATGAATTCTCTGTAACCCTGGAGGATATAATAGGGCAGTTTTACAAACTGAAGAGTAGCAAATCTCCTGGACCGGATGGTATTCATCCCAGAGTACTGATAGAACTGAAAAATGAGCTTGCGGAGCTATTGTTAGTAATATGTAATTTATCCTTAAAATCGAGCATGGTACCAGAAGATTGGAGGGTGGCCAATGTAACGCCGATTTTTTAAAAAATGTTCCGGGGAGATCCGGGAAATTATAGACCGGTGAGTCTGACGTTGGTGCCAGGCAAAATGGTAGAGATGATTATAAAGAACAAAATTACAGAGCACATTCAAAAGCATGGATTAATGAGACAAAGCCAACATGGATTTAGTGAAGGGAAATCTTGCCTCACCAATCTACTACATTTCTTTGAAGGGGAGAACAAACATGTGGATAAAGGTGAGCTGGTTGATACTGCGTTTCTCGATTTTCAGAAGGCGTTTCACAAAGTACCACAATACTAGAGAGCAGCAAAAAAGTAAAACCCAAAGGGTAAAATGATTTGCAATTCTTAATGAATATAGGTAAAGACCTCAGAGACCAAGGATTGACCGAGGTCTGACCTGCAAGACTTTAATATCTACAAGAGATTGTATGGTCTGCGGTCCTATCTCGTTCATAGGGCTATGTTTTACCCATATTAGTTTGCTTATGAACAAAAAATCATTTAAGAAAGTATATCAAAACAATCAGTCTTTTTGCTGAATATTTGTTAGATAATACAATATAGATAAACGACAGAGAAAACTTCAAAACTTAGCTTTCACTGAAGTAGTGCAATAACCCCTCTGGTTGCATAAGTCTTAAATTGAATAAACAACGGGGCCCATATCGTTTCGCCTTGTTACAGGCTTCTTCAGGTTTTGTGAAATTCTCTAGAAAATGCCTGACACACAATATGCTGTTGCCATAAGCTTAATCCAATGTCCAGGAATCGTTCGGTAACATAACGATATCGTTAGTGTTTACAAATGATGCCGACGGTGCTATCTTTGCCTCTGTGAAGGATTAAACTTACAATAAAGCTGAAATAAGTACTTACTTTACCGTGCTAAGACGTAAATCATGGGACCAGTTCTTAACAGTCCCGATTTTTTAAATAACATATGTCCTACAGCACATCACTGTATGGCTGGAGTGACGCTACTGCATAATAGACGCGGCTCCGGATATTTGCACTAGAAGATTGTTTATGTATGCACGTCAGAGCCACGCTTGACGTTATCATTGACAACTTCAGGCACGAGCGTAGTGACATCATTACGCTATGTACGCTAGTCACGTTATAAGCCCCTAGTCAGCGTGTACCTCTGTTTGAAAAGATTTCGGGACTGTTAAGAACTGGTCCCAAGATTTACGTCTTAGCACGGTAAAGTAAGTACTTTTATTTCAGCTTTATTGTAAGTTTAATCCTTCACAGAGGCAAAGATAGCACCGTCGGCATCATTTGTAAACACTAACGATATCGTTATGTTACCGAACGATTCCTGGACATTGGTTTAAGCTTATGGCAACAGCATATTGTGTGTCAGGCATTTTCTAGAGAATTTCACATTCTTTTAGGTCTCTATAGCATGATGTGAAAGTTAACGACATTAAATGATATTCAAGAATATACCATAGAGCATGAAGCATTTCAGTCTGTATAATGTTAAACCTCTTCAGTTTTGTAGAGTCATTATCTTATGACTTCATATCATATTGAATTTTTAGCCCGGTGAAGTTTAGTTAACGTATTAAGTATTTCCGAGTTAGGTGGGTTATAGTAACAAGGCTTGATAGCCTCCACTAAGTTTTCTAAACACACATGTAGATTAAGCTATGAACATCTTTGTTGAATATGTGTTTCATATATTTTTCACTAGGTGATACCCCTGCTTGATAATCCTATTGGGCAAAACCTGAAGAAGCCTGTAACAAGGCAAAACGATATGGGCCCCGTTGTTTATTCAATTTAAGACTTATGCAACCAGAGGGGTTATTGCACTACTTCAGTGAAAGCTAAGTTTTGAAGTTTTCTCTGTCGTTTATCTATATTGTATTATCTAACAAATATTCAGCAAAAAGACTGATTGTTTTGATATACTTTCTTAAATGATTTTTTGTTCATAAGCAAACTAATATGGGTAAAACATAGCCCTATGAACGAGATAGGACCGCAGACCATACAATCTCTTGTAGATATTAAAGTCTTGCAGGTCAGACCTCGGTCAATCCTTGGTCTCTGAGGGCTTTACCTATATTCATTAAGAATTGCAAATCATTTTACCCTTTGGGTTTTAATTTTTTGCTGCTCTCTAGTATTGTGGTATTAGATTACGGAAGTAAGGAGAACAGCTCATACTGTTTTTCTGATAAGATTATGTTTCACAAAGTACCTCATGAAGGACTCCAAAGGGAATTGGAGAGTCATGGGATAGGAGGTAGTGTTCTATCGTGGATTAAAAACTGGTTAAAAGAAAGAAAACAGAGAGCAGGGTTAAATGGTCAGTATTCTCAATGGACAAGGGTAGTTAGTGGGGTTCCCCAGGGGTCTGTGCTGGGACCGCTGCTTTTTAACATATTTATAAATGACCTAGAGATGGGAGTAACTAGTGAGGTAATTCAATTTGTTGATGACACAAAGTTATCACCCAGGACACGCAGTAGCCGGGCAGTAGTGCCAATTTTACATAAAAGAGCTCCAGAGTCAGGGCCACCAAGGGGGGGGGGGGGGGCAGGGGGGACAAAATTCCCCAGGCCTGGGCCTCCAAGGAGGGACCGGCGCCACAGTCCCGGTCTCACCCGCCCGCCCTCGGCTCCGTCGACCGTCCGCCACCGGCCCAGGCCCCCTGCATTCAAATCACAGTGCCTCACCTCCATGTGAAAGCGTAGCAGCGGCAGATCGCCTCCCTTCGGGCCTTCCTTCCTTGTGTCCCACCCTGTGTCCTGCGAGGGCGGGACACAGGGAGGGAAGGCCCGAAGGGAGGCGATCTGCCTCTGCTGTGCTTTCACACGGAAGTGAGGCACTGTGATTTGAATGCAGGGGGCCCGGCCCGGTGGCGGACGGAGGGGGCTGTCGACAGGGCCGGGGGTGGGCGGGTGGAGACTGGGGACTGTGGCGCGGCAGCCTTGGGGGAGGGGGAGGTGACCTCAGGGGCAGCGGGGGCAGGGCCCCATGGGCGGCCTTCCCCCAGGCCCGGCCCAGTCTCTCGGCAGGCCTGCCCAGAGTTGGACAATCCAACGTTGTTCTCCAAATTTTAATTGTATTTCCAGAAATCCACACTCCCACCCTTCATGTATGTGATCAATTACCTGCCATTGGATATCAGAAATCAAATGCTGCTCAGATAACCAATGTTACACCAATGGTGCCTGTTCGTTTTGAGTAGAAATTCTAGATTTATGTTCTATTAAAGGGACTTGTATAGTTTGACTACTCCGTCCTACATAAACTTTGTCACATTGGCATATTATCACCTAAACAACATTACTACTATTATAGGTAATGTTAGATGATTTAATCTGAAGGTGTGTCAAGGAGTCTGTACAAGAAGGTCCCGTTATAGTATAAGGACACCATTGACAGAATCAACATGCCTCTTGGGAAAAAGATGTTAGCATTATATCATGAAAAGGAGAATTATACCGCTGATGCATCAGATATTCATTCATATTTTTTCCTCAAGAACAAGCTATTTTTCTGTCAACAGCGAATGAAGTTGCAGAATATGCCAATGCACTCTCTTAATGTCAACAAGTCACTTACCTAAATTAGAAAATGGCAAAACACAAGTTAATAACTCCTCTTTCTCCTGTTGATAATCATGAAATAACAATTGTCTGTTAGCAAACTTTGCCCATAAATAAGCTTTTTTCACTGCTGACTTAGGGTACCCTCTGGATAAAAACCTCTCCTTACTGGCATGCACTTTAACATATTCTCCATAATCGAAGAAACTGGCTTACTGGTAATTATACGTCAAGGAGTACGGATGAAAGCTGCCAATGTGTAATAAAGTATTACGCTCCACTGGTTTACAATAAAGAGAGGTAACAAGAGTCCCTTGTTGTTTAATAATCCAAAGATCCAAAAATTCTAAACAATACAAATTGGTGGTCATAGTAAATTTTATATTCAGATCCAACACATTCTGTTGAATACCATCCCTTTGGAAAAATACATTGTCAAGATAACGCTTTCATAATAAAACAGATATAAACTGCTCTGCTGGATAAATGTATTTTGATTCTAGCCTACCAACATACAAGGTGGCCATCAATGGGGCCAATGTGGCACCCATTTCTACTCATTTCACTTGAAAGTAGAAATTAGAATTATACCAAAATATTTTCTTTAATTAGCCAAGTGGCCAGTGTCATCAAAAAATTATCAGAAACTTATTGAGCTGGTGCTCAATGTTGTAGAGTCTCTAGTATAACTTCCAGGGCTCCCTACTGTAATATTTTTGTGTAAAGAGAAGTAATATCCAAAGAAACTAACCATACTGATTCTGAAATATTTGGCATTGTATCCAAAATGTGAATCAGATGAGATGAGTTTCTTCTCGCAAACATATGTCCACAAATAGTGACAACAGTTCCAAAACTGAATGCTTTGTGGATACAACTGGTCATCCTGGAAGAATTTTCATGTTCTTGAAAGTTAGCATACCCTGTACCCTGTTTCTGGGCTCCAAGAACATCCTTTTTAATGATTGACATCAACCTCTTGGTAGGATCTTCCTGATATGCAGTCATAGTAACATACATATATAGTAGAAGACGGCAGAAAAAGACCTGCACGGTCCATCCAGTCTGCCCAACAAGATAAACTCATATGTGCTACTTTTTGTGTATACCTTACCCTGATTTGTACCTGTCCTTTTCAGGGCGTAGACCGTATAAGTCTGCCCAGCACTATCCCCACCTCCCAACCACCATCTCCACCAGTTAACTGACAAACAACTTCCTTTATTATCTATATGCTGAACTACCGTGGCACCTCCTTTATCCGTTCTCATTACTATCAAATCTTGCAGAACCTTAAATTCCTCTTTAGATAAATTCTAATGGTCCTTGCAGCTTGTTTTATTCTGTTCTACTTCTTCCAAATCCTTAAAAACTTGATTCCTAAATGTCAACAGAATCGGATCCATCACTCCTGGTGGACTCCATTGTGAAGGGGGTTTACATAAAGAAATATCAACAAGTGGTGGGATGATCTACAAAATGCACTTTTAACTGTTCTTTTCATAATTTTCTTTTTAAAGGTTATATGCAAGATGGAAGGATCATTATATGTAGCTGGTACAAATCCTAACTCCAAGTGTAAAACTTGAAGCTGTTCCAGAGTGAGTAAAATGTTGGACAAACTTACTACTGTTTCTGTCGATTGATGCAAGAACAAACTCCAACTCTGCTCCTGTTGTCTGCCAGTTTTTTGGTTCCTCATATTATTTCTTTTAACACCTCATGATGTTTGATTCCCATCAATCTGCCTTACATCATTAGATCCATCACTCCCTTTGGATCCTTCATCTAAATCACCTAAAAAACATTCACAGGCCACCTTCTTCTCACCGGCCTCAAATTCTCTCCTAGAACATGTGTAAACGTGGCCAAATTGATAGTCATGCTCATCATGTCTTAACTTCTTAATCTTAGTTTGTTGAATAGTTTCTTTAACCTTATCCATTGTTGATTTTAATTCTGTCATCTGTTATAGCATATGTCTCTCATATTATACTTCATCCACAAATCTTCTTCCAGTTCCGTCACTTTACCCTTCGTTTCCACAGAGGCAGTAGTTTCCATTATTAGCACCATTAAGTCCCAGTTACAATGGTTCAAAAAGCTGCTCATTTATCCAAAACAACTTATCAATAGTAAAAATGTTTGGTTCTTTTAACATTCATAATCCTCTAGGGATAATGGAGTTCTTAAGATAATGCATAAAAGTACTTGCAAGTAATTCAGCCCTTATCAGTCTCTTATATGTATTCTGTAATTGAATCAAAGAATCCTGTAAGGGAGCTTCCCCCTATTGAATCCATTAGCGCTGGGTGCTTTCTGTACTTCATCCTCTGAATAACCTTTTAAATCCATTTTGAAATATGCCGTATTTAATCTCAGATGACTCACACAAAGGCTTAATTCAGCAATCTAGTGGCAATTCAATATTCAATCAACTCATAAACCACCAGAATTTTTTAATGTTCATGAAATTTATATATTCATTCATTTTAGCATTTATATACCACTTAGACCTAAGCGGTTTACAGTTTCAATTTATATGTACTAGGTCTGTCCCTAGTGCGCTCACAGTCTAAGTAGTACATTGTACTACCATTATACCCGGGGCAATGGTGGGCTAAGTGACTTGTCCAGAGTCACACGGAGCTGCAGAGGGAATTGAACCTAGCTCCCCAGGATCTCAACCCACTGCCCACCATCAGGCAGCTGCAGGAATTGAACCCAATTCTCCAGGTCCGCAACCTGCTACACTAACCATTATGCCAATACTATTACTCAGTTATCTAAAAAAAAAAAATTATCAGTTACTCACATACTGTTTGCATTGTGATGTCTGTTTCGCCAGACTAAAAATTTAAGTTTCAATATGGCGACAGAGTCTTTCTGCCTAAATACCATGAATTGACTCAGTATGTAGTCAAAGCCCTTCCCACAGGAAAAAGATTCAAAATAAAGTAGACCATTACATATCTAAACTTAACCCTCTTGGTGTTCTCTAAAATGTAATTGTCTTTCCAGAAATTAGTTTTTTAGACAACTGAGTAATAGTATTTGGTAGGATAGAAGTAATGTTTTCCTTCCTTTGCTCAATTTTGAAGGGAGATAGTTCTCGAGACAGCTTGGTATAGTGCAGTGATGGCGAACCTATGGCACGCATTACAGAGAGGGCATGCAGAGCCCTCTCCTTTGGCATGCGCGCCGCCGCTGGTCCGCCCACTCTCCCTCCCTCCGAGCACCAGGCCGGCCTCCCTCCCTTCCACCAAACACCAGGCCACCTGTTTTCCCTCCCTCTTCCAACCAACCAATCAAGAACCAGGCCGCCCGCCCGCCCTCCCTCCCTCCCAGCACCAGGGCCCCCCTCCTCCTCTGAAATTTAAAAGGCGTACCTCGGGGTTAAGGTGGCGTCAGCGAAAAGCGTGTTCTTTGCTCGGCGCACCTTTGGCCTTCCCTTCTGTCTCTCAAGCTCTGGTCCCGCCCTCATAGGCGGGACCAGAGCTTGAGAGACAGAAGGGAAGGCCAAAGGCGCGCCGAGCAAAAAACACGCTTTTTGCTGCCGCTTCTGATGCCGCCTTAACCCCAAGGTACGCCTTTTAAATTTCAGAGGAGGGGGGGCCCTGGTGCTGGGAGGGAGGGCGGGCGGCCTGATGCTTGGTTGGTTGGAGGGCGGGCGGCCTGGTGCTGGGAGGGAGGGAGGCCTGATGCTGGGTGCTGGGTGGGAGGGAGGCCTGGTGCTGGGTGGGAGGGAGGGAGGGAGGTCTGATGCTGGGTGCTGGGTGGGAAGGAGGGCTGGTGCTGGGTGGGAGGGAGGGAGGCCTGATGCTGGGTGCTGGGTGGGAGGCCTGATGCTCGGTGGGAAGGAGGCCTGGTGCTTGGTGGGAGGGAGGGAGGCCGTGATGCTGGGTGCTGCTGGGTGGGAGGGAGGCCTGATGCTGGGTGCTGCTGGGTGCTGGGTGGGAGGGAGGCCTGGTGCTGGGTGTTGCTGGGTGCTGGGAGGGCGGCTGGAGGGGAGGGCAGGGGGGAGAGGAGGGTGGTTGGACATTTGTGGCTGGAGGGGAGAGGAGGGTTGCTGGACATGGATGGAGGGCAAGAAATGAAGAAGAAAGGAGGAAAGTAAAGAAATAAATGGACCAATATGGATAGAAAAACAAAATCACCAGACAACAAAGGTAGAAAAAACGTGGGGAAAAAATCTAAATCATAGCTACATTTTGCTAGGTTCCACATTAAGGGTCATTGCCCCTCCCCCCCCAAAAAAAGATCTAGGTATCATCATGGACAATAAGTTGAACTCTTCTGTTCAGTGTGGTGGCAACCAAAAAAAGCAAGCAGAATGCTAGGAATTATTAGGAAAGAAATATAAAATAAAACAAATGATATTGTAATGCCTCTGTTTCACTCCATGGTGTGACTACTTTGAGTAATGTGTGCAATTCTGGTCACTGCATCTCAAAAAAAAATATAGAGGGGCATAATCGAAAGGGACGCCCAAGTTTTGTTGAGGACGTCCTCGCAAAACGTCCCAGTGGCGGGGCCGGGGAAACCTGTATTATCGAAACAAGATGGACGTCCATCTTTTGTTTCGATAATACGGTCGGGGATGCCCAAATCTTGAAATTTAGGTCATCCTTAGAGATGGTCGTCCCTAGACTTGGTCGTTTCCAATTTTTGGCGATAATGGAATCCAAGGACGCCCATCTCAGAAACGACCAAATGCAAGCACTTTGGTCATGGGAGGAGCCAGAATTTATAGTGTACTGGTCCCCCTGACATGCCAGGACACCAACTGGGCACCCTAGGGGGCACTGCAGTGGACTTCATAAAATGCTCCCAGGAACATAGCTCCCATACTTTGTGTGCTGAGCCCCCCAAACCCCCCTAAAACCCACTACCCCCAACTGTACACCACTACCATAGCCCTTATGGTTGAAAGGGGGCACCTAGATGTGGGTACAGTGGGTTTCTGGTGGGTTTTGGAGGCTCGCTGTTTCCTCCACAAATGTAACAGGTAGGGAGGGGGATGAGTCTGGGTCTGCCTGCCTGAAGTGCACTGCACCCACTAAAACTACTCCAGGGGCCTGCATACTGGTGTGATGGACCTGAGTATGACATCTGACGCTGGCAAAAAATATTTTGAAAGATGTTTTTTGAGGGTGGGAGGGGGCTAGTGACCACTGGGGGAGTAAGGGGAGGTCATCTGGTCATTTTGGCCACCTTTTTGTGCCTTGGTCGTAAGAAAAACAGGACCAGGTAAAGTCATCGAAGTGTTCATCAGGGACACCCTTTTTTTTCCATTATAGGTCGAGGACGTCTATGTGTTAGGCATGCTCAAGTCCCGCCTTCGCTACGCCTCCAATACACCCCCTTGAACTTTGGCCATCCCTGCATGTTGGCAGCCTGATGTAGCCGAATAATGCAGCTTGCAAAGTTTATCACAAGCTGCATTATTACTAGTCCATAGCAGTCACTAACTTGTAGTACTGAGATATCATAGGTTAATGAATTCCACGGTCAAGTATGGTGTGCTAAAATGGCAATTTTTACTGTACTTTAGTAACTGTTCCTCTTTGTCAAAAGAATTTGCTAAAAAATCATATATCATCATAGACAGAAGACTCCATTATCTGCCTTGGAAAGATACAATATGTTTCAAGTACTGAAAACAGCCAGAAAATATCTTGTAAATCTGCTAATGCATATTTAATTTTTTCAATTTAAAGAAATTATGGCATTTCATGAAACAGTATATTGGATTCTAAAAATGACTTCATCATCAGTACAGAATTGATTTAATGATAATTTATTGGCTGACTTCCCAGGTAATGAAACTAAATAGATCTTGTCTGGGTACATGTGAGAAGATGTTGACAAGGCATTCTGTAATGCATCCATATAAATGAATACAAGGAAATCAAATTTACTGGATATGTTGTGATAAAGCTAAATAGTTATTATCTTAAATTTGAAAGAAACATTTTCAAACTAAGGAATAATAGCTGTCATATAAGAGTTATAATTATATTTGTGAAACAATTACATTGACCACAACTCATTTATGTTTGAAAAAAAAAAGGAAAAAACTTACAGAATGCTTTAAAATCAGCACTTAAAAGTATGAGGGATATTTTCAGCATTGACATTGCTATCAATTTTACAGGGAAACTCCCCTACAGAGCTTTCCTTTCACAAAATACAGGTCCAATGTATCTTGAAAGTAAAAAATATATGAGATAAAGTAAAAAGCCGGGATAGAATGTAAAAAAATCTAATATTCCCTTTCAGAGCATATTCCTGCACCACCTCCATCCTTAGTTAAGTGTGTGATGTCAATATTTGATTGAATTTATATTCATATATATAACTTTTGCATCTTTTAAAATATTTTTTTGTTCTTGCCTATTGTTTTGTGATAATGTGATCTGGCAGGGAGGCATGGAACTCTCAGAAAACACAGCAGAGGACAGTGTAAGGTCAAAAGGAAAACTTTATTACTATTAAGCCAGATCATCTTGTGAGGATTGTCCTTGGGGCCTTCCTGGTCTATTCAGCAACAGGGCATCCCTGCCCCATTGACTCAGCAGGGTTGTCCCACCTACCCTAACGTAGCTTACTCTTTGTAACTGTGAGCTAGTGCCCTTGCTGCAAGGAGCCTTAATTGCAATATCAGTGAGGGAGTGCTCTTCACCATACCACCTACTCCCTCACATGTTGGTGTGAAACATTGTCTTCAGTTGCTCATCTTTATTGATTTGCAGTTCATCATATGGATCCTTAAATTTATAACTCAGATAGATACAATTGCTTGTTTTAATATGATAGCAATTCTGGAAGTAATTATGATAATAGTTGCTTACATTTTACTTTCAAAGACATGAGAAGAGACCTGAAGAGGAACAGGGAAGATGCGATAAAGATACTTAAATATTTAAATAAAAAAAAACAAATCTTTCACAGATATGGAGAAGCAGTTGAACTAGAGAACATTCATTGAGATTGTACGATTAACATCAGGAAAGGTTGTTGTTTTTTTCATGGAGAAGGTGGTGAATGCTTTGAATACCCTCTCACTGGAGATGGTGGGGACAAAACAGTGACAGAATTCAAAAACTTCATGTGATAAGCACAAAAGATCCTTATGTAGAAAGAGGATGGAATCAAACCAAAACTTTAATAACCTTCAAACTTTAAACAGGGCATAGAGGGGTGTAACCTGCTCAAAGTGGCAAGTACAACTGTAGCCACCTTGTTGGTTGATTGGAAGGACTCAATAGGTTTTTATGTGCTGTCATTTACCATGGTGCTTTTTTAGAAGTGCCATTCATGCTCTGGACATCTGTAAATTGGCACTTAGATATAAAGGGTCGTGGTGGGGATGAAAACAGTAATGAAATTCAAACGTGCATGGGATAAACACAAAGGAATCCAAGGAATCCTGTTTAGAAGGAATGGATCTCCGGAATCTTAGCGGCGATTGGGTGGTGACACCAGTATTTGGAGAGTAAAACCGGTGTAGGGCAGACTTCTACAGTCTATGCCCTGATCATGACTGAATAGATATGGATGGGCTGGAGTGTAAATTTTAAGGGGCTTCAACATTAGCTTCAGAACTCTTCATACAGGAACAGTGCTGGGCAGACTTTTACGGTCTGTGCCTTGAGAAAGGCAGGGACATATTAAACTCGAGTATACATATAAAGTATTACATACCATGTAAAATGAGTTTATCTTGTTGGGCAGACTGGATGGACCATTCAGGTCTTTATCTGCTGTCATTTACTATGTTATGTTACTATCACATGACTATGTCACTGCGCCTTTCTGTGGTACAACCAAAGTGGTTTACATATTCTGTACAAGTATTTTTTTTTCTGTCCCCACTGGGCTCACAGTCTCAGTATGTGGGGCAATGGAGGGTTAAGTGATTTATCCAAAGTCACAAGCAGCTGCAGTGGGAATTGGAGCCGGTTCCCCAGTTTCTCAGTCTACTGCACTAAACATTAGGCTATTCCTCTACTCCATATCTGTTGTTCATAGATGTCTAAGTTCTGATTTTACAAAGCTGGAATATGGATATCTAAAAATGAAAAACATCCATGGTCTGGGTTGGTTTTAGGTGGGGCTGTTTCAGGCCAAAAACAGAGACATTTATTCCCCATTTCAGAAGGGAAATAAATATCTCTGGCCAAAAACAGATGGACATCAGGAGTTAGATCTGCTACCAGGGATGTCTAGTTTCAGAAAAGTGCTCCTATTCAACAGAACTACACTGGAAGGATTAGGGTATATCATTTCCTGCATTTTCCAGTGGTTGGTGTCCCCTCCAGAGGTTAGCAAGTTAGCAAGTAACACTGGGCTCTGAAAGCTTCAGGACAAATTGGTGTCTATGGGGTAATATTCAGCCTGCGGTGGTAAGTGGCTTGTAAGCTGCTCAGTCGTGAGCTGATAGTCAATGCCAGGGCGTACGCAGCGCCCAGATTGAATATTCAGGTATATGCTCCTATACATACAGTATAGTAACATAGTAACATAGTAGATGACGGCAGAAAAAGACCTGCACGGTCCATCCAGTCTGCCCAACAAGATAACTCATATTTGCTGCTTTTTGTGTATACCCTACTTTGATTTGTACCTGTGCTCTTCAGGGCACAGACCGTATAAGTCTGCCCAGCACTATCCCCGCCTCCCAACCACCTGCCCCTCCTCCCAACCACCGGCTCTGGCACAGACCGTATAAGTCTGCCCAGCACTATCCTCACCTCCCAACCATCAGCCCTGCCTCCCAACCACCGGCTCTGGCACAGACCGTACAAGTCTGTCCAGCACTATCCCTGCCTCCCAACCACCAGCCCCGCCTCCCGATCTTGACTAAGCTCCTGAGGATCCATTCCTTCGGCACAGGATTCCTTTATGCTTATCCCACGCATGTTTGAATTCCGTTACCGTTTTCATTTCCACCACCTCCCGCGGGAGGGCATTCCAAGCATCCACCACTCTTTCCGTGAAAAAATACTTCTTGACATTTTTCTTGAGTCTGCCCCCCTTCAATCTCATTTCATGTCCTCTTGTTCTACCACCTTCCCATCTCCGGAAAAGGTTTGTTTGCGGATTAATACCTTTCAAATATTTGAACGTCTGTATCATATCACCCCTGTTTCTCCTTTCCTCCAGAGTATACATGTTTAGTTCAGCAAGTCTCTCCTCATACGTCTTGTAACGCAAATCCCATACCATTCTCGCAGCTTTTCTTTGCACCGCTTCAATTCTTTTTACATCCTGAACAAGATACGGCCTCCAAAACTGAACACAATACTCCAGGTGGGGCCTCACCAACGACTTATACAGGGGCATCAACACCCCCTTTCTTCTGCTGGTCACACCTCTCTCTATACAGCCTAACAACCTTCTAGCTACAGCCACCGCCTTGTCACACTGTTTCGTCACCTTCAAATCCTCAGATACTATCACCCCAAGATCCCTTTCTCCGCCCTTACCTATCAGACTCTCCCCGCCTAACATATACGTCTTCCGTGGATTTCTATTCCCTAAGTGCATCACTTTGCATTTCTTCGCATTGAATTTTAATTGCCAAACCTTAGACCATTCTTCTAGCTTCCTCAGATCCTTTATCATGTTTTCCACTCCCTCCGTGGTGTCCACTCTGTTACAGAATTTTAGTATCATCCGCAAATAGGCAAACTTTACCTTCTAACCCTTCAGCAATGTCACTCACAAATATATTGAACAGAATCGGCCCCAGCACTGATCCCTGAGGCACTCCACTACTCACCTTTCCTTCCTCCGAGCGAATTCCATTCACCACCACCCTCTGACGTCTGTCCGTCAACCAGTTCCTAATCCAGTTCACCACTTCAGGTCCTATCTTCAGCCCCTCCAGTTTATTTAAGAGCCTCCTGTGGGGAACCGTGTCAAAAGCTTTGCTGAAATCTAAGTAGATTACGTCCATAGCTCGTCCCTGATTCAATTCTCCTGTCACCCAATCAAAGAACTCAATGAGATTCGTTTGGCACGATCTCCCTTTGGTAAAACCATGTTGTCTCGGAGCTTGCAACTTATTGGCTTCCAGAAAATTCACTATCCTTTCCTTCAGCATCGCTTCCATTACTTTTCCAATAACTGAAGTGAGGCTTACCGGCCTGTAGTTTCCAGCTTCTTCCCTATCACCACTTTTGTGAAGAGGGACCACCTCCGCCGTTCTCCAATCCCTCGAAACCTTTCCCGTCTGCAGGGATATATTAAACAAATCTTTAAGAGGACCCGCCAAAACCTCTCTGAGCTCCCTCAATATCCTGGGGTGGATCCCGTCTGGTCCCATGGGTTTGTCCACCTTTAGCTTTTCAAGTTGTTGATACACACTTTCTTCCGTGAACGGTGCTGTATCCACTTCATTCTCAATTATATTATTTCCAGTCCATCGCGGTCCTTCTCCAGGATTTTCCTCTGTGAAAACAGAACAAAAGTATCTATTTAGCAAATTTGCTTTTTCTTCATCATTTTCCACATAGCGGTTCGCAGTATCTTTTAGTCTCACAATTCCTTTTTTAGTCATTCTCATAGCAATATAGTAACACAGTAGATGACGGCAGAAAAAGACCTGCACGTTCCATCTAGTCTGCCCACGATAAACTCATATGTGTATACCTTACCTTGATTTGTACCTGTCTTTTTCAGGGCACAGACCGTATAAGTCTGTCCAGCAGTATTTCCCGCCTCCCAACCACCAGTCCCGCCTCCCATCACTGGCTCCGGCACAGACCCCGTATAAGTCTGCCCTCCCCTATCCTAGCCTCTCAACCACCAACCCCTCTTCACACCACCACCCAATTTCAGCTAAGCTTTTGTGGATCCATTCCTTCTACACAGGATTCCTTTATGCCTATCCCACGCATGTTTGAATTCCGTTACCGTTTTCATCTCCACCACCTCCCGCGGGAAGGCATTCCAAGCGTTCACCACCCTCTCTGTGAAAATCATAGTTACCTGATGCTAGGGTCCACATTTAGAGTCAGCACTCAAAAAAAGATCTAGGTGTCATTGCACACAATATGCTGAAATTATCTGCCCAGTGTGTGGTGGTGGCCAAAAAAGCAAACAGGATTTTAGGAATTATTATAAAAAGGGATGCAAAATAAGACCAAGAATATTATGCATTTATATTGCTCCATGGTACATCCTCACTTTGAGTATTGAATTCAGTTCTGGTTGTTATATCTGAAAAAATATACAGTGGAATTAGAAAAGATTCAAAGAAGAGCAACCAAAATGATAAAGAGGATGGAATGTCTCTCATAGGAGGAAAGGCTTAAGAGGTTGGGGTTCTTCAGCTTGGAAGGGGGGATAAGATTGAGGTGAACAAAATCCTAAGTGGAGTAGAATGGGTAAAAGTGAATCCATTTTTCTCTCTTTCAAAAAGTACAAAGAAACTATGATAAAGGACACATACAAATGAGATAAATCACATAACAATGTAAGGAGAGCCACACTAGCTCAGACAAATGGTCCATCTAGCCCGCTATCCTGTTTCCAACAGTGGCCAAACCAGGTCACAAGTACCTGGCAGAAACCCAATTAGTAGAAATATTCCATGCTACCAATCCCAGGGCAAGCAGTGGCTTCCCTCAAGTTCAGCTCAATAACAGACTATGGACTTTTCCTCCAGGAACTTTTAAACCCAGATATGCTAGCCGCTATTACCTCATCATCCGGCAATGAGTTCCAGAGCTTAACTATTCTTTGAGTGAAAACATTTTCCTCCTACTTGTTATAAAAGTATTCTATGTATTTTCATTGAGTGTCCCCTGGTACAGGTCTATATTCAGTTATGAATAAATTCATATATATGCCCCTGACACCCATTTCCAAACCTACCACCTTTGAGTTCTAATTTCTTTCTGTTCATGAAAGCTAAACAGCACAAGGTCATTCAGTTGGCCTCCACGACACTTTTGTGCATGGTGATTATTTCAATGTTTATTTACAGCTTTATTTATCAGCACATTTAGAAAATTTATTTATATGATCTGCCAAGCTTTTAATAAAGCATGCAACTAAATTCAAAGTTGTATTACCAAGGTACAAGATAAGTTATGTGATTAATTCATTAGTCTAAGTGCTGATTTATACATTGCACGACTGATTCCCATACTGTGCAGCTGATTTGGAGATCATTATTACACTGTTTCAAATATATCTTTTTTATTAGTGCATGTAGGAACATATAAAATTGGTTTTCATGTTTTCCTGCAGCCTGGGTTATTCTAAATCGCATTCTGTTCTCAAAATGCTTATACACGAGGATGTCCTACGTGATGATTTACAGTCAGCAGTTGAAGTTTAAAGTACTGGCTGTGTTTTCACCCTTACCAAGAAGGATGCACTCCTTTTCCTTATCCTTTTCCTTGGAAGACTGAAGAGAGAAGGTAATCCATCATGCCAGCTCTTTTTTTCCAAAACATGGAGCTGCAAATTCCTTTCTCTTCACCCCCTGTGATATTTTCTGCCCTGGATGCCATCCCCTAAATCAGTTTTTAGGGTTTCTAGTCTCAAGCTGTGTTTCCTGTAGTAACCATATGTAAAAACTATATAGAATCAATAAGAACCTGACAAACTGAATGCGCAAGATAATATAAGTGAATCCTCTGAAAGACAATTCTATAATCCTGGCGCCTACATTTATGCACGTCTCATGTGCATCTATCTTTAGTATACTACTTCTTAAACGCATATGTGCGTACATACCATAAAAGGAGCACGTAAGTGCTGTTCTGCAAATACCTGTTTAACTTACTTTAATTACAGTGTGATTTGCAAGGGGGAGCGGCGTACAGGGGCAGATCATGGGAGGGACATAGGCAGTGTCCCTACTTGCATATGTAAATTACAGACTACTGCTGCTGTTAGATGCTCATATTAAGTCTATGGCTGGCTCCTAAATTGAGGTTCCCAGTTACAGAATTGACTCTTTTAGGGGCCCTTTCACCAAACTGCAGTAAAAGGTGGCCTTAGAAGACCTTATGAGGGTCATTCCTGTTCACTAAGTCCATTTTTTACCACCGGAGTAATATGGCTGATTTTTCAATTTTCACTATTAATGGTCATATACACAATTTCCCATTAGTGCATGGCTATGAACTTGTGAGCCTCTACTGCCACTTATTTTGTAGGTAGTAAGGGCTCTTACACTAAACCTGTACTAACTGATTAGCATGTGACAATGTAGCTGTACTAACTGGCTAGAGCACACCCACTCTCTGCCCCCCCCTATTTTTTAGCATGTGAGTAGCATGTGCTGATCCCACAATTACCATAGAATACCTGAGCGCACCCCACAGTAAGGCATGTTTAGCAGGGGTAAGCACATGTTGATGCTTACCACAACTTAGTAAAAAGACCCCTAACCCCCCCCCCCCCCTTTTACAAAGTCACGCTAGCAGCTGTCGGTGTGGTAATGCTGACACAGCCCATTCAAAGTGAATGGGCTGTTAGAATTACAATGTGGCTTGTAAAAGGGGGGGGGGGGGGTAAGACAGATAAATAGATAAGGGATGAGATTTGATAAACCTCCTTTCTGTAGTTAAAATCAAAGCAGTGTACATATTACAAGGCTTTTAAGAAACTGAGTTTAATCCATGAAAACTAGCAGTATGACTGGTACAGTGTGTCATAGATGCAGAATTTTAATATAAAAATAAATCTTAGCAAAACTCATAGCTAGACACATTTTTCATGAAAAAAGGTTAAGTTTTCAAAAATGTTTACTTGCATATCTAAAAACATGACTATATGAGTATTTTTGAAATGCATAAAGTTTCAAATGTTTTGTTAAAAGGCTTCAGGCATCTTTTAGTATAAAAGAAAATTAGATTACAAAACATATATCTTCTAATAAATAACATCAATCCTTAATGAGAAATCAACAAAGATTAAGCTCAGAGCAAAAGGAGCATACAGAGATCCTTACAGAGACAATATCCTATGAAGAGGCAAGACCAAAGTTCTTTGCACAGTTAGTTCTGAAATCATCTGCTTCTGTTCTGCCCTCAATGAAAAAAAATAAAAAACTCAGTATAATAGTCTTTTAGGATGCATCTGCCGGCTCCTTGTAGAAGATTAACACCTGCAACTTGGATAAGCAATCACTCAAGCTCCATAGCAGAATACATTTCAAAACACACAAGCATTAATGAGCAATTTATTTGAGTAACCTTTGAAGTGTCTGGACAAATCTTGTCTTTTGAATTTCCCAGGGCAAATTTAGGTGTTCTTTACTAAGCTGTGTTAGGCATTAATTTGAGTCTAACCCCTGTTTTACTCAACCACGCTAGTGTCTGCAGTGCATGAATGCCGACACAGCCCATTCACTTTAAATGGACTGTGTTGGCATTACCGCGTGGCTTAGTAAACAGGGAGGTAACGCAGCAAAAAAAAAAAATAGAGTACCACAGGATGCGCACCTTAAGAATAATCCTAGCATTCACCAGTAACCAGTGTAAGTCTATCAACAATGGGGTAACCCTATCATATTTACCATAACAAAAAAATCATTTTGGCAGCAATATTCTGCAAAAGTTGTAATCTATCTAACTGTTCTTTAGGAAGACCAACATACACTGAGTTGCAGTAATCAAGCAGTGCCAATACATAGGATTGTACCACAAGGACAAAATGTTTAGTATCAACATAAGACCGAACAGTTCTCAATTGTCTTAATTTTTAAAATCACCTTTTTCATTAGATTACTAATTTGCGACTCAAATGATAAAGTAGCATCAAATAAAACCTCCAAAATTCGAGCTACCTGAGAAACTGGTAACAATTGAATCTAATGGAATCGCAATAGGAATAGTATGTAAGGTATTATGAACCATACAATCTTGTTCTTATCAGCACTGAGCATTAGCATATGTCTGGTAGCCTATAATTTTCAGTTGTTAATGCATGATGGTACTGCAGAATAAGTTAGATCAATACTATGAAGTTCAGGAAGTCAGATAAAAATATTGTTGGCACAGGAAAACAAACTCCTGAAGAAAAAAAATGGTACTTACTGCACTCATAAGTATGGTAAAATAATATAGGAAAGAGCAGCGAGGTCTTACTAGAGACAACTTATATAATGGTACTATTACATCTTTTTTCCTACTCATCATTCCACTCCCTATGCATTCAATCTTCTTTCTGGCTCTGGGCAAAACCTTACTGGGTTCCACTTCTGATTCCATTGGTATCCCACTGATTAAAGAACCCCAATCGCCAGGATTTCAGATTGTGGTTCTGATTCATCTAGAAAGAGTGATTAGAAGTTAGCTTTGAGGGGATCCAACAGGTCCTGAAATTATTCTAAAAGAAAAAGAACAGTTGGGAGAGGGAGGAGAAAAGAGTCTGGGCCAGGAAACAGAGGAAAGTAAAAAAAATCTACGAGTGGAGTGCCTATCATTCCCTCAGATGTGACTGAGGTAGGTCAGAGAAGGGACAATATTTTTTGTGCAATCCTCCCACTAGTTCATGTTTTAATTAATTAATTAATTTCATTTCACTTGATAGCCCACATCAACTTGGGGCATATTATAAAACATACTGTTAGATTTGCATACTTTTTATAATGAAGAGGAAGATAGATGTAGTTAATGGAAATCATGGCTCTTGCTGAAGGAACTGGATGACTACAGTGACTTCTTCAAAGAAAATGGTATGGGAGCTGAGGAAGATCATAGACTGATGTTGCTACATCATAAAACCTTTTAATCAACTGTGTACTAAAATGTTAACAGCTAAATCCATCTTTGAAGAAGTAGAAGTGGGTCAACTCTAATGGGTTTTAGGATTTTATGCAGGCAAAAATCAGTAGCCTGCAGAACGTACTGGATTTGGAACCAGGCAGAGAGTAGGTCCCTTTGAGAGGAGATGAAGATTATTGAGTGATCTGAATTCTGCTCTGCCAAGGTAGTAGTATATTTTAGACCAGTGGTTCATAAACCTCTCCAGGAGGACCCCGACTAGTCAGTTTTCAGGATGTCATCAATTAATATGCATTAGATACATATACATGTGGTAGAGATAGATTTGAATGCATATCTATCTCATGAACATTCATTGAGGATATTCTGAAAATCCGATAGGCTGGCGGTCACCACTGATCTAGAATAAGGACTTCTTGTGCTTTATTGGATCTAGATCCATTATGTTTGATGAAGCTCTTTAAGGATAGATTTTCACCATGTTTGAAAGCAATAGTTAAAGTCTGAAATTTGTAAAGAACTACTACTACTTGACCAACACCAAAAGAGGGTGCATTGGTCCTGCGAGATCCAATGAGGTAAAAAACCTATTGCAAAGTTAGCTATATGTGGAAAGATAATGGAGCAGCTCTGTTCCACAATTACAGAGTTTGTAGAAGATCAGGGAGATTGGGATAATTTACTGTTAGGATTTTAAGGGGAGGGTAACAATTTGAAAATCTTATTATTGTCCCTTAAGAATTCATTGCTTCATGATTTAGACCCAGGCAATTGATTTGTTTTGGTGACACATTTGACATGTGCCAATATAGTTTTCTTTACTTCAGTACTTAGAAGCCTATAGAAGTAGGGTGCTCCAGTGATCTGAGTCTTTTCTACAGAACAAAATTCAACAAGTTTGGATAAGCAATAATTTTTCTGACTCTTTTGCTGTAAAACTGGGAATTGCTCTGGGCTCTACTCTTATTTAATTTTTATGAAGCCCATTTTTGGCCCTTTGAAAGAGCTAGGAGTGGGGTACTGTCTTTATACAAAGACAGGCTCATATACAGCCCACAGAGGTCAGCAATTTTGTAAGCCGCTGGAAGCCTTGGGATAAATTAAGCCCAGATACTCAGTGGTGGGCCATGTTTGGGCACTGGCATTGAATATCGAGAACAGCACAGCTATCCTGAAGTTACCCAGGCACCAACCAATATTCAGAGTGGTGCCAGGATAGCTTGGTGGATAAAATTATAAAAGCCTTGACATATGTGCATAATAGGTATGAAACTGTTTATGTGTACTTTATAAAGTTGCTCTGCACAGGCCTATATTTGAGTTTGGTATTCCTTTAGCCAAAAAAATAAATAGAAATAAAACATAGATAAGAAAATAAGATGATATCTTTTTTATTGGACTAACTTAATGCATTACTTGATTAGCTTTTGAAGGTAACCCTTCTTCAGAAATGAGCGAATGTTGATAGATGTCACAATATATAAGTGAAACACAACAGCATTTCAATGACAGACTCACAGGAATACGGTGGGGTGGGTTAGGTGAGAAACAGGGAGAACTGGGTGGGTGAGAGACAGGGAGGGATGGATGACCAAGCAGTATAATTTTATGGTTTATAATGGGATAGAAAACTCAGTGCTCTGTTAAATCTTGCTTGGTGGGTGTCAAAATATTTCATCATTTTGACTTCAAAGGTCTTACATTCCTGGATTGTCTTATAATTTCCTTTTAGTATTCTCACCATAAAATCATTGATGCAGTGTTGTGGTTTTGTACTGTGCTATCCATAAGTACATAAGCACCGCCATACTCGGAAAAGACCAAGGGTCCATCAAGCCCAGCATCCTGTCTCCGACAGCGGCCAATCCAGGCTTCAACAACTCAGCAACCCCCCCCCCCCCCCAAAAAAAAAAAAATGTTCCATGGACTTTTCCCTCAGGAATCTCTCCAAACCCCCTTTAAATTCCGTAAGGCCAGCTGCTGTCACTACATTCTCCAGCAACGAGTTCCAGAGTCTAACTACACGCTGAGATGACATCCTGGTTAGCATTGTAATGTTTAATATGATGTCTATGTAAATTGATTCTCATCTTTAGCATCTGGCTTGTTTCTTCAATATAGCACCCCACTTCACACTTTTTGCATTGAATGATATATGCCACATTTGAAGATGAGCATGTGAAGGATCCCCTTAAGTTGACATATTTCCTGCAGAATCAGAGACAGTAGCATCCGATCTCCATGGCACAACACCAGCTGACCCAAACAACTTGGATACACTTTCCAATCTATTTGAGGAATATGAAAATCAGAATTCAAATAAGCTAGGAGATCAAGAAAGTCAGCAGATGCCCTGCAGGCAAACTCCCACTGACCACACTGATGGAAGTGCAAATCAAATGGAGAAAGCAGACCTCTCAAACTACCAATTATCACAGCATGAGATCTCTGTACTATCTAAAGGACTTTCATTTTGTCCTTCCAGCAAAGTGGATGAAATTCAACTAAGACTTGGAAGAATTCATTATAAAACTCTATTTGAAGGTATATTTCCACAAAAAAGAGACTCCCAACAGACTGGAATACAATTTCAAACAAAAGAACACATATTTCATCTCACACAATGGGCAAAACAATAATCTAGACAACTACATAGAAAGTTTCAGACATAGAGTGAAATTACAACTTTCCAGCAAAGAAAAGAAAATTCTATACAACCTCTCTCCACCAGAAAGAGCTGCCATAAAAAAATCTACACTATAACCAAAACATTGTCATCAAACCTGCAAAAGAGGCTCTGCAGTGATTAAGGACACCACAAAAATACATTGAAGGAGGACACGGACAGGTCTCAGACAACATATACTATAGGAAACTGATTATATAAAACAGTTGACAAATCTTATCAAAACACTTTCAAAGCAAGTACAGCCGCATCTAAAAAAAAGAAACCAACCTCATATCAAACCATCCTTCTGTGGGCACATTCAACATGCTACTAAAATCCATAAACCTGGAAACCCTGACAGATCAATCATATCTTCTGGTACTGACACACAGAGGAAATATCTGAACTTATAGAGGGAATTCTTAAACCCTTCATACACAAGACAAACAACTTCGAACAAGACAACATAGACTTTCCGAACACATTGAGGGGCCCTTTTACTAAGCCCTGTAGGAATGTATGCGTGTCCTACGTGTGTCAAATTGGAGTTATCGCTAGGCTACCATGAGGCCTGGGTGGTAATTTTGTTTTTTTACGTGCGTCTGCTATGCACGCCAGAAGATAATTTTTTATTTTCCTGCCTGTGATGGAAACCGTGTCAGACCTTCCCGCGAACTTAATGGCTGGCAGTATGGTCTCAGATCCAAAATGAATGCGCACCAATTTTTATTTTGCCACACGTCCATTTTTGACAAAAATAAAAAAAGGCCTTTTTTACAGGTATGCTGAAAAATGAATCTGTGCATGCCCAAAACATGCGCCTATACTAGCGCAGCCCATTTTCGGCGCACCTTAGTAAAAGGACCCCTAAGAAAATACATGCAGCTACCACTGGGGTGCTCTTCTGATCATAATAGATGTAGAATCATTATACAGTAATATTCCTCATGCAGATGGCATAGCTGCATGTGAAAAATTCCTAAAAACATCCACCCTGATCATCAGTACTAACAGGAAACTATTATAACATTAATCAAATTCATTCTAACTCACAACTATTTCCACTTTAACAATGAAATCTATTTGCAAATCATGGACACTGCATGGGCAAAAGGATGGCACCACAATATGATAACCTCTTCATGGCAGCTTTGGAAAGGACGTTTTTAAATACATAGAGTAAAATACTACTGGTATGTTGATAACATTTATGTGTTTTGGACAGAGGAAGAAGAGACTCTCAAACGATTTTAAAATTCTTTCAATACATACCATCCTATAATCAAATTCAAAATTACTACTACTACTACTACTACTATTTAGCATTTCTATAGCGCTACAAGGCGTACGCAGCGCTGCACAAACATAGAAGAAAGACAGTCCCTACTCAAAGAGCTTACAATCTAATAAACAAAAAAATAAAGTAAGCAAATCAAATCAATTAATGTGTACAGGAAGGAGGAGAGGAGGGTAGGTGGAGGCGAGTGGTTACGAGTCAAAAGCAATGTTAAAGAGGTGGGCTTTCAGTCTAGATTTAAAGGTGGCCAAGGATGGGGCAAGACTTAGGGGCTCAGGAAGTTTATTCCAGGCGTAGGGTGCAGCGAGACAGAAGGCGCGAAGTCTGGAGTTGGCAGTAGTGGAGAAGTGAACAGATAAGAAGGATTTATCCATGGAGCGGAGTGCACGGGAAGGGGTGTAGAGAAGGATGAGTGTGGAGAAATACTGGGGAGCAGCAGAGTGAGTACATTTATAGGTTAGTAGAAGAAGTTTGAACAGGATATGAAAATGGATAGGGAGCCAGTGAAGCGACTTGAGGAGAGGGGTAATATGAGTAAAGCGACCCTGGCGGGCAGCAGAGCTTTGAACCGATTGGAGAGGGGAGAGGTGACTAAGTGGGAGGCCAGCAAGAAGCAGATTGCAGTAGTCTAAATGAGAGGTGACAAGGGTGTGAATGAGGGTTTTGGTAGAGTGCTCGTAAAGAAAGGGGCGGATTTTACGGATGTTGTAAAGAAAGAAACGACAGGTCTTGGCGATCCGCTGGATATGATCAGAGAAGGAGAGAGAAGAGTCAAAGATGACCCCAAGGTTTCGAACTGAGGAGACAGGGAGAATGAGAGAGCCATCAACAGAAGTAGAAAACGGGGGGAGTGGGGAGGTGGGTTTGGGGGGGAAAATGAGAAGCTCGGTTTTGGTCATGGTTAATTTCAGGTGGCGTTGAGACATCCAGACAGCAATGTCAGACAAGCACGCTGAAACTTTGGTTTGGATGCAAGGTGAGATATCAGGGGTAGAAAGGTAGATTTGGGAGTCATCAGCATAGAGATGGTAGGAAAAGCCATGGGATGAGATTAATGAACCAAGGGAAGAAGTGTAGATAGAAAAGAGGAGGGGGCCAAGAACAGAACCCTGAGGTACGCCGACAGGCAGAGGGATAGAAGTAGAAGAGAATCCACCAGAGTGAACACTGAAGGTGTGGAGGGAGAGGTAGGAAGAGAACCAGGAAAGGACAGAGCCTTGGAATCCAAGTGAGGACAGGGTATCGAGGAGTATGCTGTGATCGACAGTGTCAAAAGCAGTGGAAAGATCAAGAAGAATGAGAATGGAATAGAGACCTCTGGATTTAGCCAGTAATAGGTCATTGGAGACTTTAGTAAGCGCAGTTTCGGTTGAGTGGAGAGGGCGAAAACCAGATTGTAGTGGGTCAAGAATAGCATGTGAGGACAGAAAATCAAGGCAGCGGCGGTGAACAGCATGCTCAAGTAATTTGGAGAGAAAGGGAAGGAGGGAGACGGGTCGGTAATTAGAGGGACAAGTAGGGTCGAGTGAAGGCTTCTTAAGGAGAGGTGTGACCACAGCATGTTTAAAGGCAGCAGGGACAGTCGCAGTGGAAAGTGAGAGGTTGAGAATGTGACAGATAAAAGGAATAAGAGCAGGAGAGATGGCATTTTCCATCAGCAATAGACAAACATCAATATACAGGAAACCTACGGACAGATGCAGTCATCTCCACCACTCCAGCTTCCACCCTTCACATACAAAAAAAAACCATTATACACAGCCAAGCCACACAATACCATCATATCTGCTCTGATTCAAGAGAGAGAGATAAACATCTCAAAATGCCAGTGCTCAGACATTGCTTCATATGGGTTTAATGCTGGCAGCAATCAGCAAAAAACTGATCACTGCCGGATGAATATTGGACCCATAGTGATTAGGTCATAGAGGGGCTCTTTTAGTAAAACTTAATGCATATTAAAGGAATTAGTGTATTCTAATGCTAAGAAGCCTGTTTCCTCCCCAAATTGTATAAAAATGCAAAAAAGTGTGTGTGCTCCCAATTTGCATGATCAATTTAATTTAGTTATTTATTGGGATTTATTAACCACCATTATGAGGGATTCATCAAAGATGGTGTACAGCAGGTGCAGTTTAACATAAAGCTTACAATTTTGTTAACAGCATAACAATAGTAAGATAACCAAGTATAAACATAAATATAATAAATGAGGTAAACATGAAAACAGCAAATTAAAACCTGATAATAGAACTACCATGAAACAATATAAAAATACACATTTAATAGCACTGGAATTCAAATACTAGAGATATAACACAATGTTAGCATAATACTAACGATACACTTAATAAGCATGCATTAGATCATTTATTGAACATGCTAATGATTTTCTACAATACAGCTGACCATATAACTGAGGGACCAAGTGCAGATATATGATGGGAACAAGATGTGTGCTACAGAGTCAGCTGGGATAATTAGATGGTTATCTAAACCACAGGCAAGTTCTTTGTATAGTTAAGAAAGAGATAAGGAATTGATCTAAGTTATAGTGTGTGTAGCAAGCTGGTCCTGGTGCAGAATGAGTGTATAGTCAGTCACCCTAAATATTAAAGACTTGGGAGAAGAACCAGACTTTCACATGCTTCCTGAAGTAGAGGTAGTCTCGAGTTATATGTAGCCCCTCTGGGAGTAAATTCCAGAGCATAGGGGTTACTCCTGAGAAGACTCACTGGCAGGTGTCACATCTAGAGAGTTGCACGGGGACAGAAATCTTACCCATCCCCACCCGTCCCCGCTGGAATCTTACCCACCCCCACCCGTCCCCGCAAAAATGTAACCCATCCCAACCCATCCCCACCTGTCCCCGCAAGAATTTAACCCATCCCCACCCATCACTGTAAGAATTAAATGGTACATAAAAGAAAATTCCAGTCAGCTCCCTCAGTCTCTCTCTGGATTTGAGCCACAGCACTGTAGGCAAGGAAGGAATGGAAGCTGAAACTTGGAACACTCTGATGTGTATATGTAGCTGAGAGGTCACCACATGCAAGCGTGAGTAGGTCAGACATAATTCTATCCATAAATTTATTTATTATTTATTTATTTATTTATGGCATTTATACCCCGCTCTTTCCTGCTTGGTAGCAGGCTCAATGCTGCTTACAGGATATGGTACAGAGTATCATAGAGACATCATAAAGTAAGGTACAGGTACACAGAGTATGGTACGAAGTGTAGCAGAGATGATCCAGTTGTAAGGAGTAGTACAATTGGGAGAGAAGTGGGGGAGAGGATTGGAGTATGGGTAGTGTGGTTAAGTTCAAGAATTAGTTGGGCTATTTGGCTAAGCTTGTCTGAAGAGGTAAGTTTTCAGCAGCTTTCGGAAGGGTAGATGTTCATTGGTTGTTCGGATGTGTCGAGGTATTGCGTTCCAGAGTTGGCTGCCTATAACGGAGAAGTTGGATGCGTAGTAGGTTTTGTATTTGAGGTTTTTGCAAATGGGGAGATTGAGATTAAGGTAAGTACGAGAAGATTTGGACCCGTTCCTGGCTGGAAGATCGATCAAGTTGTTCATGTAGCCTGGAGATTCGCCATGGAGGATCTTGTGGAACATTGTGTGGGCTTTGAAGTTTATGTGTTCCTTGATAGGGAGCCAGTGAAGTTTTGCACGAAGTGGTGTTGCACTTTCAAATCGTGGTTTGCCCGAGATGAGTCTAGCTGCTGTGTTTTGGACGGTTTGAAGTTTTTTCATGATTTGGGCTTTGCAGCCGATGAAGATACTGTTGCAGTAGTCGGCATGGGTGAGTACTGTGTACTAGGTTGCGGAAAGTTTTCTGTGGGAGGAATGGTTTTGCTCTTTTCAGTACCCACATCATGTTGAACATTTTCTTCGTTGTGGCTTTTGCATGAGTTTCTAAAGTTAGGTGTTTGTCTAGAGTAACTCCTAGGATTTTTAGATTGTCGGATATTGGGATCGTAACATCTAGGGTGTTCAGGATGGTTGGAAGCAGAGTGGCTTGTTGTGATGAGAGGATCAGGCATTGAGTCTTTTCTTTGTTCATTTTCATCTTGAAAGCGTTGGCCCAGGATGATAGGATGTTCATGGCAGAGGTTATTTTCTCCGAGATTTCAGTAAGGTTGGATTGGAAAAGGATGAATATTGTGACGTCATCAGCATAGATGAAAGGGTTAAGGTTGGATTTGGATAGGGATTTGGCCAGGGGAATCATCATAAGGTTGAAGAGGATCGGGGATAGAGGTGAGCCTTGGGGGACTCCGCATTGTGATGACCATGCAGGCGATATTGATGAGGATGATTTGACCTGATATGATCTGGTGGTGATAAAACTTTTTATCCACTTAATGATGTTTCCGTCGATCCTTAGTTTATCCAGTAATTTTATGAGAATAGTATGGTCTTCCATGCCGAATGCACTGTAATGAATCGTTCTGGGGCATTTTTCATAAGATAATTGGGGCATGGGTCCAGGTGGCAGTGAGACTTGGAAAGTTTGGATAGTGCTGAGGAGATTTCCGTAGTGTTGAGGGGGGGTGAAGTTTGTCCAGTAGCGATCTGCCAGGATCTCTTCAGAGTCGGGATCTAGTTCATCAAGGAAGTTGTCAATATTGGTATCATCATGGGGAATTGTTGCCTCCTTCTAAAGAACAGGTTTAAATGCATTACTTATCAAGTTCTAATACAAAGTCCATGATCATAGTCCCAATTTGTAATGTTAGGTCACCTGATATTTCTAAAATATCCAGAGGACTTAATGAATCCAAAGATATATTAGCAATAACTTCTTCTGTGTCCTGATAGTAAGCTTGAGATATGGGTGGGCAAGTTGATTCAGGGACTTTGGAATTTTCAAAAAGGTTGATAGATGGTTGATTTAGGAAAATTTAAGAATGTTTTTTATTTTCTATAAGTCCTTAACATTTTACGAAGGTTCAGAGAGTCTTGCATAAATACATTTCTTTCTCCAATGCAGTTTGACAGTATTTTTATAGAACTCGAACATATCTAAGCGCTCTGTAACTTTTTCTAAATGTTCTGTTTTATTAGATACCACTGCAATTTGTTAAGACAACAAAGCATTCCACCCAGAAAGAGCTGTTTCTAATTTTATAAGTGCTTCCCAGATTGATTCAAAGGTAATATTTTTAGATTTAAAAAAAGTAGGTTGAAAAGTATGAAAACATATCTTAGATTAGTCCTACACTGAAGAAAGTCAGTAGGCAAAGGAACAACGCATTGGAAACTGCCCAAGGCTCTCTTCTCCTCTCCTCCTCTCCCCACCGATTCGGAAGTAGCAAAACGCTGCTGCTGCAGTACTTCTAATGTCTCCAGAATGGCAGTTGCAGCTCCCAATTTGAGTGTTGTATTGGTCATCCTAGGTCATGTCTCACCCACTGAGGAAACCACATCTGAAGTCAATCCAGACTGGTATGGTCAGATCTATTGCTCAGGCAGTAGAGATGTATTGCCAAAGTGTGAGATCCCAGGCAACCTTTCCTCCAGTTTGTGCACAGTTGGCCCTGGAGCACTAGAACCCGAGATCCTGTGAAAGAAATGAACATCCATCAGATCAGAAGGAGTATGGCCAGTTGACACCACGGAATATGTCTAACTTTAGCCCTTCTACTTTTTTTTCCATATAGATTTAGGAAATTTAAAGAAAGGAGCTCAGAGCAATGTCCTCACAGTGGCACCATATTGGACACCCCCTCCCCAGCCACACATTATTCTAAGAAGCATTTGGTGTGGGGCTCAGAAGTGAAAGGCAGTGGAGTGCCTGTGTATTAGGGTAAATTCTGATCTGACAAAGTTTGTTTTGCTTCTCATGAGTTTGGTTTTGTCTTATAAATTGTTAACAGTTTTTTTTTTTTGTTACATTTGTACCCCGCGTTTTTCCCACTCAAGGCAGGCTCAATGCGGCTTACATGGGGCAATGGAGGGTTAAGTGACTTGCCCAGAGTCACAAGGAGCTGCCTGTGCCTGAAGTGGGAATCAAACTCATTTCCTCAGGACCAAAGTCCACCACCCTAACCACTAGGCCACTCCTCCACTTCCATTGATTAAATTGGCCTTCCTGAAAGGGTTCTACATTTTACATATAGGTTTTGATATTTTCTTGAGTTCTTTTCAGGGTATTTTGGAGGTTGGGGGAGGGGCAGGCTTCCCAGTCATACTTTGAGTTTGGAGGAAGAAAAGACAAATGAGTCACTGTCTTCACTGTGCAAAGTTTAGGTATGGTGAACCCTACTAAGTTGCAACCTATGGAGAATGGTACATTAAATATTGAGTAACCCAGCTCTGCAGTGTTACTGCTGGGGTGTTGTATGAGCTTCCATGTAATGAATAAATGGAGCCTTGCTCTGAACAATCTGGTATCACCACAGAAGATACAGATGATAGTTACTTTCAGTTTTGCTAGGCTGTCACTATAAGTTGTAGAATAGTTTATGTACAAACTTTATGTTTGTCAGATTGGGACAATTTAGTTCTGATTGTTCAATTATATTATTGCTGTTGCTTGGAGATTGTATTGTAATAGTTTTGAAGTTAATTAATCTATGACTCTGATTTGCCACAATTTGGTATGTTTTGACTTATTGGGTAAGAAAGAGGTATGTGTGAATGACCCACAATGTTTTTCATTTAACCTTGTGTCCCTGTTTTCAGATACTTTTCATTTTCTTCCATGCATGCATCTTAATATTTTTTTAAATATGCATTAAAACATTTTCCTTATGCTAATCAACTTAACACATGTTAATTCATAGGTTAATGCTGTTAAATCAATTTAGTATGCACTACATTTTTTAATGCACACCAGTGAACCTAATGTACATAATGGATGTGCATCCCCATAAAAAGATATTAGTCTCTCTAAATCAGTGTGTGGCCATTTTTTTTTATTTTGCAATATGCAGGTTGAACAAATTTATGGGTGCAGGGCACCAACTGTGAATCTGATTATACTGAAACCCTTCTTTATTCTTTATCTGTTTTTCTAACCTACTCAGTCACCTTTTCAGCTTTGCCAGAGAACAGAGAAAAATAAAAGAAATAGTAGGCATGTGTTAATATGAGTACTTTATTCTGGCCATGCTGCCTCCTCACATTTCATGTTCTTTCTGTTTAAAAATAGGCAGTGTCAGACATATAAACATATTTTAGGATTTCCAAAGGTTGATTAAACCATAGATCATTAAAAGTTTGAAATCCAAAAGAAAAAGAGGAAAAAGTATCAGCATGCCAGTCCACATCACAGAGAACAAAAGGATATACAGAGAAACCTCGGTTTTCGTTGACTTCGGATTTCGTCGGTTTCGGTTATCGTCGATTTATTTTGCGAAATTTTCGTCTCAGTTTTCGTCGATCGCTTCGGATTTCGTCAGTGTGCCCACACAGCTAATCTTGCATTCTCACGTGTTGTTCTTCTGGGGCGTTGTTTCCGGTTGTGGGATCACACTGCTGCTGTTTTATGACCAAACTTTTGTCGTTTTGCCACACCACTGCTGCTGCTGGTTGAGTGCCTGTATAAAAGTCCCTGCTGGTTTTTGACCAAATTTTTGTTGTTTTGCCACACTAATACTACAGCTGGTTGAGTGCAGATGAAGAAGCTGCTTCGGATAAGGAGGAAGAAACAGTAGAGAATGTGCCTTCTTCAGAGATTAAGGACATCCTCTCCATGTGGAGTATGTACAGGTGTTTGTGGAGAAAAATCACCCAGACAAAGCTGTTGCAAGCCGTGTCTGCAACTTGTTTAATGATAATGTGTTGCCCCATTTTAGGCAAATCTTAAAGAGGCGACAGAAACAAACCTCTTTGGACAGGTTTCTTGTGCGGCATGGGTCCACAGACTCTGAAGCTGGTCCTAGTGCCAGAAGAACAAGAAGGGAAGTGACACCCCCCCCCCCCCCAGAAGCTGGTCCTAGTGCCAAAAGAACAAGAAGGGAAGTGATCCCCTAGATAGTGTCCTTATGGAAGGGGATCCCCCTTCCAAACAATAATCTCTGCTCCTCTCTCTCCATCTTCCATACACCTAGAAGAGTCTTCAGAAAGGTAAATGCCATGTTAAATGTTCATTTATTCTATACATTAGTCTTTTGTATTCATTTAAAAGAAAAATTGCTTGTTGCCTCGGTTTTTGTCGGTTTCGGTTTTTGTTGATAGTTTTCGGACAAATTATCGACGAAAACCAAGGTTTCACATGTCCAAAATTCCAATCATTTAATAAATAGCAGGCTGCAATCAATACTCAAATGACCCTAGGCAGTTGGTGGCCCAACTGTTTGGGGAGGTTAAAGGGGGTGTGGGGTGGGGTGGGGGTGGGGCTTACATCCATAATGGTCTGACACAGAAAAAAAATAAGTAAAAATAAAAGTTACAATTAACACCTTTTATTAAATGTAGATATTAGATAAGCATTAGGGGCTTATAGCCCTTTTAGTTATGTTTAAACAAAGAGATCTGCATGAAACAAAACCTTCAGAGTCAACTTGGGGGAGGGAGGGGAGGGGAAAAGGGGGAAGGGGGAAGATTAAGAAAAGGGGGGGTTTGGTTTAATGGGTTAAACAGAAAAGAATTGTAACTGTATTACAAATAATGTTCATACTTATCTCTTGAATAAAAACTATTTAAACATAAAACCTTCAGAGTCAGCAGCACCTTCCAGAGACCTCCTGAAATCCAACGTGCGCTGCGCTGTGTGCCACAATTTCTGGGTCTGGGAACACCTCAGACACTCTTAACCAGCCTTCAGTCACAGTGATGACGGCCCCTCCCGCGCGTTCCCGCCTATGCGGAACAGGAAGTGATGGGACGGGAGCTCTCTAGGGAAGGCTGACTTTGGCTGAGCCTGTGAGGCAAGAAGCACATCATGATGATGCGATCGGTGACGTTGCGAGCCCGAACCAAACGATGCTGGTTTAAGGCGGATCGGCGCTGGCGGTGTGGAGTGGAGGCAAAAAGAGGAGGAGGAGGAGCCTGGGACACTGCGCGCGGTGAGAGACCGAGTAGCGGGCGGAACTGGGCATGGGCTGGGCACGGCGCTCAGCATGATGGCGTGCCAGCAGCAGCACTGTCTGCAAAGAAGAGTCAGGACTGGTCTACTCTCGGAGTCGGAGAGAAAGAAACAGCTGATCTGTCCTGCTGCAGCTGGGGAGGCTTAGCTTCCGCAAGCCTCTTATACCGGGCGCCTGTGCAAATGACCCTACTAAGCTGTTAAATATCAATCAGAACAGAAAGGAGAAAGGAAAATTAAAAACAAATAAGTCCAAAGCAAAATCATACCTTCTCTTTCTCAAGCAGAAAAGTCTCCAAATAAGTGGGGTCAAAAAAGACATAAGAATTATTCCCTGATGTGACCACTTACAAAAATAAATTTTAAGAAGAAAGTGGCTCCCATGGCTAGGACTCATGGTCTAAGCAGTAAAAAAGCCCTTCGACGTAACTGAGTAGGTCTGGCCACATCATGAAAAATCTGAATTTTTTTGCCCAAAGAACAAGACATTTTTCTCAAGAAAATAAGTCTTTAAAATGATGTATATTCTTTCTTATAGAATTAATGTTCAGTGTGCTGAATCTAGGCACCACCATTGTGGCGCCCAGTTAAAGAATTGTTCCCCTTCATGCTACAAATACATGATAACAAAAATAATTCAACAGCTTTCCGTCGCAGGGCCGGCCAAACTTCAAGGGGGCGTGTCGGCAGTGTACCGAAGGCAGGATAGGGGCATGGTTAACTTATGGTCGGCCTCGGCTGATAATGGAAAAAAGCAGGCCGGCCCTGACGAGCATTTGGCCGACTTTACTTGGTCCCTTTTTGTTCATGACCAAGCCTGAAAAGGTGCTCGAACTGACCAGATGATCATTCCCGGTGGGAATAGGGGATCACCTCCCCTTACTCTCCCAGTGGTCACCAACCCCCTCCCACCCTAAAAAAAATGTAAATACATTTTTTTGCCAGCCTCAAATATCATACCCAGCTCCATGACAGCAGTATGCAGGTCCCTGAAACAGTTTTTAGTGGGTGCAGTGCACTTCAGGCAGGCGGACCCAGGCCCATCCCCCGCACCTGTTACACTTGTGGTGGTAAATGGGAGCCCTGCAACCCCCCCCCCCAAAACCCACTGTACCCACATGTAGGTGCCCCCCTTCACCCCTTAGGGCTACGGTAGTGGTGGACAGTTGTGGATAGTGGGTTTGGGGGGGGGTTGGGGGGCTCAGCACCCAAGGTAAGGGAGCTATGCACCTGGAATCATTTTGTGAAGTCCACTGCAGTGCCCCCTAGGGTGCCCAGTTAGTGTCCTGGCATGTGAGGGGGACCAGTGCACTACAAATGCTAGCTCCTCCCATGACCAAATGACTTGGATTTGGTCAGGTTTGAGATGGCTCCATTAGTTTCCATTATCGGCGAAAACCAATGGCGGCCATCTCTAACGCCGGCAACCTCTAAGGGCGGCCCAAATGTTGAGATTTGGCCAGCCCCGACGATATTATCGAAATGAAAGATGGCCGGCCATCTTGTTTTGATAATACAGTCGAGTACGCTGCTTAATGGGGCCGTCATTGGAGATGGCCGCCCTTATAGATGGCCAGCCCCATTCGATTATGCCCCTCCACCTCATTCATCAGAATAATTTATGGGAAAAAGAACTTGCAGAGCTAGAGTCCCTTCTAATGCACAAAAGGGACTATATATTTTATACCAAGCTGTAAAAATTAAGATATAATTGTAACACCATACTTAACCTGCAGACTGCTGAGGATCTGTTTCAGCAAAAGGATAAATATTAATAGGATGACAGGACAGTGGGGTGTTTATTTGTACTGTGCTTAAATATTTAGAGGGGTAATTTTGATATGACGTCTACATCCAACTTTGGACGTTTTGCTGAAAACGTTTAAAAATCAAGTGACGAACATGGCCACTTTAAAAACTGAAAAACATCTATTTTTTGTTTCAAAAAGATGTTTTTAGACATCTCATGCTCAGTGCATTTTAATTTTGTGACCATTTTTGAAAAAAAAAAAAAAAAAGGTCAAGGGAAAAACGCACAAAAACAAGCCTTTGGGCTATATAGGGGGCCAGCATTTTTAGTAGACTGGCCACACAGACATCCCAGCAGAGCAGTGGGACACCCTGGGTGCACTGCAGTGGACTTCATATACAAGGTCTCAGGTACATGTCTCACCCCCCTTATATTGTATGGGGAGCCCTCCCAAACCCACCAAAAAGCCTACTGTACCCAACTGTTCACCCTTGTGCCTGCAGGTATCACCTATATGTGGGTACAGTAGGTTTTTGGTGGGTTTGGGATGGCTTGCACTTTCCACCACAAGTGTAACAGAGTACAATATAAGCCTAGGTGCCCTTTTCTACAGTGCATTGCACTGACTACTAGGCTACTCCGAGGACCTGATTGCTGCTCTAATATGATTGACCATTTGTGTTGTGTAGACTTAAGGCTGTCATAGAAGCTGGTATGTACTGTTTCCTTCACATCTTTGAGGGGAGTTGGAGAGTGAGAGGTGGTCAGTGACCACTGGGGGAGCATAGGAGCCGGCTCTGTGGGTGCTGTGGGTGCTTGAGCACACCCAATATTGAGAAAATTCCTTGTATGTATCCAGGGAGGGGTTATTTCCATTGGGCTTAGCACCCCCAATAATTTTGAAAAGTTGGCTCCGTAGTGGGGGAGTAAGAGGAGGCCATGCCTTAATATCTCCAGTGGTCATCTGGTCATTTAGGTTAGCTTTTCAGGGCTTAGTCATGATTGAAACAAGTCCAGACCAAAATGTCCAACTTTTAGCACTGGATGATTTTGTTTTTTTTCTCTTATGGCAGAAAAAGTTGTGGGAACACCCAAATCCTACCTCCAACATGCTCCCTTGTGATTTGAATGCACTGCAGATGAATTGCATTTAAAAAAAAGTCTTTAAAAAAGTGTTTGAAAAATAATGATTTGGATGTTTTTGCAAAAAAAAAAAAAAAAAAAAGTCCATATGTCGCTTTGTGCCATTTTGTGAACATTTTTCTGTTTCAAAAATGAGCCCCTTAGTGGTATAAAATGGGTACAACTTCTACAAAAATGAGTGAATGCATTAAGATACTGGACTTCTGTCAAAAATATGTTCAACTTTAGAATTCTGAAGTAATGGTTATCTATACAGATGAGCTGACCTCTAAGGCTTAACATTTTTGAGTTTAAGTGATGAGGATAGATCTAGAGAGATTGAAGAAATAAAAGAGGCCATTCTGTCTGTGGCACTGCAAAAGTTACTTTGGCATGATGGTCTTTCTGCAGAATTTTATCAAGTATTCTGTTACCTTCTGATACCTAGATTACTATTTGATGAATTTGTTCAAAGAAGGAAGGTCAAGGATATAGCAACTGAAGTTAAATAACTGCTTGAAAAGCAAGACCAAAATCTCCAGTTCATTCAAAAGTATAGGACAATGTCTTTACCTAATATAGTTTATAAGAAAAGAAAGTGCTGGCAGATAACAACAGACACCTTTGTAGTATTATCACATGGAGAAATGATCTGGGGTATCCTTAGCGATAATTTTGCTGAATGTCATAAAGTCTTTCGATAGGGTTCAATGGGATGATTTGTTTTTGATGGTTTTAGCCTTGCCTCATAGTTAATACAATGATTAGAACCTTTGGTACGGTCCCAATGTCCTGGTTCTTTGTGACAGTCCTCATGCCAAGATTCTTTGTGAATGGCCTCCGTTTCCAGGCTTCTGCCATGAGTAGGGGGAACAGGCAAGGATGCCCCCTTTCCCCTCTATTATATACTATTGCATTGGAACCTCTGGCATTGACGATCAGACAGAATCCATACATAGTGAGATTTAAAACAAATTCTGGAAATTTTTCTTAGGTTGAATATGTTGTTACAGTTTAAATTCTAGAAGGTGGGAAAGGCTGCCTCAATTCTCTACCAAAAATTTCTCAGCTTACACAGTTTAAACTGTACCAACAAAACTTTCTATTTCCCAGAATCAAAACTGCTTGAATTAAATCATCCATCTCAAAACCTAGCCAATAAGGTTTGAGGACTCATTAAGTAATGATACCCTTACAGACTTCTCAGCTCACCACTCTGAAGAAAGGCACAGCAAGATGGCTGAGAGACCAATTTCACTCACCCAGAAAAGCCACAGCAATCAAATCCCTAGAATGTAGAATATCCTTTTATGCACATGATATTCTCATCTGTACAAGTATGGACTCTTTACCAGCAAATATTTTTTTCTGGTTTATTTGGGTACAAAATTATTTATACCATGTTGGAGGCACTACATTGAATAAATATAGTACTAAAAAACTGTTATTCACTTTTCTCTCAAGTGGGCAATCAAGGGTATAAGTATTTGACTTTGGAGGAAACAATTGCTTCTGTCACAGAATTCAATCATCAATAAAGGATCTCATTCTGAAATGGTAACCCTTCTATTTCAGACAATGGCATAGGCAGACCTGACATTTTGGGTGATCCCAGAGTTGTCATGGGGTTGGCATTTGCCCTGCCCTTCCCAACCACCCCCCCCCCCCCCTTCATTCCATAGCTTCACAGATTTCAACAGCATTGTGAACAGACTTTGTTTCCTTCTGGCTGTAAGCTAAATCAACAAATTTCAGCACGTAAAGAATGGTAGAGGAAATTATGGTCTATTAAGATGATCTTTGCTGCCCAAATTCACTTTGCTTTCAATATGTTCCTTTCTCCTGCTGCTGAAAACCTTCAATAAGGGGAAAAACTGCAAGAACATTGCTTAGAATTTGAAAATATGGTCAAGGAGTAAACTTCCCTAACTTTTCTGATTACCACACATGTTTTTATATTGAGACATGGGGTAGGTGGTTTGACAGCTCTTAGGACAATCTCCCAGCCTGTATCCTCTTGGAGAGAAAGCAGTGTTTTAGTTCACCCAATATCTCTCCTTCCTGGAGTGTAGACTTTAAATAATAAGATGGCACAATCCACGTCTAGTAATTCTATTAGAGGATCAAAGAGACAAATTAATACAAAAGTCCACGGCAACACCATGAATCTATATGGTGCTATAAAACTGAAATGAAGTATTGCACCTTGACACAACTGAATGGCAAAACTCCGGCCATAGATGGTGTAAAGACAGTTTTATATGGAAGAGCACTAATGAACTAAAAGCTAAGTCATATTTATTTAATTTTAGAGTCACCATTTATGGATTATCAAATGGATGAATACTTGAGGGAGTGTTAATGATCTTTTGATTCTGTGTTGGTTTTTAATGTCTATGATGTCAATAATATCCTGCTAATACTTGCCACCGTTCTAAAGCTATGATCAATAGTGGGAGGCTTTTCTCTCACTTTACTGTTCATACTTCTGAGGGTTTGTCAAATGTTACGTAAAGTTTACTACATACAATCCATTTCTATGCCATTTTTATTTGTGTTGTGTAGACAAGGCAGAAGTCAATAAGTCTTGGTCTAACTACCTGTGGTCATCCCTGAGGCATAACTCATTGATCTAGATTCATCACAAGATGATTATCTACGAAATTTGAAAAAATACAAGGAAGACTTTTTTCAGACAGTATGCAACAGTACACAATACCAGTACCCCCTCCTCCCAGTTTGACTCTGTATGAGTAGCAGTACCTTTTTCCTAGAAAAAAAGCATAGGATACAAGTATTTCTTCCTTTGGGCTTCTATTAATAGACAGCATTTTTTAACCATTTCAATATCTGTGCAATCAGTATGAGTTGTCTCAATCACAGTACTTCTGTTGACCTTAGCTTATGCATTGGCACTCATTTTTGAAGCAGATGGACATCTCATGGCCCAAAATTTCCATCTGCTGACAACATCCAAATCACAATTTTTAAAAGACAGAACTTGAACATTTTAAACTGTAGTTCATACAAATAGCAAGGGGCGATGTAGGCGCCACATTTTGGGTGGGACTTGGGAAGGGCCAAAATTAGAACATCTTTCAGAGATAATGGAATGGGAAGAAATGTCCAAGGCAAAAAACAAAGGCTTTTATTATTTTTAATCTAGACCTGTTTCAATCATTTCCAAGGTAGAAAAAGGATCCCTGATTGAGCAGCTGACCAGTGGAGGGATGACCCCTTCTTTATCTCCCAGCGGTTACTGACCCCCTCCAAGAAGTGCAAGTGACAGTTGATACCAGGTTCTATATCAGCTTCAAATATTATGGCCATTCTTAATAAAGCAGCAAGGAAGTTTAAGGAGTAGCCTAGTGGTCAGTGCACTGGACTTTGAGCAATGGGACTCAGGTATACCTCCCACTTTAACTCTTTTATTTTTGTACAAATATGTAAGCCCTCTTTGAACATATGAATCCAAACTAAAGCTAAATTAAAAAAAAACACCAAAAACTAAATTCATGGCCATTACCAACCTATTTGACCAAAACGACTACAACAGTTTCATAATTGACAACACTTCATTCCCCATTGACAATAATCTGAAAATTCTAGGTATAATTATAGACGAACATTGACAATTTGATACTCAAGTTTCCTCAGTAATCACAAAATCTTTTAGGTCTCTTTGGAATCTAAAAAGGATCAGACCCTATTTCTCATCAGAAACATTCAGACTATTGGTACAATTATTAACTTTATTCCAATTCGATTATTGTAATGCCATATATGCTGTCTGTAAGGCATACCTGTTGAAAAAACTCCAAACTGTTCAAAACACTGCAGCCAGGTTCATATACAAAATCTCACGTTTTGAAACTGCCCCCTCTTATTAATCAAATTACACTGGCCTCCCATCAAAGCAAGAATCACCTTCAAATTATGTGCCTTTATCTTTCAAATACTAAATGGCACAGCTCCATATATGGTACAATTAATAAGCTTACCTCAAAGAAACACTAAATATGAGGCAAGAAACTATCTCAGACTACACCTCCAAATTGTAAAAAAGTGATCTACAAAACTGTCCACTCTGCAGACTTCACTTACCTAGGAACCAAATGATGGAACTCCTTACCACCCAAAATTAGAAATATACAGAATATACTAGATTCTGCAAAATCCTCAAATCATTCCTATTCAAACAAACCCTCACAAAGAACGACCATATCTGAAACAATGAATTATTACCTGAATTGGTAGTTACTATTTACCATTAACTTTCTCTTTGCTTCATGTGCAATTTCTCATTCATAACAGATTTTCTAAATGTTAAACATCCATAGCTATCCCAGTATGTTTATGATACTGTATTGTAAAACTAGGAAAAAATGCCCGTTTCTGAGCGCAATGAAACGGGCGCTAGCAAGGGGCCCCCTCCATCCATCCCTCCAAGCTACTTGCCTTGTTCGGGGTTCGCGTCGCTGTGTGTGAAGTTTTTTTTTTTTTTTTGCTGCTCCTCCATGGCTGTGCCTGTGGCATTTCCGTTTCGGCCCTCGAGTGTCATAGCTCCACCCTCGACGTCATGACGTTTTGACGCGAGGGCGGTGCAGACACTCCAGGGCACACCGGATATCTCGGGCGCCTCAACTTCTGTGGAGGCTTCATAGAACGTTGGGGTTGCCTTTTATATAGAGAGATTAGATTCTTACAACAAATTACCTTATTATGCATTATTCTTTGTTATGTATCCTATACTGTTTATTGTAAGCCACATTGAACTCAAACTTGTTTGGGATAATGTGGGATATAAATGTCACAAATAAATAAATACATAAATGACACCTGTAAACATTATGTCTATTGTATTGGTGTACCTTAAGATACAGTAGATTTTTATCTGTTCCTGGAGGGCTCATAATAATATATAAAGGACTTAAGTGGGGATATTTACCTGGGTCCCATTGCTTAAAGTCCACTACACTGATCACTAGGCTGTCCTTCTGCCAGACATATGTTTTTGTGGTTGCATTGGAGATTATACTTTGGACATTTCATTTTGGAAAATGGCTGTACATTTTGGACATTTTCAGCATAAAAATGTCCTTCTCGCAAATTTTCAAGTAGGAAACCCCAATGGTTTTCCTGTTCAAAAATGTCTGTGACATGGATGTTTTTTTTTTTTTTTTTTTTATTTTGAGCAGGACGTCTAAATTCTGACTTGGACAGTCTTTTGAGTACCTCTCATTGTGTTTCCCACTCAGAATTGGCTCTAATTTCCCTGGGTGATGAACCTGAACAAGTGACTTTTTGTTGTAAAGTAGTCACTTTACTGGGACCAGCATTCCCTCCCTACAAATCTCTACAATCTATGTAAAGAACATATTCTTTTCTTAGTTCAATCCTTTTATTGAAGAACCAATACAAGACCCTTCCCCACCAAATAAAACCCTCATGACAGAGATCATATGAATACTGAGATTACATCCAAAATTGTACATCTTCAAACCAGGGCTTTTTTTGAGGGGGTACTTGGGGGTACTGAGTACCGGCACCTTTTCCATTAGCTGCTAAAATTGACCCATGGTCCCCAAGTTTTAATGAAAGAGCTCAGGCTCTACACACCAATTCTGCCTTGTCAAAGGTTCTGTGACTGATTGCAGGGGGCCTGGTCATTGTGGGGAGGGCCCCTCAGTGATTACCCCCACCCCTGAAGGGGTGGCCTAGCATTTGAATACTGGCACCTTTTTCACTAGAAAAAGTGCACTGCTTCAAGCTGACAAAACATATCTAATGGAACCCAAATTCTTTTAAACAACAGGTAGCTTCTTCTTTTAAGAGTTGCTTCTTATACTTCCTGGTAAGACACACAGCAGTAACCATATTCTCAGAGTCCTGAAAAGAATCTGGATGTAAAGAAAGATTGGTTCTTCCTCTGAGAATATTCCCTATGACTCTCTTCTTGAAACTCAAATAGAAACTATTATTTAAATATCATCTACAAAAAAAAATAATTTCAATCCAAATTTTTCCATTTCAGTTTTTAGAGATGTCAAGCAGATATAATCAAAAGTGGCAATGAATTGAGCCATGCAAAACAACATATTTAATTGGATAAACCTTCAAATAGAAATTCTATGAAAAGATGGTTTTACTGTTTACTAAGGTGCGCTAGCATTAGAACATGCTACTTTTTAGCGCGACTATAGCATGGCTTACTTATCAGGGCCCTATTTGTGATCTAGCAATTAAAATATCTTCAAATCAATGGGGGGGATACCTGACACCCCCACCTTTGCCAGCTGATCAAGCAATCATGAGTGGCTTATTGTATCAAATATAGGGGATAATTCATGATGCACAAATTAATTCTATAAACTTGCATGCACAATTTTAAGCTTAGTGCAAAGTTGTGTGGGCAACTAGTTTCTAATTGGTGTTAACTACCAATTATTGTCTATAGTTGGTTCTAAGATCACAAGGAACAGCAATGGAATTTGAACCAGGCTCTGCTGGATGCCAAGCCTTGTGCTCTATCCACTAGGCTACTCCTCCAGGATTCTGAAAATTGCAGGGCCTTTTTAACAAATTGTGGTAAAACATGGTCTGACTATGCCCTTACATGGGTCTTTCCCACACGCTAAGGCCATTTTTACTTCAGGGGTAAAAGGGCCAAATTTACTATTTTCCCATTAATGGTCACAGATTAATTTCCCCATTAGTGTGTGACCATTATCATGTGAGCCCCTAACTCCACCTATTTTGAAGTTGGTAGGGAGCCACATGCTGCGTATATCTAGTAGCGCTATAGAAATGATAAGTAGTAGTAGTAGTACTTAGTGCGTGGCAATGTAGATGTGCTAACTGATTTACATAGATACACCCACTCTCCAGCCCCCTCCATGAAAATAAATTTTAAAAATTATGGCTAAAAGTTACTCACAGTTAACTCTGCAATTAATGCATTAATCATGATTAAAAATTATTTATCACCTTGCATTTTCTCCTTTCTCCTCCAAATATCTCTTTTGCTCTTTCCACTCCAAATTTCTGTCCTCAGCATAATCCAACATCTCTTCCCCATCCACAATTCAACATCACCTCCCCATGCCGGTCTACCTGCATAGGAAATTGAAGAGTACTCCAGAGGAAATTTGAGAGCCATGGGGTAGAAGATAGTGTACTATTGTGGATTAAAAACTGGTTAAAAGATAGAAAATAGAGAGTAGGGTTAAGTTATCAGTATTCTCAATAGAGAAAGGTAGATAATGGGGTTTCCCCAAGGGTCTGTGCTGGGACCATTGCTTTTTAACATATTTATAAATGATCTAGAGATGGGAGTAACTAGTGAGATAATTAAATTTGCTGACTACACAATTTTATTCAAAGGTGGAGGATTGTGAACAATTACAATCATTTCCAAAGCAGATGGACATTTCAAAATGTCTAAAAAAGTCCATCTACTAAAAATATCCAAATCTCGATTTTGGAAAGTCAGAATTTGGCATTTCACACTGCACTTTGTCCATATAGCAAGGGGACATGTTTTGGGCGGTACTAGGGAGAGTCCAAAAGTTGGCTCTCCAACTGCGATTTTTGAAAAGGAAGAAACATCCATTTCTAAAAAGAAGGAAATTTTTGTCTAGACCTGTTTCAGTCATGTCCAAGTTACCAAAATGTGCTCTGATTGAGCAGCTGACTGCTAGAAGGATTAAGACATGGCCCCTTCTTAATCCCCCAGTGGTTGCTGTTCCCCTCCCTCTCCCCTGGGAAGAAAACTGGAAAGGAAAACCAGGCTTTATGTGAGCTGCTGGTTTTATGGCCATTCTGAACAAAGCAACAAGCAGATTATAAGAGTAACCTAGTGGTTATTGATGTAGCTCATACCTAAAGAGAACCAGGTTCTAATCCCACTATAGCTCTCTATTTTTTTTTCCTGGGGATCCCTCCAGGAAGAGAAAAATACTTACTGTACCTAAAGATATAAGACACCTGTAAGCCTGAAGGATATAGAAGTGGTGCACATTCAAGTACAATAGATATTATTCTGTTTCTGTAGAAATCACATTTCCAAAAAATAATAATAAAAAAAAGGTTACAGTGGGATTTGAACCTGTATCCTTTTATCTATAGGCCACTGCACAAACCACTAGGCTATTCCTTTATTCTGCAAGGATAACTAGTCTGTAGCCATTTTAATAAGAATGCTGCCAGACAGCCCTCCCTGTACCTTGTTTTCCTCTGTTTATAATTTAAACGTTTCAGTTTGTAAAATGGTTGTTCAGGACGGATGTCTCAGGCATAACAATGTCTTTCTTATGTATTTTCGAACACAAAATCTGGGCATCATTCCTGTTTGAAAATATTTGTGAGATGGATGTTTTGTTTTGGACATTATGAGCAGGATGCCTCAATTCTGATGTGGAGGGGAATAATCGAATGGCGCCGGCGAAATAGATTGCCGGTGATCTATTTTGTTGGCGCCGCAAACCGCTGGTCGAACCGTATTATCGAAAAAGATTGCCGGCTATCTTTTCTTTCGATAATACGGTTTGGCCCGGCCAAATGCCAGAGTTCGCCAGGTTTGAGATGGCCGGTTTTGTTTTTCAGCGATAATGGAAACAAAAAGCGGCCATCTCAACCCCGGCTAAATCCAAGGCATTTGGTCGTGGGAGGAGCCAGCATTTGTAGTGCACTGGTCCCCCTCACATGCCAGGACACCAACCGGGCACCCTAGGGGGCACTTCTAAAAATTAAAAAAATATATACAAATAGCTCCCAGGTGCATAGCTCCCTTACCTTGGGTGCTGAGCCCCCCAAACCCCCTCCCCACAACTCTACACCATTACCATAGCCCTTATGGGTGAAGGGGGGCACTACATTTGGGTACAGTGGGTTTTGGGGGAGTTTGAAGGGCTCAACACTTAGCACCACAAGTGTAACAGGTAGGGGGGATGGACCTGGGTCTGCCTGCCTGAAGTGCACTGCACCCATTAAATACTGCTCCAGGGACTTGCATACTGCTGTCAAGGAGCTGTGTATGACATTTGAGGTTGGCATACAGGCTGGCAAAAAAGGTTTTTATTTTTATTTTTTTAGTGTGGGAGGGGGTTGGTGACCACTGGGGGAGTATGGGGAGGTCATCACCCATTTCCTCCAGTGGTCATCTGGTGAGTTGGGGGCACCTTTTTGAGGCTTGGTCGTGAAAATAAAAGGACCAAGTAAACCCGGTGAAATACCAATTAACGCAGCTTTTTTTTCCCATTATCCGCGAAAGCTGGCCATCTGGTAGCCACGCCCATGCCCGCCCATGTCCCGCCTTCACTACGCTACCGACATACCCCCTTGAACGTTCGCCGGCTCAGCGACGGGAAAGCGGCGATGGTGTCAAAAAAGCAGCTTTCGATTATACCGATTTCGCCGCTTTTGAGAGATCGCCAGCCATCTCCCAATTTATGTCGGAAGGTGCCCAATCACTTTTGAAAATAAGCCTGTTAGTCGTTCTTTCTAAAATGCCCCTCCACATATGTTATTTCACTCCTAGCCTATAGACAGCACAAACTTGCTTTCTCTTAATAGGTCTGTGTTTAAAAAGGTACAGATTTTAAGTCTGATAAGAGTCTATGGGGAATGTTTACTAAAGTGAGGTACATTTTTGCATTTACTGTGCCCTAACTTCGATACATGCAAAGCCTGAGCAGTAAAAGCAGAGTGGTAGCACAGATAGCTGAGCCCCTTTCAAAAGTCTAGATTCCCTTCCTGATCCCCTTCCGAAAAGTAGGTTCCAGTTCCTGATCCCTTTCCAAAAAAACAAAAAACAAGTCAAGTCCCCCCTGTATATGCAGCAGTGCTATGGGCAGTTATGACCTGTGTGCTAGCTGTCACTGACAGCCACTCCTCTGTTCTGCATCTGTCACACCTAGTCTCCACCCCTACCAGTGTAAATCAACCAGTATTGGACTTTTTCCACACTGGTTGTTTTAATGTGTGTTAGCCATTAGCACAGGTTTATGTTAATGTTTAATGCATGGTACACGGTATGCGACAACTAGCCACCCAGACAGTTCCCACCCACCAATTCCCCCGGGGACAATTCCCACCTAGGGCAATTCCCTCCCCAGGACAATTCCCACCCACCTTCCCTATCCTTTTTCTTAAACCTTTGTTTTCATTCTTGTATCATGTCTTTTTTTTGTTTTCCGAGTGTATTTTCCTAAGTTCTGGCGAGTGCATCACATTTCAGATGCTGACAGGGAGGATCGGGTGTGTTGCTGACAAGGAGGATCATTTGTGCAGCAGACAGATGTACACAGAGGAAGTATAATAATGGAATAGCTTTTCAAAGATAGAGTAGTAATTTGTTATAATTCATAATCAGTGTGTCATTTTGAAGGGCTGATTATAGGGACACCTAGCAGGTGTTGTGCTCAACATTCAGAATTTCTATTTATTTACTTATATCCCGAATTAAACATGAATTAGGTTGAAACCTGAGAGCATTTTAAATCTTTTTTTTTTTTCATGTGCCTTCACTTTCCATTTAGTGGCAAGCAGGGTGTAGTTTGAGGTGTATGGGAAGTGTGAGGGGCATTGACCCCCCCCTCCAAACAAACTGCATGTCTGGAAGGGGAAAGGGATGTGTAAAAGGCAGTGGCTTTCCTAGTGGGGCTGACACCCAGGGCGGATCGCCGATGCGCCCCGTCCCCCGGGAGCAGCGCCCCCCCCCCCCGGAACAGCGTGACGCCCTCCCCCCCTCCGGCGAAACAACCCCCAATCCCCCAGTGAAAGAAACCCCCCGGGTGCACGCCACTGGGGCGGGGGGGGGGGTGCCGCGCGCCTGATGGCTCTTCATTTTCATGCTTCCTCTGCCCTGGAACAGGAAGTAACCTGTTCTGGGGCAAAGGGAGCATGAAAACGAAGAGCCGACAGGCGCACGGCACCCCCCCCCCCCCAGCGGCATGCACCCGGGGCGGACCGCCCCCACCGCCCCCCTTGGTATGCCACTGGTAAAAGGTAATGTTTGGGGGCACTTCCCCCCCCCCCCCCAAATGCTCTAGAAGGGGAAAGGGAAGGACATTAATTGTCCTAGTATTTTGTCTTGTTTTGTTTTTTAGAGTTACAAGTGGGAATTGTCTTCTCTGGTGTGGTGGGAATTGGTTCAGTGGTAATTGTCCTAGGTAGAAATTGTCTAGATGGAAATTTGTGGGTGGGATCTGTCCAGGTGGGAACTGACCTATAACCTTGTACACATGCTTACATGCATATAGACCTCAGGACAATTCATCCTTCCATGAACTGCTTATATACAAACACTGTACAGGGTTGTAACTGCAGAAGCACAAAGACCAGTCTCCTTCCTTATGGGCCTTTTTATTAAGCTGCGGTAAGCACTAATGCATGCTTACTGCAGGTTAAAAATCACTACTGTGAGGTGAGCTGAGGCATCCTGCAGTAGTTTTGGGATAAGTAGAATGCATTTTTTTAGCACTGGGTGTGCCTGGGGGGAGGGGAGGCAGAGTGTAGGCATGTTCTGCACTAATCAGTTAGTGCAGCTACATCACCATGTTCAGATTAGCACAGGATTAGTGCGTGAGCCCTTATCCCCTAGAAAATAGGTATTGGTAAATGCTCAGATGCTAATGGCCACGCGCTAATGGGGAAATTAGCACGTGGCCGTTAACAGGAGTAATGGAAAATGGGGCCATTTTACCACTGTGCTAAAAGTGGCCTCAACACATGGGAAAGATCTACACTAAGGATAGCGCCGGCCACATTTTAGCAAAGCTTAGTAAAAGGGCCCTTACTTTACAGGAATATAAGAAGATTATTACTTCATGCCTGTAACTAGGAACCCCCAAGCACTTTTAGCCAGGTTAAGGTGGGTGATTTTCAAATAGTTCATTTACCTCCATACAAGGAGAAGTATCACAAATTTAGGCTAGATTAATAAAATTCCATTGACTTATTTCAGATGTTAGTAATTTTCCTTGAATGGTTCCTCTTATGGATGGTGAATGCAGTTCACAATATTGTACATCACAGTTTTGTGTGTATTTATATATATCTGCAATTTTTGGGAGTATTTGAATTTTGTTTTAGATTATTTTTATTATTTTATGTACTATTTGTAATTTATAATGTTTATGATATATTTGTATGTCATTAAGAATATGTAAATTAGTGGAATGTAGATTGGTTTTACATAAACAAAATAAAATGTTCTGTAAACAAATAGCACTATAGAGAAAATCGATACGTATGGCCATTTTCTACATATCGTCCTCTCAGAAGTGGTGTTTTGTGCAACATGTTTTTTTTTGCCCAGCTGTACTTTAAAGAGATAGGTAGAAAAAACTGCTAGAAAGACATTAATCCACTGTACTGAGTGGAGTCAGAATGCTACTAGAATAACAGAGCATTCTAAGAATAGTTGTTAGAATTCTAGTTCTACTTTTGACATGACAGTCCTGACATTCTTGAGCACTGAGCCTTCTGTTTATTGGACATGTTTTTGCTTTGAAATCATAAAGAACTCTTTGTACCTGCCAACATCTGAATGCAGTTTTCTGAGACATCTGACAAATGTATTTTTTGTTTGTTGCTGGTCTTTTTTTAAACTCCCTGATGCAGGATATTTTTTTTTTTCGTGCACAGAGTATTAATTTGTTTGGAAAGTAGGTTATATGTGTTAACAGGCCTTACCTCTAGGTTATTCTAACATCTATGTTGTAAACTGATGTGTGTCAATTCTAAGTTGTATAGGAAAAGGGGCGTGGTCATGGTCATGGAATGGGTGAGTCATGGGCATTTCTAAAATCTATGTGCTTGGCTATAGAATACACCTGATCAGTGCGTAATTTAGGCATTTGCATTTACACCAAGTTTTACTTGACATAATTGCCTGCGACTAAATTTAGTTGTGCAGAAAGACATATGGCATATTCTATAAACCACACAGGAATTTAGGCTTATTTTATAAAGTATGCCTAAATTTAGGCACACTTTATAGAATATGCCTAGGCGTATTTTGTTTCAGCTCCAATTGTTTAGGCGTGATATATAGAATCTAGTCCCAAGTGTACATGTATTGTATGTTATAGAATAGTAATTAATTAATTGCATAGTCTGCACTACCTTAAAATTCTAGGTGGATTACAATATAGGAACATATGCATTCCAGAGGTGTCAATAATTGGCAGTTAAATGTGTAAGTGCTAGACGCTATTATATAATGTATGTGCCAAAGTTGCTTAGAGAAGAGGTGGATTCAGTAAATGACATCCAAAGTTAGGCGCAGATCTCACAACTACCTTTGGGTGCTGGATTTATGCCTGCTGAAACCTGGTGTAAAACCAACACCCAACTTAGGCGTGGAAATTAATCTATAACATCACACCTAACTTCTCAAAACGTCCCTTGGTCCGCCTATACTCCTCCTTTAGCTATTTCCCTTTTGAGTTGTGTGCTATAAAATTTAGGTGTGGATGTTATAGAATAATGACTAGGGCAGATGTATGCACAAATGCAAACTGATGCCTATTAACACCTTATTAACTAATTCATTTGCATACATATCTGCCTTGAGTGTCCAAATTTGTGTGGCCTACATAGAATCCAGGCATTAATACTAAACTGTGAGGGGGCATACACCTGGGCAGGGCATGGGCAGAACATGGGCATCTAAACTGTAGGAAGCACACAACAAAGTACCACCAAGCCTTAACAGCAACCAAAAACAATATTTATCTCAATGCATTGCACAGGCTCCCAATTCAACCAAGCAATTGTTCAGTATAGTAAACAGTCTACTGCAACCCCCAAAACAGAACCAGTCTGCCCAGGCTAAACTGGACTGCAATGATTTTGCTGCATACTTTGCCAACAAAATTAAAAGTTTCCACCAGGATTTACAGGTAATCCCACCCATTTCTAGGAAAACTTATAGAACAGTCCATGTTCAACTCAGTGATTGGCTAGAAGAGAGAAACTGGCTAGATCCATGTCAATCTGGATTCAGACCCGGTTATGGAACAGAAACGGTCCTCGTATCCCTACTAGATGATCTTCACAGAAATCGAGATGGGGAATCTGTGTTAGTGCCTCTAGATTTCTCAGCAGTTTTTGACACTGTGGATCATGATATAATGCTAACACAACTGTCAGAAACAGATATCAATGGAACAGTACTTGCTTGCTTCAGATCCTATCTATCAGACAGGCAACAATCCATAATGTTTGGCAGCAACTCATTGCCACCCTGGGCACTGACCTGTGGGGTACCACAAGGATCAATACTGTTACCTATTCTGTTCAATATCTACCTCAAGCCACTAGCTGAGCTGATTCGGTCAATGGACACTCAGTTCTACATATATGTGGATAATATGCAGCTATTCATTCCAATTGAACCTGACTTACAGCCCTGAATAAACTGATTATCTGTCTAACATCAATTCAATAATGGGCTAACCAAAAAAACTTTGCCTGAACCCAAGTAAAAGAGAGCTTCTCTGGGTCCCTCAAACAAGTGGATACATACCCAACATCAAAATTTCTTTTGAGAAGTACAACCCCCCCCCCCTCAAATCACAAATCAGGAACCTTGGAATACAGTTAGATTTAGCCTTTACTCTGATTCCCCAAATCCAAACAACCTTTAAGAGGTGCTTCTACTATTTGTGACAGCTATGCTGCCTCTCTCCTTACATCGAGAAGGTAAATCTTATCCCAGTTGTGCTTATCATGATAACATCAATACTGGATTACTGTACTGCACAACAGTCTGACTACAAAGGGCCTGCACTGTTTTGCAGAATATGTATTTTAGATCATTTATGAGTGCCACTCTATTACATGTTCATGGCTTCATTTATTTATTAACATATAATTTTAGATGTTTTAATCTGTATTTTCACAACGTATCACTCATAATGCTGTATGTTTATTTTTATTTAGAAATATTGACTCCTGAGGCAGGCCTTAGCACCGAAACATGGCCGTGTTGGGTCATTTTTATATTTGTTAGAATTAAAAGACTCATTGTATATCCTGCCTGAGTTCTCCTCACTTTTTTCTCTCGTGCTCACGTCTACGTGAGGGACTTTTTCTCCTCCTTCATTTCACCTGCACCAGCTCCAACTGATTCAGAATGCTGCAGCATCACACCATTTTTACAAAAACTTCACTGGCTACAAGTACAATACAGTGCTAAATTTAAAACGATGTCTGATCTTCAAGACCCTTAAAGGAAATGACCCTGAGTACATGAAGAATAAGATGATCTTCTAAACACCTCCAAGGACAGTAAGGTCCTCTCATGGACTATTATTAACCACACCCTCTCCAAAAGACATTACACGATGTGATACCTGCAAGTGAGCCTTCTCCGGAGTAGCCCCCACACTCTGGAATGCACTCCCTGAAAGACTCCGCTTAACACAAGACTCTCTACTTCAGGAAACAGATGAAAGCTTGGCTCTTCAACCAGGCCTTTAATGGAAGAAGTAACTAACTTGTTAGTCTCACTCACACACACAAGGAGTGACTTGGGCTGCACATACTGCAGCACGACATGTTTATCCACTCCTAGCTGAGGTAATATTTAACCATCTATATGAACTCATGTGCACCTTTCCTTAAATTAGTCACCTTATTTTCTCACTCCTCTTACTCTCTTACCTATTTATATCTTCCATCTTTGCTTATACCCTACACTGTCAAACAAAATGTTATATTACATATTGTGTTGACATTATAAGTACCAACACAATACGTAATGCCATACTTTGCATTGTTATTTGAATGTTTTTACTGTGTAATTGTCTATTGCTCATGTTTGGTTTATTCTTATTGTACACCACCTTGAGTGAATTCCTTCAAAGAAGGTGGTAAATAAATCCAAATAAATACATAAATAATCAAGAAACACACAACAGTTATAAAATTCTATCAGATGTGTGTGTTGCATGGCACATGCAGATGCACCAATTTATACCAGCCATTGACCTGCCATAAAGTGTACATAAATTTCAGCCTCCCAATACAGCTTTGCACTAGTATTCTATAGCAGCTTACATGTGCCCTGAAGCTGTTATAGAATTGACACTAAACATGGTCCATTTTGATGCCTACATCTTGGCGCCAAGTTAGAGAATTGCCCTAATAATACTTAAGTAGAGGAGTGTGGTAGCCGTGTTAGTCCACTCTTAAGGTTATCAATAGAAATCAAACAAAATAAAACATGGAAAAGAAAATAAGATGATACCTTTTTTATTGGACATAACTTAATACATTTCTTGATTAGCTTTCGAAGGTTGCCCTTCTTCGTCAGATCGGAAATAAGCAAATGTGCTAGCTGACAGTGTATATAAGTGAAAACATTCAAGCATTACTATCACCTATCCACACCCATCCTGTTAGAATATCAATGATATGCTTTGATGTCCCCATGCATACCTCCGACCCACCCCCATCCTCCCACCCTGTCAGACTGTCATAGTAATGCTTGAATGTTTTCACTTATATACACTGTCAGCTAGCACATTTGCTTATTTCCGATCTGACGAAGAAGGGCAACCTTCGCAAGCTAATCAAGAAATGTATTAAGTTATGCCCAATAAAAAAGGTATCATCTTAATTTCTTTTCCATGTTTTATTTTGTTTGATTTCTATTGATAACCTAATAATACTGAAAGAGATACAGATCCTGGATCATATAAAAATATGTAAAAATGACAAATGCCATCTGCTAATAACTCTGGTCATCATAACTGACCTCTTACAAAGCTATGTTGCTATCCTTTTCTAATTTCGTTGCAAATGCTTACAGTCCTGATAAATACAGCTCAAATATAAGTTTGAAAGCTGACAAAGACTATAATATCGTAGTAATATACATGTAGTACAATACTTTTCCCATAGTCTAATTAAAGTGCAGAAATGTTCATGCTAAATTAATGACTCACAATTTTATGGGTTCTTTGAAAGTAGAAGGAAAGGCTATGCAGTCAAGAAAAACAATAGAATATGCTAAATTTTACAGGACACCAGATGGAGCCATTGCTTTTTAAATCAACTATCATCATTTCAAGTCATGATTTTTCTCCATTATGTGAGGGGTTAACAGACTTCTAGGATTTCTCTTAAGCACATTCTGGTTCACTCAACATAGATGTCATTCTCCTATTGACTGAAGTCTGTGGCCCATAAGATTGCCACTGTCGTTTTCTTCCTCTAAGAATGCCATTGCTATTGCAATGAAATTTTGCAATGGAACAGTCCATGAATGGTTAAATTCAGTATAGTTAAGAATTTTTGTACCTGATATAAAATGACTCTTGGAATCTTCAAAATAATATAGTTTACTAATGTGGATGAGGTCTGAGTAGGTTCATATTTTAAAAATCCTCTTTTTGTTGATTGCCAGAGAAGTAACATCTAAACAGTAATTAAATAGATATTAAGATATCATTTTAAGAGGGTTCTGTGGCATTTGCACATATAAATAGCAGATTTACAAGTGTAAATGGCCCTATGTAATTACTTTAAAAAAACCTGATACGTATCATATGCATGGCAGACATAGCTTTGAAGGGTCTGTGTTTTTTGTATGGTCCTGAAAAGTATTTTGCAATGACAATACACATTTACATTAAGAAATTTGCATGTTGATATGTACACCTGCTCCTTGTCATATGCAAGCATTAGATAACTGCTTATTTGGACTTAGGCGTTAGAGGAATCGTTGAGGGGGCAATTATGCTTTTCTCATTGGTGTGCAAAATATCCAAAAAAGCCAAATTATTGAGTTTCTTGCTCAGCTACTTACTGTAATTGGCTACACTTGGGCTTCCATAAAATCTGGCACTTATGCATAAATTACAAATAAGTGGTGGCATTTATGCATGTGGAGGGGTATTTTCAATATGATGTCTAAGTCCGATTTAAGACGTTTTCTTGAAAACATCCAAAAATCAAGTAGTGAATATAGCGATTTTCAAACCAGAAAACATCTATCTTTTTGTTCCAGATATGGCCATTTGCTAGATTTTTTGTGCTCAGTCTGTCTATCAGTTAGAACCATTTTTGAAAAAATAAGTTCAAGAGAAAAACAAACAAAAACAAGCTATTGGGATAAATGGGAGGCCAGCTTTGACCACACAGACATCCCAGCAGAGCAGTGGGGCACCCTGGGGGCACAGCTGTGAACTTCACATAAAAGGTCCCAGGTACTCATCTCACCATTACCCCTTTATATTGTGTGGTGAGCCCTCCAAAACCTACCAAAAACCTACTGTACCCAACTGTACACCACTACAATAGCCCTTATGTCTGCAGGTGTCACCTATATGTTGGTAAGTAGGTTTGGTGAGTTTTGGAGGGCTTACACATATCACCACAAGTGTACCAGTTAGAGTGGGATATGGGCCTGGTTCCCCTTTTCTACAGTCCACTGCACTGACCACTAGGGTATTCCAGGGACCTGCTTGTTGTTCTAATATGACTGGCCATAACATTTGAAGCTGTCATAGAGGCTGGTATATACTGTTTCTTTCACATCTTTGGGGGATGAGAGGGGGTCAGTGACCACTGGGGGCGTAAGGGGTGGTCATGCCTTAATCACTTCAGTGGTCATGTGGTTATTTAGGGCACCTTTTTGTGACTTAGTCATGATTGAAACAGGTCTAGACCAAACCGTCTAACTTTTAGGCCTGGATGCTTTTTCTTTGATGCATTATGGCAGAAAAACCCTTATAGGTATTTTTTATAAAAGGTTCCTTGTTCAGTGAGCCTTTTGAGAAAAACACTTCAAATTGCAAATGTACGCACCTTAGTAAAAGACCCCCTACTTTAGTTCATTCTGGTAGAAATGTGCAGTGGCGTAGGAAGGGGGGGTGGGAGGGGCGGTCCGCCCTGGGTGCACGCGCTCGGGGGGTGCCGGCCCCGCTGGTTTCCTGCTCCCTCTGCCCCGGAACAGGTTACTTCCTGTTCCGGGGCAGAGAGAGCAGGGAACCAGCGGGGCCGACGCAGCTCCGAGTGACATGTACTTGTGGTGGATCGGCCCTCCTGAAGGTAAGAATGCGGTCCGGGGGGTGGGGGTGGGGTTTGTGCTCCGGGGGGAGGGGGCGCCGCAGAGGGGGGAGCACGCCGTGCTGCACCCAGGGGGGGGGGGGGGGTGCGCAGCGGCGACCCACCCCGGGTGCCATTAGCCCTCGCTACGGCACTGGAAATGTGTCTGCTCAATAGCAAACTATGAATGTCATTTAGCTAGATATTATATGGTGTAGAAAACCTTTTTTGAGTTTTGTAAAAGACCAGATGCTACTTGACCCTTTTTCTGGAACAAATGGAAAAGCAGAGGATTTTTATTTTGTCTGTTGGTTCATGTTCTCTGTTGTACTTCCTTTCAAAATTCAATAAATGGAACTAAAAAAAAAAAACCAAAAAAACAAAACCCTGAAACAGGAACAGGGTAAGAACATAGGGAGAAAAAGTAGTGAGTAGAATATAGGTATGTCCTGTAAAATTCAGAGACTGGCTGCACAAAAACGGAGGGCGGCAGGTAGCAAGATTGTGACGGGCGCAGAACAATCAGTCTAAACCATGTCAAAGGAGGTAGTGCAGCACTTAACTCAGTGTACCACAGCTGTGGTAGAAGATAAAATGCCTCAGCTAGAGTCCACTTTATAAGAATGAGAGAAACTCCCTACTATATAGACTACAAGAATTACTATAATGAATATTGAATAACAGCATAGGAAATGGCATTTGCAAATCTCATGGTCTAGGTGGAACAGTTAAGTAGTCCAGAAAAAAAAGCACAAAGGGCTCTGAAGAATGGAAGAAGTGTGCTGTTTTATGACCCGACACAGGATGTGTTTTGGAGTAAACTAATGCCTGCCTCAGGGGTCAATTCAAACAAGCAATGCACGATGCATAAATTGTTGTTACACAAGAAATCGTATCTCTGCACAGTGAAAGTCCACTTTGAAGACGGGAGCATATGTTTTTAGTATGGAGGAAACCACCAAGAAAAAGTGCCAAACGTGGTCTAGGTGGAACAATTAAGTCATCAAGATGTTATAATGCCGTTGTATCGCTCCATGGTGCAACCGCACCTTGAGTATTGTGTTCAATTCTGGTCGCCGCATCTCAAGAAAGATATAGTAGAATTGGAAAAGGTGCAGAGAAGGGCGACTAAAATAATAGCGGGGATGGGACGACTTCCCTATGAAGAAAGATTAAGGAGGCTAGGGCTATTCAGCTTGGAGAAGAAACGGCTGAGGGGAGACATGATAGAGGTATATAAAATAATGAGTGGAGTGGAACAGGTGGATGTGAAGCGTCTGTTCAAGCTTTCCAAAAATACTAGGACTAGGGGGCATGCGATGAAACTACAGTGTAGTAAATTTAAAACAAATCGGAGAAAATGTTTCTTCACCCAACGTGTAATTAAACTCTGGAATTTGTTGCCAGAGAAAGTGGTGAAGGCGGTTAGCTTAGCAGAGTTTAAAAAGGGGTTGGATGGTTTCCTAAAGGACAAGTCCATAAACCGCTACTAAATGGACTTGGGAAAAATCCTCAATTCCAGGAATAACATGTGTAGAATGTTTGTACGTTTGGGAAGCTTGCCAGGTGCCCTTGGCCTGGATTGGCCGCTGTCGTGGACAGGATGCTGGGCTCGATGGACCCTTGGTCTTTTCCCAGTATGGCATTACTTATGTACTTATGTACTACTAGCTAATTGGCTTGATGACCAGGAAAACTGCAGCTGGAAGAATGACCTCAGGATTATGGGCTCCCTGAAAATGATAATGAATAAGAAGTTACTACTACTGAAGGTGTGCCTGAGGTCCTGGTGACCTTGGGTCTTGTGGGGCAGAAAGGTCTGTTCCAGGTGGAGTGAGCACATAGGCCTTCTCCTCTTCAAATATTCAGCAACAGGTCAAGACTAGAAATTGAATAAATATTACATTTCACAGACAAATGGTGATTCTAAGGGCCTATAGAGCCATAAAAAGACTAGAGATAAGAGATGCAAAGCTCCTGTTATTTGATGAAATGTTTGCTCCCAGCTTTTCAGTCAGGGGATATATTTCACCCATCAGTACCCAGCATGGATAAAAGTGTACCACCAAGACACAGCAAGGATGTACATCAAAGCTATGAAGTTGAAATTGTTTCTCTAAGTACTGGATGAGGAGTAGCCTTGAAAATATAATATGGCTGTCCAAGTGGCATGGTAGCTCAGTCTAGTATTGGCCACATCAAGAGATAAAGGGTTCTGTTTAGGAATTGCTCCAGTGATAACTACTTTGGATGGCATAAGATCTAAGCAGGAGAATGGTGAGGGATCATGTTAAGGGAGGGAGGATGCGAAGACAAGCAGGGTATATATGATGGAGCCATGAAATATGGCTTCGGGTGGAAGTTATGGGGAGATAGGGTATGGGGGTTGTGGGGAATGGGGAGAGAAGGGAAAGAAAACAATGGGAGTTGTTTGTAGTGGACTAGTGTATGTATGTATGTATGAGTGCATAATGGAAAGAGTACATGGGGTGCATTTGGAGGGAGTTGGGTGGGAGTGGTAGTTAGGGAAGGGAGTCAAAGACTTTGGCCTATGAAGGAAATGGAGCTGTGGGATTCGATGAAGGGGTGAGTCACATGTCAGTGATGGTGCATACAAGGGGGTATGCAGAGACGGAGATGCTGGTGGTTTGATTTGGGACTCTTGGGATACAGAATAATCAGTATACACAAAGAAGAGAGGAATACAAGTAACCCAAAAAGAAAAGATAATGATGGGATTGAAAATCATTGCACTGAATGCAGATGGGGCACACTTGCTGATAAAATGAACAAAAATACTCAGCTACCTAAGGAAACAAGATTTAGATATTGCATTGTTGCAGGAAATACGTGTGTTGAATATAAAATCTCAACATTTAGGTCGACCTTAGAGACAGTCGTCCTTAGAGATGGTCGTCCCCGGTTTTCGGCAATAATGGAAACCGAGGTCGCCCATCTCAGAAATGACCAAATCTAAGCCATTTGGTCGTGGGAGGAGCCAGCATTCATAGTGCACTGGTCCCCCTCACATGCCAGGACACCAACTGGGCACCCTAGGGGGCACTGCAGTGGACTTCATAAATTGCTCCCAGGTGCATAGCTCCCTGCTGAGCCCCCCCAAAACCCACTCCCCCACAACTGTACACCACTACCATAGCCCTAAGGGGTGAAGGGGCACCTACATGTGGGTACAGTGGGTTTTGAAGGGCTCACATTTACCACCACAAGTGTAACAGGTAGGGGGGATGGGCCTGGGTCCGCCTGCCTGAAGTGCACTCCACCCACTGAAACTGCTCCAGGGACCTGCATACTGCTGTCATGGAGCTGGATATGACATTTGAGGCTGGCAAAAAATTTTTAAAGTTTTTTTAGGGTGGAAGGGGGTTGGTGACCACTGAGGGTGTAAGGGGAGGTCATCCCCAATCCCCTCCGGTGGTCATCTGTTCAGTTCGGGCACCTTTTTGAGGCTTGGTCACAAGAAAAAATGGACCAAGTGAAGTCGGCCAAGTGCTTGTCAGGGACGCCCTTCTTTTTTCCATTATTGGTCGAGGACGCCCATCTCTTAAGCACGCCCCAGTCCCGCCTTTGCTACGCTGCCTACACGCCCCTGTGAACTTTGGTCATCCCTGCGACAGAAAGCAGTTGAGGGTGCCCAAAATTGGCTTTCGATTATGCTGATTTGGGGCGACCCTGAGAGAAGGACGTCCATCTCCCGATTTGTATCGGAAGATGGGCGCCCTTCTCTTTCGAAAATAAGCCTGATAGTGTCAGCATTCAATAATAAACAGCAGAGAATGGCAGTACTGGTGACAGAGGACTGGGCAGGAGGGTACACAAGACCATTTTAGACCTCAATACAAACTACAAATTAGCAACTTTATCCCCATTGCATATGTAATGGGGATGAAGTTGCTAATTTGTAGTTTGTATACACCAAACATTTATGACCACTGATTTTTCACTCAATTAGTGCTATTAGTGGGGCAATGTAGCAGGACTTTAACATAACTATGAATTCTCAAAACAGCTATCAGTCAGCTGTACTGTTTTGGGATCTTGCCAGGTACTTATAACCTGGATTGGCCTCTGTTGGAAACAGGATGCTGGGCTTGATGACCTTCAGTCTGTCCCAGTATGGCAATACTTATGTTCTTAAAATCACATTGCACAGGCCATGTTGAGAAGGGAGTGAACTTTGTGATCTAGTAGTAAGCAGTATTAGATGTATACTTTTCAAATCTGCACAGGGTATATGCATGATTAGATCATATTCTATTGTCCACATCACTATTTACAGATCTGCAGAGACAGAGCCACAGACAATATCAGAGCATTCGTTAATTGAGGTATATTTGAGGATTTCCAATGATCAAAAGTACCTTGGAAGCTGGACCCCCTCCTCTACTAGAACCAGAAATTCAGGGAATACATGAGGAAAGTTTGGCAAGAATGAATAAGTTACAACAGTCAAGATAAGCACAAATACCTTGTTGGACATAGCTAAAGCAGTTTTGAGGGGAGAAAAGACTGTTAAGGCTTAAAGACCAGCTGGCGGCATTCCGGAAGTGATATATAGATGGTGTGACAGAGCATGAGAAAGTGAAAATGAATAGAATTAGAGTTCAACTGGATGACTTACTTGCCCAACAGGGGTAGACTGATAACAATAGGGCAGTGCCCAAGGGCTCACAGCAGTAGGGGGACCACTCTCCCTTGGCCTGCTGTGTCAGTCTCAGGCTTCTTCAGGAGATGAACAACTGACAAACTACTTGATATTTTCACTGATTCTATTGTCGCTCAAAATTGCTCAATGCAATAGTCCCGCTTATTTTCAAAAGAGAAGGACACCCATCTTTCGACACAAATCGGGAGATGGGCGTCCTTCTCACAAGGTCGTCCAAATCGGCATAATCAAAAGCTGATTTTTTGACACCCTCAACTGCTTTCCGTCGTGGGGACGACCAAAGATCACAGGGGCGTGTCGGCAGGGTAGCGAAGGCGGGACTGAGGCGTGATTAGGAGATGGTCGTCCTCGGCTGATAATAGAAAAAAGAAAAGCACTTGGCCGACTTTACTTGGTCCATTTTTTCTTGCGACCAAGCCTCAAAAAGGTGCCCAAACTGACCAGATGACCACCGGAGGGAATTGGGGATGACCTCCCCTTACTCACACTGGAGGGAATCGGGGATGACCTCCCCTTACTCCCCCAGTGGTCACTAACCCCCTCCCACCATAAAAAACAAGTTTAAAAATACTTTTTTGCCAGTCTCTATGCCAGCCTCAAATGTCATACTCAGGTCCATCGCAGAAGTATACAGGTCCCTGGAGCAGTTCTAGTGGGTGCAGTGTACTTCAGGCAGGCGGACCTGGGGGGGGGGGGGGGTTTGGGGAGCTCAGCACCCAAGGTAAGGGAGCTATGCACCTGGGAGCAATTTGTGAAGTCCACTGCAGTGCCCCCTAGGGTGCACGGTTGGTGTCCTGGCATGTGAGGGGGACCAGTGCACTACAAATGCTGGCTCCTTCCACTACCAAAGGGCTTGGATTTGGACGTTTTTGAGATAGACGTCTTGTTTCCATTATCGCCGAAAATTAAGAACGACCATCTGAAAAACGACCTAAGGACGACCATTTCTAAAGTCGACCTACAGTGGTGGAAATAAGTATTTGATCCCTTGCTGATTTTGTAAGTTTGCCCACTGACAAAGACATGAGCAGCCCATAATTGAAGGGTAGGTTATTGGTAACAGTGAGAGATAGCACATCACAAATTAAATCCGGAAAATCACATTGTGGAAAGTATATGAATTTATTTGCATTCTGCAGAGGGAAATAAGTATTTGATCCCCCACCAACCAGTAAGAGATCTGGCCCCTTCAGACCAGGTAGATGCTCCAAATCAACTCGTTACCTGCATGACAGACAGCTGTCGGCAATGGTCACCTGTATGAAAGACACCTGTCCACAGACTCAGTGAATCAGTCAGACTCTAACCTCTACAAAATGGCCAAGAGCAAGGAGCTGTCTAAGGATGTCAGGGACAAGATCATACACCTGCACAAGGCTGGAATGGGCTACAAAACCATCAGTAAGATGCTGGGCGAGAAGGAGACAACTGTTGGTGCCATAGTAAGAAAATGGAAGAAGTACAAAATGACTGTCAATCGACAAAGATCTGGGGCTCCACGCAAAATCTCACCTCGTGGGGTATCCTTGATCATGAGGAAGGTTAGAAATCAGCCTACAACTACAAGGGGGGAACTTGTCAATGATCTCAAGGCAGCTGGGACCACTGTCACCACGAAAACCATTGGTAACACATTACGACATAACGGATTGCAATCCTGCAGTGCCCGCAAGGTCCCCCTGCTCCGGAAGGCACATGTGACGGCCCGTCTGAAGTTTGCCAGTGAACACCTGGATGATGCCGAGAGTGATTGGGAGAAGGTGCTGTGGTCAGATGAGACAAAAATTGAGCTCTTTGGCATGAACTCAACTCGCCGTGTTTGGAGGAAGAGAAATGCTGCCTATGACCCAAAGAACACCGTCCCCACTGTCAAGCATGGAGGTGGAAATGTTATGTTTTGGGGGTGTTTCTCTGCTAAGGGCACAGGACTATTTCACCGCATCAATGGGAGAATGGATGGGGCCATGTACCGTACAATTCTGAGTGACAACCTCCTTCCCTCCGCCAGGGCCTTAAAAATGGGTCGTGGCTGGGTCTTCCAGCACGACAATGACCCAAAACATACAGCCAAGGCAACAAAGGAGTGGCTCAGGAAGAAGCACATTAGGGTCATGGAGTGGCCTAGCCAGTCACCAGACCTTAATCCCATTGAAAACTTATGGAGGGAGCTGAAGCTGCGAGTTGCCAAGCGACAGCCCAGAACTCTTAATGATTTAGAGATGATCTGCAAAGAGGAGTGGACCAAAATTCCTCCTGACATGTGTGCAAACCTCATCATCAACTACAGAAGACGTCTGACCGCTGTGCTTGCCAACAAGGGTTTTGCCACCAAGTATTAGGTCTTGTTTGCCAGAGGGATTAAATACTTATTTCCCTCTGCAGAATGCAAATAAATTCATATACTTTCCACAATGTGATTTTCCGGATTTAATTTGTGATGTGCTATCTCTCACTGTTACCAATAACCTACCCTTCAATTATGGGCTGCTCATGTCTTTGTCAGTGGGCAAACTTACAAAATCAGCAAGGGATCAAATACTTATTTCCACCACTGTAAATGTCATGATTTGGGCGTCCACGACCGTATTATCAAAACGAAAGATGGACGTCCATCTTGTTTTGATAATACACGTTGCCCCGCCTCTTTGCGGCACCGTCCTTAGAGTTGGGCGCCCTTAGAGATGGTCGTCCCTGTTCGAAAATGCCCCTCAGTGCTAACTATAAATTTTCTGGCTGACCAGTATGGCGTCACTGTAGAGACACATCACCTATGTTGATTCACAACCCTTGATAAGTGTTTCCCATTGCTGTTTTGGACATTGTTAGCAATATTAAGTTCAATGTTTTGGAACTATTACTTTATGTGAATAATTGACATTTAAAGAAATATATGGAGGTTTTTATTGACCGATGAATGAAAATTGAATTGCTATTGAACCACCTTTACACAGGCTTAAAATACAGCCATATTCAGTTGGTCAGTGACTTTTAAGGTCTTTTTCCTCCATTCGTAAAAAAAGAAAATATAAATATAATATAATTGAGTGGGTTTTTTCACTACCTATTTCTCAGACCAAGTTGGTGGTGCATTTATTTTTTGGTTTGAGGCTTACCCATTACCACTGAGTCTTTTTCTATCATAACTTTTTCTGGCCATGTGCTAATATTAGCATTAACACATGGTCACTGAAAGAAAAATAACATGGGAACATTTACTGTCTCCTATTTAGGAAGTGCTAAGGGATTCCGTGTTATGAATGTGCCAATCAGTTAGTGTGGTGGTAATATCACTGCACTAGCTGATTAATGCATCCACACTCATTTGCTGCCCCTGACATGCCCCTACACCCCCCAAATTAAACAAATTTAATAATACTTTGTGGTTAGCATGTGCAGGTGGTAAAATTAATGCAGAACACTTTAGAGCAGTGGTTCCCAAACCTGGTCCTGGAAGCACCCCAGCCAGTCAGGTTTTCAGGGTATCAACAATGAGTATTCTTGAGAGAGATTTGCATGCACTGCTTTCACTGTATGCAGGTCTCATCCATGAATATTCATTGTAGGTATCCTGAAAGTGTTACTGGCTGGGATGTCTCCAGCACCAGGTGTCGGGTTCTCGACGTGACACCAGGTTTGGGAACCACTGCTTTATAGCATCCCGCATTAGGCTATTTTTCCTGCATTAGACATATATTAGAGCCTAACACAGCTTAGTAAAAGGGCCCCTTTATTATTGTTTATTTGCTAATGGCTAGATTTAGTAAAAGGAATTACCATGTTACTATGCACAGGTTCCATTTTCCCCTGGATTCTATATATCATGCCTAGCGTTCCGTGCTAAAATCAAAGCACATTCTATAACAATGCATGTAACTTAATTAGCTTAACAAGCTAAGCACTTAACAAGCAATAATGAGAACTAATTGGAAATAATTAGAATTTACGCACACAACTCACTAAGCATATACTGTAATGCATAGGAGCCAGCTTTTTAAAATTATTGGGGGTGCTAAGCCCAGTGGAAATAACCCTTCCCTGGACACATAGAAGGAATTTTCTCAATATTGGGGGTGCTCAAGCACCCACAGAGTCGGCTCCTATGCTGTAATGAACTGGACACCTGCGATACAACCAAACCAAAGACAGAAATGGGCATTTCTAACTCTTCCTCTTCCTTCTCTAAGTTCCCCAATTATATTTACCATACATGAACCTTATTCTACCACAATATCACCTTGTATTTGCTCATACCGGACCTGGCAAACGCCGTAACGGTACTATGTAAGCCACATTGAGCCTGCAGATAGGTGGAAAAATGTGGGATACAAATGTAACAAATAAAATAAATAAATAAATAAATTCTAATAAAGGAGCGTGGTTACAGGCGGGGAAATGGGCATTCTGTGAGCATTCCAAAATGTATTTGCATAGTTATAGAATATGACCCACTGCACATAAATCTATGCACAAGGATCTATGCCACATTTTCATTGGTGTAAATAGATGCGTGTAGTTTTAGGCACTGGGATATCAACTAAGTGTATTCTATATACCGCATTTAAATCTAGGCGCCGCTAATAGAATACACTTAGGCGGAAACGTTTACCATGTGGATTTTTTAGAAGCTTTATATAAAATCTGGTCCTTTATGGAATAAGATTAGGGGTTCTTTTACAAAGCTATGGGAAAAGGGGACCTGCTCTGGCATCAGTATGTGTTTTTGATGCATGCTAAGGTCCCATTTTAGTGCAGCGGGTAAAAGGCAGATCTTTTTTTTTCATGAAATGGCCATGCGGCAAGTGAAATAAAATCATCCATGGAGAAGCTCCATCATACATGTCAGACCTAATTGACTTACCTGCACGAAACATCAAAAGTTCATCACGTACCTTCTTAAACCTCCACTACCCCAATTGTAGAGGACTCAAATACAAATCACTACACGCATCTACCTTCACATACCTTTGCACAAAATCATGGAATAAACTACCGAATGCTATAAAAACAATGCATGACTTGACAACCTTCCGGAAGTTATTGAAGACGCACCTGTTCGAAGAGACTTACAATAAAAATCCTTCTTAATGACTTGATTCCATTCTATATCTAAACCAATTAATACTGATCCCTTCTAAATTGATTATGTTAATCACATTATCACTATTGGTCATTATATCTTACCTATTTTATTTTGTGTTATGTAAATAATTCTACTGACCTATCTACCTAATTTCTTACACAGTAATATGTTAAATTAGACCATACCTCTTACTCTGTTTATGATTATACCTTTTGCAAAATAGTGTAAGCCACAATGAGCCTGCAAATAGGTGGGAAAATGTGGGGTACAAATTCAGCAAATAAATAAATAAAATAAATAAGCACTTACCACATGGCCATTTCAGGAGGTTGCACTTACTGCCACCCATTCAGATGGCGATAAGGGTTCCCGTGCTAACCCAGTGTAACTGGACAGCGTGTGGCACTGCCCGATTACCACCTGATACACACTGGTGCTACAAAAATTGAAATATTTTTGCAGCACCGGAAACGGCACTCGCTGGAGGAGACTATTGCTGGGCTGCTGTGGTAGCCCTGCGGTACTTCCATTTTAGTGAGCGGTAAGCCTGCGTTGGGCTTACCACTGCTTTGTAAAAAGGCCCCTTAAGTTATTAATAACTGGGGTTAAAGGTAAAATAACAGCATCTCATGTTGATGACTTCTCCACTAATTCTCAGTAATGCATGATATATTTAGGCCCCATTTTATGTAATGTGCGGTATTTACTAATAAAGCACCCTTTTACTAAGCTGCGCTAAAAGGGGCCATGTGCTATGATTAGTGTGTGGGTTTCCCCACGTGCTGAGGCCACTTTTTAATGTGGCTGTAAAATGGCCATGTTTTCATGTTTTCTGTTGACGGACAGGCGCTAATTTCCAAATTAGCACATGGCCATTAGCAAGTGAGCCCTTACCAACACCTATTTAGTAGGCGGAAAGGGCTCACATGCTAACCGTGTGCTATTCGGTTGGCTTACGGCAATGTAGCTGCGCTAATTGATTGGCGCTGGGAAGGTGTACTTTCTGCTCTAAACATACCCCAAAGTGTTAGAAAATACAAAGTATTTTTTAGTGCTGGGGAACTTGCATAGAAGCCTGAACACTGCAAATAATCTGAGCGTGCTGCGTGGTAGTGCATTTTGGTGTGACGGAAGCACACGACAATGCTTACTGCTGCTTAGTAAAAGGACCCAAATGTGTGCTAATACTGTACAGAAGCACACATTTTAAATCTAATTAAGTTTGTAATTTATGTTAAATTTTAAAAATAACTTTATGAGTGATATAATTTGCTTTGAGCGTGTATCACGATGAGGCAAACTAGAAATCTTATAAATCAAATCAGAACAGCATAACACATTTTGTTTGCTATTTATTCACTGAACATTGCAACTGACAGGAGATTTGCATATGACAAGATACTTCATTAAAACATTCAATATTTAGTAACAAGATTATGTAAGACACACTTTAAATAATGTGCTGTTCTTAACCTACTTACATTTATATTTTATAGTTTCGGGGCTGACTCGATTCTTTCATTTAAAAGCAGCTTCTGAAAGTGATAAATGTGTAAAATGCAAGTTACTTTGAAAACACATGCTGTGTGCCTTGGGAATAAATTGTTAGAAAATGGTTTTTTTTTTTTTGCATTCTTCAAGAATCTTGTGTTCTAGAAATAAAAAGTGTGCATTAATGAAAAAAAATCTACTGCAAGGATTTGTTTGAGATATTTGAATCCATAATACTTGTTTCAAAGCAAGTGAAATCTTAAATTGTCCATTAGGTGTTGCAGTAACAGCAACGTTTGACAGATGAAACACAGAAACAGTACAAGGAGCCCTGCAAACACTTGAATATTTCATGGTTCTTTTTAATCTAGTGTTGTCTGGGTCTGTTGTTGAAGATCATGAAATTACAGTACTCTCCTTAACAAATGAGTCTGAATCCCATTTTCAAAGCTATTTAAATGTGAAAGATGAATTTAAGAAGCACGGGAACTGGAGACTGTACTGTTTATTGGTAAAATAGTTCACAAATCTGATCTTCAGTTTTTAAAGGTATTCTGCATGCATCAAATGGAATTGCTTATCTGTGCTTAGTAAATCCAGTAGTTTTGATATATTAGGATGATAAATATCTGATTTTTCACTAGTAGTATATTCACAATAAATATTTCTGCATATTCCAAATTTACATTCCACAAATCCATCACAATGCAGCTTCAAGTGAATTATACTTTACATACCATATGACCTAGCTCACCAAAAATTTGAATAAAGAAGAAAAAATTCAAAGAAAAAGCTGAAAAGGCAACAAATTAAACAAAAATTATGATTGGATAAATGTAAAAAAATGTATCAGAGAAAGGGCATTTTAAGAGATAAGATCCTCCAATACCAGACTAAGAAAAGGTGGCAGAAAGATACAGGAATATTTCCCATCATAAAGAGAGCCATAGGCTCAAAAGAAACAAATTCCCCAGCATATCTTTATAAGTTATGTATACATAATGCATCTTATGAACCTCAGAAGGACATTCTCTTTGGCACAATGCAAGCACTAAGGTGAGTATTCGCAGTAAATTTAAGAGACCGAGATCCTCCTTCCCATACCCTGGTTTAGGAATGAGGTTCAATACTGTTAAAGCATGTACAAAATAAACCCATTTGGAGATATTGTCCCTATGAAAAAAATCTATAACTGCAGGTAGATGGTAGAAAGCTTTGAGCTATGGTAACCAACAGAAAAGCTACTTGTCAAAAAGGTATCTCCAATAAATATGGGTTATTTTTACTACAGAGGCTAACAGATTTAGCAGGCGCTAATGATTAGTGCTCACTAAAAGCTGTGCAGTCCATTATATACCTATGGGCTGCATGGCACTTAGGACGAGATTCTATACATGGCGTCTGAAAATTATGCACAGAAAAAAATATATGTAGGCGTATTATCTAAACCAGAGTTTCCCCAAGTCCAGTCCTGAAATACCCCTGGCCAGTCAGGTTTTCAAGATATCAAAAATGAATATGCATAAACTTGATTCACATACACTGCCTTCATTAAATGCAGATTTCTTTCAAGCATATTCATTGTAGATATCCTGAAAACCTGACTGGCAAGGGGTATCTCAGGATTGGACTTGGGAAACATTGCTTTAAAGTACGCCTAAATTTTATAGAATAGGCTTACATTTCCGTGTGGTATATGGAATGCACCGAGTGCCTCTCCATACGACCAAATTTAGTCACGGCCATTTATGCCATGTTTTACTTGGTGTAAATCCCAATGCCTATATTCAACAACAATGCGCCCATGGCCATGCCCCATTTTCAGCTATTTGACTTAGAATTTATGTGCACCACATTACAGAATGCACATAGTGAGTTATGCGCATAAATCTTAATGTCAATTAGTGCTGATAATTGCTTGTTAACATCCAATGGTAGAGACTATTATTAAGAACAAAATTACAGAGCATATTCAAAAGCATGGATTAATGAGACAAAGAGGGGCATAATTGAATGTGAATGCCCATCTCCATGGGCGTCTATGTCCGAGAATGGGTACGTGAAGGGGCGGGACAGACCGTATTTTTGAAAAAATAGGCGCCCATCTTTTTTTTTGATAATACGGTTTGTGCCGGGCAAATGCATCAGATTTGTGCAGATTTGAGCTGGGCGTAATCGTTTTTCAGCGATAATGGAAACCGAAGGCGCCCAGCTCAAAAACGAACAAATCCAAGGCGTTTGGCCATGGGAGAGGCCAGGATTTGTAGTGCACTGGTCCCCCTCACATGCCAGGACACCAACCGGGCATCCTAGGGAGCACTTGTAACAATAAAAAAAGTATAATACCTCCCAAGTCCTTAGCTCCCTTCCTTTTGAGTGCTGAGCCCCTCAAATTCCCCCCAAAACCCACTGCCCACAAACCTACACCATTACCATAGCCCTTATGGCTGAAGGGGGGCACCTACATGTAGGTACAGTGGGTTCTGGGGGCGGTTTGGAGGGCTCCCATTTACCAGCACAAGTGTAATAGGTAGGGGGGGATGGGCCTTGGTCCACCTGGGTGAAGTCCACTACACCCACTAACAACTGCTCCAGGGACCTGCATACTGCTGTGATGGAGCTGGGTATGGCATTTGAGGGAGCCATACAGGCTGGAAAAAAAGTTGTTAAAGTTGGGGGTTTTTTGGTGGGAGGGGTGGTGATCCCAGATTCCCTCCGGTGGTCATCTGGTCATTTAGGGCACTTTTTTGGGACTTGTTCGTGAAAAAAGGGCCCAAAAATAGTGACCCAAATTCGCGGAAAAAACGCCTTTCTATTTTTGATTATCAGCCGAGGGTGCCCCTCTCTCCTCGGCCGATAAACACGCCCCAGTCCCGCCTTCACCACGCCTCCGACATGCCCCCGTCAACTTTGTTCATTCCCACAATGGAGTGCAGTTGAAGACGCCCAAAATCAGCTTTCGATTATACTGATTTGGGCGCCTTTGCGAGATGGACACCCATCTCCCGATTTGGGTCGAAATCTGGGCGCCCATCACTTTTGAAAATAAGGCCGAAATTCAACATGGATTTAGTGAAGGGAAATCTTGCCTCACTAATCTACTACATTTCTTTGAAGGGGTGAACAAACATGTGGATAAAGGTGAGCTGGTTCATACTGAGGGGCATAATCGAACGCGAACGTCCATCTCCATGGGCGTCTATGTCCAAAAACGGGTATGTGAAGAAGCGGGACAGACCGTATTTTCGAAAAAAAATGGGCGTCCATCTTTTGTTTCGAAAATACGGTTTGAACGGACCAAATGCCCATGGATTTGGTCCTTTCTGAGCTGGGCAGTTTGTTTTTTTTGCGATAATGGAAACTACAAACGCCCAGCTCAAAAACGTCCCAATCCAAGCCATTTGGTTGTGGGAGGGGCCAGGATTCGTAGTACACTCACCCCCCTGACATGCCAGGACACCAACTGGACACCCTAGAGGTCAGTGCGGTGGACTTCAGACAATGCTCCCACATGCATAGGTCCCTTACCACGGGTGCTGAGCCCCCAACCCCTCCCCCAAAACCCACTACCCACAAATGTACAACACTACCATAGCTCTTAGGGGTGAAGGGGGCACCTACATGTGGGTACAGTGGGTTTTGGAGGCCTCCCATTTACCAGCACAAGTGTTACAGGTAGGGGGGATGGGCCTGGGTCCGCCTGCCTGAAGTGCACTGCGGTACCCACTAAAAGTGCTCCAGGGACCTGCATACATGCAGGCCTCTAGGACTTGTTGCTGCTGTATAACCTTGGCACACCAGCTGACACTTGAAGACTAATGTCTCCGAAAACATCCTTTATTGGAATAAGCACGTTTACTCACAGTTAACTGCCGATCAGAGGTTGTGTCCCACTGGCAAAGAGTCTCCCTGATACTGAGATTAGCAGTAGGTCCCAGCTGGCAGAATGGTGAACAATGCCCTCTTTCAGCAACATTCAAGGTAAGAACTAAGTTCTGTAACGTGGCTAACACATGACCGGGATCTAAAACTGGCTTACAAAAATGGCCACTACCTCATGGACCACCAGAAACACAACAGGGCACACTCTGACCCAGTAAGCAGAGGGAAAAGCACCATGGGAGTAGAGCCTACCAACTACCAACATCGTGAGCATTTAACACAAGCTAGTGGAATCACGGAGCCCAATACCCTACACCCACCACAATGCATTGCTGATGTGACTCTGCAGTGCCCTTAGAAAAGGTGTCACACTCACCCGAGAGCCACATCAGAACCAGGGAAAGGCTGTCAGAGGATAGAACACATTCTGCTGTCATGGAGGTGGGTACGGAATTTGAGGCTGGCATACAGGCTGGCAAAAAAAGTTTGTAAAGTGGGTTTCTTTTGGTGGGAGGGGGTTAGTGACCACTGGGGGAGTCAGGGCAGGTGATCCCCGATTCCCTCCAGTGGTCATCTGGTCAGTTGGGACACTTTTTTTGGACTTGTTCGTGAAAAAAAAAAGGGTCCAAAAAAAGTGACCCAAAATCGCGGTAAAAACGCCTTTTTTTTCCGGTTACCACCTAAAGTCGCCTATCTCTGCTCAGCCGATAACCACGCCCCAGTCCCGCCTTCACCACACCTATGACACGCCCCCATCAACTTTATTCATTCCCGCGATAGAGTGCAGTTGAAGACGCCCAAAATCTGCTTTTGATTATACCGATTTGGGCACCTGCGAGAAAAGACGTCCATCTCCCGATTTAGGTCGGAATACAGGCATTTTTCTCTTTCGATTATAAGGTGGATTGTGTATCTGGATTTTCAGAAGGAGTTTGACAAAGTACCTCATGAAAGACTCCAGAGGAAATTGGAGAGTCATGGGATAGGAGGTAGTGTTCTATTGTGGATTAAAAACTGGTTAAAAGATAGAAAACAGAGAGTAGGGTTAAATGGTCAGTATTCTCAATGGAGAAGGGTAGTTAGTGGGGTTCCCCAGGGGTCTGTGCTGGGACCGCTGCTTTTTAACATATTTATAAATGACCTAGAGATGTGAGTAACTAGTGAGGTAATTAAATTTGCTGATGACACAAAGTTATTCAAAAACTTTAAATTGTGGGAGGATTGTGAAAAATTACAAGATGATCTTACGAGACTGGGAGACTGGACGTCTAAATGGCAGATGATGTTTAATGTGAGCCAGTGCAAAGTGATGCATGTGTGAAAGAGGAACCCAAATTATAGCTACGTCATGCAAGGTTCCATGTTAGGAGTCACGGACCAAGAAAGGTATCTAGTTGTCGTTGATAATAATACGTTGAAACCTTCTGCTTAGTGTGCTGCTGCAGCAGCTAAGAAAGCAAATAGAATGTTAGATATTATTAGGAAAGGAATGGGAAACAAAAATGAGGATGTTATAATGCCTTTGTATCGCTCCATGGTGCTACCACAACTCAAATATTGTGTTCAATTCTGGTCGCCGTATCTCAAAAAAGATATAGTGGAATTAGAAAAGGTGCAGAGAAGTGGCACTTCCAAAACACACATCACTACCGCGGACCATTTTTCAGCATGCCTTTGTAAAAGGGCCCCTAAAAGAAATAAATGTAAAATATGGCCATTACATACAATAATGTTACAAAGAATTTTATTGTTACAAAGAATTTCTACTCTCCAGAAGCCCTCACCTCTTACATCAAAGAAATTGCACCACCAGAATCAATACAAGCTAATTTCTACTGGTAATTGCGGAAAACAATCCTTTATTATGTGTTTGCTATGTTGCCTATAATAACTATATTATTTAGCACTCCCTCTGCTTGTATGCCACTTACAACTTAAGTTGGTTGTTATAACTCTTTTGAATCCAAATGATATGTATCACAATTTTCATTTAATGTGTATAATTTCTTATTATAGAAATTTGTTATCTTATTATAACTCCAAGTTTGGAATCCAAATTTAACATTGATATTTCATGTGTACACAATATTTTATCTTTATTCACAGGAGTTAGTGAGGGGTTGCTGTATATCTGGGTATCCACAACCCATGATCAGAGCAGTTTGTGCTTACGCTCTGCACAATGCTATGTTTATTAGTTATACTCTCAGTTATCATGTCTTTCTGCATTTCATATTCTACTTCAGTACAGTAAAATGGCTAGCCTTCACAACATATTAACCCTATATCTTCTGTGGAATATTAAATAAATTAGGATGACTGTATCTTTACTATCCTTTAACGTTAAGGGATTTAACAATCCAATTAAAAAAAATATCTATATCTATTTAGCGGTGAAGCAAACATTGTTCACCCATATATATATATGGGTGAACAATGTTTGCTTCACCGCTAAATTAGAACATGTTGCAACAGAGAAAAATAAATCACTTCCTACTTATGAGAAAGTTTGGTCACCACTTAAAAAATTCACAGAAGTCAAATAAATGGCTAATTATGCTCTTTCTTCATCACATTTCCGCTATCACAGTCTTACCAAAGTAGATTAACATATTATCCCTTACAATTGACTCTGTAATGCAACTTCCAATTTTATGTTCCTTTAATTTTATATAACAGAATGTTTTGGTTAATAAATCTTTTTCATATTGATATATTTCTCACTTGAAGTATGCTAATGAATGTTACCTTAGGCATATTTTCAAAGCACTTTGGGAGGCTAAGTTCCATAGGTTTCTATGGAACTTTGGGAGGCTAAGTGCTTTGAAAATGAGCCTGCTTATCTTCTAAATAAAAATCAATTGAACTAAAAAAAGAAAGTTAATAGGGAAATCTAAAATTAATAGGGGAAGTTTGTTGTGTTTCGAAGCTCATCACCATGTCGATACAACATCAGGTCGAAAGGAAAGCCAAATGAAATAAGTAAGTCTTAAGGGATGTTCAAAACACAGAATAGGAAGTCTCTAAGAGTACGTGGACAAGAATTTCATAAAGAAGATGATAGAAAAAAAGAAAGCAGTATTCCGAGTTGATTCCCATCAGGCCTGAGATGGGGACGGGAGGACAAGATGATGATCATTCAGTGAATGGAGACAGCAAGCTAGAGTGTAAGGAATGGTAAGAGACGCTAAGTAACATGGTTTACCTTTATGAATTTCTTTAAAAGTAAGAATAAGTATTTTAAACTGAATCCTATTCATTAGTGGGCCATATACACCTTCTAAAAATGGTGTTATTACCTAAGTGTATTACCTAAGTGGCTATACCCTTTGCAACATTTACCCCTTATTATAAAACTGAGGGACTTAAACACTTGGAATGGCCTGATTAGAGATTTTATTTGGGCAGGAAAGTCCTCCCATACCTCTCTACATTAATTGCAGTATGCACGTCAAGAGGGAGGGCTGGATCTCTCAGATCTGCAAGCTTATAATATTTCATGTCATCTTAGATATGACCATGATTCGATTTTTCAAACTACTGAATTCTGTGATGTGACTTTTGAGCAAGAGATTGGGGAACTCCTTCATTTGGCCTATATTATACATGCAAGAGTGGTAACCCTCCAGAAGTCTGTAAATAAACATATATTAACTCACCTGGTCCTCTGGGCTTAGACTCTATACACAGTGCTCCAGATACTTGCCCTGGTGGAAAATGCAGATTTTCTTCCAGGGTTATTGTCCCATACTTACTGCAGTTAGGCAGAGAGAGGATTGGACTTGGTCAGGAATGTGGTGGAGGATGATGAGGACAAAATTTTGCCATTTGACATTTTTAAACGGAGGTATGACATGACTCCTCGAGACTGGTATTTTTATCGTCAGCTTCATCATTATATCCACTCTTTGTTGGATTCCTTTCCTGTAGATTTTCAGGAATCAGATTTTGGATGAAAAGTGGCAGTACATAAAGGATTATTAGGCCATTATTATGACACATTAAAACAACCCCAGGGATGTTCTCCTTTACAAACTATTTTGAACTTGTTGACTTGGGACTTTGTTTCTTATTCTGTGGACAGTTTACAAAAAAAGCTTATCTGAGAGCTGAAAGTGCACAGTTACGGGAGATGCATTATACATTTTTGATGCATCTCTATATTCATCCTTCCCAAGCAAAAAAAGATGGTCCTATCTCAAATGCAGTCAAACTGACACTTCTTATAACATTTGGCTAGATTTTATATATGGCGCCTTCAAAATCGGTGCCACAAAAATATACCTAGACGTATCCTATAAACTACACCTAAAGTTAGATGCAGTTTATATAATACATTAACACCTGTCCACATGACTAGTAAAACTTGGTGTAAATGCCTAAGCCTAAGTTAGACATGGACTAGGTATATTCTATAACAATGCACATAGTTTTTAGAAACACCCATAACCCACCCATTCCAAGCCCATGGCCCTTTTTCAAATATGTGCTTTAGAATTTATACACATTATTTTACAGAATTTGTTTAGTCAGTTCTGCTCGTAAATTCGAATTAATGACAAGTAGTGTCAATAATTACTTATGTGGTAATTATCGGTACTGATTGACTTGTTAAGATAATTAAATTGTACGTGATAATCAGAGTACGACCTGATGTGCATGCGCAACTCAAGTTGCACTAAATGGAATTCAAGGGATTGTGTCTGGAACTGTGCACCTATTTGTAAATTTTTGAATGAGATTTGGGCTCATTTGGGTCATATCTATAGAGACAACTGGGCTGTGACTCCACAGATTTGTATTTTGGATAATATGCAAGAAATTGCTGAAGGTACCAGAGTGTCCAGTATGTTTCTTAGAAAAGCTTCTTTAATAGAAAAGTGCTATATTTTATTGCATTGGATTAAAGATGTACTTCCATCTCTTATGCTTTGGAAAAATCAAATGTATACTTTGTTGACGATAGAGCCTCTTTCTTTGGACACTTGAGGTAGAAAAGCTAAGAAAGGTTTTCTTAGACTGTGGACCCCATAGCTGAATACTCTAGCTACATAAATTTGTTCTTCTATTTTGAACGTTACAATTTTGATTGTTTCCTAGATCCCAGGGTTGTGCCATGTTAGTGTGTTCCTGTTGGTTGAAAACAGTTGGGGGGAGGGGAGATGGATTGGGAGTTTAGCCGGTTGGTTGTGGGTGGGAGGAGAAGGTTTATACAACAAAAAAGTTCATTGTAATTGGCAAATGCTTGTTTTGGTTGACTGATAACAGTTTGCTTTTGTTTTATGTTTGAGCAGTTGTGTACATAGCAGATGACAATAAAGATATTTCAACATAAACTGAATCCTATAAGGAACTGGGAACCAAAGTAATGATTTTAATAGAGGAGTTACATGGTCACTACTTGTAGCCTGACAAAGAATTCTGGCCACTGTATTTTGTAGAGTCTGAAGGTGCTTCAGATTTGATTTGTTAACGTCTGTATGGTGACTTGCTTTGCTTCATCAACCTGGCAATGGCTGGGCAGGTTCTGAACTATCAATGGTTCCCTATTAAATATCCTTCACACCTGAAGGAGCCAAATCATACCATTATCACAGAGAAAACATGTGATACACCACAGATGAGTAGAATGAGCCTCAATATAACCATGTGCATGAATAAGGACATTAATACTGATATAGAGAATTCAATTTGTCTTCTTATCAATATATAATATTACTGGATAGAGAGAGAGTGAAAATTCCTGGGTAGAGGCATCTATCCAGGAAATTGCTGGTGACATTCAAAGAACTAGCAGTTAAAATATCTGGATAACAAACGTCAATTTGTCTGGGTGTTGCCTCATTTACAGTGTACTGGGTATATTAAAAAGGACAAATACTCTTTTCTTTTTCATTACCCAAACATGCCAGGCTCCTGAAAAGTCAATTTCTCCACCCAGAGATGACTACTGGCACAACACCACTCTTTCTGGGGCTGGTGTTACCCACAGCAAACAGCGTACCTAGCAATGCATCACCAGGTATGTGAATGCAGTGTTTCACCATAATCACAACGGGGAAGACCTATAAAAGAAGTGGTGGGTGCTTAAGAAGCATGCCAAGAAATATACAGTCAGCTAATAGCTATCTCCCCTCTCAACACTCTTGAGATGAGGATGTTACACACTATGAAGGAGGTAACCCTCACAGGTCTTGGAGTATGACAGTTCATAGCCACAGAAACATCAAAGTAAGTATTGTTTCATCTTAATTATAGCTCTCCTCCCCATTCCTCTGAGACCACAATGCCTATTAGTCATGTATTCACTGTATCTAATTCCTCACCCTCTCTGATCTGTGTCTCTTTTGGTTTCTGTTTGTATTTGATGTCTGTGTACAGGTATTACCAGTACATGTGCAATATGACTAGGCAAGCGTTTGTCCTGGGTAGAAGAGAAGTAGATATATGAACATTTATGTGCCTCAGTGCTGCCAATATTTAGCCACTTGGAAGCTGCTGCTGCTGTTGATGAATATGCTTTCAGCATTTCTTTTAATGCTCTGAATCTTTAGAACAACTTACCAGATGATTTAAGAGTAAAGGCTAGCTACAAAAAGTTTAAAGGGTCAAGACTTAGAGGTCAATATTCAAAGACGTTTAACCTGGCAGGTTTGGGTTGTGCTGCTGAATGTTATGCTATGTTATACCGGTTCTTGTATTCCGCTTATACCTGTTCAGCTGAAGGACGGATCGCAATAAACAAGGCCTGGACCAATCAGTCTAGGAACTACAAATAATTAAAACAAAATAATATCAAACTTAAAAAAATCTCACCTTAAACATTAGAAAACCTGCCTTACAAAATAAGAAAGTGTTTAAATACTTTCTGAATTGAAGACAATGGTTATAAGATTCAAACACAATGGGAATTGGTTCCAGAGGTTAGCTAACTGGTATTGAATAGACAAAGTCAGATATTTGATAGGCTTTAAATTCTTATATATTGGAAATCTAAGTTGAAAGATTCTGAGTATTATATCTATAGGAAGATCCCTGTAGCAATGATACTAAATTCAACATATAATCGGGATTTTCCCCAGTAAACCATTTTCTAGACAATAGTCGTTTTGCTGTTAGTCTTAAGAATTGGATTTGAGAAAGTACATAGATTTTCTTGGTGTGCAGTGGTTCCCGCCAAGATTTACACTTAGAACGGATAACTCCTGAGGCAGGCCAGATAGGCCGAAACACAGCCATGTTAAGTCTTGGCTGTTGGATAATAAACTTTTAGACTCTTTGAAGCATCGTCTTTGTATTTTTTTTTGTTTTGAGTCACCTTTGCTGTGTAAAGATATCCCCAATACACTCAATATCAGTTCTATCTGCCTGATTTTTAATCCTACCCACAGAATAGCTTCAAACCGTCCCATTTTAAAATGGATTGCCTATAATCAGACTTTGTTATCTGGCCAAAAGGTTACGGTTCCCAACTCAAAACACTTATGGGTTAATATTCAGCTGTCACAGTCAGTGCTGTTTTTAAATGCCAATCAATGGTGGTTAAATCAACAACAAATATTCATCACTGGTTAGTGCTGGCCAGTCCACTAGTGTAGCATAATTTACAGGGCAGCATTGCATTGGCACTTGATCTCCAAGTTCCCTCCCCTTCCTTCCTCTCCATCTCTCACTCCCCCCCCCCCCCCACTCCATTCCCGGCCTGCAAGATGTTCAAGCCTAATCTGACTTCCTCCAAGGTGGCAATGTGGCAGTTGGCAGCAACAGAAAGTGCATGGTGGCTGGCCTGGGACCTTAATTATCCATGCATACTCAAAATCTGCCAAGTCCCACCCCCTCTAAACAGGAAGCTTGAAAGAAGTGGAATCCTGCAGGACTTGAGCCTACGCAGATGTTTAAGGTCCCACGATGGCTATGGTACCATTTTCAATAGTGGGGTGAATATATCTTCTTTCCAGAAAACTTGCATTTAAAATTCTTGCATTGTCCATGAACTGCCTTAGCACAATCCAAACAGTGCTGTGAATATGCATGAATAATGAATGATAAGGGAAAAATCAATATATATCTGAAACTTAATGTGGATTTTACCCCACTGAACTTCAGTCTCCCAGTCTTTTTCATATTGAATCGAATTGGGATTTAACAGCACCTTAAAAACCAATTCAAATGCAATAGGATAAAAATACATTCAGCATAGAAACACCAATGAATTCTATATCTCTAATTTTCCTGCTCTTACCAACATAACACTTATTAAACAATAAGCCAAAGTATTAGCTCCATCAGTACTTAAAATACATTTGCCTCTTCTGTTCTCAGCCTACAGTACCGAAAGTACGATCTCAGAAACAAGCTCTAAGCCACGCACGTTCACCAAATTAGTGTCAATTGCTGTGGAATAACTAATTACTAACGTCAAGAGCTACTGTAGCCAAGAACATAATATGTAATCGTTAAGAGTTTTTAATACAGAAAAAATTATGCATTCATGCATGCTATCTTCTATTTAATTAATTGTCTTATTGCCTTTCACTTTACTAGTCTTGTAACATTAGAACAGTTGAAATCAAGAGTTGATATATACTATGAATTTATACTCTTTTACTTGACACACAGGTATTAAAATATATTTAATAACTATTTTACTAGCTATGATGACAATGAAACTTTTTCCTATTCTATTCCTATAAGTAAAGTTCTTTAGAAATCAAGCTTACAGTTTCATATTAAAAGAAAAAAAAATGTCATTAAACTGATTTGGATTAGTTGAAATTGTCATATCACTCAATAATCTGGGGCCTTTGCCAACGCTGTAGTTCTTGGTTAACCCTTAGAAAACTTTGAAAAATGGTAACTATGGCGTTTACCATTACGTACCATATTACCATGAATCTATTCTCTAAGGTCACTTACACACCACCATAACCCCACATCATCTCACCTAAATGTTGGCACAAACATTTATGACAGGCCTATGGCTCCTATAAATGTTCATGCTTAAATGTGATCTTTATGCTTACAAATTACATTATTCTGTAAGTGGCCAATGCAAATGTCAGCCCAACCTAAGGCCTGTCCATGCTCCACCCATGTGAATGACCCCTAACAATTAAACACCATACAAATTGAGCACATAATTATAGAATAATGTCTAGGTGTGATGCTGCCATTTATTTATTGGGATTTATTAACTGCCTTTATAAAGTGATTCACCTAAGGCAGTATACAGCAGGTAAAGTTTAACATAAAATTTACAATTATGCTAACAGCACAACAATAGTAAAAATGGCAAAATATAAACATGAATACAGGGGTCCTTTTATTAAGGTGTGCTGAAAAAATGGGCTGCACTAGTGTAGGTGCGTGTTTTGGGCATGCGCAGATCCATTTTTCAGCATGCCTGTAAAAATAGGCCTTAAAAATTTTTTTACCAAAAATGGATGTGCGGCAAAATAAAAATTGGCACGTGTCCATTTTGGGTCTGAGACCTTACCACCAGCCATTGACTTAGCGGCAAGGTCTCTCGCATTAACATAGTAACATAGTAGATGACGGCAGAAAAAGACCTGCACGGTCCATCCAGTCTGCCCAACAAGATAAACTCACATGTGCTACTTTTTGTGTATACCTTACCTTGATTTGTACCTGTCCTTTTCAGGGCACAGACCGTATAAGTCTGCCCAGCACCATCTCTGCCTCCCGCCACCGGCTCTGCCACCCAATCTCGGCTAAGTTCCTTAGGATCCATTCCTTCTGAACAGGATTCCTTTATGTTTATCCCACGCATGTTTGAATTCCGTTACCGTTTTCGTTTCCACCACCTCCCGCGGGAGGGCATTCCAAGCATCCACTACTCTCTCCGTGGAAAAATACTTCCTGACATTTTTCTTGAGTCTGCCCCCCTTCAATCTCATTTCATGTCCTCTCGTTCTACTGCCTTCGCATCTCCGGAAAAGGTTCATTTGCAGATTAATACCTTTCAAATATTTGAACGTCTGTATCATATCACCCCTGTTTCTCCTTTCCTCCAGAGTATACATGTTCAGGTCCGCAAGTCTGTCCTCATACGTCTTGTAAAGCAAATCCCATACCATTCTCGTAGCTTTTCTTTGCACCGCTTCATCCTTAACAAGATACGGCCTCCAAAACTGAACACAATAATCCAGGTGAGGCCTCACCAATGACTTATACAGGGGTATCAACACCCCCTTTCTTCTGCTGGTCACACCTCTCTATATACAGCCTAACAACCTTCTAGCTATGGCCACCGCCTTGTCACACTGTTTCGTCGCCTTCAAAATCCTCAGATACTATCACCCCAAGATCCCTTTCCCCATTCGTACCTATCAGACTCTCCCCGCCTAACACATACGTCTCCCGTGGATTTCTACTCCCTAAGTGCATCACTTTGCATTTCTTCGCATTGAATTTTAATTGCCAAACCTTAGACCATTCTTCTAGCTTCCGTAGGTCCTTTTTCATGTTTTCCACTCCCTCCGGGGTGTCCACTCTGTTACAGATCTTAGTATCATCTGCAAATAGGCAAACTTTACCTTCTAACCCTTCGACAATGTCACTCACAAATATATTGAACAGAATCGGCCCCAGCACCGATCCCTGAGGCACTCCACTACTCACCTTTCCCTCCTCCGAGCGAATTCCATTCACCACCACCCTCTGGCGTCTGTCCGTCAACCAGTTCCTAATCCAGTTCACCACTTCCGGTCCTATCTTCAGCCCATCCAATTTATTTAAGAGCCTCCTGTGGGGAACCGTGTCAAAAGCTTTGCTGAAATCTAAGTAGATTACGTCCATAGCTTGTCCCTGATTCAATTCTCCTGTCACCCAATCAAAGAATTCAATGATTGGCATGATTTCCCTTCGGTAAAACCATGTTGTCTCAGATCTTGCAACTTATTGGCTTCCAGGAAATTCACTATCCTTTCCTTCAGCATCACTTCCATTACTTTTCCAATAACCGAAGTGAGGCTTACCGGCCTGTAGTTTCCAGCTTCTTCCCTATCACCACTTTTGTGAAGAGGGACCACCTCTGCCGTTCTCCAATCTCTCGGAACATCTCCCGTCTGCAAGGATATATTAAACAAATCTTTAAGAGGACCCGCCAGAACCTCTCTGAGCTCCCTCAATATCCTGGGGTGGATCCCATCCGGTCCCATGGCTTTGTCCACCTTTAGCTTTTCAAGTTGTTCATACACACTCTCTTCCATGAACGGTGCTCTATCCACTTCAATCTCATTTGTACTTTTTCCAGTCCATCTCCAGGATTTTCTTCTGTGAAAACAGAAGTATCTATTTAGCAAATTTGCTTTTTCTTCATCATTATCCACATAGCGGTTCGCAGTATCTTTTAGTCTCACAATTCCCTTTTTAGTCATTCTCCTTTCACTAATATACCTGAAGAAAATTTTGCCACCCCTCCTTACATTTCTAGCCATTTGTTCTTCCGTTTGCGCTTTCGCCAGACGTAACTCTCTCTTGGCTTCTTTCAGTTTCATCCGGTATTCCTCCTCGTGTTCCTTTTCTTGAGTTTTTTGTATTTCTGGAATGCTAACTCTTTAGCCTTTATTTTCTCAGCCACTTGCTTGGAGAACCATATCGGTTTCCTTTTTCTCTTGCTTTTATTTACTTTCCTTACATAAAGGTTTGTGGCCCTATTTATAGCTTCTTTCAGCCTGGACCACTGTCCTTCCACTTCTTGTATTTCCTCCCATCCCATCAGCTCCTTCCTCAGGTATTCCCCCATTTTACTAAAGTCAGCATGCTTGAAATCCAGGACTTTGAGTTTTGAGTGGCCACCCTCCTCTTCAGCCGTCATATCAAACCAAACCGTTTGATGGTCATTGCTGCCCAGGTGTGCACCCACTCGGACATTTGACACATTATCCCCATTTGTGAGTACCAGATCTAGCGTCGCTCCCTCCCTCATGGGTTCTGTCACCATTTGTCTGAGCAAAGCACTTTGAAAAGCATCCACGATCTCTCTACTTCTTTCCGATTCTGCAGACGGAACCTTCCAATCTACATCCGGCAGATTGAAATCTCCCAACAACAGCACCTCTTTTTTCTTCTCCAAGTTTTGAATATCAGCGATTAGATCTTTATCTAGTTCCTCAAATTGTGTCGGGGGTCTGTAGACAACACCCATGTGGACAGAAGTTCTATCCTCTCTTTTTAAGGTGATCCATATCGCTTCTTCCTTTCCCCAGTTCCCTGTCATTACAGTCGCTGTGATATCATTTCTCACATACAGAGCTACTCTTCCACCTTTACACCCCCTCTATCCTTCCTAAAAAGATTATAGCCTGGTATGTTTTGTCAGCAAGCACCTCTCTGTGCTGTCCACGCTTGACCTGCACCTCTCCGTGCTGTCTGTCTTCACCCACACAATTGGGGCTAATCCACCTTCTAAAAGGAACTGCTTCTGCTCACTTGCAAAAAGTAATTATTCACAGTACCAAATTTATCCTGCAGAGTACTTTATTACACCACGGTACCAGTGGGAAAAACAGTATGTTCACTGTACCGCAGCTGCTGGTCTCCGTGCACTTTGCTGCACTTTTCAAACACACCAAACAAACAACAGTTCAGTCTTAGAATTAGCAAAAGACTTGGGAAAACCTGTGGTTCAGTCTATTCCTCCGCTCCTCTCTGCTACGGCCTAGGAGTTAGAGGCATTTTCACCACCCTCATTTGCCAGACACCAACACTCTGACAACCTCCCACAAATGTTCAGACTGACCTCCTTCAGGTAATTAATTCCCACAGTTCCAGGAAGCCAGACCGCATCTAGGCATTGTCACTTAGCGGCCTCAAATCTCTGGCTTCTCTCTGCAGTCTCTTCCTTTTCCATCTCCCTTTGTCCTGAGCAAAAGAACTCCATTTGCTCTACCTCAGCCTCCTTCATGACATTTTCACTTTTCTCCCCTAGTTCAATCTCCTCCCATTCCATGGAGTCTTCCCCCACCCTCTCTCCCAGGTGCTGCTCCTCCACCTGATTATCCTCCATCTCCCAATCACCTCCTGACTTTACTACCTGCTTGGAGTTGTAGTGCTGTTTCTCTTGTTCCCTCCTCCCTTGCCAGTGCTGCTGGGTTCTGTAGTTCTCTTCCCTTCTTGCAAGTCTCCTACCCCCTTTTCCCGTCAGAAAGTGCTCTTCCTTTCTTGGCTTACTGCCCCTGTCAGCTCTTCTCTGCCTTCCTTCTACCTCCTCCTTACATACCCCCCCGCTTAAGAATCTTTTACCCTCCCGGGGTTTGACTCCTTCCTCCTCCTGACTGGCCATTCGGGACAAAATATCTACAATCCCTAACAGCTTTCCCGCCCGATGCTCCACCCGAAACTGAAAGGGTTGCAAGGCCAGGTACCAACGCATAAGTCTGGCATTAGCATTCTTCATCTGCATTAACCATTTCAGGGGGGCATGATCCGTAATGAGCCTAAAGGGACGTCCCTCTAAGTAGTATTGGCACATTTGTTTGGCCCACTTAATGGCCAGACACTCCCTCTCAATTGTGGCATACCCTTTTTCATGAGGAAGGAGTTTACGGCTCAAATATAACACCGGATGCTCCTCCCCGTCAGGAATCTGAGAAAGCACTGCCCCCAACCACACCCCTGAGGCATCAGTTTGCAGAATGAAAGGTTTTTCCCATTCCACCGCCTTCAACACCGGCTCCTCACATAGCGCTAAACGCAAACACTGAAAGGCTCTCTCCTCCTCCTCCCCCCATTTCAACTGATTTGGCCGATTCCCTTTTAACATGTTAGTTAAAGGCTCTGCTAGCGAGGCGAAATGAGGAATGAACCTGCGGTAATACCCGACTAGACCAAGAAAACTTCTAAGCCCTTTTTTAGTAGCTGGATATGAAAATTCCATAATGCTTTGTACTTTATCCAGCAAGGGTCTCACCTGTCCACCCCCCACCTTATAACCCAGATATTTTACCGCATGCTGTGCGAAGTGACATTTCTGGGGATTAAGTGTGAGCCCCGCATCCCGAAAAGCCGCTAACACCTTTCTGACCTGCCTCATGTGCGTAGCCCAATCCTCACTATGGATGATGACATCATCTAAATAGGCTGCAGCATAACTCTGATGAGGACGTAGAATCCTATCTAACAAACGCTGGCAGGAAGCTGCTGCAGAATTCAACCCAAACGGCATCCTCTTAAACTGAAAGAGCCCCAGGGGAGTAGAAAATGCCGTCTTGGGTCGAGCCTCCGCAGATAACGGAATCTGCCAATATCCCTTGGTCAAGTCCAGCGTAGAAAGGTACTGTGCCGAACCCAACCTATCCAACAACTCCTCAATGTGCGGCATAGGATAGGCATCCGGAAAAGACAGGGCATTAACCTGGCGGAAATCAATGCAAAACCGCCAGGTATCATCCCTCTTCGGCACCAGCACCACCGGACTTGACCAAGGGCTACATGACTCCTCAATTATGCCATACTCCAACATTTCCTTCACCTGTCTCACCACCTCTTGTTGTTTAACTGGGGACAGCCTATAGGGCCTCTGCCTAACCACCCGGCGGGGCTCTGTAACAATCTCATGCACCATCAAATGCGTCTCCCCCAGGCAGGGCGTAAGGACATCCTGGAATTCTTCCAGGAGTGCCCTAAGTTCCTGCTGCTGACCTTCCTTCAATTCTCCAGCAATCTGAGGTTTCAGAGACTTAAAAATGTCCGAGATCTGAGGCCCCAGATCCTCCTCCTCCCACTCCTTAGTCCCTACCCACATCACCTTCCTCTCTCTCCACAACTTCAACACATTAACGTGATATGTTTGCTTTCTCCCCCTCTCATTCATCACCTCATACGTAACTGGCCCCAATTTCCTAGTAATCACCACCGGTCCCCTCCACCTACTTTCAAATTTATGAGGGGCATCCGCTATCATTATTATGACCTTCTCCCCTTCTTCAAACCCTCTCTCTTTCCCTCCCCGATCATAATATGATTTCTGGTATTCTTGACTCTTACCCAATCTATCCCGAGTGTAGCCCCCCAACCGTTGCAACCTACCCTTCAGGTCAAAAAGATAAGAGACCACAGTGCAGTCTCCTTTATCCGGTGGCACCCATTGCTCTTTCAAAATATCCAAAATCCCCTGAGGAGCCCTCCCATACATTAATTCAAAAGGAGAAACTCCTAATGAGGCTTGAACACTCTCCCTACAAGTGTATAAGACAAACGGCAGGAGGCGATCCCACTCATCTATACAGCCCCCCAACCCCCTTCGCAAGAGAGTCTTAAGAGTCTTATTAAATCTCTCTACCAGACCATTGGTCTGAGGATGGTAAGCCGCAGTACGAATGTGGGAAATACCAAAAGCCTCCCATACTTGCGTCAATGTACGAGAGAGGAAATTAGTGCCTCTATCTGTAAGCACTTCTCGAGGAAACCCCACTGTACAAAAAATATGAATAAGCTCAGCGGCAATCGCCTTGGCTGATACAGTACGCAGGGGCACAGCCCAAGGGAAACGAGTGGCCATATCTAACACCACCAAAATATAGACAAAACCCCTCCGGGACTTGAGAAGCGGTCCTACAATATCCATAGCCAGCCGGCCTAACGGGACCCCAGTGCGCGGCAAGGGACATAAAGGCGCCCGCTCCGGCCCCCTCTCCGCTACCTTCTGACAGAGTCCACAGGAATTGCAATACCCCTCCACTTCCTTATAAACCCCTGGCCAATAGAACCGTCTTAAAACCTGGTCCAGAGTACCCTGTGTTGCCTTATACCCCCCCAGAGGATTATCATGAGCTAATCTCATTATCAGGCTACGAAACCCCTTTGGTATCACCAACTGTTTCTGACCCCACTTCCCTGCTGTCGAGTTAACTCTAAATAGCAGCCCCCTCTCCACCACAAAGTGCGGGAAGGAGCCCCCCTCACCTTCCCGGGCCCTACCCCAGGCATATTGCAAAGTACCATCAGATTCCTGCTCCCTCGGGAAAGATGGAAACTGCTCTAAGAGCTCCCCCGGGTCCCTTGGAAAATCTCCTTCCCCCTCGACTTCTGTCATAGCCTGCCTTCTTCTCCATTGAGCTCCTTTTTTTTGTCGGCCCCCTTTCCTACTTTTCCCCGGAGTACCTAAAATCTCCGGATGAAAGGGGAAAACCTGATCCAAAGGGAGAACCTCCCCACCCTCCTGCTGAGCTTGACTCTGAGCCCGGGTAGTTACAAAGGCTTTTCCCCCCTTTACATATTGGGAAAACGGAGCCCAGTCCCTCCCCAGTATCAGGTCCTGAGGCAGCCGAGGAAGCACCGCTGCTAATATCCGGTGTGCCCCCATAGGCCCTTTTATGGTCACCCAATGTAAAGGGTATCTTGTACTAGCCCCATGAATACATTGAATAGCTACCTCACCAGAACTAGCCCCTCCCTGTTCGTTCTTTCCCTTACTTATACAGGACCATAACCTCCTCGAAAGCATAGATTGATCAGCTCCCGAGTCTAATAGGGCCTCCACCTTCAACCCCCTCACCTCCACGACCTGAGAAAAGGGATGTGTAACCTGCTTGTAAAAGTGAGAAGTAAAGCCCTCTTTGGCCCTACAATCTTTCCTTAAGTGTCCTTTACGCCCACACCTGTAGCAAATCCGATCCCCGGCATACCCCAAGACCTCCACTCTCCTTTCTCCCTTACTAGCCGGTACAGTCCTTGCCTGCAGAGGCCTAGACCCTGTTACAGAGCTTTCTTTCGCTGCCAGTACCCCCCTCCCACCCGCATGCTGAGACTCTAGAAAGCATTCCATACTTTTAACTGCTTCATCCAAGGTCCCACATCCCCGCCTAATCAAATCCCTTTTTAATTCTTCCGGTAAGGCCTCCAGAAACTGCTCCAACACCACCTCTAACATTAATTGTGTCACTGAGCTTTTTTCTGGTTCTAACCACTTGGTGGCCAAATCCAGTAATTTCTTGGCCAAAGCCCTGGGCGTCTCCCCCTCCGCCCACCTCCATTCTCTAAATTTCCTTCGGTAGGACTGCTTACTTAGCCCGTACCTGTCCAGAATAGCCCGTTTAAGCTTAGCATAATCTGCAATCTCAACAGCCGGGAGACTGCGAATAGCCGCCAAAGCCTCCCCGGACAACGCCGGGGCCAGTCTCATAATCCATTGCTCCCCTGGCCAGGCTGCAGCCACCGCTACCCGTTCAAATGCCCCCAGGTAATCCTCAATGTCGTCCTTATCAGACAGCTTACCCCAGGGAAACCAGTTCATCCCCATCATGCCTCCTGGCAAAGGTCCTCCTCCAGTTGCAGCTCCCTCTGGCACCGTCGGCCCAGCCTGTACCCGTGCTCCTCCTTTCAACAACTCCTGACAAAGTTCCAGAAGCGGCTGTTGCTGAGCCCTCGAAGCGGCCAAGGAGTCCTCCATCAGTTTGTGCGCCAGTTCCTGTTGTTTTTGGAATTGATGGGCCATGAAGGAAAACATCTCCTTTGGATCCATTGTGACCGGCCTTCTTCTCACCTAGACAAACCCAAAGAAAAACAACATCCAAGTGCAGCTGCTTTCATAGGTTTGCCCCCCTGTGGCACCACACATGCATAAGCAAAATCCCTCCCCGGTCCTACTATATACTGACCGGATAGCCAAGGATTTTGCGCCTTTGTCAGCGTTGGCCCCCTCGACGGGCTTCCGGAACCTCCAGGACACCACCACCTCGTTCTGGCAACTCGACTGGCCTGTTTGTGGAACCCCCTCCGCTCCCTTGAGGCCTCTCCTCACCCACGTGGAAGTTCACTGTATATCCCACCACTGCCACCAAATGTCAGCAAGCACCTCTTCGTGCTGTCCGCGCTTGACCTGCACCTCTCCGTGCTGTCTGTCTTCACCCACACAATTGGGGCTAATCCACCTCCTAAAAGGAACTGCTTCTGCTCACTTGCAAAAAGTAATTATTCACAGTACCAAATTTATCCTGCAGAGTACTTTATTACACCACGGTACCAGTGGGAAAAACAGTATGTTCACTGTACCGCAGCTGCTGGTCTTCGTGCACTTTACTGCACTTTTCAAACACACCAAACAAACAACAGTTCAGTCTTAGAATTAGCAAAAGACTTGGGAAAACCTGTGGTTCAGTCTATTCCTCCGCTCCTCTCTGCTACGGCCTAGGAGTTAGAGGCATTTTCACCACCCTCATTTGCCAGACACCAACACTCTGACAACTTCCCACAAATGTTCAGACTGACCTCCTTCAGGTAATTAATTCCCACAGTTCCAGGAAGCCAGACCGCATCTAGGCATTGTCACTTAGCGGCCTCAAATCTCTGGCTTCTCTCTGCAGTCTCTTCCTTTTCCATCTCCCTTTGTCCTGAGCAAAAGAACTCCATTTGCTCTACCTCAGCCTCCTTCATGACATTTTCACTTTTCTCCCCTAGTTCAATCTCCTCCCATTCCATGGAGTCTTCCCCCACCCTCTCTCCCAGGTGCTGCTCCTCCACCTGATTATCCTCCATCTCCCAATCACCTCCTGACTTTACTACCTGCTTGGAGTTGTAGTGCTGTTTCTCTTGTTCCCTCCTCCCTTGCCAGTGCTGCTGGGTTCTGTAGTTCTCTTCCCTTCTTGCAAGTCTCCTACCCCCTTTTCCCGTCAGAAAGTGCTCTTCCTTTCTTGGCTTACTGCCCCTGTCAGCTCTTCTCTGCCTTCCTTCTACCTCCTCCTTACAGTTTGCATCCCATTCATGGGAACCATTGAGCCATATCTCTGTGATTTCAACTATGTCCAAGTCTGCCTCTAACATCAGGGCTTGAAGGTCATGAACTTTATTGCTTAGACTGCGAGCAAATTAACCGTGTGGTAATCGCCTACTTGCGTCAAGTCGGAGTTACCGCCTGATTTTCGCCATGCGCCAGAAAGTAATATATATTTTCTGGTGCGCGTAGTGGATGCGCGTCTAAAATGAAATTACCGCACGGGCCACGCGGTAGCCGGGTGGTAACTCCAAATTGATGGGCCCCACAATGAGGTAAACTTGAGTACAGCAAATTAAAACCTAATAATAGGACTACCATGAAACAGAATAAAAAATATACACATTTAACAACAGTGAAATTCAAATAGTAGAGCTATAATACGGTCAACATAATGCTGAAAAAATTTAATCATAATAATGAAACATTTAATAAGCACACATTAGAACAGATAAGTGTATTTATATAAGTGTATTACCAGCTAATTCATTGTCAGTTAAGTGTGATATTCAGCCCTTGACTGACTATGGTTACTGTACACACCCTGCTGTTTAGTAAGCCATGCTAGCAACTGCCGCACGTCAATGCAGACATAGCCTATTCAAAGTGAATGGGCTGTGTTGGCAATAGCGCACAGCAGCACCTAGTGCGGCGTGAAGGGGCATAATCAAACATCGCCGGCCAAATAGTTCGCCGGTGATCTATTGTGGAGGCGGCGCTACAGCTGGCCGGAAACGTATTATCGAAAAAGATGGCCGGCCATCTTTTTTTTCGATAATACGGTTTAGCCCTGCCAAATGCCAGAGTTCGCTTGGTTTGAGATCGCTGCTTTTGTTTTTCAGTGATAATGGGAAAAAATGCCAGCCATCTGAAACCCGGCGAAATCCAAGGCATTTGGTAGTGGGAGGAGCCAGCATTTGTAGTGCACTGGTCCCCCTCACATGCCAGGACACCAATTGGGCACCCTAGGGGGCACTTCTAAAACTTAAACAAATACAAACAAACCTCCCAGGTGTATAGCTCCCTTCCCTTGGGTGCTGAGCCCCCCAAATCCCCCCCAAACCCACTCCCCACAACTGTACACCATTACCATTGCCCTAAGGGGTGAAGGGGGCACCTACATGTCGGTGCAATGGGTTTTGGGGCGGTTTGGAGGGCTCAACACTTACCACCACAAGTGTAACAGGTAGAGGGGAATGGGCCTGGGTCTGCCTGCCTGAAGTGCACTGCACCCATTAAAAACGGTTCCGGGGACTTGCATACTGCTGTCAGGGAGCTGGGTATGACATTTGAGGCTGGCATACAAGCTGGCAAAAAAGGTTTTTATTTTTATTTTTTTAGTGTGGGAGGGGGTTGGTGACCACTGGGGGACTAAGGGGAAGTCATCCTCCATTCCCTGCACTGGTCATCTGGTCAGTTGGGGCACCTTTTTGAGGCTTGGTCGTGAAAATAAAAGGACCAAGTAAACCCGATGAAATACTGCTTAGCACCACTTTTTTTTCCCATTATCCGTGAAAGCCGGCCATCTGGTAGCCATGCCCATGCCTGCCCATGTCCCGCCTTCGCTAAGCCGCCGACACGTCCCCTTGAACTTTCGCTGGCGAGGCGACGGGAAAGCGGCGATGTTGTAAAAAACGCCACTTTCGATTATACCGATTTCGCCGCTTTTGAGAGATCACCGGCCATCTCTCGATTTATGTCAGGAAATAGCCGGCGATCACTTTAGAAAATAAGCCTGTTAGTAAACAGAGAGGGAAGATATAACTTACTTTTATGTAGCCCTATATATATAATTAACCTGGCTGGTTAAGTGCTGAATATCCGGCCAAGTGTCGACTCTGCCCCCGGAACACCCCTGAAATAGCTAGGTTTTAAATCAGTGCTAACTGGTTATTTTCAGCAGCACAAACCAGTTAAGTGCTGCTGAAAATTAGTGTTTAGCTCTGAATAGCCAATTTATTTATTTATTTAGGTCATTTATACCCCGCCTTTTGCCGCAGTTTAGCAGCCCCAAAGCGGCTTACAATGAACCAATGAAATAATTACAATGAAAATTGAGAGGGTAGAAGGAACAGAGAAAGGAAGGAAGGGAAGGGAATATAAATACAATCGTAAAACAAATAAGTAAGTAGGCAGGGAAATGAAAGCAAAAAAGAGGAGGAAGGAAGGAAAAGTACAAAATGTATTTATTTATTTATTGCATTTGTACCCCACATTATCCCACCTATTTGCAGGCTCAATGTGGCTTACATAATCTTGACTCGCCGAGACTCATTAAGGCAGGTGAACAGAACAGCAAAGCCGAGAAGGTAGTGACAGATGCCTGAAACAAGCATTTCTGGCTGGTTAAATCAGTTTGGGGCTCATTTTTGAAAGAGAAAAACATCCAAGAAGTGTCATAAAGTACCATTTGGATGGATTTTTAATCTAAGGGGACCTTTTACAAAGCGGCGGTAAGCCCAACGTGGGCTTATCACTCGCTAAAAAGGAAGTACCGCCAGGCTACTAAAGCAGTCCAGCAGTAGTTCCCACTCCTGGCATAACGTCATATCCAGTGCTACAAAAATATTTTTATTTCTGTAGAGCCGGTGTGTACCTGGCGGTAATCGGGTTAGTGTGGGAGCCCTTGCTGCCACCTCAATGACCATTTCCTGAAGAAAATAAAGACCTACCTTTTCCCGCTGCAGTAAAAGGGGGCCTCAGCACGCGTCAAAAACATGAACTGACGCCAGTGCACGACCTCTTTTGCTGCAGCTTGATAACAGGGGTCCTAAATGTCCAAATTGGTATTTTCAAAACCTATTTTGCAGATGTTTTTTCTATGTCTTTCATCTGCAATGCATCCAAATTACAAGGGGGCATGTCATGGATGTTTCAGAGGTGGGAATAGGGTGCGCTTAGAGCATGCCTAACGCTTGGACAATAATGGAACAAAATGAAAACCTCTAGGGTAAAAACTTCAACATTTTGGTCTAGATCTGGTTTTATAATGAATAAGGCATAAAAAAAAAGTTGCCCTAAATGACCAGATGACAACTGGAGAAAAATCAAGAATGAACCTTCCTTACTCCCCCAGTAGTCGCTGACCCCCTCCCACCCCAATAAATTGTGAATAAAAATGGTATTTAGCTTAAAATTAGGTATTGTAAACAATAAATGGAACAAAAAATAATATAAATGTTTTAACTGCTAAACAAAAGCTATAAATTATACAAATATTAGTGTTTAAGAAGTGCTCAGTTCACACGTCAGTCATAAATATAGTGACTGGCTGAGAAGAGAACCATCATTGCACTGCTTGCATTCTCATAGGTGCAGGCTTTATATAGCTACTCCACTATATCAAAGTAAAGCATTCTGCCTTTAACTTATATATCCATACTGCACCTTTATACTCCTAAGATAGGCAACAGTACATGTGCTAAAATAATACCCAAAATATATGAATATACAAAAATGATATCTGTGTAAGCAAAAGTAAGTCTGAAAATAAGTCCAAAAATAAGTCCAAACAATAAAGCTGCACAAATCACTGTATTATATCTGAAAAATCCTGTCAGGTTTTTAGGATTTACCCAATGAATATACATGAGATCTATTTGCATGTAATGCCTCTATTGTACGCATATTTATTGTGGAAATCCTGAAAACCTGACATGGCAAGGGTCAAGGTTGGATACCTCTGGTTTAAACCAGGCTTACGTTGGGGTTGGGGGTGGGGGTGGGGGTGGGGGTGGGGGTGGGAAGGTCACATGATCTGTTATTTGAGAAAATGGAATACAATTATTTTGATGGCAAATCTCTCTTGTCGTCCCCCTTCTCCTCCACTGCTAACTCCAGGCTTCGTTCCTTTTCTCTTGAGGCACCTTATGCCTGGAATAAACTTCCTAAGCCTGTACGTCTAGTTCCATCTCTACCTGTTTTCAAATCTATGCTGAAAACCCACCTTTTCACTACTGCTTTTGCCTCCTAGCCACTACTCATTTGCCTCCCCTCCGTTCCTTCTCACCCAGTACTTCCCTCGCCCTTAATTGTTTTGTCTGTCTGTGTTATTTTAGATTGTAAGCTCTATTGAGCAGGGACTGTCTCTCTGTGTTAGGTGTTCAGTGCTGCGTGCGTCTGGTAGCGCTATACAAATGCTAATAATAATAATAAAAATCTTGAATCTTTCATTGAGAACGCTGCAAATGCAAGCAGGTTACTAATCAACGCAAACGGAGCTTGTCCATGCTCAGTCCAGAATCTTCACCTAAAAACAGTTAGTTCGAAGAAGCAACAGCTTCAACAAGTACCAGTGTTGAATTCCCTCAACCCAAGCTCAGTTTTGAAAACGTTCATCAGGAGGAAACAACTAAGAAATAAATAAAAAGTAAGCCAAAACAAAACACCAACACCCCCTATTAATATAACTCATAATAGCAAAACATAAATACTATTAAAAAACAAGCAGAATCACAATGACATTGCCCAACTGCCACAAAACACCTAGTTTAAATGCTTGGATTCAAATTAATGACATCACTCACGCGTGGCGCCTACCATTGAAATTAAAATGTCTAGCAGATAGATCTATTCAACTTCTTTATTTATTTATTTAAGCCCTTAGGACTAACTATTTGCATAGTTTATAGTTTTTGTTTAGCAGTTTTTTGTTCAATTTATTGTTTACAATACCTAATTTTAAGCTCAGTATTAGAGAGGTATCACTGATTTATTATTATTTCTCCAGTGTGTTTTGTATTCACCAGCTTCTATGACAGCCTCAGATATTATAGCCAGGTCCATGCAGGTCCCTGGAGTGCTGTATTGGTGTGAGGTGCACTGTAGACAGATGGATCCAGGCTCATACCTCCCCCTACCTTGTTACACTTGTGATAGAAACTGTGAGCCCTCCAAAACTGACCAAAAACCCACTGTACCCACATATAGGTGCCCCCTCCACCTATAAGGGCTACTGTAGTGCTGTAGAGTTGGGGTAGTGGGTTTTTGGGTAGGTTTTGGAGGGTTCAACAGATAAGATAAGGCAGCAATGGTGAGATGTGTACCTGGGAGCATGTATATGGAGTCTATAGCAGTGCCCCATAGGGTGCCCCATTGCTATCCTGGGATGTCAGGGGGACTAGTCTACTAAAAATGCTGGCTCCTCCTACATCCAAAAGACTTGATTTTCTACGTTTTTCACTTTACAGTTTTTTTAATGGTCTGAAATAATAAATGCATAGAGCACAAAACCTTGTTAAAAATAGTATTTTAAGAAAAAAAAGGATAGACATTTTGCGGTTTCAAAATGGACATATTTACTATTTGGATTTTGGATGTTTACCCCCAGGATTCTATATATGGTGCCTTAATTTCTGAACAGAAATCGAAGCATATTTTATAACAATGCGTGTAACTTAATTGGTTAACTAACTAATCAGTGCTGTTAATTGGATGTTAACAAGAAAATATCAGCACTAATTAGCATTAAGATTTACTTGCACAATTTGCTAACCATATTTTGTAAAGTGGTGTACATAAATTTTAAGACGCGTAGTTGAAAAGTGGGCATGGTATGGAGGTGGAATGGTGGGTGGGTTGTGGGTTTTTCTAAAACCTATACTCATTTTCATAGAATGTATCCATTCTGTGCCTATTTTACATGTTGGCATTTACACCAAGTTTTATTTGGCGTAATTGATCGCAACTAAATTTAGTCACGTGGGGCAGTACTCAGTGTAATCTATAATGTACATGTAAATTAAAGTGTATTTTATAGAATACACTTTGATTTCCATGCAGAAATTGAGACACAATATATAGAATCTAGCCCTTAGTACAAAACGTCCATAGTCCAACTTACACGTCATATCAAAAATGCCTCTCCAGAAATATTAACCCCAATGGGAATAAATCATGACTCCTCATACTATACTCACAATCTGCCCATTTGCTGCCCGATCAGCATGGGGTTAGCGCTGGAGCCCTTACCATCTAGTTAATAGGTGGCAGTAAGGGCTCGTGTGCTAATGGTCACACACTAATTGGGGAATTAGTACGTGGCCATGAATGGAAAAATAGAAATTGCAGCTATTTTACTGCTGCGCTAAAAGTGGCCTCAGCTCACAGAAAACCAATGGTCTAAAAAGAGCACAGGCTACTTTTTAGTGTGGCTTAGAAAAAGGGGCCCCATGTGTCTATATTTTATAAAATACAATTATTTGCCCTGGATCTGTGCACACTATGACCCTGGGAATGCCTATGTAGAGATATTATAAAGGAAGGTAAAATCTTGAGCTATGTTTCTCTTTATGCATTATGCATATCAGTGTGTAACTGAAGAAAACAACTTTAGTAAATAGGTCTCTCAATGCATTGAGGACATTTGTAAAATCAATAGACCAATCTGTATTTTATTGTTATGGAGCATAAAGAGGGTGCATTGTTCATTTCAGTTAAGAGAGTCATCAAATCTATTAATATAGCATAACATTACCAAGAAGAGAATACAGCAAACAGTATAAACAAAATATTTCAGAGATGCATGCAGATAATGTGGGGGGGGGGGGGGGGGGGGGGGAGGTTGTTGCTTGGCTGGTAAGAACTTTTTTGAGACCTTTTACAAAGCTGTGGTAAGCATTAATGTGCACTAGCTGCAGAAGAAAATGACACACTGAAGCGTTCCACAGTAATTTTGCCATGTATGCATTCTACCCACAAGCCAAAAAATAAAATTTATTTTTGGCGCAGGGGGCATACAAGGATAGAGAGTGGGTGTGTTCTGGACTAATCAGTTAGTGCAGCCACACTGCCATACATTTACCTATTAGCATGTGCTAAGGGGTAGCAATAAGGAATCATGAGCTAATCTGTTTTGAAGACCAGAAGTTAATAGCAAAACTAGCACATGGCCATTGTCTCCAAGCTTTAGGCGCACCATATCACTTGGACATGTATTTATTCATTTATTTGTTGCATTTGTATCCCACATTTTCCCACCTATTTGTAGGCTCCATGTGGCTTACGTGGTACCGTGAGGTGATCACCTTTCCGGTATGACAAATACAGAGTGATATTATCTACTATAATAAAACGCACCCTCAACGTTCTGAGGACACTGACGTCACTGAAGTCACTCAGACTCCCAGAACGGTTCGTGGATTCATGGTGGTGAAGCCACCCCACTGACCCGTGCCCCGCCCTCACGTCAAACGTCATGATGTCGAGGGCGGAAAAAAAAAGTTAACTAAAGAAACGGATCGCACCCACCCGCGGAAAGGGAAACCACCTCCAAAGCTCCGGAATCCAAATGACTCCGGAGACCACTGTTCCGACATTCAACACCCCCCCCCCACCCGCGCACCAAAGCTCAAAAAGTAGAAGCCCCGCCCACAGAATGGTAGACCCGACCCCCCCCCCAAAGCTGCAGGTCAAAAGAAGGAGGTCCAACACCCCCCCGCAACAACCCCCTCCTAAGCTACCCACCTTTGCGTTGTTTTGCCGGCGGGGGAGCCGAAACCCCGCCAGCACAAGTCCTGTCTGCTGACTATGGCGTCATCTTCGGCTTTGCTAGCCTCTGCAGGCAGGGCTTCTGTGCGTCTGATGTCCTGCACGAGCAGGACGTCAGACGCACAGAACCCCGCCCTGCACAGGCTAGCAACTCCGAAAATCGCTGGAGTCAGACTCAAGTCAGCACACACAACACAGGACTTCTGCTGGCGGGATTTTGGGTCCCCCGCCAGCAAAACTACATGACGGTGGGTGTGATGGCCACGGTGGGTGAGATGGCGGCGGGCGGGTGCATCGCCGTGGGTGGGATGGCGGTAGGAGGGGGGGCATCGCACGGAGGAGGCGCTTCATTCCTTCTTCATAAAAGCTGGATCCTCCCCCCCAAAAACTGAACCATACAACACACACACACACACTCTCTTCTGGCAGCTCTTCCTCACACCCCCCCCCCCCCCCCACACACACACTTACTCACTCACTCTCATTTGGCCACACTTCCTCAACGCGACCCCCCAACACATACACATTCTCTTTTGCCAGCGCTTCCTGAAACCCCTGCCTCCCCCCCCCCCACTCACTCACCTGGCTGTGGTTCCTGACCCCCCCCCCACACACACACATTCACTTTCATTTGCCCACACTTCCTCAATGCCCCCCCCCCCAACACACTCTCTCTCTCTCTCTCTCTCTCTCTCATCTGGCAGCGCTTCCTGAAATCCCTGCCCCCCACACACACACTCACTCACTCATGTGGCAACCCCCCCCCCCACCACACACACACACACTCAGTCTCTCATATCGCACCGCTTCCTGAACCCCCCCACACACACTCATGTGGAAACACTTGATAAACCGCCCCCCCCCACACACTCACTCAGTCATCTTGCAGCACTTCCAGACCCCCCACACACCCCTCTTCTTCCAAGCTGAAACCCCCAACATACACACACACCCACACACCCCTCCAACACACACACACACTTTCTCACTCTCATCTGCCAGCGCTTCCTGAACCCCCTCCCCCCCCACACACTCTCTCTCATCTGGCAGCGCTTCCTGAAACCCCTGCCCCCCCCCCACACACACACACTCACTCACTAATCTGGCAGCCGTTCCTAAACCCCTCCCCCCCACACACACACTTACTCACTCTCATTTGGCCCCGCTTCTTGAACCCCCCCCCCCCACACACACACTCTCACTCTTCTGCCAGTGCTTCCTGAACCCACGCCCCCAACCACACACACTCACTCTCATCTGGCAATGCTTGATAAACCGCCCCCCCCCCCACACACTCACTCAGTCAGTCATCTCGCAGCACTTCCAGACCCCCCACACACCCCTCTTCTTCCAAGCTGAAATCCCCAACACACACACACACACACACCCACACACCCCTCCAACACACACACACACACACTCTTTCTCACTCTCATCTGCCAGCGCTTCCTGAAACCCCCCCCCCCCACACACACACACACACACACACTCTCTCTCTCATCTGGCAGCGCTTCCTGAAACCCCTTCCCCCCCCCCACACTCACTCACTAATCTGGCAGCCGTTCCTAAACCCCTCCCCCCACACACACACACTTACTCACTCTCACTTGGCCCCGCTTCTTGAACCCTCCCCCCCACACACACACACTCTCACTCTTCTGCCAGTGCTTCCTGAACCCACGCCCCCAACCACACACACTCACTCTCATCTGGCAATGCTTGATAAACCGCCCCCCCCCCCCCACACACACACTCACTCACTCATCTGGCAGCACTTCCTGAACCCCCACAACCCTCTTCTTCCAAGCTGACAACATACCCACACAACACACACACTCTCTCTCTCATCTGCCAGCGCTTCCTGAAACCCCATACACACACACACTCACTCACTCACTCACTCACTCTCTCTCTCATCTGGCAGCACTTTCTGAACCCCCCCCCCCCCCCCACACACACACACACTCTCACTCTCTCTCATCTCGCAGCACTTCCTGAAACCCCATACACACACACACACTCACTCTCTCTCTCATCTGCCAGCGCTTCCTGAACCCCTGCCCTCCCCCCCCCCACACACACTCACTCACTCAGGCATTGCTTCCTCAACCCCCCTCCCACACACACTCACTCTCTCACTCGCATCTGGTAGCGCTTCCTCAACCCCCCCGCACCCCTCTTCTTCCAACCTGAACCCCCCCCAACACATCCCCCCTCCCCCTCCTCCAGCACACCAATTGCTTGGGTGCAGTGGCGGGAATCTCAGACACCAGAGACAGAGGGGGGGTCCTGACACCAGAGAGACACAGGAAGGGAGGTATCTCTGTCACACACACACTCTCTCTCTCACATACAATGTCTTTCTGACTCTCACTCTCACACACTCTGTCTCACACTGTATCGCATTTACTCTCTATGTGTCACACAGTCACTCATACACTCGCTTAGTCTCATACACTCACTCTCACAGAGAATCTGTGTCTCACACACACTCTCTCTCTCGCACACACACACTCTCTCTCACACTGTGTCTCACATACGCACTTGCACACACTCTCATTCTCACACACACACTCTCTCACAGACACACTCACACCCAGACTCACTCTCTCTCTCACACACACACTCACACTTTCACTCTCTCTCTCTCACACAGTCACTCTCACATACACTCTCCCAAACATACACACTCCGAGGAAAACTTTGCTAGCGCCCGTTTCATTTGTGTCAGAAACGGGCCTTTTTTACTAGTGGTATAATAAAGTGCATGTGTGACAGACACATAAGGGAATAGAAAGGAGGAAGCGTTACGTTCAGTCCAGTTCGAGTATTAGTATCGTTGTGTTGCAGGATTCAAGTGTTTAAGCTGGGTCGTTAAGGTATGCCTTTTTGAACAAGATAGTCTTTAGTGATTTCCGGAAGTTTGGTAGGTCAAATATTGTTTTTGCGGCGTTTGGTAGTGTGTTCCAGAGTTGCGTGCTTATATAGGAGAAGCTGGATGCATACATTGATTTGTATTTGAGACCTTTGCAGCTTGGGTGGTGAAGGTTTAGGAATGAGCGTGTTGATCTTGTTGTGTTTCTGGTTGGTAGGTCTATGAGTTTTGACATGTATTCCGGGGCTTTGCCATAGATGATTTTATGAACCAGAGTGCAGATTTTGAACGCAATACGTTCATTGATTGGGAGCCAATGCAGTTTTTCTCGTAGGGGTTTGTTGCTTTTGAATCTTGTTTTACCAAATATAAGCCTGGCTGCGGTGTTTTGAGCAGTTTGGAGTTTCTTTATGATTATTTCTTTGCATCCCGCATAGATTCCATTACAGTAGTCTAGGTGGCTCAGTACCATTGATTGTACCAAGTTGCGGAATATTTCCTTTGGGAAGAAAGGTTTTACTCGTTTGAGTTTCCACATTGAGTGGAACATTTTCTTTATTACAGATTTTGCTTGGCTTTTTGGCTAAAGGTGTTCAACTGAAATTCCACCTCTATTCATGTAATAATGAAAAGATTTTATTTCCATTTTAGCACACTTTTCTTTTTTTACTCAGCTTTGGGTTTAGCACACAGGGGCCCATTTTCCAGCGCACCTGCAAAAAAGGCCTTATTTTCTTTGCCAAAAATGGACGTGAGGCAAAATAAAAATTGGCACATGTCCATTTTTGACCTGAAACCTTACCACCACCCATTCACTTAGCCGTAAGGTCTCCCGCGTTAATCAGGCAGTAATTGTCTGCGTGCATACAATGCCGATTACCACCCGGTTAGCGCCGCACGCTGGAAAATAAAATATATTTCCGTCATGCATAGTGTATGTGTGTAAAAAGAGAAATTACCACCCAATCCACATAGTATCTGGATGGTCATTCTGAATTGGCACACGTTGGGTGCTCTTAGGCACCTATGCGGCTAAGTAAAAGGGCCCCACAGTTTTCATTGATATGCATTATGCATCTTTCAGTACATTATTTGGTATGCGTTGGGCATAGGCGTAGACTGGGGGGGGGGCGAGGGGGGGCAATGCCCCCCCAAACGACGACGAGGCGCCGCCGCGCCATTAGTTAAAAAAAAAAACACATGCAGGCACGCGCTCCTCTCCATCCGCTTGGCTTCCCTGCCCTCTCTGTCTGCGTCCCGCCTTCCTCTGACGTCAGAGGAAGGCGGGACGCAGACAGAGAGGGCACGGAAGCCAAGCAGACGGAGAGGAGCGTGTCCGTCTACCCCTCTCTCTTCCTCCCTTCCTCCAGCGCAGGCAGCAGTCTTTTTCAGCGTTCCTGGCAGCGGTAGCGATGTACACGCTGCCTTCGGCTCTGCCCCAAAGCCTTCTCTTCAAGTTCCTGTTCCCGCATAGGTGGGAACAGGAACTTGAAGAGAAGGCTTCCGGGGCAGACCGAAGGCAGCGTGTACATCGCTACCGCTGCCAGGAACGCTGAAAAAGCTGAAGACTGTTGCCTGTGCCGGAGGGAGGGAGGGAGGAAGAGAGGGGGTAAACGGAGTCACGATCTTGGACCTCGCGGGGTGGGGAGCAGAGGGAAGATGGATGGTACTGGGAGGGGTGGGGAGCAGAGGGATGGACCAGGAGATGGATGGGATTGGGAGAGGTCAGGCACAGCAGAGGGAAGGAACAGAAGATGGATGGGACTGGGAGGGGTGGGGAGCAGAGGGAAGGAGCAAGAGATGGATGGGACTGGGAGGGTGGGGAGCAGAGGGAAGGAGCAAGAGATGGATGGGACTGGGAGGGGTGGGGTGGGGAGCAGAGGGAAGGAGCAAGAGATGGATGGGACTGGGAGGGTGGGGAGCAGAGGGAAGTCTACTGGAAAGAAGACACTGCATAAAACAGAAGACACTGGGACCAAAGCGAATAGAAAAACTAAATGATCAGACAACAAAGGTAGATAAAAGTATTTTATTCGTAATTTATAAATTGAAATGTGTCAGCTTTTTGAAATGTGCATCTGTGATATTTTGCCTGTAAATTTCAATTCCTTCCTCCATATTAGCATATTCATTTGCATATGTGTATATGCAAATGATATGCTAATATGCTTCGCCCATTCTTTGCCCCCCCCAAATGAAACAGTCAAACTACGCCTATGGCGTCGGGCCATTTCTACCATAGCAGGTAAAAAGGCCTTTTTTTAATGGGGTAGTAAATGGCTGTGCACTAATATTAAAAGTAGTGTTCAGCTATTTACTGCGTGAGCCCTTCCCACCACCTATTTACTTGGCAGTAAGGGCTTATGCGTTACTCATGCGGTAGTGTTGATTTGGTGCATGCTACCCACGCATTAGTCCTTCCGTAGCTTAGTAAAAGGGACCCTAAATGAAAAGTGTTTTTTTGTGTATGTGTTTTGTCTATGTGAATGTTTTAGTCTCTTTTGCATGAGGTTTCTACTTGTAAGGATGAATTATCTGCTTTTCTATCGTAAATTGGAGTTCTACTTCGCTTTGATTTCTCTTTATGTAAACTGCTGTGATCTATTCACAGATTTAGTGGCATAACATTTTGTAATACGTGTAAACAGTAATGATAGAAGAGAGTGCAAAAATGTTATTGTTAGGTTCAAGGGTGATGGGGAGAAACATATAGAAACTAATAAGGATAAAATGGAATTATATATATGGAGTGGAGGAGTGGCCTAGTGGTTAGGGTGGTGGACTTTGGTCCTGAGGAACTGAGTTCAATTCCCACTTCAGGCACAGGCAGCTCCTTGTGACTCTGGGCAAGTCACTTAACCCTCCATTGCCCCATGTAAGTCGCATTGAGCCTGCCATGAGTGGGAAAGCGCGGGGTACAAATGTAACAAAAAAAAAATTACTCAACAAATGTTTCTGTTGTGTATTCAGGGCTCGAAGGAGGACCTCTGAAGACAACACAAATAGGAATGGAAGTGTGATAGGCCTCGGCTGATTTTCAGAAGTCTGGGGTCATGAGGAGCTAGCTTAACTAAGATAAGTAAAGCAATGGGACCAGAAGAGATACATCCTAAGGTACTGAAGAATCTTAGAGAAATTCTACTGACTTTGCTGTATCACCTTTTCAATGCTTGAGAGTATCCAGAGGACTGGAGAAAGGCATAACTGTACAGGAGGCAAGTCTAAGATGAAAAGAAGACTCATGAATAATCTAAAAAAAAATAGTTCTGTATGAAAAGGGTAGTGAATGTGTGAAATGGTCTCTCATTGGAGTTGGTGGAGAAAGATTGTATCAGAATTTACGATAGCATGCAACAAGCACAGAGGATCTCCAAGGGGATATATATATATATATATATATATATATATATATATGTGTGTGTGTGTGTGTGTGTGTGTGTGTGTGTATGTGTGTGTGAGAACAAAAGCAGCAAAGAAATGGAGCCAAGAGGAGAGGTAGCCTAGTGGTTAGAATAGTAGACTTAACATCCAGGGGGTGGCAGGTTTAAATCCCCACCAGTGATATATATCACTCTCAGTCATTTACCTCACTCTCTATTGCTAAATTTACAGAAGTAGCATACAAAATTATAAGACAGTGGGAAGTAGACCATGAACTCAAGAGACAAGGACAGTAATGCAAAGCTTCTTAACACAAGTTTATTGGTTGGAGACTCAACATAGTACTGTGTTTCAGCCACAGGCCTGCCTCAGGAGTCTAAAATAAGACATCAATACTAAAAGAACATAAAATAAAATGCTGCATGTATGATAATACAGTACTGTAATAACAGAGAAGCATATGATAGGTAATGAAATATATGCAGAAACATGTAAAATAACAATAGAAAAGCACTTATGTGAAAAGGAAAAACATATATGCATATATTTATGTAAAGGACATGTGCTTACAAAGTAATCTAATGCCCATGGAGTGCATACAGAAAACAAAGAAATGTGTGTTAATCAATGTTGGAAAAGGTAAAAAGTCCAATATTTATGTTGAGAGACAAATAAGGTGCATGACAATTTTATATCTATCAACATTGTAACAGGTATATATACACAGTAATGTTAAAGAACACCTAATAGTGTGGTATGTGGATCGTAACATATGTATTGCATTTGACTCAAATGACAAGAGAATGGTAATAAGAAAGCATCATATAAAGCAATCATGAAAAAAACATGTGGCAAAGAGATTATAAGGGTCCAAGAAAACAAAGGGGCAGACGATCTGCAAACTCCAAAGTGGAAACTGTACAAAGCAGATCGTAGATAAACCAAAGAGATATTTTATTAATATGATAAAAGTAAAATATGCATACAATAGTCCGTATACATAGAATAGCCCGACACAGGCCGTGTTTCGCCCAGCTGGGCTGCTTCAGGGGCTAAAAAATGGTTCTTCACTACCAGGCAAAGGATATGCTTGGCAAAAGCAAGTGTATGGACAAAATCCTTAAAAAAACGGCTCATCCAGAGATACAAAAACGAAAGGTTATGGACCTGAGGTCATATGAACAGCCTCTAATCTCTGAGTATGCCGAAAAAGAGATTATAAGTACACCTTATAATATTAATGGTTTGAATGAGACAATGTCAAAAATCATTAAAAAGTGCATTTAAAATGATGTGAGGTAAACTTGATAATGTTGTAGTGGATTTAAATGAACAAACAAAAGAAATGTATCAAAAGGGAAAGGGATACAAGTCTGTCAGATGTGTCTTATACAAACTGACTGAGTGTATCTGATGGAGCAATAACAAGGTGTATTTAATATAACACTAAGAGCTAAAATAGGTAGTGAAAGAAACAGAGAAGTATAAACTGACCTTCAGAAACTTGGTTCAGTGTACAAAATCTCCAATACGCAATGTGCTTGAGTAACAATGGATTAAACTGGTCTGGTGAATAAATGGAAAACACAAACGTGAGTGAATATGTATGGATAGTCATTTGTCTTTCTCTTAGAACATGGGGTTCTCCAGGGCTCCATCCTTGCACCCAAACTGTTCCGCATTTAGGGGGTCTTTTACTACAGTTTAGCTCGAGTTATCTGCAGCAGGGCCCATAGGAATAAAATGGGTACTGCTGCAGATGAGTAACTTGAGCTAAGCTTTAGTAAACAGAGGGGTTATTTTGCCCTCCCCCCCCTTTTTTTTAACCTATTCAGTCTCTAGGTTGTAGCCTGCTATGCAGATAACATCCAGATTTTGTACTTTCTGCCTGCATTTACCACCAACATTATACCACTCAACTCTTGCCTTCAACAGGTAGCTGACTGGTTGAAAGCAAATTGTTTGTTTCTTAATAAAGCTAAATGTGAAACAAACAATTTGCCCCTCTCTTGTTAGCTGTACTCATTTACAGTTCAAAAACTCTGCATTTTAGGTGTCATGTTTTACACCAATCTCTCTTTTAGACACAGATTGAATTGATAGTTCTATCTTCTTTTTTTGCTTTATATGCATTAGGGCAGTTAAACCCTACCTTCCACCAAACTTAATAATAACCCTTCTTCTTACATTGGTGATTTCACACATTGATTATTGAAATGCACTCTGTAATAGCCACTCACTCATTTCCATCAAGCACCTACAATTAATTCAGTGTACCTCAATTTACCTTCTTTATTCTGCTCTTTGTACCTCACTTTATTGTTGCAAGAACGTTGGTTACACACAACAGTTTGAAACAAATGTGCTTATTATTTTTGGCTCATCTGCTGAGCTGCTCTGGGTATTTATCAAATCTCATGCTGCCATACACGACAGGTCATGCCTTTTGCTCCACTCAATCAAATTTGTTTTCCCTCCCCCCTTTCTCCTGTCTTTGTTAAGATGTATCTAGGGGGACGATATTTTGTTAATCTGGACCATACCTTTGGAACTCTCTCTTCATCTATCTGTGTTGAAATTAGTTAAAAACTTGGCTTTTCCAGACAGCCTTTGGTGAACATATCCTCCCTAAGCTAGAAAAGATGCAATAGCAGTTGACCTGTGACAGGATGGTTAATGAACAGCTTATGTAAAACACGAACAGGAAAAACCTCTATGCCAAAAAGATCAAACAGGGAAAAGTAGTGGCTGATCAAAGACCCTATAGAGTTTTTCAGCGTTGGCTTGTTTTGCACGTGTCTGTTGATCAGCCCGACTGAACTATAGCACTTTTGCTTGACATTTGCAGTATTTGAATATATGCTCCTTTGGATGAATTATTAACTTGACCCCTGATGTAGGCGGTGTGATACGCCGAAACACGGGCCGTGTCGGGTCCTTTAATATCTGCATCAATAAAGTACTTCTTCATAACAGCCCAAGTGTTGGATTCATCATTTGATCAGCCTCTACTATTTCCTGTTTAATGAAGAGCTTATGCACCCTGCTTTTCCCTTACCTTTCTCTTTCCCTGCTATCCTCTCTCTTTTGTGTCCTATATCTTCTATTTTCTCTTTTGAAGTTACTTATATCTTCTGTCTACAGTATTCTACAGCACAGTTTTTTTTTAAATTGCAAACTGCTCATCCAAGATGGCTCAGTGACGGTTTACCGCACCGGCAGCTTCCAGACCCTACAGCAAGTCACTCGCTGAAGCAGCTCCTTGTGCCTCAGTTATAAGGAGAGGGAAGGTGCGGGAGTTTCCCTCGACCACCAATGCAACCCGGGCTCCAACGCAGAAGACCCTCGAAAGATATGTAATTTCTGCCAGACCCATTCAGGCGTCTTCTTCTGTTGGAACCAACGCCCTCGTGTCGGTAAGCAGTGTAGACGGGGCTTCTTTAAGCCCTGTTCTTTGAACGGCACCACCACAACCAGGAAGTAATGCTGCCATGGTAGGTCCTGACCCCAGCTATAAAGAACCGGGTGGGCAGGGAGGGCATGCTTCCATGGCAGTGAAGGATTTGATGTTTGGTCAGGAGATAATAAAGAACACAGAACAAATGTTGCCTCAACAAACTGAGTACTCTTTACCAGATATCTAGTTCCACCATTCCTGATGTAACTACTTGGGTTTTTGTGAAACCTACTGTTCTGACACTGGAGTCACTTTGGAATTCAATTTATGTTGGGAATATACCCCAGAGAAGAGCTCCTCTGGTATGCAGGCAGTGGTGTGCTGGTAAAGTTTTAACAACAGGCTCTCTCCCCGGTCTACCTCAGCGCCCCCCCCCCGTCCACCTCTGCACACCCCCCCCCCCCGTCCACCTCTGCGCCCCCCCAAAAATTGCAGAGCTGGCTATAGCGGGGGGAGGGGGCAATGCATTACTCTCTCCAGGAAAAAAAATTAAATGATCCCAGGTTCCAATCTAATTCATGTTTAATGTGGGATAAAATGCCATAAATAAGTAAATAAATATAAACTTTTAATGTTGAGCACTGTTGATTTACACCCTATATGTGTAAACAAAGAAACTGACACCTGTTATAAAAAGAATAATCAAAATATTTTTATTTTTTTCAACTGTCCTCCGTCGGACAGAGGCAGTGGGGGAACACCCTACTGGAAGCAAAGTCTGCTTATATTTTTAGCAATAATACAGCGATATATATATTTGCTTAGCAGTAATGCAGAGATATATGCTTGCTCAGCTTTGCTCTTGCTTTGCTTAAGATACTTATTTTCTCTTCAGTTTAAATACACTTACATTCACACTGCACCCAATGTGTGCACGTCACCAACCCCTTTCCTTTGAAGCTTGTTCTCACATTTCTTCCTTATCTACAAATGTCTGCAATCAACATTCCATTCTGTTCCCAGCACAAACTTTCTCTGCTTTACACCAGGCTGCTCAGCTCTATGACTCCCCCATTGCTTTCACAGGTTTGTGACTCATATCTTTTTTTTTTTTGCCTTGCACTTCACTGACCATAGGAACTTTATACTGTTCAACAGTTTCTCATTATATTTCTGTAGCATGTTCATTATTATTAACAAATCCTCCCTTGAACCTTGTAGAACAAGGTTCACCAAAAATTTCATGGTTATAGTTTTCATCACTGTTAGACTGGGCATCATCCTATAAATAGGTAACACCTCAGGCCGTCCTGGCAATGACAAACATTTTCTATCAAACCACAGAACTTTTGGGAGTCATCAGTAACCCAGGACAGTTTGGTTCATAGTCACTGGTGTCAGGCATTATATTTTGTATCTGAGTTACCATGGTCATTTTCAATGAATCTTGACATGTTCGTCTCCAGCAACCAAGTAAACAAGGCAAACAACATAAGAGTCCTGCAACACATATGAAAACAATACATCCAGTCACAATCCCTCTTAACCATGGACCTAATCCTCCAAACCAATTTTTTATGGTATCCCACCATGACGTGTCCAATATCCCTTCATAATCACTTACTTGAATTCTTGCTAGAGAAAGAATGCGCTGCATTGCATTTTTCACAATTATTGATTGATTTCTAACAACTGAACAACATGATGTATCATTCACTATTCCGCATACTCCTCCAGATTGGGCTAACATGAAATCAACTGCCATGCGTGTGTGCATTGAATATCTCGCTGTATCATCAATTTCCTCTTGAATTGCTGTTATAGCTATGTCTAATTCATGTGTTACAACATGTAATAGTGATTGTAAGCGTCTGATTGACATACCCATTTCAGCTGCAATGGCAGATTCTGCAAATGGAATCCATCCAGTGGCTGACAAGGCATCTAGACGTTTCTTGGTCATAGGATATGTACTGTTAATATAATCTAATGCTAATTGTAAAGCTTGATCATCTCCTTTTAAAGCACTAAAGGAGGTACTGGAAACATCTCTTTTACGTCGTTTCTGACTATTAGAACCATGTGATGTGGCATTTAATGGAATGATCAAATCAAATAAATTTAGTTGAACAAGAGTGCAGAACTTATAACATGATGGAAGATAAGTGTACAGGATATTATCACATAACAAATAGTCCCCTAACCATAAAGACTGTAGAGAAGTTAGGTTATGATATAAAGCATATGTTTGAGAAAAAGGAAAAATAGGATTATTTAGTTCCTTAACTGAAGAACAAGCAGTAGGCACAGCAGTAATGGCTTGCATGGAAGAGGCATTAAATTGACATAATGAAAAGAAGAAAGTCAAATTTGTGAGAGTAAGGTTAGTAGAGGTAACATAAGAGGTTGTCAGTGTCCGGTTACAAGTTGTTTTGTTAGCACAGGCCATAGACGTTGCAGTCTGATTTATGACATAGGATCCCTGTAACACAGTCCAATTCCGGGATTGTATGTCATAAGTATAATTACATAAAACATTAGGTTTCTCACCCTGAAGTGAACTAGAATTTATCAGACACCAATAGTTTAATGCAGGAATAGTATGAGCAAATAAAGAAGGCAGGTGTTGACCAGTAACATTGATCCAATATTGCCTGTGCTCATGACCCTGACCCAGATAGCAGGTACCATTACTGAAACAGTTATGAATACCTTGCAACTTAATCATAGAATAAGGGTGAACATGTGCTGGAATGGTAGTTACAGAAGTGACAAGTGGAGTGCAAACAATACAGTTAGTCAAATTAAGAGTCTTTAAGGCATGTTGAATTCTTTCAACATATGTATTGAGTCCATAAGTAAGTCCTACCAGCAAACAGATTACAAAAACCTTCATAATTCTTTTGCACTGATGATGTTATTAATCAATGCCTTCTGGGGGTACAATGGTGGTTTCTATTTGCTCAGATGGTCCTGGATCAGGAGCCTTGCGTAAATCAGATAGATGTATCCAGGTGGTATGGTCTGACAACTTTGCTGCTGTGCGAGTTAAATCAGTGATAGTGAATGGTCCCACATAAACTGGATCCTTCCAGGTTTTGTGAGTGAAGTTTTTTCTTAAGACCTGCTGTCAGTTCAGCTGATTGACAGTCTATAACCTACTCAATCCAGGCTGGCCATTTCTGGAAATCATAGGAAAGAAAGTCACACGATAACAAATCCAAAAACTTAATCCAAACAACGGCAGCCGCGTCCTTCCGCGGTCGCCAATTTGTTGATTTACACCCTATATGTGTAAACAAAGAAACTGACACCTGTTATAAAAAGAATAATCAAAATATTTTTATTTTTTTCAACTGTCCTCCATCGGACAGAGGCAGTGGGGGAACACCCTACTGGAAGCAAAGTCTGCTTATATTTTTAGCAATAATACAGAGATATATATATTTGCTTAGCAGTAATGCAGAGATATATGCTTGCTCAGCTTTGCTCTTGCTTTGCTTAAGATACTTATTTTCTCTTCAGTTTAAATACACTTACATTCACACTGCACCCAATGTGTGCACGTCACCAACCCCTTTCCTTTGAAGCTTGTTCTCACATTTCTTCCTTATCTACAAATGTCTGCAATCAACATTCCATTCTGTTCCCAGCACAAACTTTCTCTGCTTTACACCAGGCTGCTCAGCTCTATGACTCCCCCATTGCTTTCACAGGTTTGTGACTCATATCTTTTTTTTTTTTGCCTTGCACTTCACTGACCATAGGAACTTTATACTGTTCAACAGTTTCTCATTATATTTCTGTAGCATGTTCATTATTATTAACAGCACCTGATTCTCAAAGTGAACATATTCCAAACACTATAATGAAAATAAAATGATTTTTTTCTACCTTTGTTGTCTGGTGACTGTTTTTCTGATCATGCTGGCCCAGTATCCGATTCTGCTGCTATCTGTCCTCTTAATTCTGTTTCCAGGGCTTCCTTTCCATTTACTTCTTTCCTCCTTTCTTCTTCATTTCTGGTCCTCAGCTTCTGCCTATTTTCTTCATCCATGTGCAGTTTTTCTCCTCTCTTCCTTTTCCCTCATCTCATCTCCTCCCTCACTTTTCTCCCCCCTCCATCCATGTCCAGCATTTCTTCTCTCTCCCCTCCTCTCCCCTGCCCTGCATGCACCCATGTCCAGCAGTGACCCTCCTCTCCCATGCCCTGCATGCACCCATACCCAGTGACCCTCCTCTGCCCTGCCCTGCATGCACCCAGATGTCTAGCAGTGACCCTCCTCTCCCCTGCATGCACCCATGTGCAGCAGTGACCCTCCTTTCCCCCGCCCTGCATGCACCCATGTCCAGCAGTGTACCCTCCTCTCCCCTGCCCTGCATGCACCCATGTCCAGCAGTGACCCTCCTCTCCCCTGCCCTGCATGCATCCATACCCAGCGACCCTCCTCTGCCCTGCATGCACCCAGATGTCCAGCAGTGACCCTCCTCTCCCCTGCCCTGCATGCACCCATGTCCAGCGACCCCCTCCATCCACCCATGCCCAGCAGCGACTCTCTTTTCCCCCCTGCCACCCCCTCCCGAGCTGTTTTATGAAATTCTTCTTCTCCTCCCTCCCGATCTGGTCTCTCACTGCGCGCCCGCTTGTTTTTTAAATTGTTCGCTTCCAGCGCCGAGTCGCCGACTGAGTCCTCCCTTGCCGATTCGCGCTTCAAAATGGCCGCCGAGACTTCAGCTGAAGTCTCGCGAGGCCGCCTCTGGAAGTCTCGGCGGCCATTTTTAAAGCGCAAATCAGCAAGGGAGGACTCAGGACAGTCGGTGACTCGGCGCTGGAAGCCAAGAATTTAAAAAACAAGCGGGAGGTGAGGCGGATCCGAAGGGAGGGAGGAGGGAGGGAGGAGAGCCAGAGCCGGCTCGCTATTTGCAACAACCAGCTCGCAAGCCGGAAGAAAATTTAACAACCGGCTCTTGCGAGCCGGTGCGAGCCGGCTCCAACACACCACTGTATGCAGGTCAACTACCCACATATCAGGGAGGCTTTCTAGAAGGCTGATCTTAACCATCTAAAGGCTATCAATGATCATCTGACTCTTATGTTAGTGGGGGGAAATATCAGCACATGCCTATACCCATTTCTACCCCAGGGATTAATTACCACTTTAAATAATGTATAAGAAAGAGAAAGGAAAGACAGATTGCAAAGATATATGTTTATTGCTTACCAAGGCAATACAAGGCAATCAGGAACATCAATCTGACTTCAGATCTGGTTGGCAGCATCTCTGGATGGTGTCTGGAGCTTCTCCTACCACACCCAGATTTACTACCCTTTTTATACCCTCCTGGTTGCATTAAAACCAATGGCTTTCCATTGACTTCAATGTTAAAGGTTGTTTACCCAAATCTTGCTTGACCGCAAGGATGCTCACAGGAAAGACTCCCTCCACTCTTGAACTGCTACTTCCCCTTTTTACTTCCCTATTTTACTTGCACCTGGCATTATCTTCAGAAAAACAAGTTTTTTCTAACTCAGATACAGAACTAAGGGACTCCATTTTGTAGCTACAGGCTCCATTTTGTTTTCAAATTCCTTGACCAAACTTTTCCAATTTAGATTATTTAGGCCTCAATCCGGGCTAAAAACTAGGGCATGCTTTTCCAGCAAGCTCCTAGTCATACTAGCCATCAGAGTTTTGACTTGGTCAGAGTTTCTAATAGCCTGAGCTCTAAGGTTTGACTTCCCACCCTTCCGGTGGGGGCTCCTGGCTGTACCATATTTCTACAGAACCTTACATCTGATATGCATACTTCTTTGAAAAATTTGACACTGAAAAATACTAAGGATATAAAACATTTGTCTGAGGCTGCTCTTCTCTAAACATAGGAAACTGCCCAGCACTCTTCTAAAATAAATTCTTTGGAGAATAAAATTTAGATGTTGGAATCATTGGGTACAGTTTCAATTAAGGAAAACAATTTTACACATCATCGGTTGGAGTATTTGGAAAATCAAGTTAGAAGACATAATTTGAGACTGCTCAACTTTCCTAGGTCACCTCTGATTTCACCTGTAGATATGGTTAAGAAATATTTGATTGAAATCCTGAGGGTGTCAGGTGATTCTTTACCACCCATAACTCGAGCCCAGTATTTGCTGATCATGGGGAAATTTCCTGATAAGATTCCTCCAGATCAAGCTGGAGATGGTATGAACCTCACTTCCTTTTTGGAATCATCATTGGAAGTAATTACACAGAGAACTACTATGGTGGTTTCTTTTGCATTAGAGATGGATCGCAACACTGTACTGAAGCTTTCATTTAGACATTTAGATACGTTGTTTTTTTTTGTTCTAAAGTTAGGATATTTCCTGATCTCTCAAAAGAAACATAGAAAAGGTGTAAGGCCTTTCTGGCCTTTCAACCAAGGATTTTGGCCTTGGGCACCAATTTTGTATTGAAATGTTCTTGTTTATGTTTTGTGTTATTTCAGGGTAAACAATTTCAATTTTTTGAACCTAAACAACTGTAGGACTTTCTTGTAGCTAAAGAAGGAATAAATGTCACGGTAAAGTCTCAAACAAACACTGAATAGACAGGCTGGGGAACACTGCATGGGTACGCGATAATCGAGTGATATATCTTTTTCTTGTTTTTCTTGTTTTTCTTATATTTTCTTAAGTCTTGGATCCAACAATATTGAAGACGAAAGTGTTTTTCTTTTTCCTGTTTATATTACTATGTATAAATTGCATTGTATATATTGCCAATTTCTATTTTATCTTATTTGTTGTGGGATATATTACTTAAAAGAATTAATAAATAAATAAATGAATTGCAAACTGCTTTGTTGCATCACTCACTAAGGGGGTGTTTTACTACCGTGCGCTAGCATGTTTAGCTTGCACTAAAAATCATCTGGTGCTAAATGCTGAGATGCCAATAGGAATATAATGGGTGTCTCAGCATTTAACGTCAGCTGATTTTTAATTTGTGTTAAAAATGCTAGCACACCTTAGTAAAAGATCCCCTGAGTTGTCATTGATGGCCTGCATCTCTGATGGCAATATGTTGACAGGAGTCTACTTGAATGTCCATTTCATTCAGTATCAGCTCCGCTATCTCCACTGCCAGCACTGCTCCATATAATTCTAGGCATGGAATAGTACGCTTGGGTGGTGGTGCTAACTTGTCCTTGCTAAAGATGAAGACCATGTGAGATTTTCTTTCTGCATCTGTTGCTTTCAAGTAGGCCAATGCAGCTATGACTTTTTTGAGAAGCATCTGAAAAGATACAAATCTTTTTGCGTCTGGCAGTATGGAGTGGCACAGAAATGTATGTGCATGGTATTTGTTGCTGCTCAAGAGTCTTCAGGGAATCCTTCCATTCTTGTCTCATTTCTTGTGGTGGTGGGTCATCCCACCCATTAGTACTTTGAGACAATTCTCTTAACAAGGATCGGCCTTGAATGGTGACCGCTCTGTTCTGTTTGTCAGTTAGTATGGTATAGTAAGTCTTAATAAACTATAAGACTGGAGCCTCAAACCTCAGTGGGTTGTACGGACTGTTGACTAAGACACCTCAATGAGTGTATGGTTTGTCCTGAGTTGAGACTTGGAAGTTACTACTAGTAATCATTTCTATAGGGATTATATGCAGGAACTTTCTCCATCCCTGATGAAAGAGGACACACTTCCTCAGAATCTGAGGACTCCTCTGAGTCAGTTTGTGATTGTACGTTATTATGCACTGAGGCAGGAGTCATTACACAGACTTCGGCTCACTGAGCAGAATCTTCACAGGTAATATGACTAAGCTGGTTCTCCCCACCATCCTGCCTTGCAGCTGCTTCAAGGGCATTGGTTCAGCCTCAATGGCAGCTGCTTATTTCTCTTGCTGCAGCATTTCTATGGCAATGTCTAATTCAGCCTTCATGCGTGCAGTGATGGTGTCTGCCTCTTCTAATTCTGCTTTCCTGTGCTCGACAGTGACAGTGGCCACAGCTTCTGGAGCAGTAGAATTCACAGCTGCCTTTTGCCCCTCTTCTTCTAGTTTAATTTTCTCTAGCTTCGGGGCTGCTTCCAGTTGACCATAGGAAGCATGTGATTTAGTGATCTTTGTTATTGCCCTCACCTGGATGGCAGCTGAGCTGGTTTTGGATTTGCATGAGTGGCTTGTTCTATGTGACCTTAAGGAGTGACTGGAGGTATGCTTTGAAAAACCAGAGTGTTGAAAAAGTGTCATCTCTGAGAGTCTCTCTATTTGATTATTCCTTTTAAATTGCATCTGTTACTACTCTGTGATGTATTTGATGCAGGCTTTCTTGAAGATTGTGCTCATTCAAGCTATCCTCAGTATTAGTTCTTACTAAGAACTAGAGATAATTCTCTGCTGCTAGATGATAATCTGTAAAACTGGCTTGTAACTGTGCTGTATGATAATTGATGTTTGTAGTGGAGTTAGACACTCTTTCTATAAGTTGTTCAACTTTGTGCCATTTTCTGTTTATGTTAGACGGGTGTTCCTTTAAGTTAGACAGATGCGCCTGTCTGTCTCCATTGTACTTCTGTAAGGACTTCTCTGTGAGTTTACATAGCTTGAGAAGTCTGGTGGGCTCTTTTCTGCTTTCAGGGATTTCCTGTACTGTGAGTTAGAGAATGACACGGGGATGGGGATGGAGACAGAGCTTGCGGGGACGGGGACAGATTTCACGGGGCGGGGACAGGGACAGATCCCATGGGGATGGGGCAGGGATGGGGACAGAGCTCATGGGGAGTTTGTCCCCGTGTAATTTTCCCCTCTAGGGCACATAGAACGGGTTGTATTTTGTACTCCTGGACATTTTAACAGGGTGGATTAGGATTCCTTGGAGTAGTAAAAATCAGCTATTGTTGGGGTTGGAAGGGTAGAGAGTGGTGGTGAAGAGGGTTGTTTTAGCTGCTTACTGTTATTATTGTTTTCTATTTGTAATTTATACACAATAACTGCACAGCATATTATTCCTTTTTACACTTTAATATGAAGATTTAAATATAAAATCATAATTGTTTGAGGCTTCTGCAGATGAGGACGGAGCCCATGGGGACGGGGCGGGGGCGGGGACGGGGACAGAACCGGCGGGGACAGAGACAGAACCCATGAGGACGGGGCGAGGAGGGGGACAAACTTTGTCCCCGTGTCATTCTCTACTGTGAGTTTAGCATCCTCTCTATCAGCCTGAGTTTGGTGTTCAGATAGCTCACTTACTGAAATGTTATCACTTGTCATCACCACTATCACACTGACAGAAATAAACTTTTTTTTTTCTTCTAAGCTCTGAGCACTGATGTAGCTTGGCTGTGCTTGAATTGATACAAAGTTTGTTACCAGGCAAAGGGAGGGCTGCTCCAGGGATTCCTTATATGGCACACACTTAACTGTTAACACTGTTCAGCTTCTGCTGTCTAAGACTTTCCTGTCAGTTTCTGATCACACACTTATTTTTTTCCAACTTCTGAATTATCAGATTAGTCTATACTGATCACATTTCAATCCTGGCAGTCCTCATATAATTATCCAACTAATCATCACGTAATCTTCCACACACTGACTGATTTCTGCATCAATTAGCTCTCACTGAAGCCAATATGAACACCACTGACACAGCTCTGGTTCTGTCACTGAAACTGTCACATGAAGAATCCTCTCATAACACAGTAATACAGTAATGAAGAAGTGATTTTTTAAAAACTATTTTAGCCTCTACAAGACATTGCTTTTGACCCTGTATATACAACAATTTACACCGGAGGCTGCTAGCTACCTGGAATAAACTCCAGTCCTTAATCCCATTCTTTATTTAGTGTATCTGTGGAAGAAAGACAGTATATCGAAATCTTAACTAAAGGTAAACTTACAGTTGATGACAAGATAAACCAATCATTCACTTATAGTTGCGTTGAGACAGATGAGGGATTCTATACATACAGAGTAAGTATCTATCTGAGATCAGCCCCTCTGCCTGAGAGGAAAACTGGCAGACTGGTAATTTGGACACTGAAATCAACAGGCACAGCAGTCGCACAGGTAACCATACAACAACCACACAGATAAAAATCACACGGCTTTCTATCCAGAGAGAAAAAAATCAAGCAGCAGTTCATTGCCTCAGCATGGAGAGATTCAGAATCAGACCTAGGCACAACTTCCAGCTCTCTCCATTCTCTCACAGAGAACAGTCAGAGGGAATCCTGCTCCTCCCAGCAGTAACAAAAGCTCTAAAAGACACTGAGTGTAGAACATAGATATTAATAAAGGCTAATCACAGAGGTTTGCAGAAATGCAGGACCCTGGTCTATATACACAATTTAATAATATACAGACATGTAATCGGTCACAAGCAGACAGCACAAGCTGCCTCATGCAATGGGAGCACAACAACAACCGTTTTGAAACAACAAATATACACTGCTTAGATAGCTTGCCTCAAAGACAAATTAACCACAAAGGATTCATCTGCTGTGATTGTGTCCATAGATTTGCCTCAAGGTTAAAAAAAATGCCAGTAGGAGAAGCAGGATTTGAATCTTGACTTCCGTCCTTTTGATTATGTTCAGGTAAACCACTAGGCTAAGCCTTCACTCCAGTTTGTTTTGTCACTCCATGTACCTTATCCAAAGGGAAACCGTGCAGATATTCTATGAAAATTTGCATAAAGTATGAACATTGAAACCACCTGTGTACTTTATTTCTGTTTTTTATGGAGGACAAGAACAAATTAACATGCATACTTTGTGTGAATGGTAAGTAGCAAGCTATTTTCCTTCCTCCAATCTTTACATGCTCCTGGGCACACTTCACAGAATTCAGATAAAGAAACATATGGTTTGGAAGCCGATGTGTAGGTTTTGCCAGGATAAGGATTTTCAAACGGGATGGGTTTGGAACATTAATTCACAGTTGCCAAGTTACCCAGTTCCAGAAGGGAGATGTTTGGACAAGTATTGGTTTTGTAGTATACAGTTTGTTTTAAATTTGATATACCACCTAAACAACATAAGTTGGTCAAAGCGATTAACAAAGAATAAAATTTATGCAATAAAACAGGAAAAGAATGCCATTAGTTATAAGACAGTAAACATTCATACAAGAAGAGAACACAAACTGCAGGTAAGTTATTTCACTGTTCACCACTACCATAGTGGGTTTTGAAGGGCTCACATTTACCACCACAAGTGTAACAGGTAGGGGGGATGGGCATGGGTCCGCCTGCCTGAAGTGCACTGCACCCACTAAAACTGCTCCAGGGACCTGCATACTGCTGTCATGGAGCTGGGTATGACATTTGAGGCTGGCATAGAGACTGGCAAAAATATTTAAAAAGGTTTTTTTAGGGTGGGAGGGGGTTGGTGACCACTGGGGGAGTAAGGGGAGGTCATGCCCAATTCCCTCCGGTGGTCATCTGGAGGGGCATAATCGAACGCGAACACCTATCTCCATGGGCGTCTATGTCCGAAAACGGGTACGTGAAGAGGAGGGACAGACCGTATTTTCGAAAAAAATGGACGTCTTTTTTTTGTTTCGAAAATATGGTTTGTACGGACCAAATGCCATGGATTTGTTCGTTTCTGAGCTGGGCGTTTTTTTTTTTTTTTAGCGATAATGGAAGCTAAAACCGGCCAGCTCAAAAATGTCCTAATCCGAGCCATTTGGTCATGGGAGGGGCCAGGATTTGTAGTACACTGGCCCCCCTGACATGCCAGGACACCAACTGGGCACCCTAGAGGTCAGTGTGGTGGACTTCAGAAACAGCTCCCACATGCATAGCTCCCTTACCACGGGTGCTGAGCCCCCAACCCCCAACCCCCAACCCCTCCCCCAAAACCCACTACCCACAAATGAACAAAACACTACCATAGCTCTTAGGGGTGAAGGGGCACCTACATGAGGGTACAGTGGGTTTTGGAGGCATCCCATTTACCAGCACAAGTGGTACAGGTAGGGGGGATGGGCTTGGGGATGGGCCTGGGTCCACCTGCCTGAAGTGCACTGCGGTACCCACTAAAAGTGCTCCAGGGACCTGCATACACGCAGGCCTCTAGGACTTGTTGTTGCTGTAGAACCTTTGCACGCCAGTTGACACCTGAAGACTGTCTCCGAAAAAATCCTTTATTGGAATAAGCACGTTTACTCACAGTTAACTGCAGATCAGAGGTTGTGCCCCACTGGCAAAGAGTCTCCCTGGTACTGAGATTAGCAGTAGGTCAGAGCTGGCAGAATGCTGTACAATGCCCACTTTCAGTAACATGGGTAACACATGAAAGGGATCTAAAACTGGCTTAGAAAAATGGCCACTACCTCATGGACTACCGGAAACAAAACAGGGCACACTCTGACTCAGTAAGCAGAGGGAAAAGCACTATGGGAGTAGAGCCTACCAACTACCAACATCGTGAACATTTAACACAAGCTAGTGGAATCACGGAGCCCAATACCCTACACCCACCACAATGCATTGCTGATGTGACTCTGCAGTGCGCATAACAGAAAGGGTGTCACACTCACCCGAGAGCCACATCAGAACCAGGGAAAGGCTGTCAGAGGATAGAACACATTCTGCTGTCATGGAGGTGGGTACGGCATTTAAGGCTGGCATACAAGCTGGGAAAAAAGTTTGTAAAGTGTTTTTTTTTTTGTGATAGGGGGTTAGTGACCACTGGGGGAGTCAGGGGACGTGATCTCCGATTCCCTCCGGTGGTCGTCTGGTCAGTTGGGGCACTTTTTTGGGACTTGGACCTGAAAAAAAAGTGTCCAAATAAAGCGGACCAAATTCTCATCAAAAATGCCTTCTTGTTTCGATTATCAGCTAAAGACGCCCATCTCTCCTCGGCCGATAACCACGCCCCAGTCCCACCTTCACCACACCTCCAACATGCCCCATCCACTTTGTTCGTTCCTGCGACGGAGTGCAGTTGAAGACGACCAAAATCGGCTTTCGATTATACCAATTTGTTCGCCCATGGAAGAAAGATGCCCATCTCCCGATTTGGGTCGAAATATGGGCGTCTTTCTCTTTCAAAAATAAGCTGGCTGGTCAGTTTGGGCACCTTTTTGAGGCTTGGTCATAACAAAAAATGGACCAAGTAAAGTCACCCAAGTGCTCGTCAGGGACACCCTTCTTTTTTCCATTATCCGTTGAGGACACCCATGTGTTAGGAATGCCCCAGTGACGCCTCCGCTATGCTTCCGACACGCCCCTGTGAACTTTGGTTGTCCCTGCGATGGAAAGCAGTTGAGGACGCCCAAAATCGGCTTTCGATTATGCCAATTTGGGTGACCCTGGGAGAAGGACACCCATCTCCCGATTTGTGTTGAAAGACGGGCGCCCTTCTGTTTCGAAAATAAGCCTGAAAGCCTACTTCCTACCCCCTTCCCCACAGCCCTCCAGACTTAACATCTTCCTCTCCCCTGTATAACTCCCCCCATATACACCCCCAAGGTCTTTGTATGCCCCCTGGGCCTACTTCTATCCCTGGTGGGGGGTGTTGGGGGCAGGAGCTAAGCAGCCTTGATCCTGCCCTTTGCAGCTCCATATGCAAATGTCTGTCAGCGCCTCCACTATGCCGCCCCCATGCTGCTGCTAACCTTCCCATTTTTTAATGGCCATTCAGAGGTGATATTCCGCAGGAGGTAGCTGGCCTTAGGCAATTTAAGCAGACAAGAGACTCTCCGTCCCGTTTAAATAGCTTTGAATATTTGTCATCAGATGGACAGCTATATTTTGAACTAACTGAAATCTCTTGACCTAATATTTATGTAACCCACAATAGAATGCTTTATAAGAACATAAGCACTGCCATACTGGGACAGACCGAAGGCCCATCAAGCCTAGTATCCTGTTTCCAACAGTGGCCAATCCAGGTCCCAAGTACCTGGAAAGATCTCAGTGGATAAGCAGTGGATTTTCCCATTTTAAATCATGTTTATTAAATCAAAGTAGAAAACTGCAAGTACATGAATAAAACAAATATCAATAGCAATGAATAGTCCCACCCACTCCCTCCTACACCCATCCCTCCCCAACTATTGCTATGACAAAATAAATATTACCATCATTGCAGTACAGCCGTTCCCCTCAACCACCAAAGATTGAGGCATAAGTAAATATTTAAAAGTCTGCTGCATGCTAGGTTTTTCCAAGATGGCGCTGTGAATAGACACACCTGTGTTTGCTCCTGGAGGCTGCTGTGTTTGTGAGCTTCTCTCGGTGCCTCTGTAGCCTCGTTAACCATGGGGAAGTGGAGGGGGGAGGTAAAGGAATTTCCCTCGGTTCCTGTGACCTCCTCGACAATGAAACAAACAACCCTGCATTTCCCAGGCAGCAACCGGGTCCTCAGGGAACTTCGACCCCCACTGCAGCTCTCGGCCCTTCGGAGTCGATTGAGAGTGGAAACGGGGCTTCCTTGAGCCCTGTGGAGCGAATTGCACCTCCCCAGCCTGGAAGAGAGTTGCTGGCTGTTCAAACAGAGACAGACGCCGAAGTGGCTCAGCTGGTCCTGTCTGAGGGTGTGACTGCAGCAACTGAGATAGATTCTCAACTTCAGGAAACATTACTACAACAGGCTTCAAAGGTATTGCCTCAAGCTGTTGTTTCCAAGTTAGCTCGGGCTGATAGTCTACCTCAATCTCCTCCTATGGCTAGTGGAGTGATTAGACCAGCAATTGTGACGCTGGAGTCACTATGGGATATGGTTTACAATATCCAAACCTCTATGCAAACTACTTTAAAGCAGAATTCTTCTGATATTGAAGTTCTTTCTGAGGCTGCCCTGCTTCAAGCACAAGTGACTGCACAGCAAACCCAGAAATTGGAACGTGTGGATATCAAAATTCAAGAAATGGGATCTATAGAAACAGCTTTGGTTAAAGACAATAATTTCCTACATAAACGACTTGAATACCTTGAAAATCAGACTAAAAGGCTTAACCTTAGGTTTCTTAATTTTCCCAAATCGCCATTAATTTCTCCTTTGGAGATGGTAAAAAAATATATATATTTGGTGGACATCTTGGGAATGAACAAAGACTCCCTCCCTCCCATTACATGGGCTTATTACATCGGGAGTACTGGAGTGGTGGTGGGAAACCCCCCCCCGTAATAGGGGAGGGAATGAACCTTAACTCTGCTTGCCACTTTTGCGTTGGAGCCTGATAGGAATGCCGTACTACGGCTTTCGTTGAGACACTTAGAAAATCTGTTTTTGGGCTCAAAGGTCCGTATCTTTCCAGATCTCTCACGGCCTACACAGATGAGACGAAGGGCCTTTTTGAAACTTCGCCCAAGGGTGGTGGCATTGGGAGCAAATTTTGTTTTGCGATTTCCTTGTTTTTGTAATGTGATGCTTGAGGGTAAACATTTTCAGTTTGTAGATCCAAAACAGTTGAAAGAGTTTATTGATGCAAGAGTTGATGTGAATATAGTAAACCTTCCCTAATTTAGCAAGCTGGGGTCTGAACCAGAAAAAGCATCTATTGATTATTAATTTTTGTATTTTTTTCTTTTTTAATTTCCTTAATCTTGGAATTAAATTTCTTTAACTTGTGGACAAATGGGCTGTAAAGATATATACTTATCATTTTTGTTTCCTAATGTTAAATAATGCCGATTGCATATTCACTTTATGTGGTGATATATTGGAAAATTTAAATAAATAAAATAAAATTAAAAAAAAGTCTGCTGCAGGCCTTATGTGATAAAGAATTCCCAAATAGAATTAAAAGCCTGTCCCTTACCACTCTGAAAATCAGTGACGTATGCGTTCCAAGTAGAGCTGTTCAATAAGATTGGCCCTCCACCTTTGAAGAGATGGAGCCTCAGGTTGGAGCCAGTAAAAAAGAATAGTTTTCATGCCAAAGGGTAGGGCTCAATGTAGAAACTGTCAAAATGCCTGAGGCACTGGATCACTCAAAACAAACTGCCCAAAGAAGATTAAAGGATTTAACTTCACCATACAAGTCCTTCATATCTGAAGAGAATCCAGTGCTTGTGCCAAAATCTGTAGACCTTCGGGCAGCACCAAAACATATGTCCCAAGGAAGCTGTGAGGGAAGTACACTTGGGGCACTTCCCACATGAACTTGCACATAATGCTCTACTTGGTGAAATATATAGCCTCACCACAAATTTGTAGAGTGTTTCTCTGTGCAACACATTGTCCACCTTTTTATGCAACCCTATAACACAAGATTGCAATAACTTATGGCCAATGGCACACAACAAATCCTGGGTCCACTTATTCACCAACTGCACATATACATGTGATGAAAGGGTGAATTATCCAAACCTTTTAAAACCCTGCTAGGCTAACTGCCTTTACCACATTATATGGCAATAAATTCCAGAGTTTAATTACATGTTGACTGAAGAAATATTTCCCCAGTTTGTTTTAAATTTACTACTTAGTAGCCTCATTGTGTGCCTCTAGTCCTAGTATTTTTGGAAAGAGTAAACAAGTGATTTACATCTACCCATTCCACTCCACTCATTATTTTATAGCCCTCTGTCATATATTCATTCCCTCAGCCATATCTTCTCCAAGCTGAAGAGCCCTAGCTGCTTCAGCCTTTCCTCATAGGGAAGTCGTTTCATCCCCTTTATCATTTTTGTCACCCTTCTCTGTACCTTTTCTAATTCCACTCACGTCTTTTTTGAGATGAGATGCCCAAAACTGCACACAGTATTCAAGGTGCGGTTGCACCATGAATTAATACAAAAGCATTATAATATTCTCATTTTTGTTTTCAGTTCCTTTCCAAATAATTCCTAACATTCTATTTGCTTTCTTAGCCACCACTGCATACTAAGCAGAGTGTTTCAATGTATCATCAACAATGACACCTAGTTCCTGGTCAGGAACTCCTAATGTGGAACCTTGTATCACATAGCTATAGTTTGAGTTCCTCTTTCCCACATGCATCACTTTGTACTTCCTCACTTTAAATGCCATCTACCATTTGGATGTCCAATCTCCCAGTCTCATAAGATCATCTTGCAATTTTTCGAAATTCTCTTGTGATTTTGCAACTTTGAATAACTTTATGTCATCAGCAAATTCAATTACCTCAATAGTTATTCCCATCTCTAGATCATTTATAAATATGTCAAAAAGCAGTCATCCCAGCATAGACCCCTGGGGAACCCCACCTTCATTAAATCCAATCTTATTTGATAGGCTCATTCCAGTAGCCTCTTTCAAATACCTAGGGATTATAATTAATTATGCTCTTTTCTTTGGCCCTCAGGTTTCTTCTGTTTTGAAGACATGTTGCTTCTTTCCTCATCAGCTCCGACCCATTAAGAATTTGGTCAATTTAGAATCTTTGTGCTCCTTATCATGTGCCTATATCAGTACTTGAAACGATTACTGCAACACTGTTTATTCAAGTATTACTAAGGCAAATTTAAAGCGATTACAAACACTTCAGACCACAGTTCGTATCATTTGTCGCGCTCCTAACTACAATAGGGCCATTTCTCTTCTTCAACTTTTACACTGGCTTCCCATAGAATATAGAATCAAGTTTAAGATTCTTTGCCTGACACACAAGATTCTCTACACTACTACTCCTTCTTATCTGGCGGCTTTGACTATTCCCTATACACAAGCTTGCACTTTACATTCGCTCACTGATAATAGATTGATTCGTCCACATCCTTCTAAGGCTAGATGAGAATCCATACATGCTTAAGCTTTCTTCTTTCTTTCTCCAGCACTGTGGAATTCATTACCACTTTTTTGCACTGCTTTGAAAACACATTTCTTTCAATTACCTTTTGGTTCCAATGATTTTTCTTTTTATTAATTTGTCTGGGCAGTGTTGCTGCAGCATGGAATTATAAGGATGTTTTATGACATATTTGGGGCTATGTTGTTTGATTTTATTTTGAATGAATGGATTTATGTTTCTTGTTTGAATGGGGTATTTGTCTACTTTCCTTTTATGGAGTTATTTTTACATAGTATTTTTATATTGTAAACTGTTGTGGCTTGCTTTGCAAATGGTAATGGTATATCAAGAATAATAAACAATAAACAATGAACTATCTACCCTTCTCTATAGAGAATACTGACCATTTAACCCTACTCTCTGTTTTCAATCTTTTAACCAGTTTTTATTCAATAATAGACATTACCTTCTATTCCATGACTTTCTAAATTTCTCATGAGTCTTTCATGAGGTACTTTGTCAACAGTCTTTTGAAAATCCAGAAACATAATATTGACCAGCTCACCTTTAACCATATGTTTATTCACCCCTTCAATGAAAATGTAGTAGATTGTTGAGGAAGATATCTCTTCACTAAATCCATGTTGGCTTTGTACCATTAATCCATGCTTATGTATATGCTATGTAATTTTGTTCTTTATAAAAAGTATCTACCATTTTGCCTGGCACCAATGTCAGGCCCACCAGTGTATAATTTCACAGATCACCTCTGGAGCCTTTTTAAAAAATCGGCGTTACATTGCTCACTCACCAATCTTCTGGTACCATGCTTGATTTTAAAGATAAATTATATATTACTAACAATAGCCCATTTTTTTTTAGTTCTATCAGTAATCTGGGAGGTATACCATCTGGTCCAGGTGATTTGCTATCCTTCAATTTGTCAAATTGCCATTTTACATCTTCCATGTTTATAGAGATTTGTTTTAGTTTCTCTGACTCATCAGCATTGAATACCATTTCCTCGATAAAAATCAAAGCAAACTTAATCCCTCCACTATGGCCTTGTCTTCCCTAAGTGCCTTTGTACCCCTCACCAGCTCATTTTCGAAAGTGATCGATTCAATGTTTAGATTTGAAATTTACCACAGTATGCTATTTAAAGCTGAAGTAAGTGTGCCTTAGTGCTTTCTGCAGCTTAATAAAACAGTCCCTTTGAGAGATATACTCCCAAATTTAAAAGGGCTCATAGTTATACTCCTATGAAAACTTACTAGGGCTAACTGCCTAAATTTATATCCAAATTTTACATAAGAACAAAAGAATGTATGATTAACTATACTGGGTCAGACCAATGGTCCATCTAGCCCAGTATCTTGCTTCCAACAGTCGTCAATCCAGTACCTGACAGAAACCCAAATAGAAGCAACATTCCATGCTGCTAATCCCAAGGCAAGCAGTGGCTTCCCCATGTCTATCTCAATAGCAGAATATGGACTTTTCCTCCAGGAACTTGTCTAAACCTTTTTTTAAACCTAGATAAGCTATCTACTATTACCACATCCTCTGGCAATAAGTTCCAGAGCTTAACTATTCTTTGAGTGAAAAAAAATATATTTCCTCCTTTTTTGTTTTAAATTCCTACATTTAGAAATATAAAAAGTGGGTGACAACAGGGTCAGATTTAGGGTGGGGCAAAAAATTAGGAGCTTAGCACTGATTTTCAGCACTAGGCTAATAAATCTAAGCAAATGAATGGAAGGCCTATAAGCATCATTTTTTAATTGTCAAATGAAGTTGAATTTATTTGCTGAAAATGCAGGCTCCTAAATATAGATGAAACTAAGTACAAATTTAGAAGCCTAAGGGGTCCTTTTACCAAAGTGCGGGAAAAAGGGCCCTGCACTAGTGACGGGGGACATTTTTCCCATGTGCTAGGGCCCTTTTTAGTGCAGCAGGTAAAAAAGCCCCCATACACACATGGCCATGCGGTAAGAAAACTCTTACCGCATGGCTATTCGGTGGGGAGCCCTTACTACCACCCACTGAGGTGGCGATAAGGGCTCCTGTGCTAACCCGGCAGTTACAGACTGTCCAAAACACAGCAGCGAGATTGATATTCAAAAAGTCAAAATATTAAGAGCAACCCCACTACTCAAAATGCTATATTGGCTCCCGATCAAGGCCAAACTTTCAAAACCAGCACAATCATCTTCAAAATACTGTTTGGCATGTCACCGGATTACATGCTAGACATGATCAAACTAGCATCAAGAAATTCAAAACCAGGAACCAGAGGTTACCTACTACTTCATCTGACCAACTGCAAACACGTACTATTCAAATCCACCTACATGGCAGGATTTAACTACCTGGGCTCAAAATGGTGGAACTCAATTCCCATAATCATAAGAAGCATCATGAACTACCTCCAGTTCAGAAAACACCTAAAGACCTACCTCTTCAGGAAATGTTATGAGTAAAATATACACTAATCATTCTGGAACAATAATACACAACTTTAACTGTAAAGAATTTTTCATTTAACAAATGAATTAACACATATCTTTTCAAGAAACCCAGTAACTATTCCACAAGCACTAACAGTTATCTTGTCCAACCACAGTAAAACACTGCATCATACAACCTTGTAAATGTAATTGAATCAATATAATTTCTAATAACTGTTAAATGTCCGATTATCGCTGGGTTATCTCCATACAAGCCATTTCCGGGGGGTTTCTTTTTTTCCCCAGAAATGACGCATATTCGGGGGGGGGGGGGGGGGGGGGTACCGCCATCGGCTGAGTTGAGCCAACGCTAGTTCCAGAACAGCAAGTGGTAAGCCCACATTGGGCTTACCACCATTCTGTAAAAGGACCCTCAAGTTAGGAGTCCAAATTTAGTAGCTCATGTTTTTTGAATATCAGTCCTTATATTTTCAAATCTCTATAATTTTGTATGGAAATTCCCAGGGCAATTTTGAAAAGGATATAGAGTGGCAGTCTATCTTGGGAACTGGTCCAAAGCTCAGAGTCTTTACATCTATGTTGGAGGATTTGAAAATTACTCCCTTAGGGGCCCTTTTACTAATGTGCAGTAAGTTTTGCTTTTACTGCTCATTTAAAACAAATATTAATATGCAGAGCCTTTATAGTAAATACATAACATAGTAACGTGGAGGGGCATAATCAAACGGTGCCAGCTATCTATATGGGCGGCCATCTATTAGGCCGGCGCCACAAAGAGCAGTCCCGAACCGTATTATCGAAAAAGATGACCGGCCATCTTTCGTTTTGATAATACAGTTGGGGCCCGCCAAATGTCAGAGATGGCCGGCATCGGTTTTCCCCAATAATGGAAACTGATGCCGGCCATCTCAAACCCAGCCAAATCCAAGGCATTTGGTCATGGGAGGGGCCAGCATTTGTAATGCACTGGTCCCCCTGACATGCAAGGACACCAACCGGGCACCCTAGGGGGCACTGCAGTGGACTTCAAAAATTGCTCCCAGGTGCATACCTCCCTTACCTTGTGTGCTGAGCCCCCCAAATCCCCCCAAAACCCACTCCCCACAACTGTACACCACTACCATAGCCCTAAGGGGTGAAGGGGGGCACCTAGTTGTGGGTACAGTGGGTTCGGGGGGGGGGGGTGGAGGGCTGCCTGAAGTGCACTGCACCCACTAAAAACTGCTCCAAGGACCTGCATACTGCTGTCATGGAGCTGGGTATGACATTTCAGGCTGGCATAGAGACTGGCAAAAAATGTTTTTTTTATTTTTTGTTTAGTGGGGGGGGGGGGGGGGGGGGGGTTGGTGACCACTGGGGGAGTAAGGGGAGGTCATCCCCCATTCCCTCTGGTGGTCATCTGGTCAGTTGGGGCACCTTTTTGAGGCTTGGTCGTGAACAAAAAGGGACCAAGTAAAATCGGCCAAATGTTCATCAGGGCCAGCTTTCTTTCTTCCATTATTGGGCGAAGCCGGCCATCTCTTAACCACGCCCCTGTCCCGCCTTCTGTACCCTGCCGGTATGCCCCCTTGAAGTTTGGCCGGCTCCGCGATGGACTGCAGTTGAGGCCGGCCAAAATCGGCTTTCGATTATACCGATTTCGCCGGACTTGAGAGATGGCTGGCCATTTCCTGATTTGTGTCGCAAGATGGCTGCCCTTCTCTTTTGAAAATAAGCATGATAGTAAATAACGGCAGATAAAGACCTGTACGGTCTATTGAGTCTGCCCAACAAGATAAACTCATTTACATAGTGTGTGATACTTTATATGTATACCCAAGTTTGATTTGTCCTTGCCATTCTCAGGGCACAGACTGTAGAAGTCTAGGGTATGTCCTGCTTCTGCCCTGCATTTAACACATACACACTGCATTCCCTGCAGTGCCAAGTAACACAGGAGAACCCACGCTATCAGTCATGGCAATGGCCTACTCCAGAATAAAAAATAAATAGCTGCCATGGTGGTGCATCCCAGCTTCCCAGCAATCCCCTCCTACACATTTCACCCATTCTTATATGAAAGGAGGCTACCTAGCACTAGTACCGTGAGGCTACTGCTAGAAGTCATATTGCCATTTTGGATCCAAGCCAAGGACCAGGCAGGAGCAGAGGGGGCCCAATCCTGTCTGAGTATCACTGCACTACCAATGTCGACTGCAGGTATATCCTGAGGAGGTTTGGGGTAGAGGAGGGATGGAATTGGTGGGTGGCAGTTTTCTTTGGAAGCATCTTGTTCCTAGCAGGGGCTGGGGTTTGAAACCGTCTTCAGGGGAGATGGATAGGGAGGATGCGATGTATGTGGGCCCTTTCAAGGGGGGTATCCAATTTGTGGGAGGGATTGGGGAGGAGATCTGATGTCAGGGTGAGTGTGGAGGAGGTGATTGATTGCTGCAGGGAGGTGATCAGTTGTTGTGGGTGGGTGTGTGGGGTGGTGATTGGGTGTCAGGGGGATAGGAAGGGGAAGAGATACATTGAGGAAGGAACACCACACTGACTGATACCAATTGCACTACTGGATTGACAATAGCACAGCTGCACTTACTGTCTCCTCTTGAGGTGCCGGTAAGTACAGCTGAGCTATTCTCAATCATGGCAGCTAGTATACAGTTCTGACCCATGCACCATCTGTAATAGACGGCCACTCCTCCTCCAGCCATGTCTTGCAATCTCCTGCCCACTCCTGCATTAGACAACTAACACAAGCTATTTTTATTTTGACATGGTAGCTGACTTTTTAGCTGTGCTGATATCTTCTGTGTGGTAAAACGCACATTAGCTGCTTATCACAGCTTTGTAAAAGGGTCCCTTAATTTTGAAAGTTGCATTTGTTAGTTGAATGTTGATATGGACTGAAATCAATATTGACCATAGGTGTGCTTAATCACTTACTATAAAGCACTCTTAAAAGAAGCTCAATGTTTCAAACTACAGCTAATTTTTCTTACCAATGAGTAATTTCTAAATAATGCTGTGTTCACACCAGTCACTGTTTATAATTTTAGAAGTGTGCATTTTGAAATGCCTGGTGCATTTTCAAAGTCTAACCTCTTTCTTTTTCTGCTTTTTGTTGCTCTAAAACAGTGTTTCCCCAAGTCCGGTCCTGTAATACCCCTTGTGAGTCAGGTTTTCAGGATATCCACAATGAATATGCATGAAAGAGATTTGCATATAACGGAGGCAGTTTATGCAAACAAAGTTCATGCATATTCATTGTGAATATCCTGGAAACCTGACTGGCAAGGGGTAACCAAGGACTGACTGGACTTGGGAAACACTGCTCTAAAATACCTGTGCATTGCACGTCTTTGAACAGAATTTCTGAACATCATTTCAGCCATATCACATGAGAGCAATGCCTCTAACAGACTCAGCTTTTTCACAGCACTGTGAGGAAAAAAAAAACAGGATGTTTTTCAGAGGTGACTTGTAATTAAATTTGCAATTTAATCATGCCACATGTGAGGCTTCAACAGCTCTCACTTAGCTGTAAGGTGCAGCCCTAGTAACTGAAGATCAGAGGAGGTGTAGGTTTTGACTTTTTCTCGAGCAGCTGCTGCAACAGCACATGCTGATGAATAATGCTGACACTCGCCTTAAGCTGCACAGCAGCCTTTTGCTACATTAAGATCCGTTGAAAGATATTTTTAGAAAGCATCAGAGTATTGGTATGGCATGCTCATGAATAAATTGTGTGCTTCTGGGAATACATCAAGTCTGCTCTGTAAAGAATGCATGGTCTGCTCCTTCTATTTTCTATCTAAAGTCTCCTTCCTAACACTTCACCTTTTTTTTTCGTTCTTCTTTTTCATTCTGTGAGTGCTCAGGCCCTTAATATTGTTTACCACTGTGTAATCCACAGGTGAAAGGTGATAAATCCAAACTAATAATAAATAAAGAGCTACAATAATGTTTTCTGTAATCAATAATTGTTTTACTAATTTCAGTGCTTCAGTTCTGCCAACCCTCCCACTTCCTGATAGGACAACTCAGAGGAAAGAGCTAACTACATCCCTGGCTAAGGGGAGTGCAGTCCGCAGGACAGTGAGCTTTCCAAATTCATACTCACCTCCTTTGGCACTGCTACTACACCTGCTATATATTGTGTCCATCTGATAATACTCTTGTTTCCAACCCCCATCAGCATTTTGCACATTTACTTCACTCCTGGATCTGGTGCTCACAAATGGGGATAGTGTGTCAAATGTCCGAGTGGGTGCACACCTGGGAAGCAGTGACCATCAAACGGTTTGCTTTGATATAACGGCTGAAGTGGAGGGCGGCCACTCTAAACTCAAAGTCCTGGATTTCAAGCGTGCTGACTTTAGTAAAATGGGGGAATACCTGAGGAAGGAGATGATGGGCTGGGAGGACGTACATGAAGTGGAAGGGCAGTGGTCCAGGCTGAAAGAAGTAATAAATAGGGCCACAGACCTTTATGTAAGGAGAGTAAACAAAAGCAAGAGAAAAAGGAAACCGATATGGTTCTCCAAGCAAGTGGCTGAGAAAATAAAGGCTAAAGAGTTAGCGTTCCAGAAATATAGAAAATCTCAAGAAGAGGAACACGGGGAGGAATACCGGATGAAACTGAAAGAAGCCAAGAGAGAGGTACGTCTGGCGAAGGCGCAAGCGGAAGAACAAATGGCTAGAAATGTAAGGAGGGGCGACAAAAATTTCTTCAGATATATTAGTGAAAGAAGAAGGACTAAAAAGGGAATTGTGAAACTAAAAGATACAGTGAACCGCTATGTAGATAATGATGAAGAAAAAGCCAATTTACTAAATAGATACTTTTGTTCGGTTTTCACTGAAGAAAATCCTGGAGAAGGACCGCGAGGGACTGGCAAAAGTACACCTGAGAATGGAATGGATATAGCACCATTCATGGAAGAGAGTGTGTATCAACAACTTGGAAAGCTAAAGGTGGACAAAGCCATGGGACCGGACGGGATCCACCCCAGAATACTGAGGGAGCTCAGAGAGGTTCTGGCGGGTCCTTTTAAAGATTTGTTTAATAAATCCTTGGAGATGGGAGAGGTTCCGAGGGACTGGAGAACGGCGGAGGTGGTCCCTCTTCACAAAAGTGGTGATAGGGAAGAAGCTGGAAACTACAGGCCGGTAAGCCTCACTTCGGTTATTGGAAAAGTAATGGAAGCCATGCTGAAGGAAAGGATAGTGAATTTCCTGGAAGCCAATAAGTTGCAAGATCCGAGACAACATGGTTTTACCAGAGGGAAATCGTGCCAAACGAATCTCATTGAATTCTTTGATTGGGTAACTGGAGAATTGAATCATCGACGTGCTATAGACGTAATCTACTTAGATTTTAGCAAAGCTTTTGACACGGTTCTCCACAGGAGGCTCTTAAATAAACTAGATGGGCTGAAGATAGGTCCCGAAGTGGTGAACTGGATTAGGAACTGGTTGACGGACAGACGCCAGAGGGTGGTGGTAAATGGAATTCGCTCGGAGGAGGGAAAGGTGAGTAGTGGAGTGCCTCAGGGATCGGTGCTGGGGCCGATTCTGTTCAATATATTTGTGAGTGACAATGCCGAAGGGTTAGAAGGTAAAGTTTGCCTATTTGCGGATGATACTAAGATTTGCAACAGAGTGGATACCCGGGAGGGAGTGGAAAGCATGAAAAGGGATCTGAGGAAGCTAGAAGAATGGTCTAAGGTTTGGCAATTAAAATTCAATGCGAAGAAATGCAAAGTGATGCATTTAGGGAGTAGAAACCCACGAGAGCCTTATGTGTAAGGCGGGGAGAGTCTGATAGGTACTGAGGGGGAGAGGGATCTTGGGGTGATAGTATCCGAGGATCTGAAGGCGACGAAACAGTGTGACAAGGCGGTGGCCGTAGCGAGAAGGTTGCTAGGCTGTATAGAGAGAGGTGTGATCAGCAGAAGAAAGGAAGTGTTGATGCCCCTGTATAAGTCATTGGTGAGGCCCCACCTGAAGAATTGTGTTCAGTTTTGGAGGCCGTACCTCGCGAAGGATGTTAAAAAAATGGAAGCGGTGCAAAGAAAAGCTACGAGAATGGTATGGGATTTGCGTTCCAAGACGTATGAGCAGAGACTTGCTGACCTGAACATGTATACCCTGGAGGAAAGGAGGAACAGGAGTGATATGATACAGACGTTCAAATACTTGAAAGGTATTAATCCGCAAAAAAATCTTTTCCGGAGATGGGAAGGCGTTAGAACGAGAGGACATGAAATGAGATTGAAGGGGGGCAGACTCAAAAAAAGATGTCAGGAAGTATTTTTTCACGGAGAGGGTGGTGGATGCTTGGAATGCCCTCCCGCGGGAGGTGGTGGAGATGAAAACAGTAACGGAATTCAAACATGCGTGGGATGTCCATAAAGGAATCCTGTGCAGTAGGAATGGATCCTCAGAAGCTTAGCCAAAATTGGGTGGCGGAGCAGGTGGGGGAAGAGAGGTTGGTAGTTGGGAGGCGAGGATAGTGGAGGGCAGACTTATACGGTCTGTGCCAGAGCCGGAGATGGGAGGCGGGACTGGTGGTTGGGAGGCGGGAAATACTGCTAGGCAAACTTGTACGGTCTGTGCCCTGAAAAAGGCAGGTACAAATCAAGGTAAGGTATACACATATGAGTTTATCTTGTTGGGCAGACTGGATGGACCATGCAGGTCTTTTTCTGCCGTCATCTACTATGTTACTATGTAATTGCCTACACCTCCAATGCCCTCTTCACTCTCTACCTAGATTTTAATAACTTTTTCCTTGACAAAATTAATTGTGAATTCTCATACAGGATCCCTCTTCTCCCAAGTCATTCATCCCTCCTTCCTTTGGTGCCTCCCATGCTTTATTACTTTTCTGAAATCACAGAAGACGAAACTGTCCATTTTCTATCTACCTCTAAACTCATTACTTTCTCTGAACCCAATCCATCCATTTCTCAGTTATTTTTCCCCTACAGCATTTCCTCTGTCTATCATACAAATCAATCATTATTATAGGGTAAACACCCCAATGAAAAATGCCCGACACAGGCTGTGTTTCACCCAAAGGGGATGCGTCAAGGGCTCTAAAACAATAACAAACACAATGTTCCACGAGAACCTATCATACCACAACATCACTTTGTATTTGTTCACACCGGAGTCTGCGTACGCCTCTCTGCTACTATTTAAGCCACATTGAGCCTGCAAATAGGTAGGAAAATGTGGGATACAAATGCAACAAATATAAATATATATAAATTATAATCACATATATAAAAACTGTTTTGTTTGTCTCCATGTTGGATTTTGCGGATCATCTGCCTTGTTATTTTTTTGGGACCATTTCATCTATAATATCCTTAATTGATCACTTTAAGGTGGCCAACCATTTGATATTTGACTGGCCTGGAAATTAGCAGCCAGCAGAACTGAAAACAAGCCAATATATGTGCCAATTTTCCATTGACTGTGAGCTTCCAGACTTGCTGATGTTCTATTTCTGGTACCTGAGCTTCCCATCGTTGCTTTAGCTTTGCTGTCTTTCTGTCCAATGCTACCAATGTCTAGCTTTTCCAGCATCTCTCACTCACCATGTATCACTACTGGTCTGATCTTGGAGCTTTCTCTGAAGTTCTTACTGCTGCCCCACGATTGACTGTTTGAATCACAGGGCTTTGTATTTGTGGAGCTCTAAATGGTTCAAACATTCATTTGTTACCAGTGCAGGCTGATGTTTGAACCATACAGGGCTTGAGCCCAACAGTGAATGTTTCAATCAGTACTGCAAAAGTGAGGAAGAGCCAGAGTAATTTGAAGTTGCAACAGCTGCCAGATGGGTGCTGCACTTGGAAAACTGCAATGGAGGGAGAAAAATTTAGAGGCATGGAATGGAAGCAAGGACTAGGGGAAGGAAAGCAGAGAAAAATATGACTGTGGGAGAGACTCATGGAGTAAGGACTTTGGTGGAAAGTAAGGGGAGAACATAAACTTGAAGACTGTGAAAGAAACTATGGACTCATAGGAGGAGAAGCAAGAGACTTGGAGATGAAAGAAGATGGGGACTCAAGAGACTGAGTGTGACTTTAGGGGCCCTTTTACTAAAGGTTGGATGTGTGGCAATGGGTTTGCCATGTGCCAATCTGGAACTACCATCAGGCTACTGTAGGAGCCTGGCGGCAGTTCCCACCTCAGCATTTGCCATTTCCGGCACTACAAAAATATTTTCTACTTTTGTAGTGCTGGTGCTTAAACGGTGGCACTGCCTGGTTACCCCTGGGTTAGCATGGGAGTCTTCCCCCCACAAAATGGCCATGCAGTGTGAAGGAAAGTGGGAAATGGACCAATAACTCCAGTGACTTGGACAGCTGGGTCAAACAAGGGGGATTTTGTTGCAGACTTGACACAGATCTGTGTTTCGACCACAGGCCTGCCTCAGGAGTCTAAAAACATAAATAAATAAAAAAACATATAAAACAGATGATAAAATACAAAATATATACTGTAAATGTAAGAGCTGAACATTTATAGTATAGATGTAAAAGTAAAAACTAAACGTATATAGTTGCCAGAGAAAAAGGATTCAATAAAGACATATAACATAAGAATATATAATCAAGAAATGTATATGAAAAACATTATCATAAAACCTACTCATAAACTGATCTATGGAAACAAAAATGATTATTATATCTAATATGTACATAACAACAATAAAATTTGACAATAGTAAAGAAATATTAAAAACATATAATGAATAAGAAAAACAGGTGTTCTCAAATGGACTTAGGAGTAATGTATAAAATAAATAAATCAGGGCTCAAAATCTCACATTCACAATAAGTTCCTCCATTCTGGAAGATGCTAAAACCTATACAATTGTGCAGATACATGCAAAAATATCCATAACATCATTTAGTAATTGAAATCTCATGTTGAGGATTACAAAGAGGGGGGGTGGGAATTTAATATTAAAGAACAGTATTCTACTGTCCAGCTTATAATCGAACGAGAAAAACGCCCAAGTTCCGACCTAAATCGGGAGATGGGCGTTTATCTCACAAAAACGAATAACGCGGTATAATCAAAAGCCGAATTTGGGACGCTTTCAACTGCACTCCGTCGCGGATGCGGACAAAGTGGACGGGGGCGTGTCGAAGGCGTGTCGAAGGCGGAACTGGGGCGTGGTTATCACCCGAACAGAGATGGGCGCCCTTCGCCGATAATGGATGCGTTTGTAGCTAGAATTTAGGGCACTTTTCCTGGACCCTGTTTTTTCACGAATAAGGCCCCAAAAAGTGCCCTAAATGACCAGATTACCCCCAGAGGGAATCGGGGATGACCTCCCCTGACTCCCCCAGTGGTCACTAACCCCCTCCCACCACAAAAAAATGATGTTTCACAACTTTTTATTTTCACCCTCAAATGTCATACCCTCCTCCCAGGCAGCAGTATGCAGGTCCCTGGAGCAGTTGTTAGGGGGTGCAGTGGACGTCAGGCAGGTGGACCCAGGCCCATCCCCCCTACCTGTTACAATTGTGCTGCTTAATGCTTATTAGTCGTCCAACCCCCCCAAACCCACTGTACCCACATGTAGGTGCCCCTCTTCACCCCTTAGGGCTATAGTAATGGTGTAGACTTGTGGGCAGTGGGTTTTGAGGGGGATTTGGGGGGCTCAACACACAAGGGAAGGGTGCTATACACCTGGGAGCTCTTTTACCTTTTTTTTTGTTTTTGTAAAAGTGCCCCCTAGGGTGCCCGGTTGGTGTCCTGGCATGTGAGGGGGACCAGTGCACTACGAATCCTGGCCCCTCCCACGAACAAATGCCTTGGATTTATTCGTTTTTGAGCTGGGCACTTTCCTTTTCCATTATCGCTGAAAAGCAAAAACGCCCAGCTCACACATTGGCGAATAAAACATGGGCGTCTATTTTTTATCGATAATACGGTTCGGTCCTCCCCTTCACGGACCCGTTCTCGGAGATTAACGCCCATGGAGATAGGCGTTTCTGTTCCATTATGCCCCTCTGTATGTATTGCATTGGGTAGCTGCAGAGAATGTAAACTTGGAAAGTGCAATGATCTCAACACTGTGATTTTGTTAATTGTAATTATGTGATATGTATATACTTATATATAAGGAAAGGGAAATGGGACTTATATACCTCCTTTCTGAGGTTTTTGCAACTATATTCAAAGTGGTTTACATATATTCAGGTACTTATTTTTGTACCAGGGGCAATGGAGGGTTAAGTGACTTGCCCAGAGTATAAAAAAATAAGATAGAGCAAACTCTCACACCAGTATAAAAACAGTGATGGGTAGTAGAGATAAAATGAGAGACAAGTGAAAGCAACGTAACTGACCTCAATAATGTATACAAAAATGTAAGTAAACTTCTGCCAGGAGAAGGGATGGTCTGTAACGAAAAAGAACCCTATTAGTGATAGTGTAATTGTCTCAATATCAGGCAGACAGTATTGGAAAAGAAAAGTAAAACACATAAAGAACAATCAAGGGAAAAAAGGTGTGTGTGTGGAGGGGGGGGGGGGGGGGGAGAAACATCGATGAACAAAATCGTGCAGAGCATGAAGAATAAAACAATTAAGCAATAAAACATCGTATGTATAAAAAGCTGCTACAACCAAAGAGGGAGCAAAGAATGCTAAATGTCAACCTACTTTCAAAAAGACCTTATAAAAGTCTCACAGCTTTACCATGTAACAGTGTGTCTCGTAATTCTTTCAGCAGTGACAAATGTCAAAAGGACGTGAAGAAAGGAAAGCCGGTATATAAGGAGTAAAAGCGTGCCAAAAATAACTGAAGTGATACCGAGTATTACTATAAGATGACGCCAACCAAAATGACATTTTCCACAACGTCACAGTATCATACATATGCAAAATAACAAACAAAAAAGGAGCAACAGAAAACCTAAAAAAGTAGTCTAAGTACTGTACCACCTGCAAAACAATATAAACTGTGAATCATTATTGTCTAGAAATGAATAGCACATATTGAGATGGTGAATGCCTTTTGTGTAGTGGAGAAATGATTGTCATATGGTGTGAAAGTATATATGATTAATATTGGAGTAGCAAAGAGGCGCTGAGTGTCTTGCAACAGCAGAAGAAATAAACAAAAATCAGACACTGAAAGTCCAAACATAATCTTTATTCTTACAGACCAATAAGGCTGCATCAGGGGTATTGAAAATAAAACAGCTAACAAAGAAATAAAAGATATATCACAAAATCATAAAAATATATATATACATAAAAATCAATGATATACGTAAAACATATAAAAAGGAACTTCAATATAAATCTTTAATTAATAAATAATTAAAACCAGGTATAAATAAAGGATGACAAAAAATGGCTAATACATTGAGCTTATTGAACAAAATAAATTGAAAGCAAACCTACCTAACCAGGGTCAAGATAAACTTAGATTAGATTAAAAGTATCTTCCTTGTAGCTAAGCTAGATGCCTTTCATTAGTGTACTTTTACATAACATTGACATTCGCACATCGTCAAAACCCTCTGCGAAAAACTGCATTGGCTCTCAATCAAAGAACGTATTAACTTCAAAATCTGCACCCTGGTCCACAAAAGTCTCTACGGCACAGCCCCAGGATACATGACAGACCTCATGGATCTACCAATTAGAAACATAATCAGATCATCACGTACATATCTCAGTCTCCACTACCAAATTGAAAAGGACTCAAATACAAATCAACCTATGCATCCAGCTTCTCCTATATAAGCACGCAATTATGGAACGCACTACCAAAAGCTGTGAAAACGATCTATGACCATCTAAACTTCAGGAAATCACTAAAAACCAACCTGTTCAAAAAGGCATACCCTACTGACTCATCATAAATATCTACACTCTGCAACACAGCAAAACCAAAGTTTGTATTGGACATTACATAACCTCTCCTCTCTTCGATCCCCATTGTGTCTGAAACGCATGAACCTTATTCGACCATAACATCACCTTGTATTTGTTTCTCTACCGGACTTGGCGAATGCCATTACGGTAATATGTAAGCCACATTGAGCCTGCAAATAGGTGGGAAAATGTGGGATACAAATGCAACAAATAAATAAATAAATGCATTTCCCATCCTTCACCTAACTTAACAAATAACACTACCAGTCTTTCTTGGCATAAATTTGGCCGCAGCTCTATTAAAATTATATAATTTTGTAATATTACTTTAACTTTAACAAAATACATTAACGTCTTCCAGTAAAATATTGGCATCCCCAGAGTGGTTTTGAACAATTCGGAGCCATTCAGTAATGAAACTAGCTCTGTACCTTATCCCCAATTACCCCCCTTCAGTCCATGTGACTCATGGTACCATCAAGCCACAGTTCACTCGTGGAGGTTTCGCCCACGAGTTACTCTTTAATCAAACATCTTTTAACCAAACATTAACTTCACCGCATCTGGAGCCTCTTTCTGTCCATAAATCCTGACTACAAGCTATGACCGACCTCCCCCACCCCCAAACCCCAGACAAGAATATTCAACCTCAACAAAATACTAACCCACCCCAACCCACTACCACTCCTAACACCAAACAAAACATAGCAAACCAAGACAACAGACGTATAAGACCAATAGGGTGGGTAGGGATGGGCAAAATTATATAGTAATTGAAATATAGTAATTGTCACCCCATGGGAGCAGTAACGCAACAGCTTACAGCACAGATAAGTTCATATTTGATTTAAATTGCAACTTTGCAGATAACTTTTTGAGGTAAAACAAGAGAGGTTTTTCCGCTTGTAATTACTTTTTTACCGGATTGCTCCAGTACAGAGTACATTTTTTGGGAAATATACCCAGTAGAGCAACGGAGGTATGAAGCTTTTCCTCTCAGTACTTTAAGGACATTAGTAAGTTCCTCTCAATGTGTTTTTTGATTCATGTGTAGTTTTGTTGGTCTAGACAGTCAACAGGACTTCAGCACTTGGACTTCATGTGGCTGATTTGCCAGCCCTTCATTCCTAGTTTCCAGTAGCTTAACTTTCTCTGCCACGTCATTGGTCAATAAACTCTTAATTTTCTGAAACTGAACAGCTGGAACTCTCCAATTGTTCTTGCAGTTCCTACAACCTGAAAGTTACTTATTTATTCTCTTTCTCTCAACTGGTTTTCTTCTCTCTGTCAACATCTGGCAACTTCTCTTGAGTTGTAACTGCTCCCAGCACAGTTCTTCCACTTGCCCTTCCACCTACCTACACTGGTCATGTTATAGAATAAGTTCAGACAAAGCATTCTTCTGTTGCTCCCCTGCAATCCAGATGATCTCTCTTGTCTTCTTCAGGTCAGCAAGCAGCCCCTCTGCCTGCTTCTGCATTGTCTTTGTGGAAGACTTCATACTGATTACCTGCTCTTGATGCTTGGTAACCTCTTCTGTCTTGTGATTCAGACTGCTTTTCAACTTTATGACCTCCTGTCTTTGTTACGAATTTGGGACACAACTTCCTGGGTCTTAGCCTACAATTTGTCTTCCAGCTATACATTTTGGCTCTGCACCCACTCTCTCCCTTTCTTCAATTGCTCCTCTCGGTAGCACAGAGAGTTTTCCAAGGTCTGGAGCTCCTCTAGCCTTGCTTGTATTCCTGTCTATACAGGGTCCCTTCCTAGGGACTTGGCATACAGTTGCTTTATCTCCTCAGTCTTTTGTTAATGGGTTCTCCTGAGCTTGGTTTTCTCCACTTCCATGCACTGTAACATGCTCTTATGTTCTCTCATTCCTTCACCTTCATTTTGCAAAGGTTCTTAACTTCTACTAGTTACTTTTAGAGGAACTTACTTTCCTCCTGTAAGTGACCCATATATATATAGTGGCTTGCTGCAATTCTTCTAATGGTATTTAAACCCAGAGATTTTAATCCTCCAACTGGCTATCTAGATCTTGAGGTGGGTCCTGTTTCTCTTCTGGGTGATATTCAAGAGACTTCTTCTCTTCCCCTGGTTACGACACCATGGCAGACAGACAATTCAGGTCTTCAGTCACCTCTGGACTACAGTGGTTGACTTCCTTCAATATCTTGGGTTGCACATGCTGTGGGTACTTAACCTTTCACCTGTGACACAACATGCCTCCTTTTCTTCCTGGGGTTTCTGTGTTTGAGTTTCACCTCAGTCTCTTGCTCACTCATGCCTTCTGCAGGCACTTTCAGTACCTTCGATTGCCCAGACATTTGTCTTGCTACTGGCTGTGTGGCCTTGCCAAGGGATTTATCCTCCTGAGTTCTTTTGACCTTGAGCAGATCACTTAACTTGCTCCCTCTTGGAGACTCTTTGGACTGGCTTTCTTTTGGTGCATTATTGGCTACCCAAGGTGGTTCATTGTCAGTCCCACTCTGTGAATGCCTTATGGCCCTCTTTTTTGGCTTTGCTTCTCACTTCCTCAGTTGCTTCCCACTCCCAGGGCTGGTAGTCCTCTGAATTCAAAGGGTGTTACTGTAGGGATGGCCAGGCTTCCTCCCACTCCTGGTCCCACAATCCAATCTTGGAGTCTTGATTTCTTTAAATTTCCAACACACCCTCACTACTAGTCTCCCACCAGAACATGCAGAAGATCTGACTTAAAAAAAGACACTCCACTCTGGGTTTTCCAATTTCTCTAGATGCAGCTTCTCTGGCAGAGTTCAACTTTCCCTTAATCTTCTATGAGCAAACCCTCTGGTTTCCCACCAGTATATGCTGGAGCACCGGATTAAAAGAGCTAATCCATTTCAGGTTTTCCAATTGACCAGTTGCAGTTTATCATACAACGGCTTCTGGATTTAGCCATAGCTTGGGGTTCTCTCACTCCCCCCAGCCTGCTGTTTATTTAAGACCTTGCTTTTCCTCACTCTGGACCGGATTTTCTGGACTACTACAGAAACAACAGCAGTTCTTAATTTTGCTTTTCAGTCTGAGCACTACTTGCTCTGGGAACTGCTTCTCAGCTAATTTCATTTATATATGTATAATATATGTAAAACACCATATGTAAAACACATTTGTCAAAATAAAAAGGTAAAAAGATATATAAAAAGGAAGTATATATGAGAGAGATCATACTTGTGGATTTATATGGAAAAGAAACAAACATAACAATTTAAACTGTTTGTCATAAGTACATAAGTATTGCCATACTGGGAAAGACCAAAGGTCCATCAAGCCCAGCATCCTGTTTCCAACAGTGGCCAATCCAGGTCACAAATACCTGGCAAGATCCCCAAAAAGTACAAAACATTTTATACTGTTTATCCAGAAATAGTGGATTTTCCCCCAAGTCCATTTAATAATGGTCTATGGACTTTTCCTTTAGCAAGCCATCTAAACCTTTTTTAAACTCTGCTAAGCTAACTGCCTTTACCACATTCTCTGGCAACGGATTTCAGAGTTTAATTACACGTTGAGTGAATAAAAACTTTCTCGGATTCATTTTAAATTTACTACATTGTAGCTTCATCATATGCCCCCTAGTCCTAGTATTTTTGGAAAGCATAAACAGACACTTCACATCTACCCTTTCAACTCCACTCATTATTTTATAGACCTCTATCATATCTCCTCTCAGCCCCCTTTTCTCCAAGCTGAAGAGCCCTAGCCACTTTAGCCTTTCCTCATAGGGAAGTCGTCCCATCCCCTTTATCATTTCCGTCGCCCTTCTCTGCACCTTTTCTAATTCCTCTATATCTTTTTTGAGATGCAGCGACCAGAATTGAACACAATTTTCGAGGTGCGGTCGCACCATGGAGCGATACAAAGGCATTATAACATCCTCATTTTTATCATCTATATTGTTCTCTATCCTTGCAAGTTGATATACATGGTAAAACCCAAGTGATGCATTAAAACTCACAGACCATAGGAGCTGTTTAAATAGAAACATTATGTAAGCACCTTTGGTTGAACATTGGCCAACTTTGAATCATAGTATTGCAGATTTAAAATTTTTGTGTCTTTAAGGTATTGAAAACATCAATGGAGAGGGGGTGATACTGACAAACATCTCAGAGAATAGCAGAGATGTATTTTTTTTACATGGGATTACTTTCACCACATGGATTGAATGCAGAAATAGAATTCAGTCATATTTTGTGAATTTATTATATCTTATGCATTCCCAGTACTCTTATTCTTATTCAATATCAGTATATATATCCATTTTTATTACTTTATTAATTACTTATTACACTGGTTGTAACCGCCTTTTACAGTTTTTTTTGTTAAAAAAACTTTTTTTTTTTTTTAATAAAACACTGTTGTAACCACTTTTTTTAAAAATAACTGTTGTATCCACCCTTTCATAGATTATAGCCGGATATACTTTAACTGGTTTGGTTTTAATCGGTTTCTTTTTAGACGGTTTTATTATCTGGTTGTTCACAACTTATTTTTGAATATGCATCAAATGCCATGTAACTACCTCATACCCAGATTTTACATATGCATGTTTCTCAAAAATTATGTATTTAAAGGTAGTGTCTGCTTTTGAGAGGCTGTTTATTTGATGTTCTACAATGGCGTCTCTAGCGCTTTCCTGTACCGAGGAAAGGAATAGTTTTCTTTTTATTTTATACTTTTTAGGAGTTCCTTGCAGCTTTATATATATATATATATATATATATATATATATATATATATATATATATATATATATATATATACACACACAATGTTTGCTGTGATTATCGAATATCATAACCAGGTTTAACACTTTGACTGGCTACTGAAACCAGCTGTGGTTCAACTGATTTTCATTTGTGCTTTAATTTTAACCAGTTTTTGGTCATACTTTAATTTCACTGGTTTTCATTTGTACTTCAGTTTTATTCCTGTTCCTTTACCGTTATTTTTTATGAACTTTTGTTTATACCGGTTGTATTTTAAATCCGTACTATTTAAGGATTAGTTTTTCAACAAATATAGGTGATTACATTGATTCTACACACCAATTTACATATTTCAGTTTACAGGGCAACTACCCTTTTTTTGCTCAGTAAGATTTTAGTTTGAGTTATTTTTCTGTCCCATCAGTATACAGTACAGTCAAAGCTCTGCTTTAGTCATCCAATTTACATGTCTCTCCTTCCCATCCACCAGTTCAAAGTAAAGCCAGTCTAGCTTTCTTTGTGCACCAGAGATACTGTTTTCAGCTTGAGACTAGCCTAGAGATATGTGTTTTACATTGTTATGTTTTTTTTTCCATATAAATCCACTAGTCACTAGTGTGATCTCATATCCTTCCTTTTTATATATTTTTACCTTCCTATTTTGACAAATATGTTTTGCTTCTCACACACACACACACACACACACACACACACACACATACATCTATATCTATCTATCTATCTATCTATCTATCTATCTATCTATCTATCTATCTATCTATCTAAATTTAAATGTTACTTTTGTTCATTTCAATAAGTAAGTTGTATGTAGTTCATGTTTTTTTATGGATTCTGTCTACTTTTGTATTTCTATTGATTCAGTTTTATGCTTTATATAGTTATACTTGTGACCCCTGAGGCAGGCAGCTGTGCCCACTGAAACACAGCTTGTGTCAGGTCCGATTTCTTTTTTAATACAGATTTGAAGACTTCATCTCCATGGCTGATCGTCATTTGTTTCATCCTCTACTCTTTCTTGGAATCCTGTTTATGCAAGTAGAAGTTTTGCTCCAGTGTTTTTCTGCTTTTGTTCATATCAGCAGCCATCCTAGTCATTTAAAAGTCCTCTAGAATACTGTTCAGTTTCTCAGAGCTGAGGATTTTCATATTTGTCCCTTCAACAAAGTTATAACTATTAAAAAGAAAGTCTCTTTTTGTCTGTTGGTAATTTTGATTGACAATGTTTTTCTTCAATTTTATTTTAAAAGAAAAATGTGCAGATTCACATTAAAGACAGCACAGTAATTAATGAATATATTTAGATTAGAAAACATTTTTTAAGGAATGTCCATGTAAATTGATGAAATTCATTAAGCCATTAAGGGGAACATTATCTATGTTGGCTTACTGTTAAGATGTGTTATTTTACTGCTAACCCATGGTTATTAGTTTCAACTAACCTGTTGAGTTATAAATATCATTGCATTGCACATTAATGTAACTTCTTGTGTACATGTTAAAATCAGCATATCTACATCTATATCGATCTATATAAATTTACACCACTGATTTTAATGTCCATTAGAATATATATGTTATATTTAATACAGAAAAGGTTTTTACAGCAGTAATAACTGCTGCATGCTGAAATAAATCTCTAATTGTATCCTTCCAATTTTTCTCCAATATTATTTTCAAGAAATGAATAACAGGATTACTAATAATGAAGGAATGCAATTATTAAATTATGCCACTTAACTGATATGTTATGCGTCAAAATTCTTCATTATTTCAGCAGGAAGAAAAGGAATATACAATATTATCACCCCCTTTTAACGTTTTGAGTAGATAATTACACATAATTATTTGATTCTTCTAAAAGTAGTTCTGAAGCCAAAGCTGAATTCTGGCAAAGCTATACTTTTATATGTGTTCAAATATTCATTAGGAAAATTAATGTTTTATGCTTTCCACACTAATGGTCACAATATATGAACCTATGTAAGAATGAGATGCAAACTAGCGATATATAATTATATCTATATGGCTGTTACACTATCCTCCTAAAATTATTTATTTATCTTGGTAGATGGATTATAGTGCTTCCAAGATCAAATTCACTGATCATCACCATTAGAAGTGGTGCTGGTCTTATGTCTGTGTGAAGAATAAATTACTTTTCCTCTTCTGCTTTTTCCACCATTCCCATGCCTACCTCTAGCAAGCAGTGGCATGATTCAGATTGAAATAGGAGGCTCCAGAACTTCCATGCTAACTGTAAGCAAAGTACAAAAATTATCTACAAACTTAAACATGGCATCTACAACTGCAAATACTGAGAACACCCTTAATGGTTGTGGTGTTTAATTTTCTAGCCACCACATGGCAAAGCCCTGCATTAAGCTGTGATAATTGCAAATTAGGGCTCCTGAGTTAATTGTTTTGAAGCTCAGAGTTAAAAGATAGAGAGACATATTTTAAAATCACTTTACAAAGTTCCATAGGTTCCTGCTTCCACCAGCCAACAATTTGCATATATATATGTTCACTAAAATTATCCTTTAGAGAATTGTTTTTAGAGTTTTTATGCATTTTTGGCTCATTTATTGTTATTTCCATCACTAGTCTATCTTTCATATGTAGGACTGCCAATTATCAGAAAAATATATTTATTTATTTGTTTGTTGCATTTGTATCCCACATTTTCCCACCTATTTGCATGCTCAATGTGGCTTACATACTACCGGAGACGCGTTTGCAAACTCCGGAGTGAGCAAATACAAAATTATGTTCTGGTAAGATAAAGTTCTTGTGGAACATTTACATTAGGGAATCATGAAGCGGAAGGGTTGTGTTGTGACCATTACATATTTTAGTATTGATGTGTTGCAAAGTTCAGGCATTTAAGTTGGATCAGTAGGGTATGCCTTTTGAAACAAGTTAGTTTTTAGTAATTTCCGAAAGTTTAAGTGTCCGTATGTTGTTTTCACAGCTTTTGGTAATGCGTTCCACAGTTGTGTGCTTATGTAGGAGAAACTGGATGCGTAAGTTGATTTGTATTTAAGTCCTTTGCAGCTTGGGTAGTGGAGATTTAGGTATGTCCATGATGATTCGGATGTGTTTCTGGTTGGTAGGTCTATGAGGTCTGTCATATACACATAAAGTGGCATGATTGCTGCCACTTATAGGTGTTATCCTGCACTGTCCTGAGCCATGCAGAGCCATGATGATGTGTTTCCAGTCTATTATAATATTGTGGCCTCTAGAGAGCCTGGGCCAGACAATACCACTATGGTTATGAGGAAGGAGCACTTGAATGCAGAGGGTGACCTCCTGGTTGTTCTTGCAGTAGAATTGGAGGTCACAATTTTTGGACCAGGTAGCCAAAACCCAAACCATGATGCAGCTAGGAAGGGTTGGGAAAGAATCTGGATATTCAGATAGTTGCCATCACAGGCCAGAAGTTTGACTTATCAAGTTTGCACACTAATAGGATTACAAGGATCTCACCTAGAGGTCATGAATTGTTTCCCATGTGCACAGACTCCAAGGATCTTCAGTTGGTAGCCTGTCAGGTGACATTTGATATGGAGGGCAACATTGCTGTCCTATCCACTGACACCAGCACCCAGTTGAGATACACCAGCACCCAGACACTTAATTATTACTCTCTATGGTTAGGGGTGCAGCATAGAAAGGCTTTGCATAACTGTGGATAGTAACCACCGGTGATATGGCCACTCTCACTGTTCATCAAATGTGTCACCAAACACATCACATACATGTTTTCAAAAGGACAATTCCCATCAAACAAAGGTGACATCGTACTCACCCTAATCTCCAAAAACACAACTAGTAAGATCAGTGATATCACAAATGACAGGCCAGTGACCTCAATACTACTGCTGGCAAAAACCAATGGAGGGTCTGATAACACAGCAACTAATAGAGTACCTGACACAATTTTTAATCCTTCAAAACTCCCAATCAGGTTTCAGACCACAACACAGCACTGAAATGGTCATAACTGCCCTGATAACAAAGTTCAGAAGCTTAACATGCCAAGGACAGAATATATTACTACTACAATTCAATATGTTAAGTGAGTTTTACTTAATAGATGTCATGGTTGTGGCCATGCCCTTATGTCCAGACCTACTGTTTCCCTGTATCTAGCTCTGTGACCTCTCCAGCCTGCCTTTTTTCCTGTTGTTGTTCTTCCTGTTAGCCAAGCCTTGCTCTGGTGAAGCCAAGCCTCACTTTGGTCGCACTGCTTCTGCTTCATTTCCTACTTGTGACATCATCAGCCTACTCCTTTATAAGGACCCAGTGAGCTTTCCTGCGTTGCCTTTGCAACAGGCCTATTTTTCCCTTTCCTTGTTGTACTGTTGTTTGATTCTGAAGGAACTGGTCTTCTTGTTAAGCTGTGTCTCTGGACACAGCCCTGAGTCCCGTGTGTGTGGTTTTGGTTTGAATCTGTATGGATTACTTTCCTGTTAGGTTTGCTCTCAAGCAAAGCCCACTTCTGTTTCCCTGTTTGTGTGTTGTTCTGGTTTAAACCTGTATGGATTACTTGCCTGTTAACTTTGCTCCCAAGCAAAGCCCTGTTCTGTTTTTCTGTGTGTGTGTGTGTGTGCGGTTCTGGTTTGAACCTGAATGGATTACTTCCTTGTTATCTAGGCTCTCCATCATAAGCCTGTTCTGTTTCCTTGTGTGGTTTCCCTTGTTACCTTTCACTGTTCAGAGAGCCGATTGTTGCCAGTCTAGCTGCTTTCCTTGATTACTTTGCTTCCCCAGCCTAGCTGCTTTCCTTGATTACCTAGCTTCCATGCAGCTGTGTATGCTCTGTCTCTGCCTGCCTTTCCTTTCCCTACCTGACTGTGGGTGCTGGCTGAGTTCTGGTAAGAACATTGTTTGTTTTTCCCTTTATTTGCTTTAAACCGTTGACTGCAGTGTAAGCCCTGCTTCTTTCTGACTTGTATATTAGAAGCAGCCCTTCCCTTTAGCCTGCTTTAACTCTGAGGGCTAGATGCACAAAACTTAACGAGCCAGCAATATGGGTTTTAAACTGGTTCTAGCCAGTTTAACGTGCAAGTAGTAAACAGGGACATGCACAAAAGGGCATTGTCCTGTCATGGTAGCAGCTAACGAAAACGGAATGCAGATGAACAAATTAGTATTATAATGTGTATAAATTGTATTGTAATGAGATCCACTACTGTTTTCCGATTGCCTAACCGTGGAAAACCTAACGGGAGGTCTGCACCTCTCATTCGGGCTGCGGGGGATTTATTCGCCTCTAAAGACTTCTATACATTAAAAAAAAAATTTCAGAAAAAAACACGTTCAAGTGCTCATCAGGGACGTCCTTTATGGATGTCCTTCACTCAAAACAACAAAAAAAAGGACGTCGTACTTCTTAATTTTTACTCTCGCTCTTCTCTCAGTTTTAAATCTTCCTTTAAAAACTCGGGATTCAAAAGCTTCGATAGACACTTGAGTAACCCTAAAGTGGGGATAAACGGCAGTTTGTACTGTGCAGCCACAAAGCGAACATTTCAAGGTGCACTGGAAAGCAACCTCTCAGAAAACATTGCCTAGCCAGAAAGGCTCTCCACACCACACATGCTCCTCCAGCACTTAAGTGCACCCAGCAGGTAGAACCCCCCCCCCCCCCCCCCCCCACACACACACACACACACACAAATGCACCACCATATCACTCACCTCCTTAATTTTGTCTCTCTTCTGGCGAATGGCGGGGTCAGCGGGCTCCTGCCCCACCGTCTCAATGGGCTGATGGAAAGGCAGATCAGGCAGCCCCGTGGCCTGTCCACCACCCTCCCCCCAGGCAACTTTCTTATTGTCCTGGAGATTGACCCTTTGGATCTCGTCGGGCTGCTTCTGCAGCTTCTCATTAGCTTCCCACAGAGACCGCTTGTGGTCTTCTTTGATCTTGGCCAGGCTCGCGGCATAGGGGGCCACTGCATCTTCCCGACTCACCACCGCACCACCACCTCCTCTTCGCCCCCACTCATGGCGGGTGGTGAAAGAAAACACTGCTTAGCAGCTTGGAGGAGTCAGGCAGGAAGAAGATCGCCCCAAAGCAAAGCGTGATGAAGGCGCTGAACACCAGCAGTGTATCTCGTAACCACTTTAAAAGTTATATTTCCAGATAAATCTGGCACGGGAAAAAACAGGTAAGTACCAACAAATGAAGAAATGCTCCAGTATCTATCCCACGGTAACTGGCCGACTGGCTTGGAAGGAAATCGCATGCAAATGAGCTAGCAGCGAGCAGCTCATTTGCATGCGATTTTCTTGATGCATGCCCGTTTCTTACCAATTCGCTAAGGAATCGGTAAGGGAAGGGCTTTAATGATTTTTTTAGTGCATCTACCCCTTTGTCTGCTGTGTTTATCTCCTGATTCTTGTGAGCATTGCTCCTTATCTGATTTGTGTATGTAAAGGCAGCTTTCCCTGTTTGCTTGTTTTTCCCTTTGTCTCTAATGTCTGTTATTTGACTGTGTGGCACAGCCTTGTGTATTCTTATGAGCGGCTTCCCTTTACCCTTGAGTGCTGTGTGGCACAGCCTTGTGTATTCTTATGATTGGCTTCCCTTTACCTTTGACTCCTGTATGGCCAGCCTTGTGTATTCTTATGAGTGGATTCCCTTTACCCTTGAGTGCTGTGTGGCACAACCTTGTGTATTCCTATAGGTGACTTCCCTTTACCCTTGAGTGCTGTATGGTACAGCCTAGATTGTTCCTATGAGTGGTTTCCCTCTATTTTCATAGAGCTTGTATCGCAAACCTTAGCACCAATTCTGAACATGAATACCAATAACAGTACCTTTAAAACTGCATCAGTGAATATACACAACAGCAATGCACATCCCATTGGAAAAGCCAAACAAGCCAGACTCATAGATCCCCACACAAACCACATGCCAGCAGAATCTCTCACCTGCTCGGTCACATGCAAAACAAAAATCAGCCCTCATCAATTACAGAAAAAAGACCAAAAATTAGAAATTGTCCTATAGCTTGGCATCAGATCTTCTCCCCCACCCCCCATCTATCTCCGTAGCTCACCATCAACCCTTCCTCACTTTCCATCCCATAGCTTTCCCTTCCCCACCAGCCATCCTGTAGCTAGGCATCAGTCCTGTCCTACTCCCTACCCATCCCCCTCCCACAGTCTGGCATCTACTCTGCCCTTCCCAGTATTCCTCCCCACCCACCCTGAAGCACACCAACATCCCACCTACATTAAATATTTTTGAAAAATTATTTAAACCTGAGCACTGCAGAGACCATCCCCACCCAAAAACCCACTAACATCAACAAATATACAACTTTTTTTTATTATTTTAAACTGGGGACTGAGCCCACCCCCAACCAGAAACCCAACATTAAAATTTATTGTTAGTCGGTTCTGGATGAGGGTGGGCTTTTCACTGCCTAGGGAAAAAAAGGTATATGTAATGATTAAATATACCTTTTTCCCCTAGGCAGTGAAGAACCCACCCCCACCTAGAAGCCCAGCACCAGCATTATACTGTAGATATAATTTTTTGTTGTTGTTGTTTTACCTGGGAAGGTGCAGATTCAAAGAGCAGTGCACGTGTGCTCCCTGTGCTGCCTCTGGGACCGCAGTGGTGTGCACTGCCTGCAGAGGATTGAGGGACTCAATCAAAGGCAGATTGAGCAAGGGGCAAGATGAAGCAAGGCCCCAATAGCTTCTCCAGCTATTGCTGGCAGCCTGTGGCACAGTGAGGGACCTGTTTTACTGAGCCGCGGCACTGGCGGCAGACCTTTCTGTGCAGTGCCAGCGTCCATGTACGCTGCAGCCTGCAGGGCCCTGGGGGGCAAGGCAAGGCAAAGCATGCAGGTGCCATTACTGTCGGAGAATGGAGATCAGAGCAGCAGAGCACAGCATGTCAACAGCAGTGTTGCAGCTTGGTGCTAGAGCAGCCGTTCTCAACCCGGACATGCACTTTTAAAACATGAGGTAAAAATTTAGGCAGGTTACTGCATTGAGGTAGTCAGCTTGCTGTAAAGCTATTTTTGCTGCCGGCTGCCTAAATGCTCCTGACTGAACCGCGGCAGGAATAAAAGGTTGTGCAGTGCACTCACAGTGCACCGAATGGAGGAAGACAAGCAAATGGGGGTGGGCCTGGGTCCACCCAGACCCACCCATAGCTATGCCCCTGGTACTTTCTCAAGAGATTCCGTTCTGTTTCTTTTCCCTTCCCTCTGGTATGATTCAGTTCCAGTTCGGCCGTGATGCCCATACGCTTGGACTCTGTACAAGTGGGTTCCGGATTGGCCTTGCAACCAGCCTGAGTTGTTTATCTCCCTTTTCTGGTGGTGCTTGTTGCTTGTCTTGAGTGTGCATTGTCTATTTGCCATGTCTGGTATCTTGTTTGTATTCATTGCCTGGTTCGCCTCTGCTCTGCACCTCCCCAGATGGCTCACCATCACGGTTTCCATGGCAGTAGACCATACAACACTAGTGGCTATACTCAACAACATGAGAATTAGCAGTGCAGTGGCAGCATGGTTCAAGGGATTCCTGAGGACCAGGTCCTATATTGTAAAGATGTCTAGCCAAATATCAGCTTGTTTGATCCCTAAATGTGGGGTACCACATAAGGATCTCCAATATCACCAATACTGTTCAATGTAATGATGGCACCACACAGGAAAAAAACTGAAATCAATGGACTTCAACACATTCATATACACAGATGATAACACCATCTATATACCTTTTTAACAACAGTATCACAGAAATACTGGATAACGTCAAAACAGGCAAGTACCTTATGGAAAACTGGGCAACAATTTTCAGACTTAAATCAAACTGAGACAAAACCAAATTCCTGGTTCTGTCCACCTTGCATAACCCCACATCTCAATAAAATTTCACAATCAATCATCAAACATACCAAATCAAATCTCAAGTAAAAATACTAGGAATTATTCTAGAAAAACATCTATCACTAGACAGTCAAATATCAGCAATTACATCAAAATGTGTCAGAACACTATGGGAAACTGAAAAAGATGAGACTATTTTTCCTAGAAAATCATTCCGGATAATGGTTCAATCGACGATACAACCACAATTAGACTACTGCAATGCAGCATACATAGGGTGTAAGGAAAACACACTAAAATCATTGCAAACCACCCAAAACACAGTAGCAAGACTGATTTTCAAAAGGTCGAAATACAAAAGTCCTACTCCACTACTTGAAACACTACATTGGCTGCCAATCAAGGTAAGACTACTTTTCAAAGCTAGCACCCTCATTTTCAAGATACTATTTGGACTGGAACCTGAATACCTGCAAGATATGATTGAATTATCTCCAAGAAATGCTAGCCCATAAACCAGAAGTTATCTACTTCTTCACCTACCCAACTGCAGAAACATAACTTATAAAACCATCTACACAGCAGAATTTAGCTACCTGGGTTCCAAATGGTGGAACTCTATATCAAAAGCTACAAGAATTATCACCAGAAAAGAACTGAAAGTCTACCTCTTCAAAAAATTATTTAGCTAACCACATAAGCTACTGATGACCTCTTTAAGGCCTAAATTTCACCTGCCTTTTGTAATTTCATCAAACTGTAAATTGTAAGCTACATTGAACCAAAACTAGTTTTTGGATAACAGTGGAATATAAGAATAAATAAATAAATAAATAAATAAGTAAATAAGTAAGTAAGTAAGTAAGTAAGTACTCTAACAGGCTACATGCACACTCGTTCAGCAACAGATCCAGGTCCCAAACATAGAGACACACAGAGCATCATGGAGCAGGGAAAGCATTCAGATGGACATTTAAGGAGTCAACGGTTGGAGGAAGGGGTTTGGGGAATGATGTAGACAAGAGACTTCCAATGGGGTGGTGGATAGGTAAATGAAGTACAAAAGCACAGTGGAAGGGAATAAAGGACAGAAAAATAAATCAAACTGTCATTTAAGGTTGGTGTTTTTATGTGATATATAACAGGTGCTCAGTAAATATTGATATTTAGTCAGTGACACACCCTGTACTTTTCAAAATTAGTTTGTACACATAGAGCTCTGCACCACACATACTACACCCTTGAGATGCTTCTTTTTTTACACAAAGATGTCTAAATGTAGCAGAGCCACCCACATGTAAACTGTAGCCTTTCTAAAATTGTGGTTTACATGTGGATGCCAATTCTATGTGAAAATGCTGGCATTTCCATATGTGACTCAGGAATAGGGCTTCTGAAGCAAACATAATATTATCAATGAAGTAGTTTTGATGTATTTAAGGTGACACCATGCATGCAGGGGAAAACAGATGACAGTCTGATCTTTTCTAGATCTGTGGGCTGCATACATACAGTAAGATCTCTTGTGAAAACCAGAACTGATGGTGCCTGTTTTTGCATAGGAAGATCTGAACAAGTACTCAGATATTATTTATGAAGATGCAGACACATTTATTAAATCTGAGACCATATCTTAGAAAGCTAATGATCTTGGCTGTCATTAATCTTTTACAAAAATAATCAAATTCAGGATTATGTTGATCTTATTAGGGGAACTGATAATTTTATTAGTAAGCACCCCGTACTTGAATGAAATTCTATTTATATATTAAAAAGCTGATAAGTAGTATAGACATTTATATTTACTGCAATAGGGTACTGCCATTTTGCCTCCCAGAAAGGTTAATCATTTAAGGGGAAAGATAGCAGCGTAGGCTTCTGTTAAGTCAGGTTATTTTATCATAGGGTCACATTTTATGCAATGAGACCCTGTGCTAAAATAACTTGACATGGTTAAAATAACCCATCTTAACAGTAACCCACACTAATAATCTACTGTTAGCCCTGGTTATTCGGGGGGGGGGGGGGGGGAGAGAGTTATCAATGTGGGCTACCATTAAGATGGGTCATTGTACCCCAAGTCATGCTTTTTTAGCACAAGGTCTCATTGCATAAATGAGACCCTGTGTTAAAATAGCACAACTTGTAATAACCCATCTTAACGGTATCCCACATTCATAGCATCCATGAAGCTGATACCTATTCCATTACTCTTCAAAAGAAAAATGACTGGATAACACATCAGACCCAGTATGACATAATATAGTCAATATCCTCCAGATTCTATATAGCGTGACTGAAATTGAGTGAGCAAATCACATCATATTCTGTGTAGGGGTTAAATAGGTAAGAAAGTAAAGGGTCAGAGACCTATAACAAACTGAACACTAAAACATGATCCATATTAGCCAGAGTTGAGAAAGAAGGAAAATGATTAGACCTCAGAACTGTAAGCATCATTAAATAGAAATATGTTTAGACCCGATTTAAACTTATCAAGGCTACTTTCCAATCGAAGATAAAGCAGCAGTGAATTCCAAAGCACAGGCCTGGTAATACTGAATAGCTTTGAGTGAATAGTATCAAAAAGAACCTGCCTCAGAACTGAGCACATCCCAACCTGGACACCTCAGTTCTGGTAAATGTTCTGGGTAAAATTAGGCTTTACTTTGCTTTTCTATATTCATTTATATTCTTCTGACTCTCTTTAGATATCACACATAATTGACTTACCTCTGCTTGTCTCTACACTTCATACTCAAAGAGGCTCAAATGCTTTTAAAAGCATTAATAAAACTCTCTCAGATGGGTCCCCTTACTGAAATCTTTTGACCCAGGCACAAATTGTACTTTTCTTTTACTGCATAGATCCATACTTCAAAGTGTCCTTCTAATAGTTGATATGTCAGATTTGCTTTGTTTCTGGTCTCATTATGAAGCAAAGGGAATTTTGTACTGACTTATGCCCCCATTTGACTAAATGTCATGTGCTAGTGTTCAGTGTTTGAAATCTCGTGCTTTGTAAATTATCTATATAAAAATGTGGGAGCAGAATTGTGCTATCCAAGAGCAAATTATTAACATCCTGAAAGTGCACTTTTTGTATCATTAATTGAATCTCTTTCAATTAGGATTTAAAAGTAAAATGGATAGTAATCATAGAGTTGTTCTAGTACCAGTCTTTCCTCCAGAGGAGGAAAAAAAATCAAGTGGTGATAGTTTTTATTAGAGTAACATAAGACTTCCTTTACCTCAATCAGTGCTGTTGCAAGAGATGAGCAAAAGGGTAATTTATTTATTTATGACATTTATACCCCCTATTTTCCCGCACAATTTTGAGTTCAACGTGGCAAACAAGCTAAAAATATGTAATTTCAAAATACAAATCAAAGTACATAAACCCACACATCAATAAGGAAAGAATTGTGAATATATAAAGAATTCAATAATAAAGCATAATGGGGAGAATGGAAGAGGGGAGATTAGGCACCAGAATCAATTCACAAATTTTTTTTGAAAAGGAAAGCTTCCCAAAACTTATGAAAAACCAAGTAATCATGTTGGGACCTTATATTTTTTTTGGCAAGGAATTCCACCATTTAGTATGCGAGAAGGAAGGAGGCCTTGAGTAAACAAGAAAGAAATATATTCCCTGAGAAGTTCAATGAATAAGCTAGGGGCATTCTTCAGAAGATTACTTGGATAGGTATCACCAGTTAGGTGAGGGATACAATGAGATGAGGAATACTTGGAAAGGATGACTTTAACTGTAATTCTCTGGACACCAAGCCTGGGTGGCATCACATTGCCCCTTCGGGACAGTCTATGGATCTGTGAGGACATGAGAGTGAAACAGAAGTGAGCACCAAAAGCAGACCCTCTCTGGGGTGCCAATAGTCTCCAGCTGCTTTTAACTCATATCTAATAAGAGAGACTCAGCATGTCAATACATTGAAATCTGCTCCCTGACACACTCTTTCCCTATGTCCATGCCTCCCAAATCTCTCTCTTCTCTCAGCCCATTTCCAAACCACTTTCTCTCCACTTTCTGGAGGAGTAGCCTAGTGGTTAATGCAGTGGACTTTGATCCTAGGGACTGAGTTCAATTCCCACTGCAGCTCCTTGTGACTCTGGGCAAGTCACTTAACCCTCCATTGCCTCTGGTACAAAATAAGTACCTGAATATATGTAAACTTCTTTGAATGTAGTTGCAAAAAACCTCAGAAAAAACAGTATATCAAGTCCCATTTCGTTTTCCCTTCCACTCCCCCAACCAATCCCCCCACACTCTTCTCCAAGCTCATCTACCTTAACACATTCCCCTTGAAACCTTTCCATGTCCCCTACACTCCTCCCTACCACATCACAGTTTCAACCCTCACCCCTCTTTTCCAACAGTCAGCCACCATTGTCCCATTCTTGCCTCATCCCCTCCAAATTAGCTTTTCCCTTGTTTTAGTAGTTCCACCTTACCATCTCCAGAACAACAGTTTTATTTTAGTGTTGCACATTTGAGCAATACCTAAATTCTCCAACTATTATCCCAGTGTAATGAGAACAGTGCTGAAGTTTGGGCACTGTGTGCATAGGAGCCAACTTTTCAAAATTATTGGGGGTGCTAAGTCCAATGGAAATAACCCCTCCCTGGACACATACAAGGAAGTTTCTCATTATTGGGGGTGCTCAAGCACCCACAACACCCCCAGAGTCGGCTCCAAAGTGCGGCTCAAGTGTTATGACCTGGTGAATGTGAGCCCTTGTGCCCCGACTGAGCACGGCGAAGATGAAGGTACTGCACTCGATCAGGCAGCCAGACAACCCCTAGCTTCACCTGGGGAGCGACCACCATTCCCTGGGAGTTGAGCCCCCAGGTGCAGGCGGCCACCAGGACTTCTGGAACCGGCGGGGTTGCACAACCGCTGACCAGGCTGGCAGGCAGGCAGACACAGTCCAGGAGCAAAGAGTCAGTGAAGCAGCAAAACAGAGAGCAATCCGAAAGTCTGGGCAGGCAGCAACACAACGCGTGGTCAGTAAACAATCCAAGGTCAGGAACACAGGAAAACACTGGAACAGATGAAGACCACAACCTCTAAGCAAATAGAAGCTGAAGCATGGAAGGACTGGAAACAGGGCTTTAAATAGAGCAGGAATTAGGCTCAACCATGAGCAGCTGTTCCAAGATGGTTGCCCCCATCAGCAGAGGTGCCTACATCCAAATATGGGCTTTCTTCCTGACCTCGTTACTCCAAGATGGCTGCCCCCTCCTGAGCTAGCCAAGATGGCTGCTGTCCATGATCCAACCCGGATGACAGCTGCTAGGTTAGGAAACAGAAACCAACCCATCCTGGAGAAGTGTAGCAGAGCGTAACAGTAAGTCAATGAAAGTCTGTGCAAATGGAAAACAGATCAGTTGTTGATGAGACAAAGCGAGCAGCATGCTCGTAGAAAAATAAAACAGGTGAAGAATTTCTATTGAGAGAAGAATAAGGGAAATATACATGTAGGGGGATTTTTGAAAGGACATCCAAGTCATAGAGACATCTAGCTCATAACACACACATCAGATGCCCATCTCACATGTATTTTTCAACAGGAAATACATCTGTGTGCTGAGGATGTCCAGCATGAACAGCCATTATACAAACTGGAATGTCCAACACATGAATGGCAAAAACCAAGGACACGGACATCTGCCTGGCAACATTCTTAGAGGAACAGCCACAGCAGTGTCCTGCAGAGCAGAGGGGAAGCCTAGTGGTTACTGCAGTGAAACTTAAACCAATGGACCCAAGTACAAATCCCACTTTAAATCTTTTATTTTGTAATTATGAGCCCTCTAGGAACAGAAAAATACCTACTGTACCTGAATGTACACCACTTCAATAGCCTTCAGACTTGCAGGTGGCTAATAGATTTACATACAGTAATTATTTTTTCTGTTTCTGGAGGGCTCACAATAAAAAAACATTCATAATAATAGAGTTAAAGTAGGATTTTAACCTGGGTCCTTTGGTTCACAGTACACTGTACTAACTACTAGGCTACTCCTCAGCAGAGGTGTAGCCAGACCTTGACTTGGAGGGGCCTGAGCCCAAAGTGGGGTCCACATTTTGCCACACCTTCCTGCCACTCTCCACCCCCACCACAACCCCACATACCTGGGCTGGTGGGAGTCCTCAAACCCCACCAACAGAAACCTTCTTTTGGTAATATTCGTCGCTGCGCTGCCTGCCCTGCTTTCCTGCCTCAATGCGCATGCTCAGTTTTAGTGAAATTGAGCATACGCGTGAGGAAGGGGGGAGCAGGGCAGGCAGCTTAGCAGTGAATATCACCACAAGAAAGCTTGTGGTGAAGCTTGTGGAACCCTGCTAGCCAAACTAGCAGACTTTAACCCAAAATTGGGGTGGGGACCCAAGCCCCCAAGCCCTCGTGGCTATTCCACTGCTCCTCAGACTTGCTGTCTGTTTTTCTAAGAAAGCCCATAATACCTAAAGGTGTTATAGAGCCTGATCTCTCCTTTCACTTGCAGGGGAGAAAGAGAGGGGGATAGCAACCACTGGGGGATTAGTCCCTCCAGTGGTCAGCTGCGCAATCAGTTCATCTTTTTGTACCCTGGACATGACTGAAACAGGTCTAACTTAGGATGTCGCTCTTTTTAGCTTGGGCATTTCTTCCCATTCTGTAATCACTGTTGGACGTCCTGGTTTGGGGTCTTCTCTAGTCCTGACCAAAACATGTCCACAACACATCCCCTTATTATTTGAATGTTCCTTTTCTGCCTTTGCGAAATTGGGATTTCGATGTTACAAACACACGGATGTCCATTTGGGCGTTTTGATACATCCATATGCTTCAAAAGTACGATCCTTAGGGTCAACAGAAGCTGCCACTGGTTCTGGTGTTATATTAAAGGATACTTGAACAAGTGTTCTCTGTCAGAGGATCAAAATCTTGTTTTAACTCCTTATAAAATTCCATTAGGGCACTGTCCTTAGATGACACCTGTGGATTATTTCTTCTTCCTTTGACATCTCTAAGGGTTCGTGAACTTCAATGTCTAAATGGAAATACTCTAGTTTGTACTGAATCAATGCAAACTCTGCAAATACTAGCAAATAAATATGAAATGTACCAAATTTTAACTGAATAAGAGTTTCCTCCAGATCCACAAGGCAATAGTGAAGTCTGAATAGGGATCCTTCTATGGACTTTGAAAGTGAACTTCTTTCAAAAGAGTCAAAAACCAGAAACACATTAAGGGAGAAAGGCATCAACATGGGCACCACTGAGACATGTTATTTTACTGTTAACCCAGGTTAATAGAAACTAGGTCTTATTACATAAAATGGGATCTGTGCTAAAATAGCTCAAGTTAATGATAAAATAGCATGTCTTAACAGTAGCCCTCATTGATAACTATGCCACTAAGCATCTTCTCAAATTACACTTTAGTACAATTTTAAACACATTTCACATCATATTTTTCTCCAATCTATAACCAATTTAAGACTGAAAAATAGTTAACAATGTTGAAACTGCTTACAGTGTAGGCTAACAACAAAGGGGCCCTTTTAGAAAGGTGTATAGGGGCCTACACGCATCCAGGGTGCCCCGGGCAGTAATTCAGAATTTGGCGCATGTCAAAAACAAATGGTAGAAAATATTTTCTATTTTCTATCGCATGGCGCTTACCTAGTGGTAAACGGCAGTGCCCACACACTGCATGCCTACTGCCTGGGTAGCACATGAGACCTTACCGCTAAGTCAATGGGTGGCGTTAAGGTCTCAGGTCAAAAATGGACACGTACTGGTTTTTAGTTTGCTGCACATCCATTTTCTGGCCCCTTTAAAAAAGGCCCTTTTTCCAGGACACGGCAAATCTGGCCCAGCGCATGCCCAAACGATGTGCTTGAACTGCCGTAGGCCACGTTTTGCCCTGGCTTAGTAAAAGGTCCCCATAATTATCTAGGAACAGGTAAATCAGTTTCACTCAAGTACAAATAATGTTCCACATCATTCCCCAAAAAGATGTCATTATTCTGCCAGTTTTCATAGGTGCTGTGGGTAGCTGGCCAAAATTAATACCAGATTTGCCTCCCACATCTCCTTTTCAATTTTGTGAACCCAGGGCAACTAATATGAGAGAAGAGATTCAAGAGGTGGTGTATGAAGCAGATTGGGAGGAGGGGAGTTTTCAATGCAGGCTACTCTTACTACAAGACCCTGTGCAAAAATAACTCGACTTGACAGTAGCCCATGTTGATAACTTCCCTCTTAATGGTAGCCCACATTGATAACTATCAGGCTCATTTTCGAAGAGAAGGATGTCCATCTTTCGTCCAAATCGGTATAATCGAAACCCGATTTTGGACATCTCCAGCTGCAGTCCGTCGCAAGGACATCCAAAGATCATGGGGGTGTGTCGGAGGCGTAGCGAAGGCGGAACTTGGGCGTGCCTAACACTTGGATGTCTTTGACCCATTATTTAAAAAAGCAAGGATGTCTGTGACGAACACTTGGATGTTTTCACCCGGACGTGTTTATTTCACAAATAAGGCTCAAAAAGGTGCCCGAAATGACCAGATGATCACCATAGGGAATCAGAGATGGCCTCCCATTACTCCCCCAGTGGTCACTAACCCCCTCCCACCCTCAAAAAACATCTTTAAAAATATTTCGTGCCAGCATCTATGCCAATTTCAGATGTCATACTCAGGTCTATGACAGCACATGAAGATCCCAGGAGCAGCTTTACTGAGTACTGCAGTGCACTTCAGACAGGCGGACCCAGGCCCATACCACCCCCTACCTGTTACATTTGTGGAGGAAACAGCGTGCTCTCCAAAACCCACCACAAACTCGCTGTACCCACATATAGGTACCCCCGTTCACCCATAAGGGCTATGGTAGTGGTGTACAGTTGGGGTAGTGGGGTTTTTTTGGGGGGGGTTTGGGAGGCTTAGCACAGAAGTAAGGGAGCTAAGTTCCTGGGAGCATTTTATGAAGTCCACTGCAGTGCCAACTAGGGTGCCCAGTTGTTGTCCTGGCATGTCAGGGGGACCAGTGCACTACAAATGCTGGCTCCTCCCTCGTCCAAATGACTTGCATTTGGACGTTTTTGACATGGACATCTTTGGTTTCGAAAATCACCGAAAGTCAAAGATGTCCAAATCCAAGGCCGTCTAAATCTAGGGACAACCAAATTTAAGGACTTCCTTGGATTTGGACGTCTCTGACGGTATTTTCAAAATGAAAGATGGACGTCCGTCTTGCTTCAAAAATACAATTTTCCCCAGCCCCGGATTTGGATGTTTTACAAAGACGTCCAAATTGCAACTTGGACGTTTCTTTTGAAAATGCCCTCCACGCCACTTACCCAGTTAAAGTTAAACATATCATATCTGGTTATCTTTCACCAGGATATTCAAAAAATGTAACCAGCTAAGACAGTAACATTGAAATAAATCATTTCTTTAAAACAGACATGGGACACATTCCTGCTTGTTTTCGAACGAGAAAGCCGGCCATCTTTCAACACAAATCAGGGGATGACCGGCCATCTCATAAACCCGGCCAAATCAGTATAATCAAAAGCCGATTTTGGCCGGCTTCACCTGCTTTCCGTTGCGGAGCCGGCAAAAGTTCAAGGAAAAAAGAAGGCCGGCTCTGATAAGCACTTGGCCGGCTTTACTTGGTCCATTTATTTTTAGGACCAAGCCTCAAAAAAGTGCCCCAACTGAGCAGATGACCACTGGAGGGAATTGAGGATCACCTCCCCTTACTCCTCCAGTGGTCACCAACCCCCTCCCACCCAAAAAAAAAAATTATAAACAGTTTTGTGCCAGCCTCTATGCCAGCCTCAAATGTCATACCCAGCTCCATCACAGCAGTATGCAGGTCCCTGGAGCAGTTTTTAGTGGGTACTGCAGTGGACTTCAGGCAGGCGGACTCAGGCCCATCCCCCCCTACCTGTTACACTTGTGGTGATAAATGTAAGCCCTCCAAAACCCACCCAAAACCCACTGTACCCACATGTAGGTGCCCCCCCTTCACCCATAAGGGCTACGGTACTGTTGTACAATTGTGGGGGAGTGGGTTTAGCATTTTTTGGGGGGCTCAGCACACAAGGTAAGGGAGCTATGCACCTGTGAGCAATTTGTGAAGTCCACTTTGTGTCCTGGCATGTCAGGGGGACCACTGCACTATAAATGCTGGCTCCTCCCATGACCAAATGGCTTGGATTTGGCCGGGTTTGAGATGGCTGCCATTAGTTTCCATTATCAACGGGAAACCAATGGCGGTGATCTCTAACGACGGCCATCTCTAACGCAGGCCCAAATGTTGAGATTTGGCCGGCCCCGACCATATTATCGAAACGAAAGATGGCTGCCCATCTTGTTTCGATAATACGGTCATGTATGCCACTTTACAGGGCCAGCCTTAGAGATGGCCACCCATATAGATGGCCAGCCCCGTTCGATTATGCCCCTCTATCTCACACAGTGTGCACCTTCTATAATACACCAGCATAGCTATGGTTTGGGGTGGCCATGAGGTAGAACATTCTCCCTCAAATGTTCTGGGCACTAATGCTGAATTGATTCTCTTCTCCCACTGCCTATATGACTTCCTTATCCCTTGCCACTCCAAAGTAAGCAGGCAAACCATACCTATGCACACAGGCTTCACTGATGATTTTCTGATCTAGATCACTGTAACGGTATTTGTCTAATGATATTGGAAGACACCGTAGTTTGTCTCCTGCCTCTGGTGGCTGATTGACTGACTTGGTTTTTCAGGATCAATCAACCTTTTGTGTCATGAATTAAGCAGCCAGGTTCTAAAGTGTTTTTCAAAAGCACAGAAAGGTAGGATGGAGAGGTGAGCATTGCCCCTAACTTCTAATGCAAGCAGGCAAAAAGGGGTGTGGTTGTGGTCAGGGAAATGGGCGTTTTGTGGTTATTCTGAAATGTATACGTGTATTTATATGCCACATTTAATTGGTGTAAATGGAGGCGCCTAGATTTAGACACTACCAAACTTTGCGTGCCCTTTTAATTACCTAATTATCTCTACTTAATATGTTTTATACATCACACATAATGCATTAAATACATTTTCCATTGTTTATTTATAACAAACCAAACCCAGATGCAATCTCAAATAGAATCCCACACATCACATTAATCAACATAACAACTGACTCTACCGATTCTCAGTTACATTTAATTCTCCAACTGTTTTAACATTCTTAACTCTAGTAATACTAGAGTAGACTTAATGACTGTTATTTAAATCAGCTCATATCAGGTGTCCAGATGATTAACACTCTGTCCAACATCTCTTAGTATCCTTTATGAATAGTCCAAAGTCTCATAAGGATGATATAGCATCGATTATAAATATAGCTGACAAATCCAATCTTCACATTTGTGAGCGACGGAATTCCACTTCAGGCATCCGTATCACATCCACATAGTTTCCAACAATTCATAGATCTCAACACAGGCCGTGTTTCATATTTACTTCCTCAGGAGATCCTTTAAAGGATCTCCTGAGGAAGTAAATATGAAACATGGCCTGTGTTGAGATGCTATATCATCGATGCTATATCATCCTTATGGGACTTTGGACTATTTACAAAGGATACTAAGAGCTGTTGGACAGAGTGTTAATCATTTGGACACCTGATATGAGCTGATTTAAATAACAGTCATTAAGTCTACTCTAGTATTACTAGAGTTAAGAATGTTAAAACAGTTGGAGAATTAAATGTAACTGAGAACAAGTTCTCAGCAAACAGAAGCAGGATGGATCAGCAGTTTCTCTGACTTTATTCTTCTCCGTTTTCCAACCAGTCCCGACTCCTCTCTCTTATTTGCAGTGCTGCCTGAGCCCCGTTTCTCCTTTCACTCTCCTGCGCGCCTCAGTCACTTCAGCCTTCAGGTCTGGGCTGCTGCCGGCATGATCGAGTCCTCGTTAGTGTTCCCGGGCTGAGTCCCGCCTTAATCGCTACAGTAGCGAATAGCGATCATCGATTCACGCTGATCATCTGCTTCCTTCAGCGCTTCAGCCAGTCAGCCTTCCCTACGAGGGCTCCCGTCATGATGCAATTTCCTGTTCTGCAAAGTTGGGAACGCACGGGCGGGCCGTCACTGAGTAGGGAAGGCAAGGCTGGCGAAGAGTTCCCACTTCCTTTGATGATAGAGACCATAATAAATTCAAAAGAAATTGTGGCACAGAAGAGGTAGGTGTACTGCTGACTCTGAGGCAGGTTTTAAGTCAAAATAAAAAATGAATATTTTGTTTCATGCAGATCTCAGCCCATTTAGTTATGTTTAGACAAAAGAGTCTCTTTTGTTTAAACATAACTAAATGGGCTTTAAGCCCCTAATGCAGTCCGTTGGTTTTCTTTTGTTTGTGATAATAACTTACAGTATACTGTGCCAAAATTGAAACTTGAAAACTTATCAATATCAATCTATCTCTATCTGGTTGTTAATAAAAGGAGCTCATTGTTGTGAATACTATCCACCCAGTGTGGCTGTCTGAGCTTGAATACTAGTGTACCCAGACCTAAATTGTGGCATGCCGCACTTGGATTTCAGGAGAGGTGCTGACTCTGAGGCAGGTTTTATATTATAAGTCAAAATAAAAAAAAAGAAATATTTTGTTTCATGCAGATCTCTTTTGTTTAAACATAACTAAATGGGCTATAAGCCCCTAATACAGTCCATTGGTTTTCTTACATTTTGTTTGTGATGACTTATACTGTGCCAAAATTGAAATTTGAAAACTCTTATCTCTATCTGGTTGTTAATAAAAGGAACTCATTGTGAATACTATCCACCCTAAAAGGATGTTTTGTGGCTGTGCATGAGAATTGTGATATGATCCCTTGTTTCATATTGTTGACGGTCTGTGATGTTGTCCATATGGGTGGTATATTGGTGTATTAGGGTCTGCCCAGTGTAATATTTATGGTACAGTAGGGTTCTGAGTGTGTTTTTGCACAAATTTGTGCATAGTGTTTTGCAGCTGAGCAATTGTGGTTAGTATATGTTTTGAGCAACCACTTTTTTGACATATGGTACATATCTAATATCTACATTTAATAAAAGGTGTTAATTGTGACTTTTATTTTTACTTATTTTTTTTTCTGTGTGTTGTTAGACAATTATGGATGTAAACCCCACCCCAAACCCCACCCCCTTTAGCCTCCCCAAACAGTTGGGCCACTGACCGCCTATGGTATTAACAACCAGTTATTGATGTTAATTGGTACTCATTAAAATTTGGGTGTGCACCTGGTTGTGCACTATTCTATAAAGCATGGTACCTAACTCAAATTGTGTGTAACTCAAAAGGGGGCATGGCCACGGGGGTGTCAGAAGTGTTCCAAAATGTTATGCGTGTATTAGAATACAGCCTCCGCATGCCTAACATGAGCATCATCATTTACACCTGGTTTCAACAGGCATAAGTCTGACACCTAAAGTCAGCACTAAGAGCGATGCTAATAATGACACATACCCATTATAGAATCGCTCTTAGCACCAATTTTTTTCCATTGCCAAATCTTGAACGCCATTTACTGAATCCAGCCCAATTTGTGTATAATCTTGTCAGAAAAAGACAAGCATTCGGTGATTATAAAACTCATGCTTATTTTGTTTTTCAGCATGAGGACCCAGTCCTGCTCTGCAGCAGGCAATTCCCTCATGGATTTATGCTTGACTTGAGGAGTAGGGAAGACCTCATTACATATAAATACAAAGGAACAACAATTATCAGACATCTTAGAGGAGGGAAGCTGTTTATTGAAATACCAGAAAGGATGCATATTTCTCAATGATGACGACATATTCCAAAATGCTCACTCTCCTCACTCTCCTCTCTAGATGAGTGATATTCATTCCCAGCCCTCTAGACCTGCAAACAAGAGTGGCCTAATGATTAGTGCAGCAGGCTTTGATCCTGGCAACCTGGGTTTAATTCCCACTGCAGCTCCTTGTGACCTTGGGCAAGTCACTTAACCCTCCATTGCTCCAGGTATAAAACTTTGATTGTGAGACCTCTACGGACAGAGAAAGTACTTGCATATAATGTGTACATTTAGTAGCACTATAGAAAGTGGTAGTAGTAGTAGATTTTTAGGATATCTGTAATGAACATACTTGACATAGATGTGCAGACCACTGGGGTGGTATGCATGAAAATGTATCTGATGCATATTTATTAGAGATATGCATATTTATTAGAGATATTTATTAGAGATTCTGCCTCGCCTCTCCTTATGTGTGGAATAAACTTCCTGAGCCCCTACGCCAAGCCCCCTCCCTACCCATCTTCAAATCCTTGCTCAAAGCCCACCTCTTCAATGTTGCTTTCGGCACCTAACCTTATACCTTTCAGGAAATCTAGACTGCCCCAATTTGATTGTCCCTACTTGACTGACTGTACATTTGTCCATTAGATTGTAAGCTCTTTGAGCAGGGACTGTCCTTCTATGTTAAATTGTACAGCGCTGTGTAACTGTAGTAGCGCTTTAGAAATGTTAAATAGTAGTAGTAGTAGTAGTAGTAGTAGATATTCTGAAAACCTGACTCATTCATGGCCTTCAGGGATTGAGAGTGAATACCACTGGGATAGATGATACCATGATTGAAATGAGAATAAAAGACAGTTAATTCATGTACAAGTAAATGGTTCTAAACAAAACAACATGGAGGTGATTGTAGAAGAAGATAATGAATTAAGGAAGAACGTTTTTGTGTTTGAGATTCAGGTAGAGGAGTAAAACTAGACGGTTTCAAGGCGTTGACTTCATTGTATGCAAGAAGATCAGAACAAAGAATAAAATATCATTCATAATGGCAATCCTAGATAAATCCAAACAGTGCCAGGTGCAGACAGGGTCTGAGGGAAGGGGGTTGAAGAGAGTCTGTTGAGGACTGATATGGAAGAATACGGTTTTAATAGAAACCTACAAATTAATTTATTTTGAAATCTGAAGTAAATGAAAAATGGAGAATTTTTTTTCTACAGCGTACCCTCCGTCTGCATACTTTTTTGGCAAAACTAAATATGCACATCCTTAATGACATCCCACATGATATCATTTAATTGAGGGGCTTATAGTCATTTCAAGGAATGCACGCATAGAAAGCTGTTACCTGGCTTTTACCTCCTCTCAACCTCCGCCACCTCTTTTAAAATTGTTTATATATGGTATTTGTAATCCAGTCTGAATTCACACTTCTCAAAATTTGTTACCTCAAACTGTTGTTTTGCTCTTCTGTGAAATTGACACCTACTGTCATGAGCACATAAGGATTATTTTTATAATTCCTGTTAATTTAACATATGCAAATTAATTGGCTTGAGTATGAGGAAGATATTACTGAATGTGACTGTTTGGATTCTTTTAATAGCCTAAAAGTCAAGCGTTAGAACACTTTCGAAATCTGTGATTGTCTAATCTCAGCTGATGCAACGTGGGCAGGTTTTCACTTGCTAATTATGTTGAATGTGTGAAAAGAAAGTGGTGCAGGAGCAAACAGATATGCACAAAATATGATTTGTACAGCTGAAAGTAAAACTAGTAAAACTTACAGGGGATCTTTGGGCTTTTCTTTTACTTCTAGTTTAAGCAACCTATTTTTTTTTTTTTTTTTGTTACAATAGCTTTTTGCTATAGACATACCAGGGAAAGAAATATCTTGTGAAAATCCAACCCAAATAAATGTGACCCTGTTGTAGTCTGTTTTTCATTTTTGCGTTTTATCTTGTTTAGCACAGATGGATTTTTTTTCTTAGGTTTTATTTTTCAACAGCTGCTGAACTGCAGCATAAATTCGTAATTGGTTAATATTAGCTGGTTAGCTTTGTCCATTTATTAAGCCACAGCTAACCTGTTAAATTTAAGGTTGAATATCCTATTAAATCTAACTCCTCAAAACATGTGTGGCCATGTTGACAAATGTTGCCAATTAACACAGAATTTCACGATAACCAGCTAAGGGGCCTTTTTACTAAGTTGCTCTAGTAAATGGGCTTAGCACATCCTAAAGTGGAACTTTAATGTACACTAAGGGCCAAATTTTATATATTGTGCCTGAAAACTTGATGCTGATTAAAGAAACACTTAGCGTTATTCTACAAAGAGTGCAAACAACTTAAATTGAACAAGTTAATCAGCACATAATTGGGTGATAACAATCATTTATCTGTACTAATTGGCAATAATTAGGATTTAGGTGCATATCCAATTCTGTAGCAGATTGCGCCTAACTCCTATGGTGCATAACAATTTAGGGGTGTGGTTAGGGACATTCCTGGGAATGTTCATGGATTTTGAGAGAGATTCTATATATGACACTTGAAAAATTCACACATTACACCTAGGCGTATTCTCTAAAGTATACCTAAAGTTTATAGAATAGGCTTAAATTTCTGTGCAATATATAGAATACACCAGCGACTCGCCATGTGACCAAATTTGATCACGTCCATTTAGGCCACACTTTACTTGGTGTAAATCCCAATGCCTAAATTAGGCACAGAGTGGGTGTATTCTATAATAATGCACATAGATTTTAGAAATACCCATGCCCCGTTTTCAACTATGCGACTTCAAATTTAGGAGCACCACGTTACAGAATACACTTAGGGGTATTTTTACCAAGATGCAGGAAAAGGGATCTGCACTATTGTTGGGGGGCTGTTTTTCCCGCGTGCCAGGGAACTTTTTACCACATGGCCATGCGACAGGGATCCCTTGCCACCACCCATTGAGGTAGCATTAAGGACTCCCGCGCTAACACGGCAGTAACCGGGCAGCACACAGCAATGCCCGATTACCACCGGGTTACCGCAATGCAAGCCATTTCTGGAGGTTTTCTTTTTCTCCTGGTAATGGAGCATGCTCAGGGCAGAACTACTGCCGGTGGCTGTATTGGGCTGATAGTAGTCCTGGAAGAGTGAGTGGTAAGCCCGCGTTGGGCTTACTGCCGCTCTGTAAAAGGGCCCCTTAGTGAGTTGTGCACATAAATCTTAATTAATGCCAATTAGTGCTGATAATTGCTTGTTAACATCCACTTAACAGCACTGAATAGCTTGTTATCAGCAACTATAAATATAAATATAACACATCGCCACCCTACCTATTATCAGCACTGTTTATGCTTATATCTGCTCGTCTGAATCTCGATTACGCTATTTTCTATGGCAACTCCACCTTACCTATTATCAGCATTGTTTTACACTTATATTTACTTGTTTACATTTTGATTATTATATCCTTTATGTAATATTATCTGTTATCTCCCAATCTACTATCTACCACTAACGAAACATTGTAAGCCACATTAAGCCTGCAAACAGGTGGGGAAATGTGTGATACAAATGCAATAAATAAATAAATAATTAAGTTATGCACATTGTTATAGAATACACTTTGGTTTCCATATAGAATTTCAGGCGCCATATATAGAATCCGGGGACTCATGCCCGTTGATACAGAACGGCACCTAACTTAGACGCCAGTATTTATTGCAGCCGCCTATAGTGAGGTGCACCTTAGTGCTAAGCGTGAATCTAAAAAGGGAACATACTCATTATAAAATCACTCTGAGCATTACATTATTGGCACTGATTTTTAGGAGCTACTTAATAGAATGTACCCTAGACCCATTTCTATCATAGCTGTAAAATAGCCATTTTTCTTTTTGTTTTATTTCTGGCCATGTGCTAATGTTAGCATTAGTATGCACGTCCAAATATGTCTCACTCTTCTATAGAACATTAAACTGTCAAATCAATCTTTAGACTGTGTATACACTTCACTAATGCATTTCAAAGCTAGGAGGAGCTCAGAATGAAGCTAAAAGAAGAAAGAGGAGGAAAAGACCTCAAACCGTCCGGGTGCTAGGGCTTACTCCATGCCCAATACCTTCAAAGCACTCACCGGACCATTATTCATCACTGGCCAAAAACCTCCTATGTCTTTTTGCCATTTTTACAATATTTTTTGCTTTTATCAACTTGCAACAACTTCAAAATATCAACATATACTGTGCATAAAGGTCTCTTAGCTTGAATGTTTATCTGGCTGTTGAACACCGGGAGCCGATACTCCCAACAGGGACCCGTTTCACCTACCGGCTTTGTCAAGGGAGGTATCACCAGCTGGGACTAAGAGAGAATGAACACAACATTGTGCTGATGATACCTCCCTTGACAAAGTCAGTGGTCAAAATGGGTCCCTGTCAGGAGTATCGACTCCCGGTGTTCAACAGCCAGATAAACATTCAAGCTAATTGACCTTTCTGCACAGTATATGTTGAATTTTTGAAGTTGTTGCAAGTTGATAAAAACAAAAAATATTGTAAAAATGGCAAATAGGAGGAAACATTTGTTCACTCAACGAATAGTTAAGCTCTGGAATTCTTTGCCGGAGGATGCAGTAACAATGGTTAGCGTATCTAAGGTTAAAAAAGGTTTGGACAAATTCCTGGAGGAAAAGTCCATAGTCTGCTTTGAGACAGACAAGAGAAGCAACTGCTTGCCCTGGGATTTGTAGTATGGAATGTTGCCATGAGTTGGGTTTCTGCCAGGTACTTGTGACCTGGCTTGGCCACTGTTTGGAAAACAGGATACTGAGCTAGATGGATCATTAGTCTGACCCAGTATGGCTACTCTTATGTTCTTAAATAGGACCATATAAAAGTCAGTCCTACCTTCATGTGGTTCTTCATAGTCAGTTCAGTGCTGAATATTGCACTTAACCACTATGTTTATATTTTCTAGAAACATTCTAATGTCCTTGGTATTTTTGTCATTCTCATCTTCTAAGTGGAGATTTATGCCACCTACAATTAATTGTGCACCGGGTTTTAGACTTTAGTTCATCGTAATTTCACAGAATTCTCCTTTTGCTTCTTTCCACTTTCCTGGAGGACTATAGCATACAGTACATTGTAAGTTATCTAGTAGTGAAGCATCTCTGAACTTGTATGATAACAATTCTAAGTAGGGTGACTGATAACTTTCCTCTATCTGAGCGTAAAAACAAAAACCTTTTTATGTATTATTGCTACCCCGCCACCTATTTTAGATGTACGGAATATATGTATGATTTTATATCCTCCTGGTAGGAGGTCTCATAGGACTGGATCCTTTCTTGATTGTAACCATGTTTCTCTCACAAACACCAATCCGGGCTGTTCAAGTTCCAACCTGTCCTTCACTACTATGACCTTGTTGACCAAGGATCTTGCGTTCTCGAGTTCCAACCTGTCCTTCAGTACTATGACCTTGTTGACCAAGGATCTTGCATTGAAGTAGTAACAGGGGACTGGCAAAGCTTCATCGTTCAGTTGTTTATCTATCTTTATGTATTTCAGTGCATTTTTTTCTGTCTATGTTTTACCCTCATGTCCTTTTTTAACATTGGTCTTCTTCTATCTTTGTTTGATATCTTAACCTCTATTGGGCTGTTATATTGCTCCAGGGTAGGTGACAGAAAACTTGTACTTTAAAAATCCTCTCTCAAAATTCCGCCTTAATAATTTGGGGGCCAATTCTCTAGCCCATTCTTCCCTCCCATGGTTGTACTGGCAATACTGGCTATTAACAACATATACCACTACAATCCTTCGATTTTTGTAGCATAGAAAGGTTAGATTTTTTTTTATTTGTACCCCACGCTTTCCCGCTCATGGCAGGCTCAATGCGGCTTACATGGGGCAATGGAGGGTTAAGTGACTTGCCCAGAGTCACAAGGAGCTGCCTGTGCCTGAAGTGGGAATCAAACTCAGTTCCTCAGCTCCCCAGGACCAAAGTCCACCACCCTAACCACTAGGCCACTGGGTTTCTTATATCTTAGTGGGACTTACTTTTCTTGTGAGGTTGGTTGTTCTTTGTGTCTGTGCCAGTTGCTGCACTAAGGTGCATGCCTTTTGCTTGTGCCTTAGGCAGTACGTCATTAGGTGCAGAAGTGTATCCTCATCATGTCTGATGTCAGTTCTGGGATGCGGGGGAGCTTGCTCCCATGCTTTCTCTCTGGGTTGTGGAATAGACATTTTAATTGGTAATAACCGGCTATCTGGAATAGCCATATAATCTGCTATCTTGGGAGTGTTTGTGTGGATGGCTGACCAGCAGATATTTCTTCTCCCTCTCCATTTCGGCAGGATGTGCAGTCTCTGGGGTTCCTGCTCACTGCAGTGGGACAATATCTATCAGTAAATTATTCTAGTATTTAGAGTATAATGAAGCTTGTGACTGAAGACAGGAATACTGGTATTATTATGCAGTCTAAAGGCTAATGAGGTCCCAGGGTAATTCCAAGAAGTAAGTAGATTTTATTATAAATCCATATTCTTACTACAGTATTATTAACTAACTTGGCTCATTCTATTAGATTATAATTTGTCATTATAATGTCTTTGGTAAATGGGATTTTGACCCTGGGCTTTTTTTTTCATTTTAGTTTTCTATTTAAATATATTTTTAAAATTCTGCCCCAGGAACTCTTTAAAAAAAAAAATAACTATTGTATATGGAACTTTATACAGATTTCAATAAATGTAACTAAGACATATTTATAATTAAGACTTCCTATTATGCTTTAAACAATAAACATCAATAAACTATCACAGATACAACATCATCATCATCATCATAATAATAATAATAATATAGACATTCATTAAGAGTCTCTTTTGCCAAACTGTGTTAGCGATTTCCATGTGGCAATGCCGACAAAGCCCAGAGTGAATGGGCTTTGTCAGCATTACTGTGCCTGGAATCACTAGAATGGTTTGGTGAAAGAGGTCCTAAATTGAACCTTTTTGTGAAAAGACACAGTCACCTATTCTATTTATGAATGGCTGCAAACAGGCATCACTCATAAAGGGGCCCTTTTACTAAACTGTGGTAAAAAGTGGCCTACGGTAGTATGGACACTTGAAATTGGCGCATGCTAAGCCATTTTTTACCGCAGCTAGGAAAAGTTTTTTCTTAAATGGGGGCAGTAAATGTTCATATGCTAAAATTAAAAGTAGTGCGTGGCTATTTACTGCATGAGCCCTTACCGCCACCCATTGACCTAGCGGTAAGGGCTCATGCTACTAGTGCGGTAATCATGCAGTACACACCAATGAGGCTACGCTGCCGATTACCACTGGGAATACCTCCTACGGTAGAAAATAGAAAATTATTTTCTACTACAGGAAACAGCATGCGCCAACCCCCGCGTTAGCTGCTGCTTAGTAAAAGGGCCCATAAGATTGTTCTTGTGACCATAATTAAAATAATTTTTTTCAATTTATACTTTTATCAATTCAATCAAGTATATAATTATCCATAAACCTGAATAGATGAGAATACTACAATGAAGCACTGTTAATCAAAACAACAAGAAAACAAACTTTAGTCCACAATCTATAAGGGAACAACAAAGAAAAAAAAGGAAAAATTACAAATCATCAAGGGAACAGGTAGGACCAGTAATAGCCTGCAGCTGGAACATGTCATTCTCCAGGCAATACATCAGTGCTAACTAAGGGGGTCTTTTACTAAGGTGTGCTAGCGTTTTTAGCTCATGCTAAAATCAGCTGCTGTTAAACACTGAGATGCCCATAGGAATATAATGGGTGTGTCAGCATTTAGAGAGAGATTCTATATATGGCACCTAAAAAATTGAAAGTGCCAATTAAGTATATTCTATAATCGGTGCCAATTATAGAATACGCTTAGTTGATATTTCAGCGCCTAGTTCTACATGCATCCATTTACGCCAATGAAAACATGGCTTAAATCCTGACATGTAGATTTAGGTGCATTGGGCCATAACTAGGCACGTAAATTTCGGAATGCCCACGAAACACCCATTTCCCTGCCCATAACCAGTCCCCTTGTTGATTGCACGTGTTATACGTTCAGTGCACATCATTACAGAATACTCTTAGTGGCTAGTGGCCTAAATTCTAATCAGTGCCAATTATTTCTCATTATTCCTTGTTAAGTGCTGTTATCAGCGCTTTTTAGCTTGTTAAGCATGTAAAGTTATGCGTATTGTTATTGAATCTGCGCTGATCTCTAGGCGCACTATAGAATTCTGGGGATAGTTCCAACTGATTTTTAGCATCAGCTAAAAACGCTAGTGCACTTTAGTAAAAGACCAAATCCTTCCTTAGCTACAATAATTTCAGTTGGTTCAATGAAAATGTTTAGCTTGATATGTAATACAACGTTTAACAGGAAATTTCAAAATAAATGTGACATCTGAAGCCAGGACCCTGCACTTTTGTGTCACTTGAAATAAATCTGGAAATTTATGGACAATTGTGCCCCAAAACTGTGCATTAATATGATGGAAATATAGAGGCCTATTTTCAAAGCACTTAGATTTACAAAGTTATATAGGGGGTCTTTTACAAAGGCACACTAGCATTTTTAGCGCATGTTTATTTTTAGCGCATGCTAGAAACGCTAGTGCACATTTCTAAAAGGACCCCATAGTAACTTATGGAGCTTTGTAAGTCTAAGTACTTCGAAAATGAGCCCCATAGTCCCAAAACATAGGGGTCCTTTTATAAAGGTGAGCTAGTATTTTTAACGTACGCTAATGATTAGCATGCACTAAACGCTAGAGACGCCCATAGGAATATATGGGCATCTCTAGCATTTAGAACATGCTTATTTTTAGCGCACACTAAAAAGGAACTATTGTTGGACTACTGCAGTAGCCTGGCGGCACATCCCACCCCCAACATTTGTGTACCCTGCAGTAATCAGGCAGTACTGCTCGCTGCCCTGTTACTGCTGGGTAAGGGCTAGAGCCCTTACCACCACCTGATGGGTGGCGGTAAGGGCTCCCCCCCCCCCCCCGAAATGGCTGTGTGGCAAGTGCTTCACTCACTGCATGGTCATTTCTTAAAAAAAAAAGATTTACCTTTTACCCGCTGCAGTAAAAGGGGGACTCAGAGCACATCAAAAACACAGGCCGACGTCAGCGCAAGCTCCCTTTTGGTGTAGCTTGGTAAAAGAGGCCCCTAGTGTGTGAGCCCTTACTGTCACCTATTTTCTAGGTGATAAGGAGGGGCATAATCGAACGGTGCCGGCCATCTCTGTGGCTGGCTCTGCAAATGGGCGGAACCAACCGTATTTTCAAAAAGATGGCCGGCCATCTTTTTCTTCGCTAATATGGTTGGGCCCAGCCAAATGTCAGAGATGGCTGGGTTTGAGATGGCCGGCATCAATTTTCGATGATAATGGAAACTAATGCAGGCGATCTTAAATCCGTCCAAATCCAAGGCATTTGGTCATGGGAGGAGCCAGCATTTGTAGTGCACTGGCCCCCCTCACATGCCAGGACACCAACCGGGCACCCTAGGGGGCACTTCTAAAAATTAAAAAACAAATCGCTCCCAGGTACATAGTTCCCTTACCTTGTGTGCTGAGCCCCCAAAATTCCCCCCAAAACCCACTACCCACAACTGTACACCACTACCATAGCCCTTAGGGATGAAGGGGGGCACCTACATATGGGTACAGTGGGTTTTGGGGGGGGTTGGAGGGCTCCCATTTACCACCACAAGTGTAACAGGTAGGGGGGAATGGGCCTGGGTCCACCTGCCTGAAGTGCACAGCACCCACTAAAAACTGCTCCAGGGACTTGCATACTGCTGTCAGGGAGCTGGGTATGACATTTCAGGCTGGCATAGAGGCTGACAAAAAAGTTTTTTTTGTTTTTTTTTGGGTGGGATGGAGTTGGTGACCACTGGGGGAGTAAGGGAAGGTGATCCCCGATTCCCTCTGGTGGTCATTTGGGACTCCTTTTTGAAGTTTGGTCGTGAAAAAAGGGACCAAGTAAAGCCGGCGAAATGCTTGTCAAGCCTGGCTTTTTTTCCCATTATCGGGCAAAACCGGCCATCTCGTGAGCACGCCCCTATTATGCCCCTGTCCTGCCTTCACTACCCTACCGACACGCCCCCTTGAAGTTTTGCCAGCTCCGTGACGGAAAGCAGTTGAACCCGGCCAAAATCAGCTTTCGATTATACCAATTTGGCCGGTTTCAGGAGATCTCCGGCCATCTCCCAATTTGTGTCGGAAGATGGCCGGGGATCTCTTTCAAAAATGAGCTGGAAGGGCTTACAGTCTAATCATGCGCTAATCAGTTAGAGTACAGCAATGTAGCTGCACTGATTACCACAGACGCACCCCCTTCATGGTAAAAATAAAAATGTTTTAGCACATGGTGTGCATGCACTAACCCAGAACTTACATCAGGATGCTTGAGCACGCCCCCACTGTAAGCCATTTTATTTTATTTTATTTTATTTTATTTTAAAATATATAACCCACTCTTTCTTAAAACTTCTAGGTGGATTGCAGGAACAACATACACAATAAAAATAAAAATAAACAAACAAAAGATAAAACACCAACAAATGGTGTACAGTAGAATTAATAAGTATACACCAGTAAAGCTGTTTATTGTTGAACACTGTGTCTCTTGAAGTGCAAGGAGGTTTATCATAGAACTCAGGAAGCTACGGTCTTGATATAAATTAGGCTTATAAATCTAAGCAAACAAATGTAGACCTAAATTTATAAGCATAGGTTTTTAAGCTCCTAAATTAAGATGAATTTTCAGCTGAAAAGTTATGCTCCTGAGTTTGACTAAAAATAGGCTATAAATTTAGGAGTCTAATTTAGGACCATAAATTTAGGAGCTTAGCATTTTCTGAATATTAAGCCCAAAGTTGAAATGCCAGCTATGTACAGAAAAAGAAAGAAGAACAAAAGAGTAGATATTTTAGGGGCCCTTTTACTAAGCTATGTAGGCACTTATGTGCACCCAACACGCATCAAATTAGAGTTACTGCTTGGCTACTGTGAGGCCTGAGTGGTAATTTAGTTTTTTACACACATCCGCTATGCGAGCCAGAAAATAATTTTTATTTTCCTGCACGTGGTGGAAACCGGATGGTAATCGTCATTCTACGCGCATATACGATTACCGCACAGTTACCGTGTGAGACCTTACCGCTAAGTCAATGACTGACGGTAAGGTCTCAGACCCAAAATGGACGCAAGGCAATTTTTATTTTACCGCACGTCCATTTTCGGCAAAAATTTTAAAAAAGATCTTTTTTACAGGTGTGCTAAAAAATGAATCTGTGTGCGCCCAAAACGCATGCCTACACCAGCGCAGCCCATTTTTCGTTGCACCTTAGTAAATGGACTCCTTAATTAGTAGTTGAAGTAAAATTTCTCAAACTGAATATAGGAAATGTCATGATAATTCACTCAAATAATATACTGGCACTTAAGCCAAAAAATTATGGGCCCTGTTTACAAAGGTGCCTTAATGTTCATTAGCATGCGTTAAAAATTAGTGCATGCTGTGTAGGTGCCCATAGGAATATTGTGGGATCAACACAGTTAGGGCCCCTTTTACAAAGCGGCAGTGCCGCACACTGCCCAGTAACCATTGGGTTAGCATGGGAGTCCTTACTGCCACCTCAATGGGTGGCAGTAAGGGCTACTCCCCGAAATGAAAAAAGAAAGACCTACATTTTATCAACTATGATAAAAGGAGGCCCAGTGCATGCCAAAAACACATGCCAACACCAGCTCAGGTTCCCTTTTGCCATAGTTTTATAAAAGGGGCATTTAATGTGCGTTAATCGTGTGCTAATGAACGCTAACGTACCTTTGTAAAGAGGGCCCTGTGTCTTTTAAGTGTGTAAAAATTATTGGGAATACACAATCAAGGAAAAAGCCATAGAAAATGAAAAAGTGAAGATTTTATTGAACTAGAAATTACACTAATAGAGGTTCACAGTGGTATCTATACCAGGAGACAGTTGAGTGGAAGTGAAAGAACTAGAAAAAGATACAAAATACAGGAATGTAAAAATTGAAATTGAGAGACTAAAGAAAAAAAAAATCAAAACTAAAATAGGGACTTTAGAAGCCATACCGATACATTAAAAAATACTACGGAGGTCTTTTATTAAGCCGAGGTAACAATTTTAGCTAACGGTAGAAATCAGCTGGTGGTAAATGCTGAGACGCCCATAAGTATATAATGGGCGTCTCGGCTTTAGCCACCAGCTGATTTCTACTGAGAGCTGATAACACTACTGTGGCTTAGTAAAAGAACCCCTAAGGGCCTGGTATTCGGCCAGAGGAAGGCAGCATGTTTGCTGTCCGCTGCCGACGCTAAACCCGGATATTGAATATTCAGGCTTGTTTTGGCCACTGAAAAGTTAACCAGCTATGCTGATGTTCAGCCATAACTGGTTAACTTTTTAGCATTCAAAGATAGGCCTGCTATTTAAGCAGCCTATTTTGACTGCTCAACATAACCGATTAAGCACTGATGAATATCTATGCCTAGCTGGCTATGTCAAGCTATGTCATGCTAGCCACTAACCAGGATATTCAGCAGGAGATGACCAGTTATCTCTCGCTAAGTAACCGTGGTTAGGCACTTAAATGCTATTGAACTGGCCAGGAGCCGTTACTGGCTGGTTAAATAGTTTTGAATATTGAGGGTAAGAATCACTTTAAAAAATAGTGTAATAATAAGATCAAAATAGGGTAACATAAGAATACAGGAGTGTTAGAGACAAATTCTGGTGCTCTATGTCATACTGTGACAGGACAGTGTGTTTTAAAGCTGTAAAATTACCTTTATTAATTCTAGAAGTGCATTTCTCTAGTTTGACCAGCATGTGGTGCATGTTTTATATTAATGCTGTTTATAGAAAAGTGCATGCCTTCTTTTAGTTTCACTTATGGGGTCTTTTACTAAAGCTTAGCTCGAGTTAGCTGCAGCAGGACCCATAGGAATAAAATGGGCCCTGCTGCAGATAACTCGAGTTAATCTTTAGTAAAAGACCCCTTAGTGAAGAAGTGAATCTACAGCCAAAACTTGTTGACTGGGCTCTGATTGTTTGAAATTGCCCAGCAGTTGTGACCCAGTCGTGGGAGGACGGTGCTAGTGTAGAGCAGACGGACCTGAGCTGTGCTGGGGATAAACCCTCTAAGTGGCCTTGGGGTAGCCCAAGGTGGATGGTTAGGCATTTCTTGACACTATCAAAGACTATATTTGCTAATTATCTCAATTCTAATTCAGTTAGAATGGTAGAACTAAGCCATCTTCACTGGCAGTTAGCTAAAACATCTCATAGGGCACAATGCACTACAATATTAAATACCACCACATTTACAAAAAAAGTAAAAGAAAATAACCAAGGGCTTATGTGAATACCACTAAAAGATTATACAAATGATTGCTGCTATAATAAACAAGTTTAACTATATCAAGCAAATAATTTGGAAGAATTTTATTGATCAACAATTATCCAAAGGCAGTATTATACAAGAGCATTTGAGACCACATGGGTACCTTCTTTAGATGCCATTTGAAGTAACGCTCTATCATAGCCTAAAAACTGATGGATAGACATAGCTTTAAATAACTTTTTTATGTTGAAAATGCATACAGAGAATTCAGCTTTCTTCATGATCATGATCAACAAGGCTACTAGAACTCAGCAGTTCAGTGGAATGGGCTATAAAGCTTACAGCATGAATAATATTGTAATAAAAATCAAATCTGTCACCATCTTAATCATCATTCACAATTATGTAGGGATCTAGGGAAAAAAGAAATAAAAGGGCACAGTAATTAGAAGGCTAATGAAGAAAAGATAAGACTGTAGTCTGATATTCCTAACATTGCCATAATTGACCTAAATTAAAGAAAGCCCATTGTTCACTCAGAAATTTCACACTGTTTAAAGCACATTGAAGAATGCTAATTGTCAACACCTACATTTTCTAAAATGAAATGCAAGCATTTTACCATGACTAATCAAAAAATATGTCTGATGGGTAGTTAATCAAAAAGAATATGTTCCACCAGGATTTTCTGTGTATGTGTATTTGCAGTTTGTACCACTTCTTTCTTCCATTAAATTTTGTAGAAGAGACTTGTCTGTTCTAAGTCTTATTGGCAATACTTTGATAAGCAAATCAAGAGACCTATTTACTAACCTGCACTAATGTTTCGAGGTTACTATGCAATAATCACCAAACTTAATACATAGAAACTGCAAAACATTTGTTCTAGCTGTTGGGGAGTCAACAGCATTGTCCTATCATCTAATGCAAAGAAAAAATGTTTAATGTGAAATAGTTAACTGTAACATTCTGTAAATGGCGTTCAAAATGTGGTGCCAAAAATATTTGTTGCTGAACAGTATTCTATAATGGGCATTCCAGGATTGGCAAATTTATATAATAGGACGTAATGCTGGGATCTCTGCCTGACTTTGGGTGCGAGGAGTCACACCAGCTGAAGCCAGGCGTGAATCCCGCTGCACAACTTGCATGCAGATCTGCATTATTCTGTAACATTGATTGCATTTAAGGGAATGCCTCTGACCACAGTGCCCCTCCCATAGCCACACCCTTTTGCATATCCACATGGAATCACTCATGTGCTATTCTATAAATAGGTGCTTAAGTGTGTTTTCATGCGGATCTGCCATTTCTGCTCCATTTCGGCACCTTGCATCTAAGGTTCTGCATCATATATAGAATTTCCCTGATAGTGTGATACAGTTAGCTATTTCTCTTCAGCTGAAATTAATTGCTACATATTTGTGCACTAACAGTTAATACTCTCTCATTGCCTCTCGCCTTGACTGCTGCAACCTACTCCTCACTGGCCTCCCACTTTGCCATCTATCCCCCCTTCAGTCCGTTCAGAACTCTGCTGCACGTCTTATCTTCCGCCTAGACCGATATACTCATATCACCCCTCTCCTCAAATCACTTCACTGGCTTCCGATCAGGTACCGCATTCAGTTCAAACTTCTCCTACTTACCTACAAATGCACTCGATCTGCAGCCCCCCCGTACCTCTCTACCCTCAACTCCCCTTATGTTCATACCCGTAACCTCTGCTCTCAAGACAAATCCCTCCTTTCAGTACCCTTCTCCACCACCGCCAACTCCAGGCTCCGCCCTTTCTGCCTCACCTCACCCCATGCTTGGAATAATCTCCCTGAGCCCATACGCTAGGCCCCCTCCCTGCCCATCTTCAAATCCTTGCTCAAAACCCACCTCTTCAATGTCACCTTCGGCACCTAACCACTATACCTCTATTCATGAAATCTAGACTGCACCAACTTGACATTTCATCCTTTAGATTGTAAGCTCCTTTGAGCAGGGACTGTCCTTTTTGTTAAATTGTACAGCGCTGCGTAACCCTAGTAGCGCTCTAGAAATGTTAAGTAGTTGTAGTAGTAGTAGTAGTAATACACATTAACTACCTCCATGTTAACTGGAAGGCTCAGGCTCATCCTATTTCTCATCCATTTCCAAGTACCCTTCTGCATTGCTTCTTACTCAATGATCTTACACAACTCCCCCAATCCTATAAAAGTTGGAAAAAATTGCATGTGCAAATTTGGGCATGCACTCAATTTGCTTCTGCAATGTAATTGAATAATGAGCCAATTAGCTCCAATAAGTCAGATCTTAACAAGCAATTATTGGTGCTAATTGGATTTATTTACCATTAACTTTCCTAACTTTTACATGCAAGTCCAAAAGTGGATGCAGCCAATGGGAGGGTCATGGATGGATCAGGGGTATTCCTTTAATTTACGTGCATTGTTATAGAATAACAGGGATCCACACCTAATTTAGGCAGGGGAATTGATACTAAGGTTACATTGGTGTAAATGGTCGCACTTAAATGTACTCACGGTTCCCCAGTGGTGTACCAAGGGGGGGGGGGCAGTGGGGGCGGTCTGCCCCGGGTGCACGCCACTGGGGGGGTGCCGCGCACCTGTCGGCTCTTCGTTTTCATGCTCCCTTTGACCTGGAACAGGTTACTTCCTGTTGCGGGGCAGAAGGAGCATGAAAACGAAGAGCCGGCAGGCGCGTGGCACCCCCCCAGGGGCGTGCACCCGGGGGGGTTCTTTCGCCAGGATCGGGATTCTTTCGCCGGGGTGGGCGTCGCGCTGTTCTGGGGGGGGGGCGCTGTACCCGGGGGGCGGGGCACATCGGCGATCCGCCCCGGGTGTCAGCCCACCTAGGAACGCCACTGCGGTTCCCAGCACTAAGTGCTTTAGTATAAATGACACCTAATTACAGGATACAAGCTAAAGTAATAATACCAACTACGATATTGAATCCTGTTTCTATAATAGAGTAACTGATAACGTAATTACTGTAAAAATTATACACAAATCATGTAAATGTTACTATTTTGAGGTAAAAGACCTCAGTGGCTTTAATAGCTCCAATAAGGAACATATGGAGGAGCCTCACAATAGCACCACCACCATCAGTCTTAAAAACTCTATTTTCCTTATACAAATTTAAGGGGATCTTTTACTAAGCGGTGGTAATCTCAATGTGGGCTTACCTCTTGCTAAACTGAAAGTACTACTGGGCTACCGTAGCAGCCCGGCGGTAGTTCCCATCACCAGCGTGCACCCAGCGGTAATTAGGCAATGCTGCACGTTGCCCGGTTACCTCCAGGTTAGCGCAGGAGCCTTCACTGCCAGGTGATAATAAGTGCCCCCCCCCCAAAAAAAAAATGGCCACACAGCAAGTGCTTCAATGACCACGTGGCCATTTCTTTGAAAAAAACATCCTTTTACCTGCTGTGGTAAAAGGGAGCCTCAGCGCGCATCAGAAACACATGCGGATGCCAGCACAGGCCCCCTTTTGCCGTAGCTTAGTAAAAGGACCCCTAAGTGACTTTATTAATTCTTGAAGTGCATTTCTCTAGTTTAGCCAGCAGGTGGTGCATGTTTTATGTTAATGCTGTTTATAGGAACGTGGATACCCTCTTTTAGTTTCACTTATGGGGTCTTTTATAATGTGTATAGCACTGCCTATGTCAAGTAGCGCTATAGAAATGATTGGTGGTAGTAGTAATGTGACTTAATACCTTCACCAATAATGTAACCATTTAATATTATTAAATCACATTTTCACCAATAAGTAATGACTACTATTCAGTGGCTTAATGTCAATATTCACGCTTTATAGTTAGGATGAAAAACATCTTCTAGTTAACCTAAGCATCTAGGCTCAATGAAGCCATCCATTTTGCCAGTCCTTGCTTCATCGGGAACCTAAGTCACAGCATCTTGTAGCTGGAGCTGGGGAGCTGATATGCAATTTATTGCATTTTTTTCACCACTGAAATAACTGAAAAGGAGCAGCTGCTGGTGAACCTGTATTATAGTGAACCTCTGCCAGCAGCTGCTTTTTTTCAGTTATTTCAGTGGTTAAAAAAAAAACACAATAAATTGCATATCAGCTCCCCAGCTCCAGCTACAAGATGCTGTGACTTAGGCTTCCGATGAAGCCAGGATTGGTGAAATGGTCTGCTCCGTTGAGCCCTGGAGCTTAGATCAGCTGGAAGATAAGTTTTTCATCGTAATTATCAAGTGTGAACATTTATATTATGACATTGAATAGTTGTCATTACTTATTGGTGAAATTTGATTCTATATTAAATGCTTACATTATTGGTGAAGGTATTAAGTCACATTACTACTACCACCAATCATTTCTATAGCGCTACTTGACATATGTAGTGCTATACACATTATATGCAGGTACTTTCTCTGTCCCTAGAGGGCTCACAATCTAAGTTTTTGTACCTGGGGCAATGGAGGGTTAAGTGACTTGCCCAAGGTTACAAGGAGCTGTAGTGGGAATTGAACCCATGTTGCCAGGAACAAAGCCCACTGCACTAACACCATTAAGCTATTCCTCCACTCCACATTAAACATCTATAAGGAAAAGAGGGTTTTAAGACTGATGATGGTGGTGCTATTGTGAGGCTTTTCCATATGCTCCTTATTGGAGCTGAAAGCCACTGAGGTCTTTTCCCTCAAAATAGTATATTTACACGATTCTTATTTCTGTATAATTTTTACAGTAATTACATTACCAGCTATCCTATTACAGAAACAGGATTCAATATTGTAGTTGGTATTATTAACTAACTTAAAGTGCCATTTATAGAATTTAGTCCTAACTGCTAGGGCTCTATATTAATGCTTAATGCAGTACGCACACTTTCAATTTGCACTAATTAATTCCCATGTTAACAGCTAATGCAGCTTAGTAAAAAGGGCACAAATAACTTTTGTAGCACAAGTGTTTAGTTGATAAATTATACCAGATAATTTGGAAAACCTTTTAAGAATTCATTTCACCCTTCTATTGACTCAAAACAACTGCCAACATTGTAAGATGGACCTTACCAGTAACCTGTGTGGTCTCATTTAAGTAACCTGTACTCTTTGTCCAAAGGCATTTTCTTCAGCATAAATAGATGCCTAGGATTGTGTTTTAAAATTATACAAGCTGTGCACATTTTATTGAAAAAAAGCAATAATGCCCAACACTAAAAATACATGGAGGGGCATAATGGAACAGAAACGCCTATCTCCATGGGCGTTAATCTCCGAGAACGGGTCCGTGAAGGGGCGGGGCGGATCGTATTTTTTAAAAGAAAAAGACGCCCATGTTTTATTCGTCAAGGTGTGAGCTGGGCGATTTTGCTTTTCAGCGATAATGGAAAATGAAATCGCCCAGCTCAAAAACGAATAAATCCAAGGCATTTGTTCGTGGGAGGGGCCAGGATTCATAGTGCACTGGTCCCCCTCACATGGCAGGACACCAACCGGGCACCCTAGGGGGCACTTTTACAAAAAACAAATAAAAGGTAAAAGAGCTCCCAGGTGCATAGCACCCTTCCCTTGGGTGTTGAGCCCCCCAAATCCCCCTCAAAACCCACTGCCCACAAGTCTACATCATTACTATAGCCCTAAGAGGTGAAGGGGGGCACCTACATGTGGGTACAGTGGGTTTGGGGGGGGTTGGACGACTAATAGCATTAAGCAGCACAATTGTAACAGGTAGGGGGGGGGATGGGCCTGGGTCCACCTGCCTGACGTCCACTGCACCCCCTAACAACTGCTCCAGGGACCTGCATACTGCTGCTTGGGAGGAGGGTATGACATTTGAGGGTGAAAGTAAAAAGTTGTGAAACATCATTTGTTGTGGTGGGAGGGGGTTAGTGACCACTGGGGGAGTCAGGGGAGGTCATCCCCGACTCCCTCTGGGGGTCATCTGGTAATTTAGGGCACTTTTGGGGGCCTTATTCGTAAAAAAACAGGGTCCAGGAAAAGTGTCCTAAATTCTAGCTCAAAACTGTTCCATTATCGGCGAAGGGCGCCCATCTCTGTTCGCCCGATAACCACGCCCCAGTTCCTCCTTCGACACGCCTTCGACACGCCCCCGTCCACTTTGTCCGCATCCGCGACGGAGTGCAGTTGAAAGCGACCCAAATTCGGCTTTTGATTATACCGCGTTATTCGTTTTTGTGAGATAAACGCCCATCTCCCGATTTAGGTCGGAACTTGGGCGTTATTCTCGTTCGATTATAAGCAGGATGGTCATTTAGGAAAAAATGCTTTATAAAGCAAACAAAAAAAGCTTGCTCTGCTGCCTAATGGATTATTGTACGTCTCTCAATGCAAGTTCAGACTTTGAAACAATTTCTAAATGTGGAGAGATGATAGAAAGTATGTGTGGGGGAGGAGGGAATTAAAAGAGGTTTGGGATAAACACAATTCTTTCGGGCTTGTTTACTGAGGGCCTCTTTTACAAAGTGACGGTAAGCCCAATGCTTACAGCTCGCTAAAAAGGAATTACCGCTGGGCTACTGCAGCAGCCCGGTGGTAGTTCTCACCCCCAACGCAACATCATATCCACTGGGTTAGCGCGGGAGCCCTTACCACAACCTCAATGGGTGGTGGTAAGGGATTCCCCCCTCCCCCAAATGGCTGCATGGCAAGTGCTTCACTTGATGCATGGCCATTTCTTTAGAAAAAGAAATACCTACCTTTTACCCACTGCGGTAAAATGGGGCCTCGTCACGCATCAACAACACACGTCGATACCAGTGCAGGTTCCCCTTTGCCGCAGCTTGGTAAAGGAGGCCTAAATTACTAAAAAAAAGGCATAGCAACACACATCATTGTCACATTTCATGGAGGATACTGGGCTAGATGGACCACTGGTCTGATCCAGTATGGCTGTTCTTATGTTCTTATGTTCTCTGCACTGGGAAAGCAAATCTCGGCCTCTTATAAATGTTTTAGGCCTGTGGGTGTTTCGTACTTGTGGGGCTGCAAGCTCATTTTAAAAAGGAAACTCCCTACTGAGTTTCACTTTAAAGGTTTCCAGCTGGCTGGTGCAGCAGAAAGACTTTTCCTACATACTTTGCAGGTTTAAAGTAAGCAGGAAATTGCAGTGGGAAGAAGACTAAGAGATTTCATAATAATTTTTGGAGTCGGTTTAATTTTTCAAATGTTGACTATTTAATTGCCCTGATATAGCTGGGGCGAAACAGGGGCCCCATCAGCATTTTCAAACTCTACCTCTACGTATGTTTGCAGATGGAAGTGGCAAGATGATGTTACATGAAGATAAGTATGTGTCTTTTTCTCACATTTTTATGGCATTTTGAAATTGTTGGAGGTGGGGTGATGGATTATGTTTTATACATTTTTATGGTTCCCTGTCATGTTGTTTAAAACAGTGGATGTTTTTCTGACCAATGATTAAATAATTCTAATATTAAACAGAAGTCTGTAATAACTGTATTTTTTCACAAAGGTCTTTTTTTCTCGACTGTGTTATTGTTGTTGACCCTTTTTTTTAAATATAAGAATATTCTAACGATTAAGAAAACTGTGCATTTTAGAATATCTGGTATTGACCTGATCAGTCTTTTTTTCTGATGAATCCATTTGTTAGTCCTCATTTTGAGCATTTTGTAGTATTTCTGTTGGATTTATCCCCAAATTCTATAAAAGTCACAAAATATTGTGTGCATAAATTTGGGCACACACCGAATTTGCATATGCAATTTAATTGAATACAAGCCAATTAGCACCAATAATTGTCTTCTTAACAAGCAATTATTGGTGAAAATTGGATTTAATTAAAATTTACATGTGTACAATTTATGCTCAGGTCCAAAACAGGAGTGCAGCCATGAGAGGGTCATGGGCAGATCAGGGGCATTCCTTTAATATACACACATTGTTATAGAATAACAGGGATCTGAAGCTAATTTAAGGCTCTTTTACAAAGCAGAGGTAAGCCCAATGCAGGCTAGGGGGTAAGGGGTCATCTCAAGTAAGAGGGCGAATGGTAAGGGGTCCAGGCAAGGAGGCTATTATTTTTCTGCTCCAATGCAAAGGACAAGCCAAACCTTTTCCTCAGTGGTAACATTCCCACATTGTGCTTACATTTAAAATCAGCTCTGTCATTCTCTGCATCAGGGCTGAACATCTAATAGCCTGATTTTAATAAACCATGCACCCATGTCTATTGTGCAAACTGACTCCTGAGCTCATGTGTCTATTGTGTGGCTGGTAACCTGTTGGCAAACTCAGCTTTAATCCTGTACTGCTGCCCACAATAGCTCTCTGCATTGGCCTGTGTGTGCCATTATAAATTAGCCTTAAATAGGCACCTACTTGGCCTGCTAACCTAGGTGACCAGTTATAAAATTACCCTGCTGTCCCAAGGGCCTTTTAGGCAGCTGCTACTCAGAAGCAAATGTGGGTGCTAGATGTAATTAGCGCCAGATTAGAACCTATGTTGCCAGTGCACGATGCTCGAAGGCCCCCACCATGAGGAATAGCATGCATGCTAAGGAATAACACATCAAGCATGCAAATGCATGCTAGTGAGCTAATTCTCTATTCCTCCCAAATACTCAGTGGGCAGCACACCAAACAAGAGCACTCCTCCTGTGGCAAAACTTGAGCCAGCTTGGAGCTGGTGTTAGGGTATGCAAAGGCATTGGAGAGGAATGGGGAGAATGGGAAGAGTCATTAATCACTCTCCCACCCTTCCAAAGACATGAGGGCCTGGAAGTTACTTCAGGCGGACGCAGTAGACGGAAGAGGCGGGTGCTAGCAGCGGCAGGGCAGCATATGGGAATCGCTGCTGCCGGGCCTGGAAAGTCACCATGACCAGGTAAAACATCGCAAAGCTGCCCCCCAAGACGCTACTCCTAAAGAGTGCCACCTGAGGACCACGCCTCAGGTGGCTTAATGGTCGGTCCGCCCCTGCCTGGGGGCAGAGATTGGGCATTTCTGCTGTAATTAGCTCACCTAGATTATCACACTCTTACCCTCCTGTTTACTAAGCTACGGTAGAGGCTGCTGTGCACTAATGCTGACAGAACCCATTCACTTTGAATGGAATGTGTCTCGGCATTGCCATGTGGCTTAGTAAACAGGGGGGTTAGTGATCAGCACATGATTAGAGCATGAGCCCTTACCACCTACAAAACTGGTGTTGGTAAATGCACATGTGCTCATTTTTTTGAATGGTCAAACACTAATGGCAATGTTAGTACATAAATAAATGTTCAGCTTAACTCTTGGCATTCCAGCTCAAAGTTCTCAACAGAGAAATCTCTGTTTTGCTTCATGCTGCGTCAGGGGATTCACAAGCACTTTGAAGTAAACTACGGCCGCATCCATTTTAGATTGTAAGCTCCTTGAGCAGGGACTGTCCTTCCATGTTTAAATTGTACAGCGCTGCGTAACCCTAGTAGCGCTTTAGAAATGTCAATTAGTAGTAGTAGTAAGCCAGTTTACTGCAAGGTGCTTGTGAGTCCCTTGATGCAGCATGAAGCAAAACAGAGATTTCTCTGTTAGGAACTTTGAGCTGGAATGCCAAGAGTTAAGTTGAAAATGCAGCTGATCTTCTAAAACAAAGAGGACATTGTGAGCAGCTTTGAGAAATGTAAGTGTGGGTGCCTTGTTATAGTTTGGATTGACTGCTCTGATGTAGCAGCTTTGCAGATAATCACTGTTGGTTTGATTATAGTTACTTATCAAATTATTGTAAAACAGTGGGTTTTTATTTTATTTTTTTACTGTAATGTGTTGCTTTCCTTAAACTCATTTAAGCTGCTATAGCTATATAAGAGCTGCTTGAATTAAGCAAGTGCTGAGGTTTTACTCCTCTATAATCTTTTAAGTATATGAACAATCAAAGGGCAGTTCTTACTTCACTGGCTACTGTATCACAAACAATCGACATTAGAACATTGCCATTAATTCAAATAATGTTAAATCGACAATTTTCTGCTGTGGTAAAAAAAAAAGGCCTTAACACACAGGAAAGACCCGTGTGAGGACATGCTAAGGCCATTTTATACAGCAGCTTAGTAAGAGGGCTCTTAAGTTTGTACCTGAGGCAGTGGAGGGTTAAATGATTTCCCCATGATCACAAGGAGCTGCTGTGGGATTTCAACCAAGCTCCTTTGGTTCTCAGTTTACTCCTCTAACTATTAAGTTACTGTCATGGTGCCCTCCACTACTTTATGTAACAATTGACACCCAAATACTCAAAACTCCGGTGCTGACACTGAACTGAACAGCGCCGGAGAAATAGCATTAGGACAGCGCAGAAGAACAAGTCCCTAATGCTCAACGCTAATGAGATGTAAATAAGGGTGCGCTTATACCACTGATGATTAGGAAGTTTGGCAGGAAGATAGTGTCTGGCACATGTGCTGAAGAATTGTGCATTAAGCACAGCTCTTAAACGCATGCCCAGACAATGCATAAAAGAAAAGCCTGTTTACTAAGCCGCACTATAGACATGCTAACATTTTTAGCGAACACTAACAATTAGCATGCACTAATGCCAGAGACACCCATAGGAATATATGGGTGACTCTAGCATTAGTACACACTAATTTTTGGGACACACTAAAAATGCTAACGCACCTTCGTAAACAGGGCCCTTTGAATATCAACCCTATAGTTATTTCATAAGTATCTGTGCTAATTTCTTATATTTTCTTTAAGACCTTTTTAGTTAATATGCTGTACTGTAGGCAAACAGATTGTTTCTGAATTTTTTTATTAGCAATTCATACTTTTTGTTGTAAACTGTCTTGTTGTAACAGTATGTAAAATATGTTTATTACTATTATTATTATTATTATTATTATTATTATTATTATTATTATTATTTCTTTTGTTCCTCCTCTTCAAGTTTGGTAGTAAGTGTTTCTTCTCCTATGTACTATTTTCCAGTACTACATTTCCCATCTACTCTGTTATGTTCATTTTGAATCTAAGGTCAACCTTGCATAATTCAAAGTCAAGTGTCAGATAAGAGTTATAATGAAGCTATTGCTAAGAATAGAATAGTTTAATTTGGCAATAGAAACAACAAATTCTTCACATACAGTACATCTTTATGAATGAGAGCTATAGACCACAGGAAAGGGAAAGGAGCTTCACTTTTTAGTACATTTGTAATCTCAGAGTATTAGAGGGCCATCATGAATTGCACTACTTAGTGTATTTGTAATCTCGTTATAGTGTCACCATGAAAAACTGCGACATTTACCTTTTTCAAAAATAAAATTCTTTAACAAGATGTCTGCCTGCTTTATTATAAAGCTGTGTTAATGAGGTAATTTAAATAAAAGAAGAGGCAATGAGAATACACAGCAAAATTCTTGAACTTTTTAGCTTCAGATTCACAGTAGAGAATGTTGATGGAGTTAAGTGATTTTTCCACACTGCCCTTCACTTCATTTTATTTCCACTTTTCATGTTGATCTGGAAAAATGAAAAGGAAATTAAAGGTGTTCCCTGCCAAGATGGCTCATTTCCCTGAAGTGAACCATCTGGATTCTGTGCACGAGTTGAATACTTATGATTTTGAGAATGATATCAACACTTCAGGCGGCCATGAGAGACCACAACCAAGATTGCCGTAAGAACAAGGAAAGCTAAGTAGAAGCATCATAGGGTTTTTTGCTTCCACAAAGTGGTCTGGGGTCTCTGTGGACAAGCAGCCTTCTAATAAGGTAAGATTCAGGAGAAATTAACAGCATGATTTGGACAATGTGAGCAATGACTTCAGGCCACAATACAAAACTTGCAAAGCTGCCATCTGTTTTACTAATCTTTTGAGAATATGATTATCAGCTCTAGTATCTCTTTACTTTGTTTTTTTTTCAGCCTACACATTTTTGTCTTCTAAAGCAATGAAATTCATATATCTAAAAATAACAGTTTTGTTTCCATTTACACAGGTCTCCTCTGCTACCAAAATCACTCTATTTGCTTGTGCTGAGTGCCTACAAAATCCTGCTTGTTCAACTATGGGGTCCTTTTAATAAGCTGTGGTAAAAAGCGGCTTTTGTGCACCTTTAAGCGGGTGTTTCCCACGTGCTAAGGCCATTTTTACCACAGCAGTAAAATGGACAGTTTTCTATTTTTTTCAATTAATGGCCAGGGGGGATTCTATATATAATGCGCCTAAATTATGCACAGAAATTGTTTTGCCTGTATAGTAAAGAGGATGACATTTAGTAAATGCTAATGTTCACCAATGCACACTAAGCTGTAGTAAAATGGCCCCTTAATAAATATGTTTTACTAATTAGTTAGATAAGATGTATCACCTAGAACTGTTGCCTCTTTTTCTGAGTGGATCTCACCGTGTCTGGAAAAACACAAAATTTCAGATCCAAGGTCAAAAGACAGACCTTAGGGCCCCTTGTACAAAGCTGTGGCAAAAGGGGGCCTGCGCTGGCGTCTGTGTGTTTTTGACACACGCTATGGACCCCTTTTACCACAGCGAGTAAAAGGAAGGTCTTTGTTTTTTTCAGGAAAAGGCCATGTTGCAAGTGATGCACATGGATGGATGGAGGAGTTGGCGGGGAGAGAGGAGAAATGCTAGACTTGGATGGAGGAGAGGGGAGAGAGAATTATTGCTTTATATGGATACAGGGGAGGGAAGAGAGAGGAGAAATGCTGGACATGGATGGAGGGGAGGAAAGAAAAAAGAAGATGCACACAATTCGCTTACCATGTACATGCAAGGGGGAGGGTAGGAGAATAGTGGGTCATGGATGGGACTAATATTTAGGTGCATAGCTTACAAAATACGATAAGTTAGAAGCTGGTGCTGCATTTAAGTGCACCCACTTACATCTGCCATTGACATGGCATAAAGAGATTACACTGAAATGCAGGCATATTGATGTCATATATATACATTTAGGACTACATTCCGTAAATGGTGCTCAAATTTGGGCACTAAAAAAAATGGGCACTGAGTGCTATTCTATAAATGGCGCTCTGACTTGGGCTGCATTTATAGAAAAGTGCTTAGCACCAGGATCTGTGCCCAATATTGGGCACAATGATTTACAGCAACTGAAACCTGGTCTATATCCTCCTGCCTAAACTAGGCATGGATCCCCCAAATTCTATAATACTGCATGAATCTTTAGTGAACGCCCCTGACCCATCCATGCCTCAACCATGGCCATGCCCCATTTTCAGCTGCATTTAAGTAATTTACATGTGCATCTTTATAGAATAGCATCTAGCAAGATGCACAGGTAAATTCAAATTGGTGTCAATTAGCACAAATAATTGTTAACATCCAATTATTGGCACTAATTGGCTCATTACTCAATTTAATTGCATTCTACTCTATGTTCTCATTCAGGCCCCACTGAGTAGAAGCACCAAGGTGGAAAATCCACCATTATTCTCGTTCCAACAAACTTTCAGCACCACCTTGGAATGTTACCTTGTAACTTCTTTGTGTGACTGTGTTTGTTTATATTTTTGGATATTGGTATTTTATTAATCTTTTTTTTTTTTACATAATTGTGTTTCTATTGATAAAGCTTTGTTGATTGCAACATGTCTTTGGATCTATCACGCTGTTCACTCACTGAGGGGACCTTTTACAGAGCAGTGGTAAGTTCTTTTGGGACTACCACTGGACCAACATGGCCGCCGGCAGTAGTCCCGCCCCATAGTGTACCATTTCCGGGGGACAAGCCGGCAGTAATTGGGCATTGCCACATGCTGCCCAGTTACCACCGGGTTAGTGCAGGAACCCTTATCACCATCTCAATGGGTGGTGGTAAGGGATCCCCACTGCATGGCCACACAGTAAGAGTTATCTCATCGTGTGGCCATTTTTTTGGGGGGGAGGGGGGTTACTGACTGCAGGAAAAAGGGCCCTGGTGTGCAGGAAAAATGGCCCCCGCCACTAGCACAGGGCATTTTTCTACAGCTTAGTAAAAAGACCCCTTCGATATGCAGAGAAGTTGTTGCTTGATGTTGCATCATTTCTAGCTTTCAAGCTTGCAAGCATATTTAAGAAATTAAAATAAATGAATAGAAAATAAATACCACACCTCAATATTTTATGTTGCTGGCTCTTTATTGTGGCATTCGCTTCTTGTTGAAATTCACAGAATTAACAACTTTCTCCCTTTTCAGAATCATTTTTAGTAATGCTTTTTACTATGGAGTACCTAACTGTTAGTTACTACCACTCCTGATTGATTTCACTGTTATATGATGCTATGTTTTACCATTATGTCCTTGATGTTAAAGTCCATTTTATATATTTCATACTGCTTTATGTCATTCATTTTATTATTGTAAACCATCTAAAATTGGCAGATAGTGCAAGCTACAAAGTTTGTAAATGAAATAAAATCAAACAATAAAAATACATTCTTCTGGCCTCTACAAGGCATTAACTTTAGCGATGTATATCTAGAGTTTTAAACACGAAGCTGTTTATTATGAAGAATTGAATCCAATCTTCAATTCTATTCTTTATTTAATAAAATTGATGACAAGATAAACAACTCAATCACTTACTGCTGCGCTGAGATGGATTCTGATCCTGTACAGATTGAGTCGGAGTCTATGAACAGCCCCTCTCCAGTGACTGGTGCTTGAAATAGTGAAACAGAGAACTAACAATACCACAGCATATACAGCACATGAAACCGCACAGCAACACAAGTAAAAAAATCACTCTGAATGCTAGCCTGAGAGGAAACAAACAAGTAACTGAAAAACAAGCAAGCATGGAGAAATTTAGGTCTCTCAACACATTACACATTGGATCTATAACCTAGGCACAGCTTCCATCTCTCTCCTCAAGAGAGCAATCGGAGGGAAGGGGGAATTTTGCTCCTATGGCAAAGCCTTACTGGTGCTAACTAACTAAGGAGGTCTTTTACTAAGCCATGCTAGTGTTTTTAGCTCATGTTAAAAATCAGCTGGCGCTAATACCTGAGATGCCCATAAATGCTTCAGCGTTTAGCACCAGCTAATTTATAGCATGAGCTAAAAATGCTAGTTCTGCTTTGTAAAAGATCCCCACTTATGAGGTTCAAACACTCAAAAAAAAAAGTTTTTTAGGGGGAGAAGAAAGACTTCAAAGATGTTTCATAAAGGTCATGTCCATATTATTTTTGGACACAGGAACATTTCCTTTTCATTGGTCTTTAAAATTCCTCATTTTTATGTATAAAAAGTGCTACCAAATTTCATGCACAATTCTTTAAATCCAAACTTGAATAAATTCAAGTAGTGATTAGCTCACCATGGTGATTTAACATCAGACTTCTCTTTTCATGCCCAACAGGGCCACAGTTTCACTTCAGTAAGCATCCTCAGGGGCTCTGTGCTTTTTTTCTAATTCATCACACAAAATTCTCTGTTGATCTGTATTATGTGGACCAGTGGCTGAGATCCAGAGAATTGTTCCTTTCTCCCAGTTATGCTTTTATATCTTCATTTTCTGCCTTCACACAATGCCTAGCAGCCAAGCAGGTCAGTATTTGCCAGTGCTTTTTTGTGCCGGTATGCGCCGGTATGGCATACCGGCACCTTTTTTTGCGGTCCGGCTCACCTGCCCGCTCTCTTCCGTTTGTGCACCCGGCCGTGCTCCCTGCATTGCAAAACTTTTGTTTACCTGAAGTCACGGCGAACCGGCAGTGAAAGCAGAAGGCAGGCAAGAAGGCTCTCCTCCTCGTCGCTCGCTTCCCTTCCCTCTCAGTGCATCCTGCCCTCCTCTGATGTAATTTCCTTTCCTCGAGGGCAGGACGTGCTGAGAGGGAAGTGAGCAATGAGGAGGCAAGCCTGCCTGCTGCTTTCACTGCTGGTTCACCGCGACTTCAGTAAACAAAAGTTTTGCAATGCAGGGAGCACAGCCGGGTGCACAAACGGAAGGGAGCGGGCAGGTGAGGGCGGGCAGGTGGTGCTGAGGTTTGAATGATCTCGGGGGCAGCTGGAGACTGGGGCAAGTCAGTGGACATGGAAAGGAGGGAGAGGAAGGGGGCAAAAGAGAATCGCTGGACATGGAGGGGAGAGAAGGAGAGGGGATAGAGGAGAGGAGAATTGCTGGACATGGAGGGGAGGGGAGGTGATAGGAGAGAGGAGAGGAGAATCGCTGGACATGGATGGGAGGGGAGGACAGGGGAGAGAGGAGAATCATTCTGGACATGGATTGGATGGGATGGGATGGGAGGGGAGGGCAGGGCAGGGCAGGGGAGAGAGGAGAATTGCTGGACATGGATGGGAGGGGAAGGCAGGGAAGAGAGAATTGCTGGACATAGATAGGAGGGGAGGGTAGGGGAGAGAGGAGAATCGCTGGACATGGATGGGATGGGAGGGGAGGGCAGGGGGAAAGGAGAATTGCTGGACATGGATGGGATGGGAGGGGAGGGCAGGGGAGATAGGAGAATCGCTGGACATGGAGGGAAGGGCAGAGGAGAGAGGAGACATGCTGGACGTGGATGGGAGGGGAAGGCAGGGGAGAGAGAATTGTTGGACATGGATGGGAGGGGAGGGCAGAGGAGAGAGGAGAGAGGAGAATCACTGGACATGGGAGGAGAGGGCAGGGGAGAGAGGAGACATGCTGGACATGGATGAGGGGATGGAAGACAGGAAAGAGATGCACATGGATTGGAGGGGGAGGGCAGGGGAGAGAGGAGAACTACTGGACATGTATGGATGGAGGAGTTGGCGGGGAGAGAGGAGAAATGCTGGACTTGGATGGAGGAGAGGGGAGAGAGAATTATTGCTTTATATGGATACAGGGGAGGGAAGAGAGAGGAGAAATGCTGGACATGGATGGAGGGGAGGAAAGAAAAAAGAAGATGCACATGGACGGAGTTGAGGGAAAGGGAAGAGAGGAGAAAAATTGCACATGGATGGAGAAAATAGGCAAAATCTGGATCCACGTTATACCTCCTCCAGTCAATTCCACGGAGCAGGACCCAGCTTTTGCTTATGGATGCAGGGCAAGAAGTGAAGAAAGGAGGAAAGTAAAGAAATAAACGGAAAGGAAGCCCTGGAAACTGAGTTAAGAGAACAGATAGAGAGCAGCAGAATCAGAGAGTGGGACCAATATGGATAGAAAAACAAAGTCACCAGACAACAAAGGAAGAAAAAAATCATTTTATTTTCATTTTAGTGTTTGGAATATGTCCAATTTGAGAATTTACATCTGCTGTCTTATTTTGCACTGGGTATACTGGAGCTGTAACAGCTTACAGAAATTATTTATAATGAAAAAAAAATTATGTTATTTTTTTTCTCCTATACTAGTGTAATATTTTCAATGATGTCTGTTTATATGCACCATGGCTGGTATAAGGGGTGTGGCTAATGTGGGTGTGGCTATCATAAGGGCAGAGCCATATGTGGTGATCCCGCCCATAATGAGTACCGGCACCTTTTTTTCCTACAAAAAAAGCACTGGAACAAAGATTTGTGTATGAAACTGTCACTCTTTCTTCAAGATACATGTAATAGCTGCTGCTCCCCTTCCAGGCCGGAAGCAAAGGCTGTATCCTGGGGATATAGCTCTCTATATTCTTCTCCCCAGCATGGGAGTTTTAAAGACCGGTATACAAAAATAATACAAACTTAACTTTTGTGACAGGTTTCTGAGGTCTTCTTTCCCCCCCCCCCCCCCCCAAAAAAAAAAAAAAAATCATTTCTTGAGTGTTTGTATTTGAGCCTTGCAAGTGGTTCAGGGCCCCTTTTATGAATCAGCGGCAAAAGGGAGTCTGTGCTAGCATTGGCATGTGTTTTAGATGTGCCGAGACCCCCATTTATCTCAGCGGGCAAAAAGGCAGGTCTTTGTTTTTTTCAGGAAATGGCCATGCAACATGTGAAGCACTTGCTACACGGCCATTTTAGTGGGGCGCACTTACCCGCGGTAACCTAGCAGTAACTGGGCAGTGCTGTGCACTGCTCGATTACTGCCGGGTACACACTGGTGCTACAAAAATAAAAATATTTTTGAAGCACCGGATATGACACACACTGGGTGTGGGAACTATCACCGGACTGGAGCAGTAGCCCAGCGGTACTTCTTTTTTAGCAAGCGGAAAGTCCGAGTTGGGCTTATCGCCGCTTTGTAAAAGGATCCTTCAATTAGTTAGAGCCGATATGGCTTTTTGCCATATTTATACTTCTTACTTTAAGTTTGTACCTGCATGGGCTGCACATCTTGACTATTGAATTCTGACCCTCCAAGTATGCCCTGAGGCAAGCAATAACTACAAAGCTCCAAAAGGCATTGTGACCAAAACATAGGTGTTATAAGGGCTAATCACAGAGGGCTGCAGAAATGCAGGGATTAGATTCCTATACATAGTTTACAAAATATACAAATATATAATCTGTCACATGCAATGGAGGCAGAACAGACATGCAAAAATGTCTGCAGCTGAGCAACTTAATCACTGGCAGTGCAGCTGCACTTAACCGCCTCATCTTAAGGTACCAGTAAGTTCAGCTCCACTATCAGCAGTTGTGACAGCTAGTGTATAGTACTGACCCATGCACTAGCTTTCATAACCAGCCATACCTCCACCTACCTTTGCCACACTTAGATTCCGCCCACTCCTGCGTTAACAAGCTAACACAGGGTGTTTAAAGCAAAGACTCCCTTTCAAGCCCATGTTACTGTCTACTGCACTGAAAACCCTGCATTAGCAGTTTAGTAAAACGACCTGTTAAGTTTTGGGCATTATCACATCTAGGTTAAATCTAAACATTATGTAATATTCATCCCCTTTACCCTGGTAATGTTAATGAGATAATTAGCATACTTTTGCATGCTATTACTTCTATCATAAACGTTTGTGTTAACTAATGCAAACATTTAGCATCTATTAAAACTTGCATTAGTACCATTGCATTTTGATGCTACTTGGGATACACCAGAAGGATATTTAGGGGAAGATAGTAGATAAGAAACCCCCATCATTATCTCAGCTTTGGCAGAAAAGTAATTGAATTTTGCAGTTACTGCCTGAAATGTCCTTGATTGTGGAGATCCTCTTTTAGAATATTACTGGATATAAAGGGTCTGCTAGAAGCAAGTGTGTGCGTTGGGGGGAACAAATATATTAATTGTGGACAATTCAAGAAGGTACCTGTGGTAATACCCTTTAATCTTTACCCACTGGGGAGACTTTTACTAAGGCACGCTAAACGTTAGAAATGTCCATATATTCCTATGGATGTCTCTAATGTTTAGCACGCCCTAAATATTAGCATGCACTAAAAATGCTAGTGTGTCTTAGTAAAAGAGACCCTAAATTTGATAGCAGTAAAAATGAAATCTAAATAAAAAAAAGAGCCAATCCAAAGGAGTAGGAAGACGTTGCCGCAGTGGCACTTAGCCCTAAGACCCCTGACATAAGGGAGTGCAGTTGTCCTACAGACCTCTGTTTACAAAAGAACATATGAATAGACGTTGTTGGTCAGACCAATGGTCCATCTAGCCGAGTATCCTGTTTCCAACAGTATCCAATCCGGGTCACAAGTATCTGGCAGAAACCCAAATAGTGGCAGCATTCCATGCTACCAATCCCAGGTCAAACAGTGTCCAAATATTTTTTTTAAACCTAGATACACTAACCACTGTTACTACATGTTCTGGCAACAAGTTCCAGAGCTTAACTATTCATTGAGTAAAAAATATATTTCCTCCTATTGTTTTAAAAGTATTTACATGTAACTTCATTGAGTGTCCCCTAGTCTTTGTACATTTTGAAAGAGTAAAAAAAAATGTTTCACTTCTATTTGTTTTTTATCACTCAAGATTTTATAGACCTCAATCATCTTTTTTCCAAGCTGAAGAGCCCTAACCCCTTTAGCCTTTTCTCATATGAGAGGAGTTCCATCCCCTTTATCATTTTGGTCGCTCTTCTTTGAATCTTTTCTAATTCTGCTATATCTTTTTTTAAATATGGTGATCAGAACTAAACACAGTACTCTAGGTGAGATTGCACCATGGAGTGATACAGAGGCCTTATATTATTCTTGGACTTATTTACCATCCCTTTCCTAATAATTCTTAGAATCCTGTTTGCTGTTTTGGTTGCAGCCACACACTGGGCAAAAGATTTCAGCGTGCTATGTAAAATGACAGATCTTTTTCTTGGGTGTTGACTCCAAAGGTGGACCTAGCATTAGATAACTATGATTTGGATTGTTCTTCCCAATGTACATTACTTTTGATTTGTCCACATTAAATTTTATTTGCCATTTGGATGCCCTGGGGCTTATTTTCGAACGCTAGAGGCGCACAAAAAGCGACACAAACGGCACATGGACGTTCCCATGGACGAAAGACGCCCAAAGCCAATAATCGAAAGGGGGCCGTAAGGACGCGCCTAATGCAAAAACGCCCATCTACGGCCGGCGACATAGGGGGCGTGTCGTGGGCGTGTTATGGGCGGTGTTACGCGTTGGGCGTCCGTACCATATTACGGCTTGCGAAATGGTTTAGTATGTGCCAGAACATGGGCGTTCCTCGGTAGACCTCATATAAAAGCGACCAGCGGAAGGGGGAAATTGTCTATAGACCAAGTAGCGATTTTGTGTAGTTGGAGAGTGGTGACATATTTGTTGAGAGAGAAAGCTGAATCGTTGTTTGGAGAGAAAGCGGAGTACCTGTTACCTTTGCGGGTGTGCCCTAGTCCGAACCTCTTTACCCTCACCTACCTGTTTTGTGTTGTACCCTTTCATCCTTCCCTACCCCTTCTAGCCCCCAAACTCCTTCCCCTCACCCTATCCCTCTCCATTCAATGTTCCCACGTGCATACGTCATTCCCTTACCTGTTTGGAGTCTCTGTTTGTCCTGTGTACTGCTGCAGCGTGTGTTTGGCAGTGAGTGGCTAGAGGGTGTGGTCGGAGAGTGCTTGCAAGTGCAGTGTGGTTGTGGTGGTGGGAGTGAGCTTATAGGCAATGGACGCACTAAATGCACTGGCGATGCACATGGTGGAGGAAGAGATGCCCCCCCGTAGGGGATACTCACGCCCCAGGGTGTTCAGGCCCCGCACCACTTTCCTTGACCTCACTGACCTCCAGTGTATCACTAGGTACAGGTTTGATAAGGCAGCCATTCAGCACCTGTGTGACCAGCTCCAAACACTCCTGCAGGCCCGGACCCATAGGAACAACCCTATCCCCGTGCACCTAAAACTCACTGTCGCTCTCTCTGTTCTGGCCACTGGGAGTTTCCAGTCTGTGCTTGCTGTCAACACGGGGCTCACCCAGGCTTCCATTTCCAACTGCCTTACCCACTTCCTTGATGCCTTCCTTACCCACACCTCTGACTACATCACCTTCCCCACCACCCCCCAGGCCCTGCACAACAACATGGCTGCCTTCTATGCTGTAGCTAGATTCCCCTCGGTCATAGGTGTGATTGATTGCACACACGTCGCACTCAGACCCCCCCGGGCACACGAAGCCACCTACAGAAACAGGAAGGCATTTCATTCAATGAACATGCAAGTTGTGTGTGATGCCCAGGGGGAGATAATAGACGTGTGTGCCAGGTACCCCGGTTCCACCCATGATGCCTACATCCTACAGCACTCAGGCATCTTCCGCAGGTTTGACCGAGGGGAGATCACTGGCGGATGGCTCCTAGGTAAGTGCAGCATGGATCTGCCCAACCTAGACCTCTTCCACAACCCACACACACACCTCCAAACAATACACACTCATCTTTCTCATTTTGCTTCTCCTCAAAGGTGACAGAGGCTACCCGCAGCGGAGCTGGCTCATGACCCCCCTGGTGCATCCACAACCAGGGTCGGAGGAGACCTACAACAGCAGGCATGGGACCACCCGTGTCATCATAGAGCGGGCCTTTGGCCTACTGAAGAACAGGTTCCGGTGCCTGGACCGGTCTGGAGGGGAGCTCCTCTACAGCCCCCAAAAGGTGGCCAAGATCTTCGTAGCCTGCTGCATGCTCCATAATTTGGCCCTGCGCAGATGACAGCCCCTCCCAGAGGAGCCACAGCCACCAGAGCAGCAGGCCCCAGAGGAAGAGGATGAGGAGCCCCCTCCACCTCCCACCCACAGAGCAGAGCAGACCGCACACCAGCTGGGGGTCAGAGCAAGGCAACGACTCATAGAGACAAGTTTTGTGTGAGAGTAAGTTGAAATTTATTCATAGCAATCACATATGTGTTCACCATCACCCCTCCACCACCATCAGCCCCTCTCCCCCCATGTCCCATCACTTTCCACGACCCCTCCCCTGGGCTCTTCCCTTCGCCTTGCCCCGTCCCCTCCTACCCCTCCCACCGTGTTCGGTTGCAGCTGGTGCTGCAGGGGAAGTCTTTTCAGAGTGCTCTGATGAGGAGCTGCTCTCACTGTCCTGTGTATGCAGACGGCAGCCTGCTTCCTCAGCTGCCCTTTCAAAGGCAGGCCACCTTGTAGTGCTGCCCTCCAACCTGGCCACAGGACCCAGAATGGGAGCTGGTCTGGTGGGTGGTGCAGCAGTGGCTGGGGAGGCGGATGACCTCAAGGTCCTCCGTTTAGCCACTGGTTGCTGGCCACTAGAGGACGTTGAGGCCAGTTCCTGGTGCTGCAGCACGGCTGGAGTAGGTGGTGTCAGGTCACGGCGCAGGCCCTCGATGCTATGCTTCAGCTGTTGGAGTTGCTGGAGCATAGCATGTTGGCCCTCTACCGCCTCCCGCTGCACCTGGAGCGCCTCCCGCTGCACCTGGAGCACCTCCCGCTGCACCTGGAGCTTCTCCTGCTGCACCTGGAGCTTCTCCTGCCGGTGTTCATGCAGCTCCACATTGTGGCGCAGCAACTGAGTTGTCACACGCATCAGTTGCCTCCTGTGGCTCGATAGCCTCTGGCGAGGAGGTGACCCCCTTTCTCCATCCTCTTCATTATCAGCAAAGGCTGCAGGTGGTGTAGCTGCAGGTATTCGCTCTGCTGCTGCTGCTGCAGGTGATGGAGGTGATGGAAGTGGAGGTAGCGCCTCTTCGTCTTCTGCTGCTGCTGCTGCAGCAGGTGGTGGAGGTAGTACCTCTTCTGCTGCTGCTGCTGCTGCAGTTCTTTGCTGGGCCTGTAGCCCACTAGGCCCAGCCTCATCTGAGTGGCTGTCATCACCTGCATAGCAAAAGGGGGAGGAAGTGTGTTGGTGAAAATATCCCACTGTTGTTTTTCAGCATTCGTATACATGGCCCCACTCTTGAAGACCCAGCAAGGAGATGGTGAGGAATAGGATTAGCAGGCAAGCCACAGATATGATTGTACATGGGACAGAGCTGGAGACCAGGACAGGAGAGACTGATGTGAAAGGCAAAGGTGCTGGAGGAAGACCCAAGAGAAGGACAGTAATCACCAACTCTGAGGATGTCCTTCCACATCCTTTTTGTTTTTGTTGGGTTTTTTGTAACTGAAGGACATATGTGCATGTCTTCTTTTACTACTGACTTCCTAGACTGGCTACAACTGGTGTATGAACCACGTTGCTGGCTACAGCACAGAGGTGTGGGAAGGATATATGCAGAGTTTGGAAATGGTAAAAGAGGAGGGAGTGGGGAAGGGCCCCACAGCTGTGACACAGTGCCAACCTACACATTACTACTAATCCTTTAGGCATATGTAGCACTGTACATGTGAACATGAAGAGACAGTCCCTGCACAATAGAGCTTACATTCTAATTAAGTCACACAGACAGACAGGGCAACTAAGAGCGAAGGGAATTACTAAGGTGGGGATAGTGAGTAAGGGTCTTGAGCAAGTGAGTAGTGGTTAGGAGTTCAAAGCAGCATCATAAAGGTGGCCTTTTAGGCTAGGTTTGAAGACAGTCAGATACACACATTGCTGACACTACTCCCCCCACCTCCCTCCTCCTGTCCCCCAATTGTGTAAAACAGAGTGTAGTGCAGCAGTACAACAGATACCCCAGCTTCATAAGGGTCAACCTACCTGTGCCCTCAGGCTGTGCTGATGTGTCAAGGGTCCCAGGGACGCCATGAATGCCCTCCTGGGGTAACAGGCGGTGAACAATCCGCTCCAGGGGTGTCAGGTTTGTGGTGTCATGTGCTGGGGGGTTCCCACCAGCCTTCCGTCTCACATCCCGTCTCAGCCTGCGCCACTTACGTTTGCAGTCTTCCACATCTCTGCCACTGTGGAAGACTGCATTCAGGTGGTCCCGGACCGCCTCCCATTCCCGCTGCTTGGTAGTAGCAGCGAGTCTCTGGCCTGTGGGAGCAAACAGAAATGTGTGTCTTCTGTCTATCTCCTGCACCAGGAGCTCGATTTCGGCATCGGTAAAATTACCCTTGCGGGTCGGAGGCAGCCTCGGTGCCATTGTAACAAAGCGATTCGAAAATCCGGAGAAAAACGCCTAAATACTCGCCAGACACGCCCATGTTGAAGGGGGAATGGGCGGCCTTGAGATAGGCGTTGATTGTTTGATTATGGACAAAATCCCTACACGTACCCAGCTCATCCAGCGATTTGGGCGTCCGTGATTACGATTATGGGCGGAGTACTATGAGCGTCCCCAGCTGCACTGTGTTGTGGGCACGATTCTGATTATGGGTGGAGCCGTATGGGCGTCCTCACCTACATTCCTTTTAGTGCTGGCCTTTTAAACGGGCTGTTTGCTTGCACTTTACCGATTGTTCTTTACATTGGGGGGGGGGGGGGGGTGTATGCGTTTCAACACCTGTTTGTTTGTACGGTTTGTATTTTTCGTGTCATCTGCTGGGGGGTTGGCCTCGCCCCCTCTGTTTGCAGTGTTCCACATCCCTTGAACTCCATTTCCGCATCAGTGACATTTCCGTTGCAGGTGGGTGCTTGCTTAGAATCTTGCCACACAAGTTCAAGGTAAGCTAATAGTTCTTAGCCACTTGTTCAAGGGCTGCCCATTCTCTGGATGTGCTTTGCATTCAACTGTTACTTCTATTTTCACCAGGTTTGCTAGTGGATGCTGTGCAGCGGAGGACGTTGAGGGCCCTTATTGGTGCTGTTTCACGGCTGTACTGTGTGGTGTTCCTGTTGGAGTTGCTGGACCATATCATGTTGGGCCTGTGGGACTCCCCGGTAGGTTCCACACTTTATGTGCTGCACCCCAGTCCCCATTTATGAAGTGCTCACCCATTGTGAAGGTTGCTGGGAGGGGGGAGGGGAAGAATATATGCAATGAATGCCTTTTCCACATTATTGAACACACTCCTATAATTCTCCATAGTTATGGAAGTGAAGCATTTCTAACTTTTAGTCTGCAAACGAATTGCATGGTGGCCACAGGTACCTGCCTACTGAGCCCTTCAGTCATGGTGACGGTGAGGGTGTTTGATTACAGTTCCTAATCCAAATTACCTGCAGCTGCCTGCAGCCTGGTGGCTAGCATGGCGTAGTGGTTACAGCACCAGTCTTGTAACCCACAGGTTGCCAGTTCAAATCCCAGCTGCTCTGTGTGAACTTGGCCAAGTGACATTACTGTCCATTGTGTCATGACAAAACTTAACACCCTCCTGGGACTGAGACAGATCCAGAGTGCCTGAATGTAACACACCCTTGAGCTACTACTGAAAAAGGGGTGACCAAACTCAATGTAAATAAGCACATATATATTTGGGTGCCCTTCTGTACCTGTTGTATTATATTGCAATTGTGCTGATATAAATATCCATCAAATACTGTGACTATTGTTTTCCCTTTTCTCCTCAGCACTATATACCATTGTTGAAGGATTGGAATGTGAAAACATGACCCAGCTGCTTGTAGCTCCTTGGTGGCACCACCAATGTGGTGTGGTTGTGGGTAAGGGTGTCTGGTGATCAGAGAGCAAACATCGTCTATGTGCTACCTAGGGTTATCTGCAAGTTTCTACTTGGCAGATCACTAGTGCCAGACAACAAATCTATTATTTACAGCACTCTGTGCTGTAGGGCTCTATGGTAAGGGGGAGGGAGGGAGGGAGAGAGGCTGGATGGCCATTTGTGTGCCTCAAGAGTAATGGCCACAACCCCTCTCCCCTTCCCCCCCCCCCCCCCCCCCGCACATACAGCCATGCAGGATGGAATGAACAGGTGGCCTTCTTTATGGGCACAATTATCACATATTTCTCTTTCACACTTCACAGTTCATGCAATGCAATGCATATTGGCTCCTCTCACATCAACACCAGCATTTGATAATATGTAATGCACAACCTACAGACACACACACCCTGTTATATGCAGTAGAAAACACATATATTTATTTAAACATGGAGACACAAATCCCCCCAAAACTTAAAAATCCCCCAACCCTACAAATCCCCCCAAAAAGTACAAATCCCCCCAAAATGTACAAATCCCCCCAACCCTACAAATCCCCCCAAAATGTACAAATCCCCCCAAAATGTACAAATCCCCCCCACCCCTACAAATCCCCCCAAAACGTAAAAATCCCCCAACCCTACAAATCCCCCCCCCAAAACCCTACAAAGTCTTTCACCGGTGGCCATGCCCCAAGTGTAGTGCCCTTTGTAGCAGGGTAATGAGCAGTGCCAGAAGCACCCTCAGTGGCGTGTGGAGCTGCTCATTACCCTGCCTTATGGCTCTCAGCTCCTGCAGCACCTGGTTCTGGCCATCTACCAGGTGCTGCAAGAGGCGCAGGGCTGGAGCTGGGCCACGGGCTGGAGCTGGCCCAGGGGATGGAGGTAGCCTAGGGGATGGAGGTAGCCTAGGGGATGGAGGTGGCCCAGGGGATGGAGCTGGCACAGGGGATGGAGCTGGCCCAGGGGATGAGGGCGATGGAGCTGCAGCTGGTGGGAGCTCCTCCATAATTCCCTCATCGATTATGAGGACCCCCTCCTCCTCCTCCATCATGGCCTCATCGATGAGGAAGACTTGCTCCTCCTCCTGTTGGCCCTCCTCCTCCTCCTGTTGGCCCTCCTCTTCCTCCTCCTGTTGGGCCTCCTCTTCCTCCTCCTCCTCCTGTTGGGCCTCCTCAGCCTCCTCCTCCTCCTCCTCCTGTTGGTCCTCCTCGGCCTCCTCCTCCTCCTGTTGGGCCTCCTCGGTTGCCTCTTCCATCTGGTCGGCCTCCTCAGCCACCTCCTCCTCCTGCTGCTGCTGCTGGTGGCCTGTATATGTAAAAGGATCGTGGTTGAGATCAGCACATGCAACATGGCTTGCATAGTGCAGGAGCTGGGTGGCCTGATGCGGGGGATGGGGAAAGGTGTGGTGAGGCGTGGCCTATACCCATGGGGACTGAGATGCGTCAGATGACATGACAGGGAACCCTGGAAGGTGCTCTGACACAGAACACACAGAACATGTTGGCAGACCACACTCATTGGTGCCCAGCATGTTTGCATAATGATATGTGAATACTGACCTGTTGTGTTCTTTGTATTGTTGTTTTTTTTTTTTGGGGGGGGGGGGGGTTAGCACATAACTTTATTATAAGGCAATGACATCCACTAAAAGTAGGACCTCGGCCAGAACTACCAGTATCCACCCACCCCAGAAAGGGGGATACTAAAGTGAGGCATGTCATCTCATTCATCTCGGAGGAGGTTGGTTGGAGATTGCAGCCACACTCATGGGAGGGCATCTGCAACCTAAGGCCTTGATCTGGGACAGAGGTGTTATGACCTACTAGTTGCCTATTAGCCACATGGAAAGTGATATTGTACAGTACATTTGCATTATTCAATAAATACATTTACAAATGAGTGCATGTGTCCTGTTTTGAATACTTACGTCGAGCCCTCAGGTGGCGTCGCACTGCCCTGATGAGGTCAGGGCTCTCCCGCCTGACTCGACGGAATCTCCTGCGCAGGGACTCTAGGTCCCTGTGAATGCCAAACTGTCTGTAAGATATAAGTTTGTACAGCAGGAGTCAGGGGATGGTCGTTTTTTGCCTTCAGGACAGATATTCATTTGTACATCCAATAGCACAGAGGCACAACACTGTGTGTGTGTGAGGGGGGGGGGGGGGGGGACGTCAAACACTTACCTTTCCAGCCTGTCCCTTATCCGGGTCCAGACTCTCATTGCCTGTATCCTGGGGGGCAGGTGGTGGTGCTGGATGAAGAGGCTGTGTCGGTGCCTAAGGCACAGCCTTACCAGCAGCAGGCTCTCCACCTGGCTAAAATTGCGCTCCCTACGGAACTCCTCCATAGTTCTCAGTGAATAAGCGTTCTTGGAAAACAAGCGCCTTATATGGACGTCCTTGCGTGACGGACGTCGTTTCGTGCACAGCTCCATATATGGATCACCATCCCATATATGGCGGACTCAGTACGTGGACGCGTCATAAGCATAGACAACGGGCATGAATGGTTATGCGTGCGGGCCTTTGATGCATGCGGAGCTTGCCTTATATAGATGAGTATGAACATTGCGAACCTTTTCACATATGCACAATATGCATATAGCTGCATGTTCCTACCTACAGTGCATGTAGTTCCGGACATCCAGATATGGAAACTATGAAGAATATTCGGTGGAGCAGCATGATCCTCCTGTAGTTTACGCTTATGAACGTTCCTCATATTTCCTGTACCTGGATGTCCGGAACTGCATGCACTGTACATGCGAAACACCTAGGGCCGGATTTAGTCGTTTTCAACTGCGATAATCGAATGTCTAAAGGCGCCCTTTTTACTACCCTTTGTGCGGCCGTTATTTGGGCGTTTTGAATGGCGATAATCGAATGCCTAAGGACGTCCATATTATTATTTGATTATACCTACCGGATTTTGCCCGACTTCGCAAGAGCGTCCTAATTCGTACTTGGACGACCTTTCGATTATGCCCCTCCCTGTCTTCCAATTTCCTGACGTCTTCCTGAAAGTTTTCACAGTCCACGTGTGTTTTAACAACCTTAAATAGTTTTATGACATCTGCAAATTTAGGCCCCCTTTTACTAAGATGTGCTCATAAGTACATAATTACATAAGTATTGCCATACTGGGAAAGACCAAAGGTCCATCAAGCCCAGCATCCTGTTTCCAACAGTGGCCAATCCAGGTCACAAATACCTAGCAAGATCCCAAAAAAGTACAAAACATTTTATGCTGCTTATCCCAGAAATAGTGGATTTTCCCCAAGTCCATTTAATAATGGTCTATGGACTTTTTAAAACTCCGCAAAACTAACTGCCTTTACCACATTCTCTGTCAACAAATTCCAGAGTTTAATTACACGCTAAAATTGTAGGTGTGCTAAATTTTATAGAAGCCCATAGGAATGTATTGGCATCTTTAATGTTTAGTATGCCTACAATTTTAGCGCGTGCTAAAAACATGAGCGTGCCTTAGTAAAAGGGGGCCCAAATTACCTCACTTATTCCGATTTACAGATCATTATAAATACGTTAAATCGCACCAGTCCAAGTACAGATCCCTGTGGCACTCCTCTATTCACCCTCCTCCATTGAGAAAAAATGGCCATTTAACCCTATCCTCTGTTTCCTGTCCAAAAAGCAATTCACTGTGCTTAATCCTGTGGGGTACAGTGAAGCTCTGTATAGCTCAGTTCCGTCTGCTGAACCCGTAGGACCGCTATAACTACTGTCTTGTCTTGACCCTGAATGCCTGATAGATTAAAATGATTTCCATTTGGACACTGCATTGTTAATCTGCTTGCTTACATCCCTCCTGTTTTTGCCTGAGTTCCGGCACTGCTCTCTGTCGCCTCCTTTATGGGTCTTCCATCCTTCCCGTGTACCACCATGGGTGTGACAGTATGTATGTATATAGTAAATGTGAGTATTATGTAGTAGGAGGCATTGATACTGAGATGATATAAGTGGGTACTATACTCACCCTTTTAAAATCTTAAAACAGCCATAAAATAATCTAACGTAACTATGAAGTTTGGCATTAGAAGAAGGTTACAGCTACAGAAGTAGGTCACAGAGTTCAGTCAGCAGAATGCTCTAGAGTTTTCTGATGAATGTAACTTTTAGAAATAGATGTGTGAAGAACATAATTTAATATAGCTCTGGTGCAAATTGGCAGGGATTTTTATAGTACATTTAGTATTTGGCACTTTTTACTGGAATCTTGCCTGAGGACACACACATTTTGTCGTACTGACCATTAAGTAATTTATTAAATGACAATGACTGACAGAACTAGCCTACGGTGGATTCAATGCACATGTTAACTTAAAACTTTTAGTGTTCTTGGAGGAGAATAGTAAAGAGCTAGCTGCAGGATATGTGTTGAGACATCTGAACTCTGAGAAATACACTATAAACCAGTGAACCTTGTACATAATATTGCTGCCTTTTCTAAATATATATATCCTAAGATATAACCATCATGGCTAGTGGTAAATCGGGTATAGACCATTTTACTAAGGTACGGTAAGTACTAACTTGTGCTTGCCATTCAAAAATAAAATAAAAATAATAATAAAAGTAATAATAATAAGCTTACTGTGGGACACACTGAGGTATCCAACGGTAATTGTTGGATGTGTGCATGCTACCCACATGCTAAACAGTAAAATTTAGGGGTCCTTTTACTAAGCTGCGGTAAAAAGTGGCTTGCGGTAGTGTAGGCACGGGTTTTTGGCGCGCACAGAAATATTTTTCATCGCACGTACCAAAAATGCCTTTTTTAATTTTTTTCCGAAAATGGACGTGTGGCAAAATCAAAATTGCCACGCATCCATTTTTTGGGTATCTGACCTTACTGTCAGTCATAGACCCTAGTGGTAAAGAATCTGCACTGTAACGACCTACACGCGTCAGATGCCACTTGGCACATGTCCGCTATGCACGTCTGGAAATAAAAAATACTTTTCAGATGCGCATAACGGATGCGTGCCAAAAATGAAATTGCCACAAGAGGGATGCGGTAGTCGGACGGTAAGTTCATTTTGGCATGTATTGGGCACGCATAGATGGCTACGCATTTTAGTAAAAGGGGCCCTTAGTTTTTAGTACTGGGGCTGGGTCTGGGGGTGGGGAGTGGTTGTTTTCTGCACAAATCATTTAGCATGTGGACATTTCTATACGCTAACCAATTAGCACATCAGTCCCTACTGCCTAAAAGGTAGGTGGTGTTAGGGGCTCACATGTTAGTGGCCATGTGCTAATGGAAAAATTAGTTTGTGGCCATCAATATAGAACATAGACAAATTAGCCATTTTACTCCAGTAGTAAAAATGGCCTTAGCATGCGGAAATGACCCAAGGAAAGGCACTCTAAAACTACATTTTAATAATATTACTACTAATAATAATAATAAATAAATAAAATAAAAATAATAGTAATAATAATAAGCTTACCTTGGGGCACCCTGAGGTATCTAATGGTAGTTGTTGGATGTGGTGGAGGAGTAACCTAGTGGTTAGTACAGTGGACTTTGATCCTGGGTAACTGAGCTCAATTCCCACTGCAGCTCCTTGTGACTCTGGGCAAGTCACTTAACTCTCCATCACCCCTGGTACAAAATAAGTACCTGAATATATGTAAACCGCTTTGAATGTAGTTGCAAAAAACCTCAGAAAGAAAGGCAGTATATCAAGTCACATTTCCCCTTTCCCCTTTTACCGCTGTTTGGTAAAAGGGCTCCATAGTAACATGTACATGTTTGCAGATAAAGACCTGAATGGTCCATCCAGTCTGCCCAACAGTCTACTACTACTACTACTTATCATTTCTAAAGTGCTACTAGATGTACGCAGCGCTGTACACTTGAACATGAAGAGACAGTCCCTGCTCAACAGAGCTTACAATCTAATTAGGACAGACAAACAGGACAAGCAAGAGATAAGGGAATATTAAAGTGAGGATGATAAAATAAGGGTTCTGAACAAGTGAATAAGAGTTAGGAGTTAAAAGCAGCATCAAAAAGGTGGGCTTTTAGCTTAGATTTGAAGACGGCCAGAGATGGAGCTTGACATACTGGCTCAGGAAGTCTATTCTAGGCATATGATGCAGCAAGATAAAAGGAACGGAGTCTGGAGTTAGCAGTGGAGGAGAAGGGTGCAGATAAGAGAGATTTACCCAGTGAACGGAGTTCCTGGTGAGGAATGTAGGGAGAGATGAGAGTGGAGAGGTAGTGAGGAGCTGCAGAGTGAATGCACTTATAGGTCAATAAGAGGAGTTTGAACTGTATGCGGAAACGGATAGGAAGCCAGTGACGTGACTTGAGGAGAGGGCTAATATGAGCATAACGACACTGGCGGAATATTAGTTGTGCAGCAGAATTTTGAACAGATTGAAGAGGAGAGAGATGGCTAAGTGGGAGACCTGTGAGAAGCAAGTTGCAACAGTCACGCTCGTTATCAATTCATGATTAAAACAATAGTGAATATGGTATAAAATACTTGATCCTACATAAGTACATAAGCACTGCCACGCTGGGAAAAGACCAAAGGTCTATCAAGCCCAGCACTCCGTCTCCGACAGCGCCAATCCAGGCCCCAAGAACCTGGCAAAATCCCAAAATTTAATAACGATCAATGGACTTTTCCTTCAGGAATCTGTCCAGACCCCCTTTAAACTCAGCAAGGCCAGCTGCCGTCACTACCTTCTCCGGCATTGAGTTCCAGAGTCTAACCATGCGCTGATTAAAGAAAAACTTTCTCCAATTTGTTTTAAAACTACAACATTATAATTTCATCTTGTGTCCCCTAGTTCTATTATTGTTAGAAAGCATAAACAAATGCTTCACATCTGTCCACTCTACCTCACTCAAAATTTTGTAGACCTCTATCATATCACCCCTCAGCCACCTTTTCTCCAGGCTAAAGAGTCCTAGCCTTCTTAACCTCTCCTCATCCTGAACTTCCTTTGCCATTTCTAGGACATAGATTGTAGAAGTATGCCCAGCACTGTCCTTTTGTTTCAACTACTTGAGTTGCCATCGAAGCCCACTCCAGCCTATCCCAATCTATCTTGTCATATATAGGACACAGGCTGTAGAAGTCTACTCAGCACTGGTCTCACATTCTAACTACTGGAGTAGCCATCAAAGCCCTCTCCTGCCCATCCTAAACTCTCTTACAATTTACAGGACACGTGTAGAAATCTGACCAGCACTGGAATTAATTATTGACAGTCTAGTCAGTTATAGTGCATTGTTTGTTAGCATGTCTTAAAATAATAGTACATTCAAAATCAATTTAGCATATATTAACCTGTATAAAATCAATTTCTGTCTATTAAAAAATTATTAACAAAATGTTTTTAACACATATTAAAAAAAAAACAAGTCTAAAAATTGGGACAAATCTGAAAGTGAAATGAACCAAAAAGGTTTTCTGTGGGCATCCCTACATTGTAATAGCTGCATAACATGTCTACTATCCTGAATCAGAAAGGAGTGATTCACTAAATAAGAGCACTCTTAGTCTAATACTGAGAGCAGATAACATTGCCGAGCCTACCAGCTGTAGTCCTGTAATTCTTTCTATTTGGGGGAGTGGTAGTTAGGGGATGGGTATGGGTTTCGGGTCTGTGTAGGTAGAAATGGGAAAGGTGCTGGATTGAAGGGTAGGAGGACTCATTAAGCAGAAATTTTATAAATCACAATCAAAAATGAACACTGGAAAAGATCAGTGCTAATCAAGATTCTTTAAAGACCATGCACCCTTTATAGAATTGTGCTTAGCACTGATTCCTGAGCCCAACCTTTATGTACCATACTTATGCCTGCTGAAACCTTGTGTAAATGCTGGTGCACAAGTTGGGCATGCTAAACCACAATTCTAGGTTTTTGGAATGCCCTTGACATGCTCATACCCCCTTTTGAGTTACACCCTATGGGAGTTAGTTGTGCTGCGTTATAGAATAGCGCACAGCCAGATGCATGTGCAAATTTTAATGGGTGCCAATGAGCTTCAATAATTAGTTTTTGGCACCCAATTATTGATGGTTATGAGCTTGTTATTCAATTAATTTGCACATGCATCCCAACAGCACACACTCAAATTTGGGCACCATATATAGAATTCAGGAGTTAGTTAGTTTAACTGGTTATAGTTGCCAGAGAAAAGACAGCTGAGGGGAGATATGATAGAGGTCTATAAAATAATGAGTGGAGTGGAGTGGAACGGGTAGAAGTAAATCTCTTGTTTACTCTTTCCAAGAATACTAGGACTAGGGGGCACGCAATGAAGCTACAAAGTAGTAAATTTAAAACATATCAGAGAAAATATTTCTTCACTCAACGTGTAATTAAACTCTGGAATTCGTTGCCAGAGAATGTGGTAAAAGCAGTTAGTTTATCGGGATTTAAAAAAGGTTTGGACAGCTTCCTAAAAGAAAAGTCCATAAGCTATTATTAAAATGGACTTGCGGAAAATCCACTGCTTAATAAGCAGCATAAAATTTATTGCACTGTTTTGAGATCTTGCCAAGTACTTGTAACCTAGATTGGCCACTGTTGGAAACAGATTACTGGGTTTGATGGACCTTCATTCTGTCCCAGTATGGCAATACTTATGTACTTATGGGATTAAGGAGGAGATGTGCAGAGCAGCTGTGATAAGACTGCAGTTGGCAGGAAGGTATCAGTTTGTAGGTGGTCACTGCGGAAGGGAAGTTATGCAGGTATTTTGTTGTGAAGATTTGTCCCACCAATCCCTCCATGGGATTTGGTTGTGACTTGGTCAAAGGAGCTGCTCAAAGGGTTATGTTTGCATGCTCTAGTGCATGGGTTGAGTTGAGTGGGGGCATGATAGTTATGAAAATAAAAGGGAACAAGGTTTGAATGGAAGACAGATTTTTACCAATTTGGTGGTATAATAAGGATTGTAAAGAAGTTCAGTAATATGTGTTTTAGGTAATATCTGACACTGCTGAGAGTGAAGGTGTGATTCTATGACACCATGGCTTTACCATTTGTACTAGTGTTATTTAAATTTACTGGGTGGCTTCACACAGACTAGCTGAAGGGGGTAGGGGGCATATGGGGATAATATTCAATTTTATATGTTTATATTGAGTGTTTTTGTTAAAATAATCTGTGGTCAATGTCTTGCCAATAACCCAGTGGAATCAGGTGTTAATTTGTGTGTTTGTTGTGATTTATGCTTTATAGTTTATTTACCTGCTTATAATCGAACGAAAAAAACGCCCAAGAGCCGACCTAAATCGGGAGATGGACGTTAATCTCACAAAAACGAGTAAATCCATATAATCGAAAGCAATGTTTCAGTGCGTCCGTGTCGCTCGTACGTGGACGTAAAAACGCCCAAATAAGAGGCGTGTCGGGGGCGTGTTAGGGGCAGTGATACGACGTGGACGGGTACAACGTATAACGAATAGCGAAATGGCTCTGGTTGAGCGGGAAGATGGGCGTAATATGATGGACCCGAAATAAAAGCGACCAGAGCAAGGGGGAAAGCGTCTTGAGACCCATTAGCGATTGTGTGTAGTTGGAGAGTGGCGATATTGTTGGTGGAAGAGCGGAAGTGGTGGTTGCAGAGAGAAAGCCGAGCGTGTTGAGTACCTGTGACCGTCGTCTGTGTGCCCTGCCTCTTTTTGTGTCATACCCTTTCACCGTTCCTTACTCCTACTCCTTTGCTCCATCGCCCCCTTCCCCTCCCCCTATCCCTCCCCATTCACTCTTCCCACGTGTATACTCTATTCCCTGACCTCCGTTTGTCTCTGTGTGCCTGTACTGTTTGGCGAGTGAGTGGCCAGAGGGCGTGGTGGCTGGAAGTGACAGATCTGTGTGTGTTGCTGTTTGTTTGACTACTAGTCCTAATACTTGCACTGGTGGTGGGGATATGGATGCACTTAATGCACTTGTGGCATGCATGCTACACGAAGAGGCCACCCACCGCAGGAGGTATTCACGGCCCCGAGTGTTTAGGCCCCGCACCACCTTCCTACAACTCACTGACCAGCAGTGTCTAACAAGGTTCAGGTTTGATAGGGCCACCATTCGTCAGCTGTGCGAGCAGCTGACACCCCTCCTTCAGCCCCAGACACGTAGGAATAACCCCATCCCTGCCCACCTCAAAATCACTTCCGCTCTCTCTGTCCTGGCCACTGGCAGTTTTCAATCCGTATTAGCTGCTAACACAGGCCTCACCCAGGCTTCTATTTCACACTGTCTCACCCAGTTCCTGGATGCCTTCATAACTCACACCTCACACTACATCACTTTCCCCACCACCCCCCAGGCCCTGCACAACAACATGGCCGCCTTCTATGCTGTTGCTAGATTCCCCTCGGTCATCGGTGTGATAGACTGCACACACGTAGCCCTCAGACCCCCCCGGGCACACGAAGCCACCTACAGAAATAGGAAGGCATTTCATTCTATGAACATGCAAGTTGTATGTGATGCCCAGGGGGAGATATTAGACGTGTGTGCCAGGTACCCCGGCTCCAGCCACGATGCCTACATCCTACAGCACTCGGGCATCTTCCGCAGGTTCGAGCGAGGGGAGTTCATTGGTGGATGGCTACTAGGTAAGTGCAACATGCATGTACCACCCATACTAGACCTCCTCCACTGGGCAACCCTCCGCCCTGGCTTCCTCCACCACAACCGACTATCCAAATCCCCCCGCCCCCCCTGTACCTGCTCCAAGCGATACACACTCATCTATCTCATTCTGCTTTTCTGCAAAGGTGACCGAGGCTACCCGCAGAGGACATGGCTCATGACCCCCCTGATCCACCCACAACCAGGGCCAGAAGAAACCTACAACAGGAAACATCGCAGCACCCGGGGGATCATTGAGCGCACCTTTGGTTTATTGAAAAACCGCTTCCGCTGTCTGGACCGGTCTGGAGGAGAGCTGCTCTACAGTCCAGAAAAGGTGGCCAAGATCTTTGTGGCGTGCTGTATGTTACACAATTTGGCCCAGCGCAGAGGATAGCCTCTCTCAGAGGAGCCACAGCCACCACCAGAAGAGGCCCCAGATGAGCTGGAAGAGGAGCCCCCTCCACCCCCAGCCCACAGAGCAGAGCTCAATGCCTACCAGCTTGGCGTAAGAGCAAGACAAAGACTCATTGAAACAAGTTTTAGGTGAATGTAAGTGAACATTTATTTTTTACATACAGTGCATATGTGTTTGGTCAACCCCACCACCACCACCACCACCACCACCACCACCCCCCTCCCACACCCACCCCCCTCCCACCAACCCTCACCCTACAGCATGTCCCATCATTTTCCCCTTCCCTTCCCCCGTCCCCTCCTACCCCTCCCACGCCCTTCCTTTGCAGCTGGTGCTGCATGGGAAGTCTCTTCTGAGCTGCTGCTCCCAGTGTCCTCCTCCCTATCCCCACGGCAGCCTGCGGCTTCGGCTGCACCGTGGAAATCGGGCCACCTTCTTGCTTCTAGTGGTCTGGCCACAGGACCCAGAATGGGAGCAGAATTCGCGGGTGCTGCAGGAGTGGGTGCGGAGGCTGAGGAGCGCAATGCCCACCTCTTAGCTGGTGGTTGCTGGTGGTCAGTGGAGGAGGATGTTGATGGCAGGGGCTGCTCCAGCAGCACGGGGGCTGGAGTAGGCGCGGTGCCCTGAGGGCGCAGGTGTTGGATGCTCTGCTCCAGCCGTCTCAGTTGCTGGAGCACCTCCTGGTGGCCTTCACGGTGCGCCTGGAGGAGTTCCTGGTGTGCTCGCTGCTGTGCCTCCAGTGCTTGGCGCTGCAGCTCCAGTTTCTGCTGGCGGTACTCCTCCAAGCGCACGTTGTGGCGGAGTAGCTCCGTGGCCAGCCGCAGGAGTTGCCTCCTTTGGCCGGATGGCCTCTGGCGGGGAGCTGGGCCCTCCTCCTCCTCAACAAAGTCCTCCGGTGCTGGAGGTGCGGCCTCTGCTGGTGCAGGTGGTGGTGGTGGTGGCAGAGGCTGGACAGCTGGTGCAGGTGGTGGCAGAGGCTGGACAGCTGGTGCAGGTGGTGGTGGTGGTGGCAGAGGCTGGACAGCTGGTGGTGGTAGAGGCTGGACAGCTGGTGCAGGTGGTGGTGGACGCGGAGGATGCACAGCTGGTGCAGGTGGTAGAGGCTGGACAGCTGGTGCAGGTGGTGGTGGATGCGGAGGATGCACAGCTGGTGCAGGTGGTGGAGGCTGGACTGCTGGTGCTGCAGGCTGTGGAGGTTGAGGCTGGACGGATGGTGTAGGGCGTTGGCCTTGCAGGCCACTAGGGCCAGCCTCCTCTGAGTCTTCACCTGTATAGCACAAGAGTGAGGAATAGTGTTGGTGCAAATAACCCACTTTTGTCTTTCAGCATTCATATACATTGGTATGTCCCCCAACCTGATGACCCAGCAAAGAGATGAGATGGTGAGGAGGAATGGAATTGACACGGGTACGAAAGAGAGAGGCCCGCAGGCAGCTGGGTAGAGGTGGTGGATGAGCAGCCAAGAGAAGGACACCACTCACAACGTTGTGCACAAGCTGTTAGTTGTATAATTGTTAAATTGAACAACATTGCAGCATGTGTTGTGTTACTACTGACTTGCTAAACTGCATAGAACTGCTTTATGACCCCCATTACAGGCTCCTTCAGTTGAATGCATGTGGCCCACACTCAGTAGAGCACAGAGGTCACAGGAGGAACTAGGCACAGTTTGGTAATGGGAAAATAGGAGGGAGTAGTAGGGAAGGACGGCCCCCAGAGTTCTGCCACAGTAGTAACCTACACACACCCATAGGAGCCAACTGGAAAGTAGTATTGGGGGTGCTAAGCCCAGTGACCAACACTCCTCCCTGCACAGCTACATGATCTTTCCTCAATATTGGGGGTGCTCACACACACACACAGCACCCACCCTGTCTGCTTGCTCCTATAACACACATGACCACTACCACTACTCAAATAGAGCTTACAATTAATTCTATAAATATGGGCACACAGGACAAGTAAGAGGAAACCCAATGACAATGGTAGGGATAGGGAGTAAGGGTAGAGAGCTAGTGAGTAGGGGTTACCAGGTCAAAACAACATCATAAAGGTGGCCTGTTAATATACATAAAGACAGCCAGAGATACTCCCCCCCCTACCTATCTCCCTCCCTCCTCCTGCCCCCCACTCCTCACCTCCCTCCCCCTGACCCCAACTTCTATAACACAAGTGTACTGCAGCACAACAGATACCCCAACTGCATAATGAAACACCTACCTGAGTCCTCAGCCTGGCCCGAGGTGTCCATGGAGCCAATCCCGTGGATGCCCTCCTGGGGTAGGAGGGAGTACACCATCAGCTCCATGGGTGTAAGGTTGGCAGTGTCATTGCCTGGGGGATTGGCCCCCGCCTTCCTCCGAACATCCCTCCTCAGCTTCCGCCACTTCCTCTTGCAGTCCTCCACGTCTCTCCCAGCATGGAAGACAGCATTCAGGCTGTCCCGTACTGCCTCCCATTCCCGCTGCTTTACTGTTGCTGCCAGCCTCTGCCCTGTGGGAGCAAACAGACTCCGGTGCCGCTGTACAATTTCTTGCACCAGGAGCTCCACCTCTGCCTCGAGAAAATTACCCTTCCGGGTCGGCGGCATGCGTGGTGGCATTGTACCAATGGGATTTTCGAAAATACGGAGTGGGCGTTTATATGGGCGCCAAGAACGCCCATTGAGACGGGGGAATAGGCGATTCTGATATGGGCGTTTCTTTTTCCATTATACACATAATTCCTAAGCGTGCCCAGCTCAGATAGCGATTAGGAACACATGGTTTCGATTATGAGTAGTAAAGTATGGGCGTCTCCACCTGCCTTCCCTTTCTTCATTGCCATTTTACCTGCCATTTCCTGCACTGAGACCTTGCCGGTTGTTCGTAATAATCATTTACAGGGTTTTACCCTCACTTAGCATGCTTGGGTACACCTGTGTATTTAGGGGGGGGGGGGAATTATTGTTGGCCCTCAGCCACCACGCCTTCTGTTTCCTCTCTTCCACATCGCCTGATGCTCCCTTCCTTTCTCCCATTCTCTCTGCCTGGTTGTAGCAGGCAGTGTGTGGGGGCCACGAATTTGCTACACTCACCCCAAATCATGCACCCCTCGGTAACGGTCATTTCAATCAGGGAGATGTGCAGCTAATGTTCCAGAAGATAAAAGGCGCACTACACAGTCTTGAAACAGACGTTCATGGTAAGCTCTCATTTGTCTGCCACCTCTTCTCTTTGTGCTCATAGTCAAGGAGTGTGCATTCACTGTATGTATGTAGTCTGGAGTCAGATGTTAGGTAGCTCTGTTTTCACCAGGTTCCTGTGCACTGTACTGTGGGGTTGGCAGGTCCTCAGTGGTGTGGGCCAGCTGTTGGAGGTGCTGTATTGGTTCCCGGTAGGTTCCATCTTCCTTGTTTATGTGGTGTACCCCAGTCCCCATTTATGAAGTGGCCACCCATTCTCAAGGTCCATAGGCGGGGGAGGGGAGAATGATTAATGCAATGGATGTGTATAGCACATTATGGAACATCTTCCTAAATTGCTCCATAGGTAGTAGGGTAGGGAACATGCACATTACATTGTTTTTAATCGGTAGCCTGGACAAAATGATCGAGGTGGCTACAGGTAGTGCCACTGAGGCCTATGACGTGGTGGTGAGGGAGAGGGGTGTGTGTACAGGTACCAACCCAAAGTAACTGGTGGTGGCTAAAGCCTGGTGGCTGCTGTGGCCTAGTGGTTAGAGCACCAGCCTTATAATCATAAGGTTGCTGGTTCAAATCCCACCTAAGGCAAGTCACTTCAGGGACAAAGTTTGACACAAACCCAGAATACTTGAATGTAACACACCTTGATCAACTACTGGAGAAAGTGTGATCACACCTGCAAATAATGAGCACCATTTTTATTTGTGCCCTTCCCTAACACAAGTATTACATTGCAACTGTGATGAAGTAACCATCCATCTATTGGGTTTCCCATTGTTTCCCTTTTGCTCCTCAGCATTATATACCATAGCTGATGTATTCAATGTGAAAATATGAGCCAGCTGTTTGTAGGTCCTTCTTGGGCCCCCCCCCCCACCCCACCAATGTGGCTTGTGGGTAAGGATATGTGTCCATCAGACAGCAAACACTGTGTATGTGGTACCTGGAGTTATGTGGAAATGTGTACCTGGCAGATCACACGTGGTACAATATTCATCTCTTATTGATGGCACTCTGTATTGTGGGTCAGTATGGTGGAGGGGAGGGAGGAAGGGAGAGAGAGATGCTGGCTGGCCATTTTTATTCATGAACACAAATATCCAGCCAGCCTCCCCGGCCCAACCCCCCTGCACATATAGCCATGCAGGTTGGAATGAACAGGTGGCGTTCTGTCTGGCCAACATTCTCAGACATACATCACCTTCTCATTCACACAGCACATTTAATGCTATGCATATTGCTGCCTCCTTCCTCTCAACTCAACAGCACCATTTGGTGATATGTAATGCACAAGGGAGACAAACACACACACACACACCCTGATAGTTATATTATAACAAACATTTATTTCCCCCCCCCCACCCCCACCCCTACAAAATAACCCCAACAATGCCCTCCTCCCCCCCCACAACTCCCCACACACCCCAACAATTCCCTCCCCACCCCCCACAGAACCCCCAACATTTCCCTCCCCCCACACACACAACCCCAACATTTCCCTCCCCCCACACACACAACCCCAACAGGCCCCCCCTATTTAAATTAAGGGCGGCCACGCCCTCTTAGTAAGGCCCTCTGTAGCAGGGCAATGAGCAGCCCCAGCAGTACCCTTAGTGGGCCCTGGAGCTGCTCATTGCCCTGCCGTAGGGCTGTCACCTCCTGCAGCAGCTGTTGCTGGCCAACTAGAAGTTGCTGCTGGCCAACTATAAGTTGGTGCTGGCCATCTACCAGCTGCTGCAGGAGGCGCACTACCGTAGCCGGGCCAAAGGCTGGAGGTGGGCCAGGGGACACGGAAGATGGCCCAGGGGATGGAGGTGGGCCAGGGGACACAGAAGCTGGCCCAGGGGATGGAGGTGGGCCAGGCGATGGCGCTGCAGGTGGGGAGGGAGAGCCCTCATAAGGAGCTGCAGGTGGGGAGGGGTCCTCAGGAATGTCTATGATGAGGACTCCCTCCTCCGAGTCCTCCTCCTCCTCTTCTCCCTGGTGGCCCGCCTCCTGGCCTGGCTGCTGCTCCTCCTCCTCCTCCATGTGCCCCTCCTCCTGCTCCTCCTGCTCCTCCTCCTGCTCCTCCTCCTGCTCCTCCTCCTCCTCCTCCTCCTGGAGGTGGTGGCCCTCCTCATCCTGCCGCTCAACTTCCTGCTGGTGGAGCCCTGTGTATGTAAAAGGAGTGTGATTGAGATCAGTGCATACACCATGGCTTGCATAGTGCAGTAGCTGGGTGGCGTGAGGCAGGGGATGCAACGAGGGGTTGATGGGCAGTTGTTGTAGGAGTTATTGGGGGGGGGGCAGTGGGAAGGGTGTTGAGCACAATTCTTTTATGTGATTTAGGCCATAACATGCAGTAAAAGTAGGGCCTCAGGCACCTGTACCAGGACACAGTAATCAGCCACCACAATAAGGGGAATAGTAAAGTGTGGCATATCATCTCATTCATCTCGGGGGGATGGTCGGACGTTGCAAGCACGCTCATGGGAGAACCCCTGCAACCTGCATCCTTGATCTGGGACAGATATGGTATTACTAGGTGGCTATTAGGCACATGGGAAGTGATATTGTACAACACATTTGCTTTATTCATGAAATGTATGTAGTAATGTGTACAGGTGTCCTGTTTTTGAATACTTACGGCGAGCCCTGAGGTGCCTTCGCACCGCCCGGATGAGGTCGGGCCTCTCCCGCCTTACCCGGCGGAACCGCCTCCTTAGGGACTCGAGGTCCCGGTGGACTCCAAAGCGTCTGTAAGATATAAGTTTGTAGAGCAGGGGTCAGGGGTGTTGGTCCTTTTTGTCCTCTGCACACATTCATTTGCTATTCACATACCAGAGAGAGAGGGTCTACAGTGTTGGGGGGGGGGCACCTCCATTGGTAGTGAATCATAGGAGCCACCTTTTTACCATTTTGGGGGGTGGAACCCCCAGTGGAGATGACCCCTCCCTCCATACATATTTGATATTGGGGGTGGGGTGGTGAAGCACCCACAGCAGCCACCGAGTTGGTTCCTATGCAGATGATGCCAGAGAGGTGGGCATGAGGCCAGACAGTACCGTTTGTATACATTATAATGTATGCTTGTTAAACTACTTTATATGTGTTATCATGACCATGTTATAAAGTATGGTATAGGTTTCATTGGTCTCATGCTTCCACTATTCGGAGGCGTTGTAACCCACTGGCTGCAAAGAGGGGTTGGAAAATGTGGCCTTCACATAACTAACGAAATTTTCACATAACACTAATAGCATAGTCACGATACTAACCTAACGAAATACATTCTTGTAGGGATGTGGGAATGGTGGTCGTTTAAATAACATACAAATTATTAGTGATTGTGCATGTTCCTATATTACTCATGATCCTTGCATGGACACTCCAGTTACTGGTGGTAACATTGATGACGGAGCTGTTATATGTGTAGGTACAGGAGGGGAGGGGGGTTGGGCCATAACCTTACCTTTCTAATCGTTCCCGGATGCGGGACCAGGCTCGCATGGCCTGCAGCCTGGGGGGCAGGTGGTGGTGCTGTATGAAGAGGGTGTGGCGGTGCCTTACGCACAGCCTGACGAGGAGCAAACTTTCCTCCTCGCCAAAATTGGGCTCTCGCCTTTGTGCCATTTTTCCACGTGTTGGAAAAGAAGTGCCTTATATAGACGACATTGCGTGAGGGACGTCGTTTCATGCACAGCTCCATATATGGATGACCATTCCATATATGGCCCCTATCAGCACGTGGACGCCCTCGTAAGCATAGACGTCTTTGACGTGCACATGCCTGCAGGAGTGTGAAACGTGCCTTATATAGATGAGTATGACGCACCCCACCCGACCCTTTTCACATATACACAATATGCATTTACTGCATGTTCAGTAGGTGTACAGTGCATGCAGATCCGGACATTCAGATGGGCACATATGATGAAAGTATGGGTGGAGCAGCATGATATGTCTGTAGTTGACACATATATGCGTTCCTCATATATTTCCGTACCCGGATGGCCTGAACAACATGTACTGTACTTGCGATACACCTTTGTACATTATTTTACACACCACGTGATTTGGTCATTTGCACCTGCAATAATCGACCATCTTAGGGCGCCCAATTTAGTCACGCTTCTGCGCTCGTCATTTGATTGTTTTCTTACAGGGATAATCGATTATCGAAAAACGCCCACACTATTTTTCCATTATACAGGTCTATTTTTGGACGTTATCGTAAGAACGCCCTAATTCGTACTTGCCCCTCTTAGTATTTTATATACTGCTGTTACAAAGCATCTGGTCACAGCGGTTAACAATAAAAGCAAATAAGCAAAATAAAATAATAATGTAAAAGAACGCCAATTGCTGACAGGAATGTCACACATTTAATGGTGATAGTACAAATGTTATGACGTCCATTTTAGAGAGGGCAATTTTCAAAGAAATTTGTACAGGTAAGTGTTTTACCCACTGACATTTCACTGATGGGGTTAGTTAGAAAATCTGTTGACTAAGTGTTTTTTTTTTAAACTGTATATGAAGATGGAACAGTTTTAAAAGGAGTTCTCCACCAAATACAGAAAGAGCAGGAGGAGGAGTAGATAAGAACATGCCAAGCTTATGGCTTATAGTTGGAACAGAATTCTCAAGCAACAAGTGAGCTTGCAATAGCAAACATACAGAATAAACTGTTTATATTTACCTTCTGAAAGAATAGAGCTCCTCTGAGATTTTTGGATCTTCTTCTGAAAATATCCTATTTAAATAATACAAAGAGAGAGGGCGTGACCAAGATGGTGTCAGACAATGCAAGGCATGCAGAGCATTTTCTTTATGTATTTTGCCATTGTTTTATCTTATAACTTTGATGAGTAACAAGCAAAAGGGAAATGTTTGGGTAACCCCTCCCTCCCCCATGTTCAACAAGGACCCTATTACTTACCCAGACTAAGATTGACTTTTTTGTATATTCATAAACAGATAAAAGTTCTGGGGAAAGTTGCTCCGGTAATGGGGTACCTGCTGTGAGTGAGACCAATGTGTTTCTCAGCCCTGATTTATGTCAGCCTCCAGACATTGCAGAAGATGCTCTACACTGGCTCACAGTGGGGGGAGCTCCCAGGTGAAAATCCCTAGTACAAACTGAACAGGTCAGAGGAAATTCTGACATTAATGTCGGAGTTGCACGAATCTTGGGAACATTGCCTACTGTTGGACAGAGACCACAGGAAAGTAGAAAACTGGAGAAAGGTAGACAGCTCACATTCTACTATGTTTTCATTAGCTGCTGGTGATTCAATAGAAACCTTGCTATCAACTATTCTTGCATTAGATAAAGTAGTGAATTCAAATTTTGAACAGGTTTTTGGTACTTTGAGAGAGCTGAATACCTAAGGGACACAACATACCCTATGTTTGGCTCAACAAGAAAGTTAAAACTAGGGAATTAGAACAGAAAATTCTTGCAGTTCATGAAACGACAGCAGGGATGGTTGAAGATCAATTAGTTGAGACATTGGAAGTTCAAGTGAGCAAATCTAATTTATGTTTCTTGAATTTGCCAAATATTTTGGCTGGGTTTACTCTGTATATTTTCAGGAGGTCCTTACGATATCATCTGAATCTGTTCCTCCAGTATCCAGGGCCATATATTTCTCACCTTCCTCTAATAAAGCTTAGAGGGACTTGGAGAGAAGGAATATGGAACAAGGGCATACGTCACCTAGGGGTCCTTTTATGAAGCTGTGGCAAAAGAGGGCCTTTGCTGGTGGCGGAGCGTGTTTTTGATGTGTGCTGAAGCCCCCTTGAGGTGGCGGTAAAGGCTCTTGCGCTACCACAGCGGTAACCGGGCAGCAAGCAGTACTGCCCGATTACCACTGGGTACATACTGGCACTACAAAAATAAAAATAGTTTTGTAGCACTAAAAATGGTGCATTCTGGGGATGGGAACTACCACCGGGCTGCTGTGATAGCCTGGTGGTACTTCCTTTTCAGCGAGCAGTAAGCCTAAATTGGGCTTACCGTTGCTTTGTAAAAGGGCCCCTGAATAGTTTAAATATAACAGAGCTATTGGAGACATCTTTTGAAATAGTAGAAACTCGGACAACTTTAATAGTCCTGCTCACTTTAGAATATGAGAAAAACTGGGCTTTGAAGCTGTATTACCATTATAGAAAAAACATTATTCTTTGGCCATAAGATATGGGTTTTTCCTGATTTATCTGAAGTTACTCAGATGCGTCAGAAGGTGTTTCTCCTCTCAGTTTGGGAGCAGTTCCTTTTGCATTTCCCTTGCAGATATGTAGTGAAGCTTCAGAATGATGTATATGTATTTTATGATCCAGCACAAAGGTTTTGTTAGATAGTAAGGTACCATCAGAGTTTCCTCCGCTTAATCTGTATGGATTTATAAAACGTGCATGACACTAATATAATTTTGCTCTGTCTGGTTTTCCTTTTCATTTCTTGGTTTAATTTATATAATTATATTTCATTTAAGTCTGTATTGATTTATCATCAATCCTCTCTCTTCTGTAGGTCATATCCCTCTACTTACCTCTACTTGAAATGGGCTACAGAAATCTTATTCCTATATTTTTTAATATTTCCTTTCCTTGTTTTGTGAGTGTGTGTGGTGGTGGGGGGGGGGGGGGAATACCTATCTTGCCTCATTTATTCGCTTTGTCAAGGAACTTTTTGATACTGTTATTTGTAAATTCCATAAATATAAAATAAAATACAAAGAATAAATGCTGATCACTGCAGGATGTTTCTAAAGCATAGGTGGGCAACTGCAACCTTTATATAGAGAGGTTTGCATTAATGTTAGTTCTAGCCCTACTAGGCCACAACATTAAGTAATGTTGGAACTGGAAATGCACAGAACTCCATATACCTTCTGTGATAAATAAATAAGAAAAGGGTAGCTTTTAAATTTGATAAGGCAGCAGTGGTGGACTGTATACTACAAATGAGTAAATACTAGGTTTAGACAGGATATAACTGTCCTTTGCAGGCCAGTGCTGATGTGTTTAGAGCTGGATATATATTTGCAGTAAAGCGTTGGCCAGGGGTTAAGGGGTGAGATTGCTGATGTACTTCTTTGTTTCAGATACCTGGCATCAGAACTAGCGACCTGCATGGGAATGGGGTTTGCGGTAATCGGAGGTGTACATGCACTGATGATTACCTCCCAGTTAACGCGTGAGACCTTACTGCTAAGTCAATGGGTGGCGGTAAGATCTTAGACCCAAAATGGATGTGTGCCAATTTTTGTTTTGCCACACGTCTATTTTTGGCCAAAAAAGGCCTTTCTTGCAGGAGTGCTGAAAAATAGACCTGCGTGCATCCAAAACACGTGCCTACACTAGCATAGGCCATTTTTCGGTGCGCTTTAATAAGAGTGAGTTGTGCATGTAAATAATAATTAATGCCAGTTAGTACTGATAATTACTTATTAACATCCAATTAAGTTACATGCATTGTTATAGAATACGCTTTTTTTTCTGTGCTGAAATTAAGAATACTGGGATTAGTGCACACTAATGTAAATGTGCTACTTGGTTAACAGTTCCACACCCATTCTCCAGACATGATATATCACTTCCAAAAAATAGTTTTAAAAAGTAGCTAACGTGTGAATTAGCATATGCTAACAAACAAAATATCACAAAACACTTTAACATATTTTGTAATAGTCTATTCTTGCATACGCTAAGAACACATTAGGGTTTAACCCCTTCAGTAAAAGGGCCCTTTAGATTGTAAGTCCTCTAAAGACGGAAATACCTACTGTACCTGAATATAGTTCAACTTCAGCTATCATTACTGCTGAAAAAGGTATACCATTTTTTTTCTGTAGATTCCTCCCCTCCCCCAGGTGTTTTGGTCTTTTATACAAGAAAACGCTGAAGTCCTCTGAGTGGAAAGGTAATCTTTTCATTGCTCCCAAATGGAAAACAAACAAAGGAAAGCTAGTTTATTATTTTCAAATGAGTCATACTGCTGCTATGACGTTATACCTCTGTCTTTTACCTTTGTTTAATCCTTATTGTACTTTGCTTTAAAGTTGGATGTAAGCCACATTGAACCCAAACTTGTTGATTAAAGTGCATTTGATTGCTATTCCAATTTTAGTGGAACAATAAATTCAAAGCAACTTCCTTACTCAGTCTTCCTACCTTGCAAATTATTATATTGCACTACAAGGATTTACATATCATGCATATATTTAAACCCATACTTTATCTTATTTGTATATCATTATAATACAAAATATAATGTACTCCATGATTTGCTTTCAGATGCATAATAAGAAAAGAAGACACACAAAATATAATAAGGACTCTGCTCATATATAAATGTGCAACACAAGCCATTTGTGGAGGTAATAATGCTATGCTCTTTTCCTTAAGTCCCCTGAAGGAAGGAAGTATCCTTACCAATTTTCCTTGATATGTTCTGCATTATCGAGACATAAATAATTCAGTGCTGTCTGTACCTGACTAAAGTAGATACTCTAGTTCTTAATGTGTTTCTGCCACAGCTAGAGAATAAAACCAGCCTTCTTATTAACAGCATATTGCACAGCATGATGAATAAACAAGATACTTCTTATAGTTACTCATGCTTTGGATTCTGGAAAAAGTAATTTCCTTATATTATAATCAAAGGAATTTATATTAATGTGCTCTTGTAAAATTTTCTAGTGCAGCAGTGCAAAATTATCCACATTAACAGATCACTAGCTGCCTGCATAACTAGACCAGTCCACATTTTACTTTCTTTCAGAGGGACTACTTTGCAATGTAGGAAGGCATGCTGAAAATCTATTTTTGGACATTCAGACATGATATTGAACACCCAAAAAGTAAGACAAATTGGTCCTTCAATGAATGGTGCAAACCCCAAGCCCAAATGGGTACATATTGTACACTTACCAGCTTATAATCGAAAGACAAAAATGCCTATATTGCGACCTAAATCGGGAGATAGGCGTTTATCTCCCAAAAACGAATAACGTGGTATAATCTAAAGCCGAACTTGGACGTTTTCAACTGCACTCCATCGCGGAAGCGTACAAAGTTGACGGGGGCGTGTCGGAGGCGTGGTGAAGGCGGAACTGAGGCGTGGTTATCGGGCGATCAGAGATGGGCGCCTTTCGCCGATAATGGAAAAAAAGTATGCGTTTGTAGCGAGAATTTAGGGCACTTTTCCTGGACCCTGTTTTTTTACGAATAAGGCCCCAAAAATGCCCTAAATGACCAAATTACCCCCAGAGGGAATCGGGGATGACCTCCCCTGACTCCCCCAGTGGTCACTAACCCCCTCCCACCACAAAAAAATGATGTTTCACAACTTTTTATTTTCACCCTCAAATGTCATACCCACCTCCCTGGCAGCAGTATGCAGGTCCCTGGAGCAGTTGTTAGGGGGTGCAGTGGACTTCAGGCAGGTGGACCCAGGCCCATCCCCCCCTACCTGTTACAATTGTGCTGCTTAATGCTTATTAGTCATCCAACCCCCCCAAACCCACTGTACCCACATGTAGGTGCCCCCCTTCACCCCTTAGGGCTATAGTAATGGTGTAGACTTGTGGGCAGTGGGTTTTGAGGGGGGTTTGGGGGGCTCAACACACAAGGGAAGGGTGCTATGCACCTGGGAGCTCTTTTACCTTTTTTTGTTTTTGTAAAAGTGCCCCCTAGGGTGCCCGGTTGGTGTCCTGGCATGTGAGGGGGACCAGTGCACTACGAATCCTGGCCCCTCCCATGAACAAATGCCTTGGATTTATTTGTTTTTGAGCTGGGTGCTTTCATTTTCCATTATCGCTGAAAAACAAAAACGCCCAGCTCACAAATTGTCGAATAAAACATGGACGTCTATTTTTTTTGAAAATACGGTTCGGTCCGCCCCTTCACGGACCCGTTCTCAGAGATAAACGCCCATGGAGATAGACGTTTTCGTTCAATTATGCCCCTCTTACTGTCATTGAGCCAGTGTAAATGCTAACATCCATTGTTTAAAAATTATACATGGATTCCTGTTGGGAAATAGTAAATACACAAATATTCTATGTTCCTGCCCAAATTACATCCATAATATACCTACAATCTGACCCCATCTGATCTATGTGGATTTTACATGTAAATACCACTATCTACAGGTGTAGAACTTCTAAAATAACTCCATACAGGTAGTTCCAGGGTGAAAATATATGTAACTGCCCCAGCATAAAGGGGGCAATTCTGTAACAGGGAACCTTTAGTTAAGTACCCCAAGGATGCCTGGTAGGATCTTATAATAGCACCAGGTTCTGTTATAGAAAACCATCTAACTCAGGGGTCTTTTACTAATCAGCGGTAAGCCCAACGCAGGCTTACTGCTTGCTAAACAGGGAGTACTGCCGGGCTACCGCAGCAGCCCAGTGGTAGTTCCCACCCCCAGCATGCGCCTATTCTGGTGTTACAAAAATATGTTTATTTTTGTAGTGCCGGTGTTTATCCAGCTGTAATCGAGCAGTGCCGCATGCTGCTCGGTTACTGTTTGGTTAGAGTGGGAGCCTTTACTGCCACCTTTATGGATGGAGGTGTTTCTCCCTGAAATGGCCAGTACTTCATTTCTTTAAAAAAAAAATAAATCTTTTTACCCGCTGTGGTAAGAGGGGGCCTCAGCAAGCTGAAGCCAGCGCAGGCCCCCTTTTGCCATAGCTTAGTAAAAGGACCTTCAGTGTCGGGGTGCCTAACATTTTAGTAACTGCATTTTCCTAATATTTTTGTAATTGTGGCCATCTAAATTCAGCAGACCATGTGTACACCTCTTGCATTTATGCACTATAGATTAGATTTTATATATCATGCCTAAAACATTGGCGCCGAAACAAAGTATGCCTAGGCATTTTCCATAGAATACGCCTAAATTTTGGCATACTTTATAGAATAAGCTTAAATTCCCATGTGGTTTATAGAATATGCCGAGCACTTGTCTACACAACTTAATTTAGTCGCAGGTAGTTACGCAAAGTAAAACTTGGTGTACATGCCAACGTCTAAATTAGGCACGGACCAGCTGTATTCTATAACAACATGAATAGATTTTAGAAATGCCCTTGACCTGCCCAGTCCACATCCATGGCCACGCCCCCTTTCCAACTATGCAACTTAGAATTTACTTGCATCACGTTACAGAATATGCTTAGACAGTTCTGAGCATAAATTCTAAATTACTGCCAATTAATATCTAATTGACTTAAGTGGCAATTATTGGTGCTGATTGGCTTCTTAGCTAATTAAGTTGCACACAAAAATCCAGAATACAACTGAATTTATATGTGCAACTTGAGTCGCGCTATATAGAATCCAGGGGTATATATGTGCTATCATAGAATAGCGCTTAGTCACATCAGTGCTAGGATTCTACACATTTAAGTATAAAATTCTATACACAAGGGGTGAGTAAATGTGGACACCTAGATTATAGAATTGTCCTTTATCTGTATAGTGAAAGAGCACATGGAGAATACAGTGAAGGTGGCATCCAAAAAAAATGATCCATAGAGTGGTGATATTCAGGCACAATACAGCTAATTTATATTTTCAAGTTACTTTTAACTTGGAGGGGTAGCCTAATGGTTAGAATAGCAATCTGAAACTTTTCTATGACACTTCATTCCTCTAATGCTAATCTTTTCATGATCCTTTTAGCTTTTAGGAGCCCTTTTACTAAGGAAAGTAGGCGCCTACATGCATTCAACATGTGTCAATTTGGAACTACTGCCTGGCTACCACATGCCCTAGGCGGTCCATTTTTTACATGCATCCAATATGTGCATATTTGTTATTTTTTTTACCGCGTGGCGCTAACCAGGCAGTAATTGGCAGTGTATGCACACTGACGATTACTGCCCAGTTATTGTGTGAGACCTTACTGCAAAGTCAATGAGTGTTGGTAAGATCTCAGGGCCAAAATGGATGTGTGCCAATTTTTATTTTGCCGCATGTCCATTTTTGGCCAAGAAAAAAAGGCCTTCTTTGCAAGCAAACTGGAATTTGGGCCTGCACACGTCCAAAATACGTGCCTACACTAGAATAGACCATTTTCGGTGCACCTTAGTAAAAGGGCCCCTTTCTTAGCCACTGCTGTCTGGAGCCAATCACCAGATTTTTTTATACTCTCATCCATCTCTTACTAGGTTGAAGTCATCTTTGGAGATGTGGCTCTTCAATTGAACATTTTCTCTCTCTTCTTAAACTAACATCATACATTCTATTTATTTATTTAGAACATTTATACCCCACTTTTTGCCACTGAAAGCAGCCCCAAAGCGGTTTACAATGAACTGAGAAAACAATTACAATGACAGGAGAGGAGGTATAGGAACAGAGGAAGAAGGGAAGGGAAAAGACTCTAAAATGGACTGTTGAAAGCCAGGCGTTGAGATGTTTCAAAGTGGTTGGAACAGCTCCCAACAAGGCGTGACAAAGTGCCGAAGAAGCAGCATGCAGCCTGGAGAGTGGATGCGGCCACCGCAGGCAGATGACAACAGCCAACAGGTCCGGCAATAACACTGCTGAGGAACAGAGGATGCATCTCTTCATCTCTCATTTTTTGTTACTCTAATAACACTATACACTACTCTTCCCACTGTGTTCTGTTCAACAACTAGTCTGTGAGGCATTGAGATTGTTTTATCATGGTTACATTCATTGTTGTGCTAGGCATCCCTTTCAAATCCTTCAGTTCTTCACTGGCAGTGAGCTGGGACTCATACACACTAGCCACACTGGCCAATAGCCTTCCCTTTGATGCAACTTCTTTTTCACAGGACCAGGAAGTTGTTCAGAGAGAAGGTTCGGGGCTGGCATGACCAGCAGGTATGAGTCACTGCTCTCTGTCAGCAAAGAATTAAAGGACTTAAAAGGTATCAGGGGGTGCTAAGAACGTGTAAATACTAGTATTTTAGTCACTTATGCATGAAAGTTGTGACCTCTTATAAAATAGCAACTAGAAAGAGTAAGTTTTGTGTTATGCTAAAAGCCCACCTTTTTACTACTGCCTTTGGCTCCTAACCACTACTCATTTGCCCTCCTCCTCTTTACCCATTAATTCCCTTGCTCGTTCTATGTCTTGTCTATCTGTTCTACCTAGATTGTAAGCTCTTTGAGCAGGGACTGTCTCTCTATGTCAAGTGTTCAGTGCTGTGTGCGTCTGGTAGCGCTATACAGATGCTAGTAGTAGTAGTAGTAGTAGTAGTAGTTATGTACTTCTACTGTGGTGTGCACAGGACAGAGTTTGTCCGAGCTTGGGCAGAGTCCACACTTACACATGTAGATTACAAGTGCATGTACAAATTCAGGAGTTTCAAAAGTATGTGCTAACCAGAATTCAAGCTGATGTGTGTTTGTCATACCTACACTAGTAGTTTATAAAATATATAAAGTCAAGGAGACACATACTTGTATAAAATAGGTGTAAGATAGGTGAATGAAAACACATGCTTAACTGTAAGAGTCATTTGCTAAGGGGTAGTAATCTATAACTTACATCACACTGGTACCTAACTTTAGGTAACTTGTTACAGAATGAGACGGACAATGGATTATTTAATACAAAATTTCTTGTTTATTTTCCACATAGGTAAACACAAAGATGGTACAAAATGGTCAATTGTACTTTTTAATGGGTAAGGGAGGGGGAGGGAGGAAGCTAGGTAATAATTCTGTTCTAGTTGAAATATTTTCCATTAGCTTTCTTATTTAATAAACTGCCAGTGGAAAGAGACTCTGATAAGCTTTCTCACAATGAATCGAAAGAATGCTGTGACTTTTTTTTCTTTTATTATGCATGCTACATTTGAAGCTAATGAAGCATAACCCCTGAGCCAATATTTTTGTAGATTAAAGAGACATCATGTCACATATGCTATTTATTTCATCAGCTACTCTATAGCCAACACGATGCACAATGGTTGCCTTGGATTTCATTTCTGACAGATGATGGGCATTCTTGCTGATGTCTTCTCTAACAGTCTCCTGCACAATGCATATTGTAGACTCTATGAATGAATGTGAAAGAAAGAAAAACCAAGCCCTGGAATAATGATCCATTTCATTAAATGCTGTTGTGGGAATTGTCTGAGCTAATCTGTATTACATGGTTATATATTATTTCCTTATCTGTTACGAGAACACAGATTTGAAAGAAATCTGTGCTCAGCTAAATTTGCTTCCATGGAGATTTCATGATTGTGAATACATAATAAATGTTAATCAGTACACATAAATCTACATATCTACTCCACTGCAGTATCGGTGATGATTTAACTAGCTGAAAAGAAATAAACATTACACAGGAATAATACAGTTATGGTGTTATTGGGCCCTGTTTAGGCTAACTATATTAAAGTTAACTTTGTTTTGAAGAAGCTAGATCCTTTCATGAATTTAAGGATATCACAATCGCTAGATAATTGAATTCAATGGAATATTTTAAATTATTCCCTCCTTTCAAAAAATCATAGCTTTCAATTCATTGTGGTAAAACTCTATTCTTAGGGAGATTCATCTAGCACAGAGGTTCTCAACCCAGTTTTCGGTACATACCAAGCCTGTCAGATTTTCAGGCTACCCTCAATAAATATGCATGGCTTAGGATTGCATATAGTGGAGGTAGTGCATGCAAATCTATCTCATCCATATTCATTGTAGATATCCTGAAAACCTGATTGGCTATGTGTGTCCCGAGGACTGGGTTGAGAATCCCTGATCTAGCATCACATTAACTAACTTTGTAAACCTAGTTTGCGGATGGGTATGGAGGAATGGTGCAGATGATGAATTGGTTCCTCTTTCTCCTACAAATATTTAGCATACTTAAGTAAACAGGGGAGGTTCCTGCTTGTTTAAACCATGTAGAACATACTATCTGCTGATCTTCAGCTTAAATTAACTGGGTAGTACTGCTGAATATGGTCCCTGACCACATGGCACAATCTGGGCAGAGCTGGGACAGTCTGGGGGCAGAGTCAAGGCAAAACCAGAAGATATGAGGGCATCAGTGATTTTCAGTGCGAGAACCCACATACCCAACCAGGCAGATAGTTCAGCATAAAATGTTGTTCTATGTTTGCTCGGTTAGGTATGTTAGACTGAAAGGATTCAGAATGGTGAACTGGATTAGAAACTGGTTGACTGACAGAGGGTAGTGGTAAATGGGAATTCACTCAAAGGAAAGAAAGGTGAGTAGTGGGATGTCTTAGGGATTGGTAATGGGGCTGATTCTGTTCAATAGATTTATGATTGACATTGCTGAAGGGTTAGAAGGAAAAGTATGTTTTTTTGCAGATGACACAATAATTTACAACAGGGTGGACACTCCGGAGAGAATAAAAAAACATGAGAAGAGATCTACAAACATTAAAAGAATGCTTGCTGTAATATTTTGCAGTTTAAATTTTTGTGAAGAAATACAGAGTGATGCATTTGGGGAGTAAAGATTCAAAGGAGCTTTATGTGCTAAGGGGTTAAAGGTGATATTGAGAGGCTGATATCCACATACCTGGAGAGGGACCTTGAGGTGATAGTGTCTGGGGATCTCGAGGCTGCAAACTAATGTGACAAGGTAGGAAGAAGACCCCCAATATTTAAAACCATTTAACCAGTTAGGAATGGCTCCTGTTCAGTTAAATGACACTTAACCAGCTATCCGGCAATATTCTGCTGATTATCTCCCACTGAATATTGCCAGTTAGTGCTTAGCAGATAACCAGTTATATTGCAACAATATAATCGGCTATCCGCTAAAATTCAGCACATCACTGACTAAGTTTGCAGCCAAATTTAGGCCACCAAAATATCTTTGGCCAGTTTAAACTTGACAGGTCAATGTTTATTTATTATTATTAGGATTTATTTACCACCTTTTTGAAGGAATTCACTCAAGGAGTTGAATATCAGCTTGGCCGGTTAAATTTAAAACCCACTACTTGTACTCTCTTTTCAACTCTTTACTGTAAACAACCCTATACACAATAAATGTACATTCATCACCCTTATACTACCACCCAAACTCACTCATACCAGCCTTTCACTGCCTCATTCAACCCAGCCACTCTACATCAAAAGTACATCATATCCAGCTGATTGCTGAATCACCGCTATACACAGGGGAAAATACGTCCTGAACTAACATTCCTTCTATAGCGTCTTTATATCATTCTCATGTACTTCACAGTCCCATGTAATCAGGTTTTCTCTTGACAATAAACAATGTCACTTAGCGGTACATCTTCAGCTACTGATACTCCGTAGCCCATACAATAACCTCACAAGTCCAGGTTTTATGTTGCAGCGCAGCTTGGTAAGGGCTTCCGGCGGTTGCATTTAAACCAGCCAAGAAACATCTGGATATTCAATACAAGTCACCAGAAATGGCCTGTATTGAATATCCAGGCTGACTGCCAATCACAGGAGTTAGCTGGGCCGTCCTGCAGTCTGAATATTGGGCCCAATGTGTTAATGTCCTGTACAAGTTGTAGGTGAGACTCATTTGGAATGCTGTGTTTAATTCTGGAGGATGTATCTTGCTAAGGGTGTAAGAAAACTTGAAGCGGTCCAGCAGATATCACCAAAAGATGTATGAGATTGTGCCAAGATACATATGAGAAGAGCCTTAAAGGCTGTATCCTGTTCTAGAATACATGCAAGATGGACATTCATTTGTGATGTTCTGACTTTGATGTCCATATTTTGAGTTGGATGTACTTTCTAGAATGCCAATCCGTGTTAACACGTTACTATACTAGTAGCAGCGCTGAATATCTGCCACCACCTGCGTAACTTCTGGGTCCATCTGATGTTCAATGCTGGTGTCTAGACATGGCCCGATATTGAATACCCAGATCTAATTTAGCAGGCGATGCTCAGTGTTTAAAGAAAACTGACCATTGCTGGCTGAATATTGACCCAATTATATTAATCATTTATTTAGTTCAAACCAGATGTATGCAATGCTGAGTTGTAGTTAGTGATTCAGCCATTATCAACATGGCTTATGGCATGAGGATAACTTCTAAAGATGCCTAACTGGTAAAAAGGTGGTGTCATATGGCATCCAGATGGAAGAATGCTAGGAGTTAACTGTCATGGTATTTGTGTTTACCAACAACATTTTATTGCAAACTGGTCCCTCTAGTTTAAGTTTCTGGGTTATGAACTCGGCAATAACTTACTTTTTTTTCCATAGATGAGGCATAGCACTGGTGCACTATTTACATGCTTTGTTTCTAATGCTTAAGTGGATGCTTCACCATGCATTTCTAATTAACAGCTTGCATAACTAATATATTCCCTTTGCACAACTTAATTCAAAGTGCAATTACTAACAGGCAATAAAGTTCCTTAACCACAACTGTTCTGACCCTTCATGGTACAGACTGTAGCCTATGGGCTTTAATATGCCTTTTAAGTTCTTTGGTTAATTTGTATCAGCTTTCACAACTTAATCCAAAGTGCATATGCAAAACTGGTAATAAAGGCTCTGTAGTATGCAAACTACTGGCTAGTGCCTTTGAAATTCCAGCACACCTATTCTGTCAGCTCTTTAATGGCATCTCATGTTTTGTTTTCATATATATATATACTAGCCGTTCAGCCCGTAAAAATGGGCTAGTATAGGGGGGGGGGCTGAAAGGCCCCCCCACCCCGCCGCCGAGTTCGCTGCTGCCGCTCCCCCTCCGAGTTGCCCCCCCCCGGAGCCGTCGCCACCCACCTTCCACCCGGTTGGGCCCTCACTCCGCTATTGAAACAGCGAGGGCACGCAGCACACAGCTCTACTGCTGAGCTGCCGTGGCCTTCCTTCTTCTCTGCCTGTGTCCCGCCCTCATGTGACGTAACGTCATCAAGGGCGGGACACAGGCAGAGAAGAAGAAGGAAGGCCGACGGCAGCCCAGCAGAGCTGTGTGCTGCGTGCCCTCGCTGTTTCAATAGCGGAGCGAGGGCCCGACCAGGTGGAAGGTGGGTGGCGGCGGCGACTCCGGGTGGGGGGAGCATTAGCGACGGCGGTGTCCCTCGCAAATGCGCAGTAGAGACCCTCTCTGTTCCACCCCCGTCATCACATATTGATGTGGGGGCGGGGCAGAGAGGGTCTCTACTGCGCATTTGCGAGTGAGTACAACACTCGCCATTTATATATATATTCAGTAATAGCTCAAGGTGAGTTACATTCAGGTACACTGGGTATTTCCCTGTCCCTGGAGAGCTCACAATCTAAGTTTCTACCTAACACAATGGAGGATTAAGTGAGTTGCCCAAGACCACAAGGAGCAGCAGTGGGATTTGAAATGGGCACCTTTGGATGTCAAAACCTGTGCTTTAACCACTAGGCCACTTCTAATACAAATTCTAGCCTTGATGTTAACTTAATGAGAAGATTATTTTCTGCTAGCCCCTAGTCAATAACATTTCTAGCTCACATACTGCCTTCTGGCACAATCACTGCAGTTACCTCTTCCATATTTTCTTTCTGCATAGACTGTCTGCCCAAATCTTCAATTTATTTATGTATTTATTTAATTTTGTTATGTAAATAATTATATTCCGCCTACAACTAGACGATTACAGATCAACATACACAATAAAATCCAAACAATAAAAATAATGTACAATCAAAAGCAGATCTAACATAATCACTTATAAAACAAACATAAGTACAAACTCTATTCATGTTCAAACAAATATGTTTTCAAAACTTGGCAAAATTGATCCCTGCTGCTACACAATCTCAAATCTGACAAATTATTCCAAATTTGTGGGCCTGCAATCGAAAAGGCAGTCTTCTGGGTACCAGCATATACAATTTAACATTTGCTAATAACTTCTAATTTTCTGACTGCAAAGATCTTGATGGCTGATACACTTCAATTACATCTTTAAAATACCAATGAATGCAATCTGAGTACAATACTTGATGAATCAAACGTGCAACTTGTACTGCACTCGAGAGTGAACCATCAACCACTACAGTGTGTGAAGAATCAGGGATACACACGCGTATAATGTCCTTGTTAATTTTGTTGCAAGCTGTTTTCGATAGCTTCAGAGCAGTTGATCAGGCACTAAGGTAGGATTCATAGCCCATCTTCTAATCTACAGAGAGTTTGGACTTTTTCAAGGCATGGCTTACTTGTTTGAGCAGTCTAACTAAAACCAAATGCAAATAGCACTTTTATAATCATTAATTCTTCCTTGATACACGTAATCATAAAATACATGTTGTGCAGCTATTGAAGAAAGCAAACAATACTACTGAAGAAAATGATAAAACATAGAGACAATATAAAGAAGAAGAGGAAACTCTCTGATTGAAATAGTTCAATGATTTCCTTGAATCTTTTTTTTCTAAGTTTTAGGTTTACTTTGTTAGACATGAGAGCAGTCAAAAGAGCTGTCAAATTATTCTATCGCCACCTAGCACATTTCAGAGAAAATGTGAGAAAATGTTCCCTACCCTTGATGAATAATACCCATGACTAAAAACTAAATCTGTGGCAGTGTTTCCTTCTTCTTCTTCCTTTTATTTTTCATTAATGACAGATGGCAAGGTAAAATATACCATCTCTTGAGTCTGGCCTGTGAGTCGACATAGATTTTGTTTCAGTGATAGATCAACTGAAGATACAAGTGCCCTTTTACTAAGCTGTATAAGCATCTACGCGCACCCAACGTGCATAAAAATGGAGTTACCGCACGGCTACCGTGTGGCTCTTGTGGTAATTTCATTTTTGGCGTGCATCCGATACGTGCGGCCAAAAAGTAATTTTTATTTTCTACTGCGCAAATTGGTCATTTCTGCCTGGTTACCACTTGAGACTTTACCACTAGGTCAATGGCTGGTGATAAGGTCTCAGACCCAAAATGGACGTGCGACAATTTTCATTTTGCCGCACGTCCATTTTTATGCAAACATTTTAAAAAGGCCTTTTTTACAGGTGCGCTGAAAAATGAATCTGCATGCACCCAAAACCCACGCCTTAACTACCGCAGGCCATGTTTCAGCGCACCTTAGTAAAAGGACCCCTTGATGAACAACTGCAACAAACAATGGAGAGGGTCAAAGTACACAGCACACACAATCCAAAAAAGAAGCACAAAAGGCTCTCAAGAAATAACACATGTGCTTCATCAAAAATGCAAACTTGTACCATCGGAGGAGCCTCAGAAGTAGTCTCTTCTGTTGTCCCCAGATGGAATCTGGTGCAGGGACCAGCATTGGCAGTCATGGGATTTAACCTGGTAAGGCCTGTACCTTTATCTTTTGATAATTTGTGGACTTTAATTGGTTCCCTTGGCCATAACATGTCACAGCAGTTAATGCAAACTGCTGTCCAAGCTACTAAGTTGGAAATATATTTGATTGGGATTTTTGCAACTACTTCCCAGGGTAGTAGAGATACGGGGTTTCTTTATACTTAAATTGTTGTGGAAATATTTGATAAAGTACCAACAGAAGACATACATTTTCTTTGAACTATGTCAACTGGTGATATTTTTGAGTAATAAGACTGTTGAGGTTGGTACTCTAATGCAGCCTCAGCCTGGTGAGACAGTATGAGGAAATTTCTGTTTGGCTTTACTCATATTAAGAAGACATATTGTATGATCCTCCCTCATGAGTTTTATTTCTTAATTAATTGTTAAAATTTGTAGTTAGCTTTTTCTCAAACTGTTATTGAGCTCTTATGATCTCTTTAATTGTGGATTTAGGGCCCTGTTTACTAAGGTGCACTAGCATTTTTTGTGCATACTAAAATTAGTGCATGCTAAACACTAGAGACACCCATACATTCCAAATGGTGTCTCTAGCATTAGCCCATGCTAATTTTTATTGCACACTAAAAACGTTAGTGCACCTACAGCGCCAGGGCCGGTCTTAGCAAGTGCGGGGCCCTATGCAGACCAATTTGGTGGGGCCCCATCCTAGCCCCGCCCCACCGTAGCCCCGCCCCTACCTCCACCCCATTGATAAGATTATTCCATTTTTAGAACTTTATTTATGAAATTTCAAATAAAGACAAATGAAGCTAAACTTGTACAAAAAACTGATTGAAATAATAAGCACAATGCTATCATGAAACCTCCCCTCCCTAGAAATTATTCAGTTCAAGTCCACTACAATTAGTAGTTCTAATTCTCATAACAAATGAGAATAAAGGAAAAATATTAAGAAAAGATTCAGTACTTTCAAATTCCCCTATTACTCTGTAACCCATATATGCAATAAAATAAAAATGAAATGAAAAGATATACAATAAAATAAAGTGGTGTGAAATATAATGTACAATATAAAAACATATAGACCACCAAGGTATTAAAATTGTTTTAAAATATATACCACAGCTCTCTGACTCAAGAAGACTCCGACTCTGTCTGTCATCCATAACTGTCTGACAACACACAGAAAAAAAATAAGTAAAAACAAATTGTCACAATTAATACCTTATACACCAATACACCAGCCTTACGGAAAATGCAGACCGTCAACAATATGAAGCTAGCAAGGGATCATAATACCACAATTCTCATGCAGAGCCACAAAACACCCTTTTAGAGGTAGTGTGTCATGATTTAGGCTCTACACCCTTTCTGATGTTTGGTGCCACCTTAGTAAGGCCAACACACAATCTCTCCACTGCAAAACACTATACACAAACTTGTGCAAAAACACACTCATAACCTTAACAAACCATAAACAGCACTAATTCCAAGGACAGAACGAGCTACAACCTTATGCGTGGCGTGCAAAGGCAACTGTAATTACACCTGGCTCTAAAACACCAGTGCACAACCTAGTGAAAAAAAACAAACAAAAAGGGATTCAAACTATACGCTAGCAGAATACTGCACCTTCCTTGATCACACCTGAAAAACACATGAAGGCAAAATACTGAAATGGAAAGTTACCTCAAAAAATCAGACTCAGCATGCAGCAATACTACAAAAATTGAAACGTACATGAAAAATATCACAGATGCACATTTCCAAAAACTGACATATTCCAATTAATAAATCCTGAATAAAATAGTTTTTTCTACCTTTGTTGTCTGGTGACTTTGTTTTTTTGATCATGCTAGCTCAGTATCCGATAGTGCTGCTATCTGTCCTCTTAACTCCGTTTCCAGGGCTTCCTGTCCATTTATTTCTTTACTTTCCGCCTTTCTTCTTCATTTCTTGCCCTACATCCGTAAGTAAAAGCTGGGTCCTCCGCAGACTTGACTGTCCAGTGGATCCAGCTTCTGCCTATTTTCTATATCCATGTGCACTCCTCTCTTCCTTTTCCCTCACCTCATCTCCTTCCTCACTCTTCCCTCGCCTCCATCCATGTCCAGCATTTCTTCTCTCTCCTCCATCCACCCATGTCCAGCGACCCTCCTGTCCCCCTGCCATCCATCTATGTCCAGCAACCCCCCCAATCCCCTCTGCCCTCCCCTGCCATCCACCTATGTCCAGAAACCCCCCTCCCATGCCATCTACCCATGTCCAGAAACCCCCCTCCCCTGCCATCCACCCATGTCCAGAAACCCCCCTACCCTGCCATCCACCTATGTCCAGAAGCCCCCCTCCCCTGCCATCCACCCATGTCCAGCGACCCTCCTGTGCCCCTGCCCTCAACCTATGTCCAGAAACCCCCTCCCCTGCTATCCACCCATGTCCAGTGACCCTCCTGTGCCCTCTGCCCTCCCCTGCCATCCACCTATGTCCAGAAGCCCCCCTCCCCTGCCATCCACCCATGTCCAGTGACCCTCCTGTGCCCCTGCCCTCAACCTATGTCCAGAAACCCCCTCCCCTGCCATCCACCCATGTCTAGCGACCCTCCTGTGCCCCCTGCCCTCAACCTATGTCCAGAACCCCCCTCCCCTGGCATCCACCCATGTCCAGCGACCCTCCTGTGCCCCCTGCCATCCACCCATGTCCAGTGACCCTCCTGTGCCCCCTGCCCTCCCCTGCCCTCCACCTATTTCCAGACCCCCCTCCCCTGCTATCCCCCCATGTCCAGCGACCCTCCTGTGCCCCCTGCCCTCCACTCATGTCCAGCGTCGCGACTTTCCTCGTTCTCCTGATCCCCCTCCCTCCAGCCATCTGAGCCCCCCCCCCACTCCCCAACCCGCCAAACGACCCTCGTCTACCACCCGACCCACCGGCACCTCACCTGACCCAGCATTTTAAAAAAAGTTCCAAGCGGCAGTTCCTCCTCGCGTCTGTGAAAGAAAAAAAGTTGCTTCGTCAATTGGCCGGCCTTCCCTCATGTCCCGCCCTCTGATGTAACTTCCGCAAGGGCGGGACATGAGGGAAGGCCGGCCAATGGACGAAGCGACTTTTTTTCTTTCACAGACGCGAGGAGGCACTGTGTCTGCCGCTTGGAGCTTTTTTAAAAATGCTGGGTCAGGTGAGGTGCCGGCGGGTCGGGTGGTAGACGAGGGTCGTTTGGCGGGTCGGGGAGTGGGGGGGGGGGGGGCTCAGACGGCTGGAGGGAGGTGGAGCAGGGGAACGAGGACTGGAGAGTGGGACATTGTAAAAGCCAGATCCGCGGGATCCTCCGGATCTAAGTACTACCTTAAGCGGTTGGTTTTTACACCGCCCCTAGAGTCACGTCGCTGGACATGGAGGGCAGGCGAGCATTGGCGGTGGTAGGAGAGGCGAGGCAGACTTGAGGCGGGCCGCGCGGGGCCCCCTTAGGCGCAGGGCCCTATGCCGCCGCCTCGGTCGCCTCTGCCTAAGACCGGCCCTGTACAGCGCGACTTGCTATTACTACTACTATTTAACATTTCTAAAGTGCTACCAGGGTTGTGCAGCGCTGTACAATTAACAAAGAAGGACAGTTCCTGCTGAAAGGAGCTTACAATCTAAAGGACAAAAAGTGCAGTCAATCAAGATTGAGGCAGTCTAGATTTCCTGGATAGAGGTACAATGGTTAGGTGCCGAAAGTGACATTGAAGAGGTGGGCTTTGAGTAAGGATTTGAAGATGGGTAGGGAGGGGGCTTGGCATATGGGCTCAGGGAGTTTATTCCAAGCATAGGGTGAGGCGAGGCAGAAAGGGCGGAGTCTGGAGTTGGCGGTGGTGGAAAAGGGTACTGAGAGGAGGGATTTCTCCTGTGAGCAGAGGTTACGGGTAGGAGCGTAAGGGGAGATGAGGGTAGAGAGGTAGTGAGGGGCTGCAGATTGAGTGCATTTGTAGGTTAGTAGGAGAAGCTTGAACTGTATGCGGTACCTGATCGGAAGCCAGTGAAGTGACTTGAGGATAGGGGTGATATGAGCATATCGGTCTAGGCGGAAGATAAGACACGCAGTAGAGTTCTGAACGGATTGAAGGGGGGATAGATGGTTAAGTGGGAGGCCAGTGAGGAGTAGGTTGCAGTAGTCAAGGCGAGAGGTAATGAGAGAGTGGATGAGAGTTTGGGTGGTGTGCTCAGAGAGGAAAGGGCGAATTTTGCTGATGTTATAGAGAAAGAAGCGACAGGTTTTGGCTGTCTGCTGGATATAGGCAGAGAAGGAGAGGGAGAAGTCGAAGATGACTCCAAGGTTGCGGGCAGATGAGACGGGGAGGATGAGGGTGTTATCGACTAAAATAGAGAGTGGAGGGAGAGGAGAAGTGGGTTTGGGTGGAAAGACAATGAGCTCGGTCTTGGCCATGTTCAGTTTCAGTGGCGGTTGGACATCCAGGCAGCAATGTCGGATAAGCAGGCCTATACTTTGGCCTGGGTTTCCGCAGTGATGTTTGGTGTGGAGAGATAAAGCTGGGTGTCGTCAGCATAAAGATGATATTGGAAACCATGAGATGAGATCAGTGAGCCCAGGGAAGAGGTGTAGATTGAAAAAAGAAGGGGTCCAAGGACAGATCCCTGAGGAACTCCAACAGAGAGCGGGATGGGGGTGGAGGAAGATCCATGAGAATGTACTCTGAAGGTACGGTGGGAGAGATAAGAGGAGAACCAGGAGAGCACAGAGCCCTGGAACCCAAATGAGGATAGTGTAGCAAGAAGTAAATTATGATTGACAGTGTCAAAAGCAGTGTAAACAGGGTTCTTAGATTGTTGTTTGAGGTTTATTTTTCCTTTCTTTTTTGAAATATATTTCCTATTTTTGAATTTGAACCTCACTTCTGTTTTCTGTAAGGAATGATTCCTATATTAAGCCCTTAAAAATTCAATAAAACAAAATAAAAAAAGGAAATAGATTTTTTTTTACTTAATTTAAATCAAGACAAAAAAAGTAAAAAAAAATTATAGGTTACTTAAAAATGTTTACATTGAAAAATATCAATATTGCTGACTATAGTCAATTTCATGTACTATAAGGCAAATTTTGCCATCAGTGAACCTGTACCTGTTTACATATTCTTTTATGACCCTTAGAGACTGATGTGGTTGGTGATAGTATTTACCACATTTCGGGGGCCCTTTTACAAAGCGGCGGTAAAGGAAAGTACCGCTGGGCTACCACAGCAGCCTGACAGTAGTGCCCTCCCCCAGTGCACACCATTTCTGGCACTGCAAATATATTGCAATTTTTGTAGCACGGTGTTTACCTAGTGGTAATTGGGTAGTGCTGTGTACTGCCCGGCTTCTACTTGCCAACCAGGGACGGTTACCCATAACAGGGCCGTGCTAACACGGTAAGCGAGGTAAGCATGGCAGGGGGGCGCTTCCCTCTGGGGGGTGCCGCCGCACCATGCTCACCTCGCTCGCCCTCCCGCAACATCCCTTTTCTTTTCTTTTCTTTTTCTTTTTAAATTTACCTCTGTGGTGGCGGTTCCGGCAGCAAAGCGTCAGGGAAGGAGGCGGCGCTCCCGACGTCTAGCCTTCCCTTTGCTGTGTTCTGCTTTCTTCTGACGATGACGTCAGAAGAAGGCGGAACACAGCGAAGGGAAAGCTAGACGTCGGGAGCGCCGCCTCCTTCCCTGACGCTGTGCTGCCGGAACCGCCACAGAGGTAAATTTAAAAAGAAAAAAAAAGAAAAGGGATGTTGGGGGGAGAGAAGAGGGCGGGCAGTTGAACAATGGGAGCGGGAGGGCAGGGGAGAAACGAGAGCATGGATGCGAAGGGGGGGGCATGGATGCGAAGGGGGGGAGAAGAGGGCGGGCCGGGCTGGGACATGGGAGCGAGAGGAGAGAGAGGAGCATGGATGCGAGGGGGGGGGGGTCATGGAAGGGAGAGAGGGGAATTGCTGGATAGGGATTAATGGAGGGGACAGAGGAGCATGGATGAGCATGGATTGGGAGGGCAGGGCTCAGGGAGAGAGGGGAATTGCTGGATAGGGATGAATGGAGGGGACAGATGGGCATGGATGGATATGGATTGCAGGGCAGGGCTCAGGGAGAGAGAGGAATTGCTGGATAGGGATGAATGGAGGGGGCAGGTGACAGAGGAGCATGGATGGGCATGGATTGGGAGGGCAGGGCTCAGGGAGAGAGGGGAATTGCTGGATAGGGATTAATGGAGGGGACAGAGGAGCATGGATGGGCATGGATTGGGAGGGCAGGGCTCAGAGGGAGAGAGGGGAATTGCTGGAAAGGGATGAATGGAGGGGGCAGAGGACAGAGAAGCATGGATGGGCATGGATTGGGAGGGCAGGGCTCAGGGAGAGAGGGGAATTGCTGGATAGGGATGAATGGAGGGGGCAGGTGACAGAGGAGCATGGATGGGCATGGATTGGGAGGGCAGGGCTCAGGGAGAGAGGGGAATTGCTGGAAAGGGATGAATGGAGGGGGCAGGGGACAGAGGAGCATGGATGGGCATGGATTGGGAGGGCAGGGCTCAGGGAGAGAGGAGAAATTGCTGGACATAGAGGGGAGGGAAGAGAGATGAAGGAGATGAAATGAGGGAAAAGGAAGAGAGGAGAAAAACTGCACATGGATGAAGAAAATAGGCAGAAGCTGAGGACCAGAAATGAAGACGAAAGGAGGAAAGGAAAGAAATAAATGGAAAGGAAGCCCTGGAAACGGAGTTAAGAGGACAGATAGCAGCAGAATCAGATACTGGGCCAGCATGATCAGAAAAAGAAAGTCACCAGACAACAAAGGTAGAAAAAAAATCATTTTATTTTCATTTTAGTGTTTGGAATATGTCCACTTTGAGAATTTACATCTGCTATCTTATTTTGCAATGTATAGCAATTTGTTTCTAAGAATATAGCTGACAATTCCTGTCAGTGTGGCAATTGGTGAGCGATCATTTTCACGGGGGGGGGGGGGGGGGGGGGGGGGGGGGGCGCCGCCGCCAACTGATAGTCTGCAGGGGGGTGCCAACTGATAGGCTGCAGGGGGGCGCCAGAGACCCTAGGCACGGCCCTGACCCATAAAGATGTTAGTCAACTCAGCCGCCTTCTCTGGAGTATGGGGCTGGTGACCTTGAGTATGTTCCTTCACCTCTGGATGACAATGCTGAAGAAACTGTTCCAGGACCATCAGTTTTTGGCAGTCCTCCAGGGTCTTAACCTCAGCTCCACCGATCCACCACTGATGCTGGTATCTTACATGTTGAAACATAGTATGTGTCTCCAATGTATGCCAATGCTTCTTAACTGTGGCGTTCCTAGGGGGGCTGACACCTGGGGCGGATCGCCGATGCGCCCCGCCCCCCGGGTGCAGCGCCCGCCCGGAACAGCGCGACGCCCCCCCCCGGCGAAACAACCCCCGATCTCCCGACGAAAGAACCCCCCCGGGTGCACGCCATTGGGGGAGGGGTGCCGCGCGCCTGCCGGCTCTTCGTTTTCATGCTCCCTCTGCCCCGGAACAGGAAGTAACCTGTTCCAGGGCAAAGGGAGCAAGAAAACGAAGAGCGAACAGGCGCGTGGCACCCCCCCTCAGCGGCATGCACCCGGGGCGGACTGCCCCCACCCCCTTGGTACGCCACTGCTTCTTAATAACTGTTAGTAGCAAATGTGTTCTTAGATTAGGAAAGCACACAAGCAGAACCATCGTCACTAAATAATGTAGGGCACAAGAGCCACACTCTAGTTGCATGAAGAGCTCATTTATATGCTCTATTAACTACTGTGTCTGGGGAAAAAGGCTATTTTTTAATGGGCTGGGAAATGGGCCTGCGCTAATATTAAACCTAGCATGCGCCTATTTATGGCTTGAGTCCTTACCACCACCTATTGATCTAGCAATAAGGACTCATGCGCTACCCAAAGCGGTAACCATGCAGTATGCGCCAACATGGGTGCGCTTCTGGTTATCTCCAGGAACACCACCACAGTAGAAATTTATTTTCTACTGTAAGATTTGGCGCTCGCCAAAATTGGAATTTCTGCCAGGCACACGCACTACCCCAGCTGTAGTGCTGATTAGACATGTTCTACCTGCGTATTAGCCCTCCCGCACCTCTGTACAGGGACCCCTTAGTGTCCTGTTTACTAAGCCAAACTATAGCATTTCTAGCGTGCACTAAAAATTAGCACATGCTAACGCTAGAGTCTCCAGCATTAGCACAAGCTCATTTTTAGCATGCACTAAAAACGCTAGTGCACCTACGTGAGCGTTTAGTGTGTGCTAATTATTAGCGCATGCTAAAAATGTTAGAGCATCCTTAGCATGGCTTAGTAAGGGCCCTGTTTAATAAGACACACTAGCATTTTTAGTGCATGCTAAACGCTAGGGGCACCCATATATTCCTATGTGTGTCATAAGTACATAAGTACATAAGCACTGCCATACTGGGAAAAGACCAAGGGTCCTTGGAGCCCAGCATCCTGTCTCTGACAGCGGCAAATCCAGGCTTCAAGAACCCGGCAACCCCCCCCCCCAAAAAAAAAAAAATAATAATAATAATGTTCAATGGACTTTTTCCTCAGGAATCTGTCCAAACCCCCTTTAAATTCCATAAGGCCAGCTGCTGTCACTACATTCTCCGGCAACGAGTTCCAGAGTCTTTAGTGTTTAGCGCACACTAATGTTTAACATGCGCTAAAAATGCTAGCATGCCCTTAGCGCTGCTTATTAAACAGGGCCCTCAATATCTTAAATGTGTTTATTTAAAAAGAATTTCAATTAATGGTTTCATGTTAGAATAGTTGCTGTCCTTGCAATAGGAGAAGTACAAGACCACATTTTTCTGAATTTTGATAAGAGCTGTTAAACATTGTATTGACTTTTTTTTCTGATTTTAGTTTATTAAACACAATCATTTCCCATATCTCCTTGGATGGTTTATCTACATAATTTGCCCTACAAAATTTGGCCAATGCCAAGGTATTAAGCAAAAGGGCTCTTTTACTAAGCTACGGTAAAAAATGGCCTGCACTAGTTTTGGTACTTGAAATTGGTGCGTGCTGGGCCATTTTTTTTACCATGATAGGAAAAAGGACTTTTTAAAAAATGGGGCAATAAAAATTAGTGTGTGTCTATTTATTACCTGAAACCTTACTGCCACCTATTTAGAAGGCAGTAAGAGCTCGCGTGCTACACGTGTGGTAATCAGGCAGTGTGCAGCAATGTGGCCACGCTGCCGATTATCATCTGGAACCCCCCCTCCCCCATGATAGAAAATTATTTTCTACCAATGGAAATTGCACACACCAACTTCAGAACTACCACCGGGCACCCACACTACCCCGGCGGTAGGGTCAATTTGGTACCTGCTACCTGCGCAGTAGTCCAACTGCAGCTTAGTAAATGGGGCCCAAAGTGATACATTAATATTTTGATGAAAGGCTGCATGAATGTCCTTTATTTCCCCATTAGTATTCAAGAAAGAAAAAAACTAATAAGCTTTAAAGTTCAGGTCTATTCAGAAGACTTTCAGGTCAATACTGTAAGTTCACTTTGTTTCATTACGGGCAGTAGTCAGCAATGTTAAACCATCAAAGGTTCTTACAATTTGCAGAAGTATTTAAAGGCTTTTTTGCCATTGTAGAAAGCAGAGATAGATAAAAATCACCATTGTACATTGAAAGCATTAAAGCAAAGTTTTGTTTTCAGAAAGCTTCAAAGCAAAACAATTGCTACTATCAATGAACTAAAGAAGATTAAAAGGGAAGAACTTAAAGTGAACATGCACTTTATTGATTTTGTAAAATCAAATAGCAAGTAAGAGGTAAAAAGATTTTGAAACTGCAGGGACTAAATGGCTGCCATGAAAGCAGATAAATTTTAGCTCTTAGCTTGGAGATTTTTGTTGTTCCTTTAGAGGACATTTCCATATAAATTGGTGGTCTGAAAAGTGAAAACTGCCCTGCTTCAATGACTAACTAATGTTGATAAACAATAAGCTTCCCTTCAGCCACATTAGAGAAGTTAATTAGAGGAATGTTTTGACTGGGGAGGAAAGTAGATTACATTTTAAATTCTGAACATATAGAGGGGCATAATTGAACGAAAACGTCTATCTCCATGGGCGTTTATCTCCGAGAACGGGTCCGTGAAGGGGCGGACCGAACCGTATTTTCAAAAAAAATAGACGTCCATGTTTTATTCGACAATTTGTGAGCTGGGCGTTTTTGTTTTTCAGTGATAATGGAAAATGCCCAGCTCAAAAACGAATAAATCCAAGGCATTTGTTCGTGGGAGGGGCCAGGATTCGTAGTGCACTGGTCCCCCTCACATGCCAGGACACCAACCGGGCACCCTAGGGGGCACTTTTAAAAAAACAAACAAAAAAAAAAGGTAAAAGAGCTCCCAGGTGCATAGCACCCTTCCCTTGTGTGTTGAGCCCCCCAAATCCACCTCAAAACCCACTGCCCACAAGTCTACACCATTACTATAGCCCTAAGGGGTGAAGGGGGGCACCTACATGTGGGTACAGTGGGTTTGGGGGGGTTGGACGACTAAGCATTAAGCAGCACAATTGTAACAGGTAGGGGGGGATGGGCCTGGGTCCACCTGCCTGACGTCCACTGCACCCCCTAACAACTGCTCCAGGGACCTGCATACTGCTGCCAGGGAGGTGGGTAAGACATTTGAGGGTGAACATAAAAAGTTGTGAAACATCATTTTTTTTTGTGGTGGGAGGGGGTTAGTGACCACTGGGGGAGTCAGGGGAGGTCATCCCCGATTCCCTCTGGGGGTAATCTGGTCACTTAGGTCACTTTTTGGGGCCTTATTCGTGAAAAAACAGGGTCCAGGAAAAGTGCCCTAAATTCTAGCTACAAACGCATACTTTTTTTCCATTATCGGCGAAAGGTGCCCATCTCTCCTCGGCCGATAACCACGCCCCAGTTCCACCTTCGCCACGCCTCCGACACGCCCCTGTCAACTTTGTACGCTTCCGCGATGGAGTGCAGTTGAAAACGTCCAAAATCGGCTTTCCATTATACCGATTTATTTGTTTTTGTGAGATAAACGTCTATCTCCCGATTTGGGTCGAAATCTAGGCGTTTTTCTCTTTCAATTATAAGGTGGATAGTTTTCCATTGAGGAAGTACCTTCACAAAAATAAATAAATAAATTAATAATAATAATAATAATAATAATAATAATAATAATAATAACATAAAAGATGAACCAATGCTATATATATATAGGTGATTAAAAAAATAAATCTGGGGCACTTATACCTGGTGGTCAGCAGGATTTATTTAAACACTGGTTATGGTATTTATAACAATATATATATTCAAAACGGCTTCATGTATAGTCAGTAGTGGTAAACATATATGGAAACAGCTGACTGGCAGTGGCTATGCGTAGAATCATCTGGGTACCAGCACCATCTAGCATTAAGAGTGATTCTCAGCAGCTGAATACATACAAGAGGTAATCAACTGGGCCTAGACATATATGCCGTTTAACAGCACCTGTGCACCAAGATGTCATTATAGAACACTAGTGTAAGTCAGCATGGGCACCTACATTTAGGTGGGAGCATTTATGCCATGTCAATGGTAGGTCTAAATGGGCTCGCCTACATGCACCAAGTGATACACGTAACAGATAATATTTATCATGTGCGTAACTGAAAACCTCCGGAAATGGCATGTGCAGCTATAACCCGGCAGTAATCGGGCATCACCACGCGCTGCCCAGTTATCATGGGTGGTGGTAAGGGCTCCCTGTCACATGGCCATGTGGTAAGAGTTCTCTTACCACATGGCCATGTGTGTCTGGGGGCTTTTTTACCCGCTGCGGTAAAAAGGGCCCTGGTGCATAGGAAAAATGGTCCCTGCCACTTGCGCAGGGCCCTTTTTCCCGCAGCTTAGTAAAAGGACCCTCTAGTGCAAAGACCGTAATGGACATTACCTGACTCTTCCTCTCCCCCTCCCTCTCTGTTCCCCCAATTGTACATACCATACATGTACCTCATTCTACCACAATTCACTTTGTATTCATTCAAACCATGTATTTGTTCAGACCGAAATCGGCTAACGCCGATAATGGTAATATGTAAGCCACATTGAGCCTGCAAAAAAGTGGGAAAATGTGAGATACAAATGCAGCAAATAAATAAATAAATGAATTTGTATATAAGCCTAAGATGCTTATACAAAAGCAGGTGCGGTTCAAAGTGACTTACAGTTTACAATTATTGAAACTACATTGATATGTGTGTGGTTTACAATTTCCAATAAGATGTTGTTAACACTGGTGCAGTATGATTATAAATTGGTATAGAACATCAGTTGTCCATAGAATTTCTTTAAAAGGTATGTCTTTAGTTCTTTTCTGAACTGGAGATAGTTTGTAATGATTTTTGTGATCTTAGGTATTAAGTTCCACCATTTAGCTCCAAGATAGCTAAATCCAGCTATGTAGATGGATTTGTATGTTATGTATCTGCGGTTTGGTAGGTGAAGTAGTATGTAGCTTCTGGTTCCTGGGTTTGCATTTCTTGAGGATAGTTCAATCAGGTCTAGCATGAAGTCTGGGGACATGCCAAATAGTATTTTGAATATAGGCGCTTGTTTTAAAGAATAGTCTTGCCATTTGGGAGCCAGTGTAGCGCTTTCAGTAGTCAATAAATCAGCATCAATCATATGAATCCAACCATTCTCATACTCATACTTAATCACCATCAGCCATGTGAGTAATAGTTGCTAGATAATATCTGTAAAATGGAAAATTATTTACAATTCCGGAAGCATTTAAAGGTTCTTCTGTTTGTCAGTGCCTTTAATTTGATTTACAAGTGACTGTTGAGATTGGGTTTAGGGATTATGGGGATCGTGATGTCTGGATTTTGTGGGAGAAAATGATTTTATATATGTTTTTTTAGGAATATGTAATATCTTGTTAATATAGTCATTTCATGTTCAAATTATGGATGTGATATATTGTGAACCACCTAGAATATGAGATAGTATGGTATATAAACTGTGATATAAATAAATAAATAAATAAATAAATACTAATTTTTCACTGTTTTAAACTAATTTTGATTGACCATCAGAAGCAACGTATTCCAAGTGCTAATATATCCATGCACATAAATATATTCTTCAATGGTTACTCTTTCTATTTAGTTATTTAATTCTTTCTCAAATTTTGTTTTCTTTATAAATAAAGTGAACACTTAACGTTTGACAGCCAGCGGACCTAAGCTGACATGCATGGTTCGCCAAAATCTGCATCAGAGCAGGTCTTCTAGCACATAGTAATTAAGAATGAGTATTTTATTTATTTATTTGTTACATTTGGATCCCACATTTTACCACCTATTTGCAGACTCAATGTGGCTTACATAGTACCATAAAGGTGTTCGCCAATTCCGGTGTGAACAAATACAGTAATGTTGTGGTAGAATAAGGTTCGTGTGTACAGACGCATTAGGGAATCATAGAGAGGAAGAGAATCATAGAGAGGAAGAGTTATTATATGTCCATTACAAGCTTTGGTTTTGTTGTGTTGCAGGGTACAGGCATTTAAGTTGGGTAGGTAGGGTATTATATTTTTATTATTATTGCTTGTTATATTTGTATCCCACATTTTCCCACCTTTTGCAGGCTCAATGTGGCTTACATATAACCGTTAACGGTGTTAGCCGATTATGGTTTGAACAAATACATAGTATGAATGAATACAAAGTGATATTGTGGTATAATGAGGTATATGTATGGTAGGAAACAGTTGGGGGGAATTTAGAGAGGGAAAGGAGGAAGAAGAGACAGGTAATGTCCGTTGCAGTCTTTGGTTATGTTGTGTCGCAAGTGACCAGTATTTTTATGTTGGGTCAGTGGGGTATGCTCTTCTGAACAGGTCTGTGTTTAGTGCTTTCCGAAAATGTAGGTGGTCGAGCATAGTTTTTCTGGTTTTGGCAATGCATTCCATAGTTGTGCGCTTAGGTAGGAAAAGCTGGTTGCATAGGTGGATTTGTATTTGAGTCCTTTGCTGCTCGAGTAGTGGAGATTTAGGTATGTTCATGTTGATCCTGTTGTGTTTCTGGTTGGTAGGTCTATGAGGTCTGTCATGTATCCCGGGGCTTCGCCGTAGATAATTTTATGAACCAGGGTGCATATTTTGAAAGCAATACGTTCTTTGATTGGGAGCCAGTGCAGTTTTTCTCAGAGGGGTTTTGGTGCTTTCGAATCACGTTTTTCCAAATATAAGCCTGGCTGCCGTGTTTTGAGCGGTCTGAAGTTTCTTCATAATTTGTTCTTTGCATCCTGCATAAATTCCATTGCAGTAGTCTACATGGCTTAGTACCATTGATTGTATCAAGTTGCGAAGTGTTTCCCTTGGGAAGAATGGCTTCACACGTTTGAGTTTCCACATTGAGTGGAACATTTTCTTTGTTGTAGATTTCACTTGATTCTCTAGTGTGAAGTTACGGTCGATTGTAACACCGAGAATTTTCAGGATGTCTGAGATAGGGAGGGTATAATCTGGGGTGTTTATGTTTGTGGGTTTGTTTGTATTGTATTGGGATGAGAGGATGAGACAGCATGTTTTTTCTGTGTTGGGTTTTAGTTGAAATGCGTTTGCCCATGAGTCCATGATATTCAAGCTGAGCTTGATTTCGTTGGTGAATTCTGTCAGATCACATTTGTATTGAATGTATATTGTGACATTGTATGCATAGATGAAAGGGTTAAGGCCTTGGTTGGATAAGGATTTGGCTAGTGGGGTCATCATTAGGTTGAAAAGGATCGGTGATAGTGGTGATCCTTGAGGTACTCCGCATTCTGCTTTCTACGGTGGTGATATGTTTGAGCTTGATTTCACTTGATATGTTCTAGTGGTTAGGAAACCCTTGATCCGACTAAGTATGTGTCCGCCAATCCCGAAGTAATCTAAGAGTCTTAGTAGTATTTTATGGTTTACCATGTCGAACGCACTGGACATGTCGAATTGGAGGAGAAGTATGCTTTTGCCTGTTGCTATTTCCTGCTTGAATTTGGCTAGGAGAGGGTAATTAGTACTGTTTCAGTGCTATAGAGGGGGCGGAATCCTGATTGTGATTCATGTAATATTGTGAATTTGTTTATATAATCAGTAAGTTGTTTGGTTACCATGCTTTCCATCAGTTTGACCACCAGTGGGATTGATGCTATTGGGCGGTAGTTAGTGATTTTGTTTGATTTTTTCTTAGGATCTTTTGGTATTGGGGTGAGTAGGATGTTGCCATTTTCCTTAGGGAAGAGACCTTGTTGAAGCATGTAGTTTAAGTGGGATGTAAGGTCTGCTATGAAGCGGAGGGGGCGGATTTTATTAGGTAGCTGGGGCAGGTATTCAATTTACAGTGAGAGTTGGAGAACCTATTAATCGCCTGGGTGACTGTTTCCGTGGTGAGGAGAGCGAAGTTTGACCAGGTTCGGTCCGCTAGGTATTCACCAGGGGTTGGGTTTAAGCCAGTGATGAAATTTTTGATATCGGTGTTGTTCTGAGGTAGTGTGTTACGTAGGTTTGCAATTTTTTCACTGAAGTATTTAGCAAGGTTGTCTGCAGATGGGATTTCTGTATTGGTTGTGGTGACGAAGGTGATGTCTAGTAGTTTGTTCATGAGTTGGTATAATTTCTTCGGGTCTTTGTAATCTGGTCCTATTTTAGTTTTATAGTATGACCTTTTGGTCTGTCTTATTGCGTATTTGCATTTTCTTTGTATTTGTTTCCATGCATTGAGTGTGTGTTCGTCTTTTATTTTTTTCCAAGCTTGTTCGAGTTTCCTGGATTGTGTTTTTATTTTTTTTCAGTTCTTCATTGAACCACGATATCGAGTTATGCCTATGTGAGGTTCTTGTTCGTAAGGGTTTAATTTCGTCCAGTATGCTTCTGCATCTTTTATCCCATTCTGAGAGGTAGTATATAGAGTCCGTTTATGCTGTCCATTCGTTTTTATATATCTGTTGCCAGAATGTTTCTGAGTCTATTTGGCCTCTTGTGCTGTAAGTTGTGTGTTCTTGTATATTGTGTGAACCCTTTTTCTGCCATTTTAGAGATAGGTTTCGTTTGTAGTGGTCGGTCCATGGTGTTTCTGTCCATTTAATTTCTGTTATTATTAGGTTTTGGTCTGTGGACATATTGTGTGAGATGAGGTCGAGTGTGTGCCCTTTGACATGGGTTGCTTGCATGTGTGGCCATTTAAGATCTCATGAGTGGAGGAATTCCTTGCATTCTTGTGCGTTGGTAGAGTTTGGGTTTTCTAGGTGCAGGTTAATGTCTCCTAATACTAGTATATTGGAGTTGGTTACACAAGTGTTTGAAATGAAGTCCATGAAGTTGGTCTGGCCTTTGTTCCAATTGCTTGGAGGTCTGTAAAACAAGACACAATTCACATGATCGCGTAGGGTTTTGTTGTGGATTCTGATTGAGGCAATTTCAAGTTGAGGTGTTAGGGACTCGGCAGTGGTTTCGGTGGTAAAGTGGGACCAATAGATTAGTGCTATGCCTCTGTCTCTCTTTTCTTTTCTGGTCCAGTGTGTGATTTTGTATCCTGGAGGGCACAGGTCTTGGATTATAGGGTCCTTGTGGTCATGGATCCAAGTTTCAGTGAGGAAGAGTAGGTCGAGGTTTTCTGACATGTTCCAGTCTGTTAGTATTGCTGTTTTATTTACAGCGGATCTGGCGTTGATGTAGCCCACTTGGATTGTTTGGAATAGGTCTTCTGTATTTGGTGTTAAGTGGACTTTTGTTAGTTGTTGTTTCTTTGTTGAGGTGAGTTTGTTTGGGCCCTTTTTTCCCTTCTGTTGTGGTTGTTCGCATGTAAGTGTTCTTCTTTTGATTAGGTTTTAACAGTTTGGTGAGGTGTGGTGTATTTGATCAATCTATGATGATTGTGTAGTATGGGTATGATGTTGTTTTCTGCAAGTGGAGTGGTTAGTGTTAAGTGGATCAGTGTTAGGGAGTAGATTATTAGGAGTAGTTTGAGGGTATTCATTATGGTATATATTTCCTGTGGTTTCTATTAAGTCCGTGTTGCCCCAATCTGCTCTCCTCACAAGCCTGCCTTCTCTGGTTGATCAAATGCAGTGCAAAAGGCTCCTTCTCAGGCATGCCCATCCTGCTGAACGTTTCTTCAGTTCACTAGCAATTATTCAGTTTTTACTTTGGTTTTTACTGTCAGGTCTTTCAAGCCTTGTCAGTTGTAAAGTCTCAATATCTTGAAATATAATAGGCACTTTACTCATGGTCTGGTGATTGGACGCGTTGCCCAGGGCACAGAGACTCTGTGACCCTGGGAGCTGTGTCTATGTTAGAGGTAGACACCAGAGGGGGCAGCAGGCTGAGGTTGCTGCTACTCCTTTGCCCTGAGCCCCTCGGAGCCTGTCTCTGGGGCCTCCGTTGCGTTGCACCTTCTCCTCTTGTCACTGCTACTCTTTGGTCTCGGTGTTGTCGACTAAGCCCTCGGCGGTTCCCTCACACCTCCATAACTTCCATGCTCCTGGGGCAGCTCCGCCGGACAGTGCTCCCCTTTCCTGCTGCCGTCTGAGGAACCAGCAGGCAGGTGGGTGAGGAGGCAGATCCGGGCGCACAACCACTTCCACACAGCCCGTGCGGTCCCCCATGGGAGAGGCTTGATCCTCTCTCCCTGCTCTGGGTGGGTGGGTGAGAAAGCAGAATCAGGTGTGTGGTTGCTGTTCCGCGAGCCTCGTGCGGTCTCCCGTGGGGAGAGGTTCGGATGTCTCTCCCTGCTCCGAGGGCGACAGCAGTTCCGTTCGCTGCACCTGCACGGGCTTCCCGAGCGCTGTCTGCTGCCTCGTGTGGTCCCCCATGGGGGGCAGTTCAGACTGGTTAATTGATATGATTGATGCAGGAATAAATAGATGTATAGATTGTATACACATGTAAATGGTAATTTCAGAATGCTGCTATTTACACATGGAGATGCACCAGAATGCACACGTTGAAAGGGGGTGGTGTTTTGGGTTTAGTTTGGGGGCATCATAATTTTACAATGGGAATACAAGTGATAGTTATAAATTATTCCCATCAACTTTTATACTTCCTGCTGGGACTTGAATTGACTGAATGAGGGTATAACTCTCTCCCTAGGTTCCCAGTAATGTTATTTATTTATTCATTCATTCATTCATTCATTCATTCATTCATTCATTCATTCATTCATTCTTGTACCCCCACATTATCCCAAAACAAGTTTCTGTTCAATGTGGCTTACAATTATCAATTAGAAGATGTCATATTCTTTTGTAATTATCATTACATTACAATCAGTGTTCGATATTTGTATCATGAGTAATTAGCCATAACATTTCTTGAAGAGATACATTTTTAGGCCTTTCCTGTACATTAGATACTCATTAATGTTTCTTATGGCCTTGGGATTGAGTTTCACCATTTAGAGCCCAGGTATCTAAACCCAGCTGTGTAGATTGATTTATAGGTTATATCTTTGCAGTTGGGCAGGTGAAGTAGTAGATAACCTCTAGCTTCTGGATACACGTTTCTCAGTAATAATTTGATCAAGTCTAGCATATAATCAGGAGATATCCGGAATAGTATCTTGAAGATGACAGTTTGGCCCTGATTGGGACCCAGTGTAGTGTTGTGAGCAGTGGTGTAGCTCTTTCATATTTTTATATTTTGAGTATCAGTCTTGCCACTGTGTTTTGTATGGTCTGAAGAGATCTTAGTAGGTTTTCCGTGCATCCTACTTATTGTGACAAGGATAACATTCTGTATTCCCCAAAGAAGTAGTCAGGTCCTGAACTACAGGTCCCAGAAGCCCTTGTAAGAGGAGGAGAGGAGGGGAGGCCAGAAAATAGGGAATGGAACTCCCTTCCCACTAGGGGGAGCCCGGGCTCGAGGCGAGGTGAGCAAGGTACTCCTTTCTCCACTAGGGGGAGATGGAAGGATGAAGCTCAGTTTCCCTGGCTTCACTGTCAATATATTATTCCCCCCCAGCTGTGAGAAAGGGAGAGCAGATTTCCTGGAGGCTTTGGCTCACCAGGGGAGAGAGGAGACGAATGAAGGGAGAGAGGCCATGAAGTATGTGGAGGAAGGAAGGAGCCTGGCCCTAGAGCAGCCTAAGGAGGAAGAGCCGGCTTCCATGGAATGGGAGTCTGCCAAGGTTGCTCTGCGTAGTCCCTGAAGGTACTGAAGAAGGCCCTGAGAGTTGGAAGGGGGAGAAACTGCCAGCCCTGCCCCACCTAGAGGTATACCAGTTGGGAGAGGAGAAGGCAGGTGGCTAGCTATTACTGACCAGGGCAGAGCCGTTGGAAAATTATGTATTGTTATGAGTTATGGGGCAGTAGGAGAGACCTGCTGGGCCCTGTGGGACAGTGACTTACCCTTTTGAATAGGGAAGAATTAAAACCCTCATAGGGGGCCTGAACACTAATGGAACTGAAGGAGGCTGAAGGATTCCTTTGGGCCTGGTAAATCCTGAGTGAGTAGAAAGACTGTGTTCCAAGGACTGTGTTTATTTTGGGAGGAGAAGATATCCTGAGGATTTTTGATCTATGTTTTGTTTTGTATTTTTTTTTTTTAATCCAGATGGACACTGTAACAGGGTTTATGGATTTGCAAACCCCCTGCTAATAAAATTTTCTTGATCCTCAGTTCCGGTGTCTGCAGTGTTGTTCCAGGAATTCAGGAGTAGCGAGCCTGTGGGCTCCCTTCCCCATGCGGTAGAAGAGCGCCCCCTTTACAGTATGCTACGTTGCAGTAGTCTAGTTGGGACAAAACCACTGATTGTACTATTAGATGGAAGGATTGTCTAGGCAAGTAGTCTATGATCCTTTTTAGTTTCCATAGAGTTTTAAAGCTTTTTGCTATGACCGCTGAGACTTGATTTTCAAGAGATAGGTGTTTGTAAAGAATTATTCCCAGTATTTAAAGTTGTGATTCTATTGGGTATATCTTTTGGTTGCATGTAAAGTTTTGGTCAAAAATAGGATTATGTTGGCTAGATAGTGTTAGAAATTTGGTTTTGTCTATGTTTAGTTTAAGTTTGAAAGTCATGACCCAGTTTTCCACGAGGTACAGGCCTATTTCATTCTTGTCTGAAATCTCTGTGATGTGTTTGTTGAACGGTATATAAATGGTCATATCATTGGCGTTTTCTGCTGAGTGGGACCATCATTATGTTAAACAATATCAGTGATATTTGGGAGCCTTGTGGTATGCCGCAATCTGAGATCTAGGAGACTGAAAGTTGGTTGGCTATCTTTACTAGGTATGACCTGGTTGTTAAGAATCCGTTAAACCAGGTTGCAACTGTCCCATTGATTCCCATGTTGCCAAGTAGGATCATTAGTGTTGTGTGGTCTACAATATTGAAGGCATTTGACATGTCAAATTGTAGTAGTAGGATTCTATGGCATTGGCTCATCAGTCTTATGAATTTAGTTATCAGCATAGTTAAGTGCTGTGTAGTGGTCTGAAGCCTGATTGTGATTTGTGAAGGGTTGAGAAGTTTGTTAGATATTCCTTTAGTTATTGAGCTACTAAGCTCTCCATCGAGCCTTTAAATGTTAAAAATTTACATTTTGGGGCCACATTGCTTAAGTAAATTAAATATCTAGAATATGGATCTTTTACATGTGCAGTGCAACTCTATAAAGGGCACTCACTTTAAGGGTACTGCATTGAAAAAAAAGCAGTTGTCATGCCCTTGGTAAAGAATGCCAAGCTGGATCATACTATCGATAATTATTGCCCGATTTGCTCATTGCCTTTCTTTGGAAAAATGATTGAGCAAGTTGTACTAGGACAATCAAACATAAGAACAGCCATATTGGGTCAGACCAATGGTCCATCTAGCAGGATACTGGGCTAGATGGACCATTGGTCTGACCCAGTATGGCTATCTTTATGTTCTTATATAACCCGATATCCTGTTTCCAACACTGGCCAATCCAGATCACAAGTACCTGGCAGAAACCCAAATAGTAGCAACATTCCATGCTACCAATCCCAGGCAAGCAGTGTCTTCCCCCATGTCTGTCTCAATAGCAGAATATGAAACTTTCCTTCAGGAACCGCTCCAAACCTTTTAAAGCTTTTTAAGTTTGGAGAGATTCCTGGAGGAAAAGTTCATAGTCTGCTAACCGCCGTTACCACATCCTCTGTCAACAAGTTCCAGAGCTTGACTATTCATTGAATGAAAAAATATTTCCTCTTATTTGTTTTAAAAGTATTTCCATGTAACTTCATTGAGTGTCTCCTAGTCTTTGTATTTTTTTGAAAGAGTAAAAAAGAAAAAGATTCACTTTTATTCGATCTACACCGTTCAGGATTTTGTAGACCTTGGTCATATCTCCCCTCAGCGATCTCTTTCCAAGCTGAAGAGTCCTATCCTCTTAGCCTTTCCCCATATGAGAGGAGTTCCATCTCCTTTATCATTTTGGTTGTTCTTCTTTGAACCTTTTCTAATTCTGCTATATCTTTTTTTGAGATACAACGACCAGAAATGAACACCATGGAATAATATAGAAGCATTACAGTATTCTTGGTCTTATTTACAATCCCTTTCCTAATAATTCCTAACATCCTGTATTTGGAGCATCATTTCAACAAATTTGTATGAATCCAAATCCTACCAGAACAGTACTAGTTGGCATTATTTCTACTTAATGCAGAATTTGAATGATATATTTTCTTTGCAATACTGTATAGTTCCACTCATTTTCTTGCATTTTGACTCACTGGACTTTTTAGACCTGTATATTTTTGGCCTGTATATTGACCTGTATATTGATGCTTCCACATTAGCAACATTTTTGCTTATATGCTTGATGACTTTGTAAGGTTTTCTTTACCCTGTATCTATGTATTTCTGTGAGTCAAATGATGGTTGCAATGAGTGTGTTTGTAGCTTAATGTCAGCATCATCTAATTTATTTTCTATATTATGGATACATTTTATTAGTCATTACTAAAGACATTATTCTTACATGTGCCCTTGTCATCTCTTTGGCTCCTCATACTGCATGTCCACAACTTTGGTTATAGTGAAGCTTGTGCTTTCTACAGATTTGTTTCTAATATGATCATTAATAATGCCAAAAAAACAATTTTATCTCCTATCATTGGGTACATGTGGCCTATAAAATTTATATATCATGTATCACATTATGGTTACAGCAGAGGGCAGCATGACATTCAGATTTATATTACACTGTATAACTACTTTTATAGCATTCTGCTTAAGTACGTATAGTCGCATGCCATAATCTTTCTGACATAACCACTATTATCTGCCCTTTGGCCAGCCAATTGAACTTGCACAAATTAGCAGAAATCTGTAATGAATAATACACCAAGGAAAATAACCCCCTTTTTTTTTATTGTGGGTATTGAGATCGAAACCCATTTCTTGGTGATAAAAAGGTCAGTTCCTAAACATTTAAGATTACAAGCGAATGGATTATCTCACAATCCCTCTCATGTGTGCAGGACTCAAAGCTAAGACTGTGGCAGAACAGTCTGACAATTACAAGACTTTTCTGGCATACTTAAATAGCTAACTTGCATACTAGTAGAATGTGAATGTCAATATGTCTTAAGAAGATTGCCACACCATCAAGGAATTCAAATTAATTACTGTAGAAACCTTGCAGGTGTCTACATGGCATCTTTGTTGATGGTTTACAAAGGGTCAAATGAGAAGATGAGTACAGCAAGTCCTTTATTTATAGTTCTGCTTTCGAGATGTAGATCAATACAGCTGCTATGAAAATGCACTGGAAAGATTAGAGCACCCACAGTATTCAGCATAATTGATTCCAGAGTTGATTTAAAATGCGCTGATCCTGACTTCTGTAATTTGAAAACTCAAAACCATAAATAAGGACATTTCAGCAAGTGATGGTGAATTTGTTTTCTTACCATTCATTTCTTAATCAAGCTAAGTGAAATCTTTCGTCTTTGCTAAGGTACAAATTAACATAGGTAGTATAGTAAATTGAATATTAATGATCCCTACAGCTTCAGTACAGAAATAATGTCACAGAATGTTATTTCCAGTGTATGTGTGTGCTTTTTTTTTTTTTTTAGTTAAATCAAGCAATAACGCTAATCAATTACCATCAGATTAGAAAATGTATTTTTTAGGGTGTATTTATCCCTCCCAATATAGTGGTCCACCCACCTAGAAAGGAATAAATCACCCAGTGCTGCAGCAGTTCGCTCTTTATTAGATACCTTATTTCTTATCAAGTATTTGTACAATTAGCAGATCAGTGATATCTGACTGGCAGGCAGATGATCAAAAGCCCCGCGCTGTTCCAAACAGCACTCTAAAATAGCGCTGGAACAGCGCAGAGCGCTATTAGACCTACGATCAGAGATAATGCATGCAAATTTAAGCAATGCAATTATCTCTGATGATGAGGTAAAAGTGCGAGAGAATTGTGCCTGAGCTTGTGCTCAGCACAATCCTCCCGCACTTGTTTGACAGGTCTGGGCTGGAGACCAATGAAAAGAGAAGTACGCCCATCTTTAAATCGGAAGATGGACATCCTCAACTGCACTGTTGCAGGGACGGCCAAATTTCAAGGGGGTGTCGGAGGTATAGCGACGGGGCAGTTAAGGACGTCCAAAATTTGGCCGGTTCTGTGACGGGGCAGTTAAGGACGTCCAAAATTGGATGTTTCTATGAGAAAGACGTCTTTCTCGTAGAAACATCCAATTTTGGACGTCCTTAACTGCCCATTGCAGAAACATCCAAATTTTGGACGTCCTCAACTGCCCCATCACAGAACCGGCCAAATTTTGGACGTCCTCAACTGCCCTCGCTGGCAGATTTGCTGTAGGGGGGAATGGGGGCCTGCCAGCCTGGACAGAGCTCACTATTTCTCCCCAATGATCTACAAACCCTAACGCCAGCTCAAAGCTGGCGGAGGGTTTGTCATGGCCAGCGACCCAATCTTTGGCGCGCTGGTCGCTGATCATTGGGGATGAATGTGTTAAGCACTGATTAGCATGCATTTGTAAGCTACTTGCACTAAGAGCCCTGTTTAGCATGCATTTGCATGCTTCTTGCACTAAGTGCTCGAGGGCTCTGATCATGGGGCAGTAGCAAACGCCGGCGCTAGTATGGCGCTAACAGCCTCTAGTGCCGGTGTTTGCTTTTGATCATCTGCCTGTGGATGTACAGAACATTGCTACACAAAATTACTTCTATATCTGAGACTCCAAAGAATATACAAGCAATCAAGTGCTTTTATTTATTATTCTCCAAATATATGTACAATCAATTGTTTATGGGAATACAGTATCACAGCTACATATAGGTGATCTCTGTGTCTGAGTCTCTAATGTTTTATTTACCAGCCAAAGCCAATTAATAGATATAAAAGACTCAAGGCTACTTATGAGAAAGCAATAGGATTATTTGCCAATTCAGATACAATTGATTGGTTTCTCATGAGAGAAAGCAGCCCTGCTTGCACAAAGGTACTGGCTGTGACTGTCTCACTCCAAAGAAATAGGAAGTACAGTTATTTTTATATGCCCATTTAGGATACAGACAAAATGACAGTAACACACCTTATTGGATATAATATATTGTAGTCACCACCTTAGTGACCATATATGGTACCATTTACCGTACATGCTTGGCTTTTTTTAGCATTGCTCAGAAACCCTGGTTATCTTCTTGCAAGACCACTCAGTTCTACATTTCTGACCATATCTTATTGGGTGTAACTGACTCTGCCCTGTTGGTAAACCACACCATCCTGTTTATGAGGTTTTTGCACCCTAGCACCTTCCTTATTTTGCTGCATGGTGTGTCCCAACAGCTCAAGAGTCTTACTGGAACTTCAGAGCTCAGATTACAGTTACCGGCCTGTAAACTTTTTCTGTCTCTTTTAAATCCTGAACCAAAGTCAGACTTTGAACCAAGGCTCAGCTATAATAATAATAGACAAAAATATTGCAGGTAATGAATGGACATGTACTGTAGCAGTGAAGCCAATGAAGCCTGGTAAGAAAAATTGTAGGCGACTACTATTACTACTACTTATCATTTCTATAGCGCTACTAGATGTGTGCAGCACTGTACATTTAAATGTGAAGAGACAGTTCCTGCTCAAAAGAGCTTACAATCTAATCAAGACAGATAAACAGGATAAATAAGGGATAAGGACATTATTAAGGTGGGAATGATAAAATAGACATGGGTACTGTACAAATGAATAGGGGTTAGGAGATAAAAGCAGCCTCGAAAAGGTGAGCTTTTAGCATAGATTTGAAGATGGCCAGAGATGGAGCTTGACGTACTGGCTCAGGAAGTCTATTCTAGGCATATGATTAGGAAAGAAAAAAAGAACGGTATCTTGAGTTGACAGTTGAGGAGAAGGGTACAGATAAAGGAGATTTACCCAATGAATGGCGCTCCTGGGGAGAAGTGTAAGGAGAGATAAGAATGGAGAGGTACTGAGGAGCTGCAGAGTGAATGAACTTGTAAGTCAATAAGAGGAGTTTGAACTCTATGTGGAAATGGGTAGGGAGACAATAAAGTGACTTGAAGAGAGGGCTAATATGAGCATAGCAACACTAATGGAATATAAGTCGTGCAGCAGAATTTTGAACAGATTGAAGGGGCAAGAGATGGCTTAGTCGGAGACCTGTGAGAAGCAAGTTGCAATAGTCTAAGCGAGAGGTGATAAGACTGTGGATAATGATTTTGGTAGAGTGCTCAGAAAGGAAAGACTGAATTTTGCTGATACTTTAGAGAAAGAAATGACATGTTTTATCTGTCTGTTGGATATGTGCAGAGAAAGAGACAGAGGAGTCAAGGATAACTCCAAGGTTATGAGCTGATGAGACAGGGAGGATGAGAGTGTTATCCACAGAGATAGAGAATGGGGGAAGAGGAGAGGTAGGTTTATGGGTAAAGATAAGCAGCTCAGTTTTGGTCATGTTTAGTTTCAGATGATGGTGAGACATCCAGGCAGCAATGTCAGACAGGCAGGATGATACTTGGGCCTGGATTCCTGCTGAAATTTCTGGTGTTGAGAGGTAGATCTGGGAGTCATCAGCATAAAGGTGAAACTGAAAACCATGGGATGTGATCAGAGTACCGAGGGAAGAAGTAAGATGGAGAAAAGAAGAGTCCCCGAGGTACACCAACTGATAGTGGGCTAGAAGTGGAGGAGGATCCACCAGAGTATACATTAAAAGTGTGATGGGAGAGATAAGAAGAAAACCAGGAAAGAACAGAGCACTGAAATCCAAGTGAGGACAGTATATCAAGGAGTAGCGATGATCAAGTATCAAAAGCAGTAGATAGATCTAGAAGGTTGAGGATAGAATATAGACCTTTGGATCTGGCCAGGAACAGGTCATTAGAGACTTTAGCAAGGGCTGTTTCAGTTGAATGAAGAGGGTAAAAGCCAGATTAAAGTGCATCAAGAATAGCTTGAGATGAAAGAAAGTCAAAACAATGGTGGTGAACAGCATGTTCAAGTATATTGGATAGGAAAGGGAGGAGGGAGATGGGTTGATAGTTGGAAGGACAGGTCAGGTCCAATGAAGGATTTTTGAGGAATGGTGTAACTACAGCATGATTGAAGGCATCAGGAACAGTTGCAGTGGAAAGTGAAAGATTGAGGATATGACAGAAGAGGTGACAGTAGGAGAGATAGTGCTAAGGAGATGGGTAGGAATAGGATCAGAGGAACAGGTAGTCAGATTGGAGGAGAAAGAAAATGTGAAGTTTCCTCTTCAGTGACTTCAGAAAAGGATGCAGGGGTTTAAGAAGGGTTCAGAGAATAGACTGAGGGAAGGAGATGTGGAGGTAACTTGGTTGAGAATTTAAGGTTAATCTTGTGAACCTTGTCATGAAAGTATTCAGCCATAGACTGGGGATAAAGTGAAGGAGGAGTTGAAGGTGAAGGCACTTGAGGAGAGAGTTCAATGGCAAAGAGACAGCGAGGGTTAGAGCCAAGAGAGTTTGTCAACTGGATTTACTAGTCCTGTTTGGCAAGTGAAAGAGCAGACTGGAAGGTGGTCAGCAAGAATTTGAAATATATGAAGTCAGCATGGGCACAGGATTTCAACCAAAGGTGTTTGGCAGATTGGGCACAGGAATGTAGGTAGAAGATTCTAGAGGTCATCCAAGGCTGAGGTTTGGTACGCCTTACAGAACAGGGGAAGGGAGGATTGAGAATATCCAGAACAGAGGAGAGAATAGTATTATAGGAAGAGAGCATCATTGACAGACTTGGATAACATAGTAGTTGGTAAGAGGTTTTAAACACTGGAGGACAGAGTAGAAGGGTCAATAGCCTGAAGATTCCTAAATATATTGGTGGAGATTGGATGGGATGGGGGGGGGGGGTTAAGTGTGAAAGTTATCAAATGATGGTCAGAGAGGGGAAGAGCTGAGGCACAGAACCTAGAGAGTGAGCAGCTGGAGAAGAAGATCAAGATGGTGGCCATTCTGGTAAGTAGGGGTAGTGGAACACAGTTGAAGATTTAAAGAGGATGTTAGAACAAAAATCTGAGAAGTATAAGAGTCAGAGGGATCATTCGTATGAATGTTAACATCACCAAGAATGAGAGAAGGAGAAGAAAGTTCAAGAAAGAAGGAAAGCCAGGAGTCATGAATATCTATGGTTTTAGCATATCATATTTAGATTTCTGACACAGGCAGTTTTGTCGAAACATGGACCATGCCGGGTCTGTTCAATAAAATAATGAGTTGGATCCAAGATGGCATCTGGGAAGAATGTGTGAGCAGCAGCTCTAGACTCGCTATTGGAAAACTTCGAGTGGGAACTTTCTGTATCCCGTTATGGGAAAGAGAAAGGGGAAACCCAGTGACCTACCTCCACAGGTCGGGTAAATCTCCCTTTCACCCGACAGAAGACTTTAGAAGAGTCGGGTATGCTGTCACAGGGGATCCGAGTTGGCGCTTCGAGGGGTCCAATGGAAACATTGGACCCTAGCGTTGAGGGTGTGACATTGAGCCCCCCTCCGATGGCAACACCCTCAAGACCCGGAGATTTGTTGACTATGGGGATACAACCGACGGTGATTCCCGGAAGTGGAACCCCTGCGGCTGCTAGTGGAGACCCCATAGCTACTTCGTCGCCGGTGGAAACAATTTTTCAAGCAGGCTGTTACAGAAAGTACAACATTGCTGGTGTCATTTGCCCTAGAACCAGACTGTAATAATATATTTAGACTTTTTTTCCATCATATTAACACTTCTTTTCTTGGATCAAAGATTCAAGTTTTCCCCGATCTCTCTAGAGAGACACAAATAGAAGAAAAGACTTTTTATTATTGAAAGCAAGAGTCCTTCAATTGGGAGGGACCTTTATACTTAAATTTCCTTGTAAATGTTATATTTCTTTAGAATCAACTAATTATATTTTCTTTGACCCAGGAAAGCTTACAGAATTTATTGTTAGTAAATAGTAACATGATGTTAGCTTTGGGTAATAATGCTAAATCAGCTGCGTCAACTTGAATTCCTTCCTTTCCCAATTTTATGATTTAATTTGGTTATAATATAAACTTAATTTCCTAGACTTTGGATCGAATAATTTGGACTAACTTAGAATGTATATTGTACCTTAATATGATCTATTTCTATTACCTTATTTTTCTGTAATCCAAGATTTATGTATTTGGCATAAATGTAATGTTAAAAATGTATAAATAAATAATTTTAAAAAATAAAATAAAATAATGAGTTGACGCCTCCAGTCTTGAAGGCTCCTTGTACTTTTTTGGTTTGTTACTCCTTTGTGCGTGTTATGGATTCCCTCTACTACAGCTTCTTACACATGCAGTAACCTCCAGATTCTGTAAATGGTGTCCATATTTGTGCACCCAAATGTGGGCGTGCATCCAAGATGTGTGTGCAAATGAATTGAGTAATGAGCCCTTAACTACTAATAATTAGGTGCTAACAACCAATTATTGATATTAACTGGTACCACTAAGGATTTGCATGTCCACCTGGCTCCATCCTATTCTATAAGAAACAGAGCTTAACTCTACTAGCGCGTAACTCAAAAGAGGCATGGCCATGGGCATGTCAGGGACATTCCAAAAAGTTGTGTGCATAGTTACAGAGTATTGCCTCAGCGAACTTTAATGGGCACCAGCATTTACACCAGGTTTCAGCATGTCTACAGTTTGGTGCGGGAATCAGTGCTAGGTGTGCACCCTTTCTAGAATAACGCTTAGTGCCAATGTTTGTCAGGCCCATTTATGAGCATCAATTATAGAATTTTCCCCCTAAATGTTTATTTTATTTATTTGTTACATTTGTACCCCACATTTTCCTACCTATTTGCAGGCTCAATGTGAGTTACATAGTACCATAATGGTGTTCGCCATGTCGGTTGATAATAAATACAAGGTTATATTGTGGTCTGATGAGGTAGGTGTGTGTCAGGTACCATGAGGGTCTAAGGGAATGTAAATTGTTTATTGTTCCGTACAATCATTGGTTATGCTGTGTTGCTGGGTATGGTGATTTACGGTGGATCGGTGGGGTAAGCCTTTTTGAAGTGGTTGGTTTTTAGTGATTTCCTGAAGTTTAGATGGTCATGGATTGTTTTTACAGCTTTTGGGAGTCCATTCCATAGTTGTGCGCTTATGTAGGAGAAGCAGGATGCGTAAGTTGTTTTGTATTAAAGTCCTTTGCAATTTGGGTAATGTAGGTTTAGATATGATCGTGATAATCCAATTCTGTTTCTGATTGGTAGATCTATGAGGTCTGTCATGTATGCTGGGACTACGCCATAGATAATTTTGTGGACCAGGGTGCAGATTTTGAAGATGATCCTTTCTTTGATTGGGAGCCAGTGCAGTTTTTCTCACTAGCATTTAGAACACTAGCATTTATATATGTATGTGTTAATGTATGCACCTACAGTATATATGTAAATGCTAGCTGCCAGTATTCTCAAATACCAGCTTAAATTACAAAGCATGTATTTGCAAGGGGACATGTGCAGGACATAGGCAAGGTTCCTACTTATGTGCATAACTTACAAATGACTGTAAATTATACAGGTTGCTACCACATAGGAGGTCATACCAGCTTTATGGTTAGCGTGAATGATCACAACTAAATGTTAGGTGTATTGATACGAAGTTATGCTAGTATTCTATAAAGGAACCTGCGCTCCTTTATAAAATAGGGACTTGATGTGTGCCCTTCGGTCACCCTAATTTTAAGCTTCCTATTATTTAATTGTCCTCTTTGAGACTTACTCAAAAGGTTTTATCTCCTTAGTCTATCCCAACAACCCCTTTTCACTGAACTATAGTAATGTGTAGACAACCTAAGTTTTAGACGAGTTCATACTATTCATTGTTTCTTCACTAATCTGATAAAGAAAGGGTATCTTTTGAAAGCTTATCAGAGATGTATTGTTAGTCCAATAATACGGTATCATCTGGGAATTGGTTGTTGTCCTTTATTTTCACATAAGAACAGTACATTTGTGGAATTTGTGATATGTACAATATCCAACTTAATATCCTATTGAACATATCATACTGAACATATCATACGAGACTTTGTGGCTTTGGGTCAGCATCTAGGTGCGCAGGCGGTGTTCTCATCAATCCTCCCTGTCGAAGGTAAAGGTCGAATGAGAGAAGCTCATATCTTGGAGATAAATCCGTAGCTGCATGGTTGGTGCCGACGAGAGTGCTTTGGTTTCATAGACCATGGGATGATTTTCCAAGAGGTACTGAGCAGTGATGGTGTCCATCTGTCAAGGAAGGGAAGGAGTGTCTTCAGCAACAGGTTGGCTAAAGTACTAAAGAGGGTTTTAAACCTAAATTGATGGGGATGGGTATAAAAGGACACAAAGCCATAATTAACCCCAAGGAAGGTAGGAAATCTAATGCCTCTATAGAAGAGAATAAAAAGAGTAAACTCTGGAGAGCCTTGTGTAGCGCCCCCTAGGTTTCTGCGTTGCCTTGTCTCAAAGTAGTAGCAAAGCTACTGGTGTCACAATAGTTGGTGGCAAAAGGGCTCCCCTGGGTCAAGACACACATCCACCCAAAACTGCTTCAAAAGTTCATTAAAAAAAACTGTGTTAAAAATAATTGGAGAACGTGTGATAACTCCTGAGAAACTCGCACTCAGACTTTTTCAATAAACAAATCTTTATTACACATCAAATAAAAAAAACTTTCATAAATTACTCTAAATTCTTTAAAAGATATTGGTAAATTCACTTAATAAAACTTTAACATCATGTGAAGTAGTTTCACATAATAAAAATGACTAACAAAACATTTATCCTTATATCAAATATTCTCTTTAAGAGTCAATTACTTCTTTAATACAGTGTTCCCAATAATCATAGCACTAACATAAGCATTTAATATACTCTCTTTTAAACTACTCAATTTTCTTTTTGCAGCTCTTCCTCACTGTGGAATCTTTATCAGGTAAGTATATTCAATTTTGTTTAAGCTTCACTTTTGCTTAAATTTTATCAAAGGATATATTCCTTGGTGCTGAAATTTGTCTCTGTTCTTCTCCTTCTAAGGTCCGAAACCCTCCAGGAACCTCTCCAGGAAAGTAATGTTCTCTTTAGTGTACTCTTGAAATGTTTATAGCATAACACTAAAGCGCTTTTAAAATTACCCTAGTGCCCCAAAAATAATTAATTAAAAAAAAAAACAACATGTGTGCACACACATAAGAAAAAATTATACTTGCAATGTTTGATCTCCTTCAGATGCCTTGGCTTTCCTCTCACTCTCACTCTGGAACCGCTTCACCTTGGCACCAACACTGGAACTGAGGCACTGCTGTGGCACTGATACTGTCACTGTGGCACTGGTACTGCAACACTGGTACTGTGATACTGGACCTATAATGCTGGCACCGGTATCTGACTCACCAATCAAGAAGAAATTTGACTCCCATACATATGCACTCTAATATTCTATCAGGAAACTATCTTTAATTAGCTCCTGCACTACAACAAAGGTTTCCCTCTGTATTATTCTCAGGGTCTGAGCCTTTAAGCTCTGATCCTCCCCAAAACCACCTCTTCTCCTGAGTGCCAAACTCAGAAAATGTGGTATGAGTCTTCACTGACCCCTCTTTAAGATTAGAGACCTTAAATGCCCATCCTGACTTATTCAAGTTTCCCAATCTCAATAACTTTACTCCTAATAATCAAAGCTCTAACCTAGCCTTTCCAAAAGTTCTCGAGGCCCTGTTATTTAATTTCTTTTTAGAGCACATTCAGACAGCATGCTCCCCTTACCAGTGTAGCTTTGGTAGCTTCCTAACCAACTTTTCTCTTTCACCCAAGCTGTAGCCATAACAACAGGAATTCTGTGACATCATCTGCCCCTTTCAGACCAATCAAAAGTCTCAAAACAAAAGTCACGGTTTTTACTGTGAACATAGAATTCAGAATCTTTAAGTGTCAGTTCCATTTTGAAAACTGAAATCCCATAGACTTTAATGATGCAGGAACATTTTTCCAATATTTTGGCAACCGTATATAGTACACATTCCCCGTTCGCTGCACAAGTGTAGCACATCTCTTTAGGTATCCCCACAATTTTAAATTTTAAAAATCCACCATTCCCCGTAAATGCCGTGTTTCCTCAATAAAAACAATTAAATAATTAATAAAATTTCCAAAAAAAACTACTTAAAAAGTTCCCTAAAATTCCTATCATGTATAACTATTTGAATTTTAAAACACGCGCCCAGAGATGCGCAGTCCCTTAAAACTGCATTCTTCCACAAATCAGCCCCAAATTAACTTTCCTTTGGATCAGACCCTCCCCCCCCCCCCATAGTTCACCTAAATAAGACCCCTGGATACCCCTAACAACAAAAATAATTTTAAAATAATTTTTCCCTGGGGTCCTGGCCAACATGTACTAAAATTTACTATTTAAAATTAAAATTAAAACAATCCAAACCTAAAAGGCTTCTTACCTGAGCCCCTTACATGATGACCACCACCTCCACCTTCCAAAACGGGCTAAAAACACCGTCAGAGCTCTGTTAAAAAACGTCCAAAAAAACGCGAATTCCCTGTAACTAAAATCGTGCAGGTCAGAAATTGAGGCCCAGGCTTCATTTTCGGGATTACCCGGAGCTCCGGAGCCATTCTGAGCATGTAAAAAAGTTTGCATATGCTCAGTAGTGCTCCACTCATCAGGCTAGGCCTGAAACCGGCCATTTTCCTGCCTTAAGCTACCTGCCTTCCCCCTCACATGCAGGGGCATAGCCAGACTTCGGCGGGAGGAGGGTCCAGAGCCCGAGGTGAGGGGGCACATTTTAGCCCCCCCCCCAAGTGCCGCTGACCCCCCCCCCCCCGCCGCCACCACCACCACCACCAACAACAACAACTTTGACTCCCCCCCCCGCCGATGACCCTCTCAACCCCCCCCCCACCGTCAACCCTCTCCCGCTGCCGTCGTCGCCTACCTTTGCTGGCGGGGGAACCCCAACCCCCGCCAGCCGAGGTCCTCTTCTTCCGGCGCAAGGCTTTGTTCTGTTTCTGAGTCTGATGTCCTGCAGAGGACCTCGGCTGGCGGGGGTTGGGGTTCCCCCGCCAGCAAAGGTAGGCGACGGCGGTGGCGGGTTGGCGGCAGGAGGGGGGTCAAGAGGGTCATCGGCAGGGTGTCCAAGGCCAAATCTACGTGGCCCAGGCCCCCGTGGCTCCACATAGCTACACCACTGCTCAAATGTGGCCAGCCAGCCCTGATGGCTGGTCAGAACTTTTACCACCTCCTGTCCTGGACCTCTCTGAAGTCACTAACCACCAGGGATCAGCCTAGAAACTACCCAAAATGAGTCAGGAATGTCCTGGACCCTAAAAATGGGCCCCACTAAACTTATACAAAAAAACTAAAATGGGCAAAAATGACGCAAAATGGTCAGCACCTCCAGGGCAGCCCCAGATTAACCCCCGACTCAGGAAATAGGTCAGAGGAGTCCCAGACCACCTCCCAAACCCCTTCAGGTACCAATTTAATTATTTTTAACTCTGTTTACACTTGTATATTACAGACCTGTCAGTCTGACCTTGGTGGTGAGTAAGCTAATGGAAATGCTTCTGAAGAGGAGGATTGTGAGATTTCTTGAAATAAATGGAATGCGGGACCCGAGGCAGCATGGCTTCACTAGTGGCAGGTCGTGTCAGATGAATCTGACTGTCTTCTTCGACTGGGTGACCAAACAGTTGGATGTGGGAGGGGTGGTATTCTTGGATTTCAGCAAAGCCTTTGACACAGTTCCGCACAGGCGACTGATAAATAAATTGAGTGCCCTCGGTATGGGACCTAGAGTAACTGATTGGGTTAAAAATTGGTTGAATGATAGGAGACAGATTGTAGTGGTAAATGGCGCTTGCTATGAAGAAAAGGATGTCGTCAGTGGAGAACCGCAGGGATCGGTCCTAAGGCCGGCTCTTTTTAACGTCTTTGTGAGCAATATTGCGGGAGGGCTGTCTGGTAAGGCTTGTCTCGTTGCGGATGATACTAAACTCTGCAACAGGGTGGACACCCTGGAGGGTGTGAATGACATGAGGAAGGACCTAGCGAAGCTGGAGGAATGGACCGATATTTGGCAATTAAGGTTTAATCCCAAAAAATGTAGGGTCATGCACTTGGGTCGCAAGAATCCGAGGGAATGGTACAGTATAGGGGGTGAAGTGCTTCAGTGTATGAAGGAAGAGCGGGACTTGGGGGTGATTGTGTCTGATGACCTTAAAGCTTCCAACCAGGTAGAAAAAGCAGCGGTCAAAGCCAGAAGGATACTTGGGTGCATAAAGAGAGGCATGACCAGCAAGAAAAAGGAGGTGATAGTGCCATTGTATAAGTCCCTAGTGAGGCCTCATTTGGAGTACTGCATGCAGTTCTGGAGACTGCACCTACAAAAAGATATAAACAGGATGGAGTCGGTCCAAAGGGCGGCTACAAAATTAGTAAGCAGTCTTGAAAGCAAAAATTATAGGGACAGGCTTATGAACCTCAACATGTATACGCTGGAAGAGTGGCGAGAGAGAGGAGACATGATAGAGATGATTAAATATCTCAAGGGCATTTATATACAGTAAGAGAGCCTTTTTCAAATGAAGGAGAGCTCTGGAATGAGGGGGGCATATGACAAAGTTAGGAGGGAATAGGCTTAGGAGTAATCTAAGGAAGTACTATTTCACAGAAAGGGTGGTGGAGGCATGGAATGGCCTCCCGGTGGAGGTGGTGGAGTCTAGGACTGTTCCCGAATTTAAAAAGGCATGGGATAAGCATGTGGGATCGCATAGGAACAGGAAGAATTAGGGGTTAAAGAGGATGGGCAGACTGGATGGGTCATATGGCCTTTATCTGCCGTCATGTTTCTATGTTTCTAAGTTCCAGCATTGGGGGTTGAAGGCACTCGCTGACTTCTGCCTTAAGGAAGCAGCGTGAGGAAGAGAAGAGAGGCAACACTCTATTTATTTGGCTGGCAGGGCCTCACCGTCCACACCAACAAAGGTATTTGGTGTATGGGGGGGGGGGGGCGTGGAGGAGGAGGGAGCAATGCGCTGCCCCCCCAGTCACCCCTGGGCACCCCCAAGATTGGAGGGCTGGCTACACCCCTGACTGGAAATAGAACTTACTGGATTTTGAAAGAGGCACATATATTTTAAACTGAATACTGTGTGGAAGTCATGAGGTGTTTTGACAATTGGAAGATTTAAAAAACTGATTCAGTGAATGATTATATTTCAGTGCAATGCTGTCAGCAGGTGGATCTAGACAACAGAAAGACTTTTGTCCTAATGTCCATTGTTTATGCCATTTGAATGAAATGTTCAGAAAGAAAAAAAATTCTAGGTGTTTTTCTAAAGTAACTTTCTGAATTACTTTTGTGTGGTTCTTGTCCTCCATTTGGTTTGTTTTTGTTTTTATTTTGTATTTACTGTACCTCTAATATATTAGGCTATTTTCTTTATTATCTTATGCTATGGATCATGAGTAGGAACATTAAGCTTTCACTGGCAATTTCTACAGGGTTTTTTTAATTAAAATTCAGCCTCATATTACAATATTCTCTTAAACCCCAGCATAGCTTCAACCACATGTGACTTTTAATATAATTTATATGTCATTATAGTACACTAAATTCAAACAGATTTGTATTGTACTTTTAACATGACAATGAATATACAGTGGTGGAAATAAGTATTTGATCCCTTGCTGATTTTGTAAGTTTGCCCACTGACAAAGACATGAGCAGCCCATAATTGAAGGGTAGGTTATTGGTAACAGTGAGAGATAGCACATCACAAATTAAATCCGGAAAATCACATTGTGGAAAGTATATGAATTTATTTGCATTCTGCAGAGGGAAATAAGTATTTAATCCCTCTGGCAAACAAGACCTAATACTTGGTGGCAAAACCCTTGTTGGCAAGCACAGCGGTCAGACGTCTTCTGTAGTTGATGATGAGGTTTGCACACATGTCAGGAGGAATTTTGGTCCACTCCTCTTTGCAGATCATCTCTAAATCATTAAGAGTTCTGGGCTGTCGCTTGGCAACTCGCAGCTTCAGCTCCCTCCATAAGTTTTCAATGGGATTAAGGTCTGGTGACTGGCTAGGCCACTCCATGACCCTAATGTGCTTCTTCCTGAGCCACTCCTTTGTTGCCTTGGCTGTATGTTTTGGGTCATTGTCGTGCTGGAAGACCCAGCCACGACCCATTTTTAAGGCCCTGGCGGAGGGAAGGAGGTTGTCACTCAGAATTGTACGGTACATGGCCCCATCCATTCTCCCATTGATGCGGTGAAGTAGTCCTGTGCCCTTAGCAGAGAAACACCCCCAAAACATAACATTTCCACCTCCATGCTTGACAGTGGGGACGGTGTTCTTTGGGTCATAGGCAGCATTTCTCTTCCTCCAAACACGGCGAGTTGAGTTCATGCCAAAGAACTCAATTTTTGTCTCATCTGACCACAGCACCTTCTCCCAATCACTCTCGGCATCATCCAGGTGTTCACTGGCAAACTTCAGACGGGCCGTCACATGTGCCTTCCGGAGCAGGGGGACCTTGCGGGCACTGCAGGATTGCAATCCGTTATGTCGTAATGTTTTACCAATGGTTTTCGTGGTGACAGTGGTCCCAGCTGCCTTGAGATCATTGACAAGTTCCCCCCTTGTAGTTGTAGGCTGATTTCTAACCTTCCTCATGATCAAGGATACCCCACGAGGTGAGATTTTGCGTGGAGCCCCAGATCTTTGTCGATTGACAGTCATTTTGTACTTCTTCCATTTTCTTACTATGGCACCAACAGTTGTCTCCTTCTCGCCCAGCGTCTTACTGATGGTTTTGTAGCCCATTCCAGCCTTGTGCAGGTGTATGATCTTGTCCCTGACATCCTTAGACAGCTCCTTGCTCTTGGCCATTTTGTAGAGGTTAGAGTCTGACTGATTCACTGAGTCTGTGGACAGGTGTCTTTCATACAGGTGACCATTGCCGACAGCTGTCTGTCATGCAGGTAACGAGTTGATTTGGAGCATCTACCTGGTCTGTAGGGGCCAGATCTCTTACTGGTTGGTGGGGGATCAAATACTTATTTCCCTCTGCAGAATGCAAATAAATTCATATACTTTCCACAATGTGATTTTCCGGATTTAATTTGTGATGTGCTATCTCTCACTGTTACCAATAACCTACCCTTCAATTATGGGCTGCTCATGTCTTTGTCAGTGGGCAAACTTACAAAATCAGCAAGGGATCAAATACTTATTTCCCCCACTGTATGTGCCAAATATTACTGACTGAACACAATGAATCACATGGCCTCTATCTCTCCCTAAATCCTTGTGTAATAGATTTTATGACCGGCAAGAGACATTTCTTTTGCTGTTAGGGCATTGCTTCAAGGGGATTCTGAAACATCTAGACTGGTTAAATAAATCCAAGTAATTTTATGTTCCAGAAACTTGAAGCGTCAACACTTCATCAAAAGTAGATGAAGGGGATCAGGGTGGGTGAGTATGCAGAGTACTATAGCCAGATAAGGACACAAACAAGAAGGTTTTACTTAAGCAGCTAATAAAATACATCTTTGAAGTTTGAATTAGCATGACATAGTGATGAAACAGCTTCACTTCAGCTTATCAGTATTAAAAAGAAAGTTTCAATACCATGGATGATATGCCACTCTAATTGCAGTGGCATGCAAAAGGGTTTGGCTTCAAGGGGGTGTCTATCTATCTGAGAATACTCTCAACCGAAAAGAAGACACAACCTTCACAAACTAGCTATAAGGGGGAAAAAGTTGCAAGGAGGGGCATAATCGAATGTCGCCAGCCAAATAGATCGCCGGCGATCTATGTTGGCGGCGGCACTACAACTGGCCGGAACCATATTATCGAAAAAATGGCCGGCCATCTTTTTGTTCGATAATACAGTTTAGCCCGGCTAGATGCCTTGGATGTCGCCGGGTTTGAGATGGCCGGTTTTGTTTTTCAGCAATAATGGAAAAAAATGCCGGCCATCTCCAACCCGGCAACGTCCAAGGCATTTGGTTATGGGAGGAGCCAGCATTTGTAGTGCACTGGTCCCTCTCTCATGCCAGGACACCAGCTGGACACCCTAGGGGTCAGTGCGGTGGACTTCAGAAAAACCTCCCACATGCATAGCTCCCTTACTTTGGGTGCTGAGCCCCCCACCCCCCCCCCCCAAACCCACTACCCACAAATGTACAACACTACCGTAGCTCTTAGGGGTGAAGGGGGCAACTACAAGTGGTTACAGTGGGTTTTGGAGGGCTCCCATTACCAGCACAAGTGTTACAAGTAGGGGAGGGGATGGGCCTGCCTTAAGTGCACTGCTGTACCCACTAAAAGTGCTCCAGGGACCTGCATACACGCAGGCCTCTAGGACTTGTTACTGATGTATAACCTTGGCACAACAGTTCACATCTGAAGACTAATCTCTTTGAAAAAGTCCTTTATTTGAATAAGCACGTTTACTCACAGTTAACTGCAGATCAGAGGTTGTGCCCCACTGGCAATGAGTCTCCCTGGTACTGAGATTAGCAGTAGGTCAGAGCTGTCAGAATGGTGTACAATGCCCTCTTTCAGCCACATTCAAGGTAATAACGTTCTCTAACGTGGGTAACACATGAAAGGGATCTAAAACTGGCTTACAAAAATGGCCACTACCTCATGGACTGCTGGAAACAAAACAGGGCACACTCTGACCCAGTTAGCAGGGGGGAAAAGCACCATGGGAGTAGAGTCCAGTACCCTACACCCACCACAATGCATGGCTGATGTGACTCTGCAGGGCACCTAACAGAAAAGGTGTCACACTCACCCGAGAGCCAAATCACAACCAGGGAAAGGCTGTGAGAAGATCAAACACATTCTGCTGTCATGGAGGTGGGTACAGCATTTGAGACTGGCATACAGGCTGGCAAAAAAGGTTTTTATTTTTATTTTTTTAGTATGGGAGGGGGTTGGTGACCACTGAAGGAGTATGGGGAGGTCACCCCCCATTCCCTCCAGTGGTCATCTGGTGAGTTGGGGCACCTTTTTGAGGCTTGGTCGTGAAAATAAAAGGACCAAGTAAACCCGGCGAAATACTGCTTAACGCCATTTTTTTTCCATTATCGGTGAAAGCCGGCTATCTGGTAGCCACGCCCATACCCGCCCATGTCCCACCTTCGCTTTGCCACCGACACGCCCCTTTGAACTTTCGCCGGCGAGGCGACGGGAAAGCGGCGATGCTGTAAAAAAAACCAGCTTTCGATTATACCAATTTCAACGCTTTTCCGAGATCGCCTGCCATCTCCCGATTTGTGTCGGGAAATGGCCGGCGATCACTTTCGATTATGAGCTGAATAGTGTCACTGGGACATGATAATAATTATCCCCACCCAATATATAGGTGAATCCCACTTGTGACTAGTATAATCATTGACAAAACCCCCTCTTACCATTAATGCAGTGCAGTGCATTAATGTCTTTTTTTCATGTGATTCTATTTTTTTTAATATTTAAACACTACAAAACAGCCGAGCAATTGGCACAAAAATACAAAACATGAAATGTCCCTTATCTGCAAGCTCACATGAAAAAAAGACATTAATGCACTGCAGCTCCTTCTGACTCTGGGCAAGTCACTTAAACCTCCATTGCCCCTGGTACAAAATAAGTACCTGATTATATGTAAACCGCTTTGAATATAGTTGCAAAAACCTCAGAAAGGCGGTATATCAAGTCCCATTTCCATTTCCCTTTTGGTAGAAGGGTTTTTTTGTCAATGATTATACTAGTCACAACTGGGATTCACCTATATATTGGGTGAGGATAATTATTATCATGTCCTGGTGATAATATGAGACTTTTTTCCCCTTTATAATTAGTTCAAGTGAACGTTGTGTCTACTTTTCTGTTGAGAGATTACTTTGGTGGCAGTAGACCACTGGTGAGCCTTTGAGGTTTTAAGTCATCTGAGAATGGCAGGGGCAGCAGAACACATTACTGTGGTTCTTGGGGCCAAGCTTCATCCACAGCTTTACCACAAGTCCCACCCCCAGCTCTATCCCCAAGCTCTTACCACTGATTTTAATGCCATTCATTATGTCATACATTATTCACAACACAAGAGTTGCCCAAATAGGAGGAATGAAACAAAACATAGCTGTTGTGGTATTATGTTGGACAAGAGTAGTTAGGAACTAAGGACAGTGCCACATCGACTTCTATAGTCTGTCTCCAGCAAATGGACTAGTAGAGTAGCCTAATGGTTTGTGCAGCAGGCTTTGATGCTGGCAACCTGGGTTCAGTTCCCACTATAACTCCTTATGACCTTGGGTAAGTCACTTAACTCTTCATTGCCCTAGGTAAAAAAACTTAGATTATGAACTTTCTAGGAACAGACAATATACCTGCATATAATATGTACAGCACTGTGTACATCTATCAGTGCAATAGAAATGATTAGTAGTAGCAGCAAAAGGCAGGTGTGGATTAGAGAACTTAGGGACCCTTTTACTAAGGCATCCAACGTGCATCAATTTGGAACTACTGCCCAACTACCACGTGCCCTGGGCAGTAATTCCATTTTTTACGCACATCCAAAAATACTTTTTATTTTCTACTACATGGAGCTAACCGGGCAGTAATTGGCAGTGTACACGAGCTGAGGATTACCGCCTGGTTAACGCATGAGACAAAGTCTCATACCCAAAATGGACGCACACCAATTTTTATTTTGCCGCACATCCATTTTGGCCCAAAAAAAAAGGCCTTTTATTGCAGGCACGCTGAAAAATGGACCTGTGCACATCCTATACACGCGCCTACAACAGTGCAGGCCATTTTTCAGTGCACCTTAGTAAAAGGACCCCTTAGACCAGTGCCAGACAGACTTTTACAGTTTGTGTCTCACAAATGGCAAAAGACAGGTGTGAATTAGAGAACTAAGACCAATGCTGTCCCAAAGACAGATGAAAATCAAGTATACATATTATATATCACATTATTGTCATATAATATGAGTGAGGGTGTTGTGTATCTCAAAGGGGAGAGGACAACATATTAATGTTGAGATTAGCAAGTTAAGTACTGTTAACAATACTTTTGGTTATAAAATATTGTGCCTAAACTGCATCATATTTAACTACTTCTATGTACATGGTATGATGGCAAATTGCCAACCAGAGTTAAACAATGAATGACTATAAACTGCATAGAGTGGCGGGACCAGATTTGCTTTGTTGGCAGACTGGATAGACTGTGCAGGTCTTTATCTACCGTTGTTTACTGTATCACTGTCAGGCTCATTTTCGAAAGACATGGATGTCCAAAAAGTGACATAAATTGACACTTGGATGTCCTTCTCACAGAGACGTCCAAATCGGTATAATCGAAACCCAATTTTGGACGTCTTTGTCAGAAGTCCGTCGCAAGCATGTCCAAATCTCAAAGGGGCATATCAGAGGTATGTTCAAGGCGGGACTTGGGCATTCCTAAGACCTGAACGTCTTTGAGCCATCATGGAAAAAAGCAAAGACGTCCATAACTAAACCTTGGACATTTTCACGCAGACCTGTTTTTACGAATAAGGCACAAAAAAGTGCCCCAAATAACAAGCTGACCACTGGAGTGAATCAGAGATGACCTTCCGTTACTCCCCCAGTGGTCACTAACCCCCTCCCACCCTCAAAAAATCATTAAAATATTACTTGCCAGCCTTTATGCCAGCCTCAGATGTCATACTCAGGCCCATGACAGCGCATGCAGGTCCCTGCAGTGCACTTCAGACAGGTGGACCCAGGTCCATACCCCCCTACCTGTTACATTTGTGGAGGAAACAGCAAGCTCTCCAAAACCCACCAGAAACCCTCTGTATCCACAAATAGGTGCCCCCCTTCACCTGTAATGGCTATGGTAGTGGTGTACAGTTAGGGATAGTGGGTTTGGGGGGGGCTGAACACACAAGGTAAGGGAGCTGTGTACCTGGGAGCATTTTATGAAGTCCACTGCAGTGCCCCCTAGGGTGCCCTATTGCTGTCCTGGCATGTCAGGGGGACCAGTGTACTACAAATGCTGGCTCCTCCCACATCTAAATGGCTTCACTTTAGATGTTTTAGACTTGGACGTCTTTGCATTCAAAAATTGCCGAAAATCAAAGATGTCCAAATCCAAGGACGTCCATGGTGTTTTCAAAAACAAAGCTGGACGTCCATCTTTTTTTCAAAAATGACCTTTTCCCCGCCTCTGAATTTGGATGTTTTACAAAGACGTCCAAATTCCAACTTAGACGTTTCTTTCGAAAATGCCCCTCTGTGTAACATAAGGGGTAATTCTATAAAGTGGGCACTAACATTTATCTGTCAAATACTACTACTACTACTACTACTTAACATTTCTAGAGCGCTACTAGGGTTACGCAGCGCTGTACAATTTAACAAAGAGAGACAGTCCCTGCTCAAAGAGCTTACAATCTAATAGACAAGTGAACGGTCGGTCCGATAGGGGCAGTCAAATTGGGGCAGTTTGGATTCAATACATTGTAAATGTTTAAAATAGAGTCATATATAGGCACATACTTTCCTTTATAGCATAGGTACCAAACAGGAACCCTATAGAATTGTAATATTGTTCTCAATTTGTTTTCTGAGGGCCCTTAAAGCTGTGTTTAAGTTGCATATGTATGGGTAGGGGTGTGGGTAGTAGCTCATTGTTCTACATATTATAATGATATTAAAGGATTTTTATTATATCTCTGGAGGCATAGATCTGTGGCCTCCTCCCATTTGTTCATCAATGGGGGTGGTTTGGGGGAACTGTCTCTGCCTATATGTGATTAGGCTTATGGTTGTGGAAGCTCTGCTGAAACCATTATGTCTATATGCATTCAGACTTTGCAGGTGAATAGGGTGTCAGATCTCCGTTCGACATTTGTATATGAGAGACTGTGGACTGCTACCTGTACATCTACTTTTTAGCTGATAGTCCTTGTGGCACAAGTATCTGTAATTGTAAGCTTCCAGTGCTGTTGTGTGAAAGGCACAACACCTGAGTAAATGTTAGGAATATACAGTTAGTAGCCCATTTTCTGTGATGATGAAGACTTTCTATCCTAGTCTGTGATGTGTACAGATATCGGTCCATTAAGCAATTAATTGTAAAGTAAAAGGGGGGCTTCCTCTCAAAAGCTGTGGCAGCCTACAACGTGCAGCTTAATCCCTGAATAATCATATTGAATAGCTACAGCTAGCCAAGGGCACCACCCTTGTGCTGCTACTTTATGACTTTATGGACATTTTAGAGCCAGTTTGCCTATAAATATAGCAAGAGAACAAGAAGCATGATCCAGATGAACTGGGTTCCTGACACAAACAGTGACATGGCACATAATGCAGCAGAGGGTGTAAGCCTGACTGGCTTGATTGCCTCTCTCAGTCTCATATTAAAATGCCTGTGTAATAAAACTAGAGCTACACTGTTTTACTGTGTAACCTGGGAACATTTTTATGCGCATGTTAAAATGGGCCTCAGTGTGCTATTCAAAAATACTTACTGTGAGTATAATAAAACTTTCCCTCAATAATGTGGCTACATTACTAATGTGTTAATGCAAAAAAAAATGTTTAATGCTCTCATTAGCTACTATCTGAAATCCCCCATGCTAATCAATCTTTTTACTTTGGGCTTATTAGAATGGATGTTTCTCTCTTTCATTGAACAAGATAAACCAGAAAGTAGATTCCGCATGAATCTGTGACGTGGGATCAATTCCCACTGCAAATCCTTGTGACCCTGGGCAAGTCTCTAAACCCTCCATTGCACCAGGTACAAAAACTTGTGAGCCCACTAGGGATAGAGAAAGTACCTGCATATAATGTGTATAGCACTGCGTACATCTAGTAGCGCTATAGAAATGAGTAGTAGCAGCCAGTGGCGTAGGAAGGGGGGGGGGCGGGAGGGGCGGTCCGCCCCGGGTGCACGCGCTCAGGGGGTGCCGGCCCCGCTGGTTCCTTGCTCCCTCTGCCCCGGAACAGGTTACTTCCTGTTCCAGGGCAGAGAGAGCAGGGAACCAGCGGGTCCGACGCAGCTCCGAGTGACGTGCACTCGGGGCGGATCGGCCCTCCCACAGGTAAGAATGCGGTCCGGGGGGGTGTGCCGCAGAGGGGGGGGGGGGGTCGCACCATGCTGCACCTGGGGGGGGGGGGTGCGCAGCAGCGACCCGCCCCGGGTGCCATTAGCCCTCGCTACGGCACTGGTAGTAGCATCCCCATGTTTAAAGGGATCCACCTCAGTGCATTTCAGAAACTCCCTTTCCCAAAGATTCTACCCTGCACTCTCCTGCAAAACAGGACCCCTCAATCTACAACCTCACATTTATTCATCTGGAAACAGGTCTTTTATGTCAAGTGGGACAGGATCTTTTGGAGAAGAGGCTGGGGATTGAATCTCAGACACTATTGAATGATGCAGTTAAGAAATGTTTCATTAGTATCACATGCTAGTGGTGTAGCACTTCTTGCAGTATCATTTGCCAATGGCTGTGGGCTAGAGAATTCTAATATCCCTCCTGTTGATGAAGATTATATCTATTTGGAGTGATAAAGCCTGCTTTCAGAGGGTTTGTGGGGGTTGTGGTATTTTCTCAGGGGCATGAGGTGTATCCTGCTATGCACCAGAAGGACACTTTTCAAGGAGTTGTAGGGATACTTGCTACAATATGGGGCTCATTTTCAAAGCACATGGGCATCTCAAAATGGCAAACAAAACAAAACAAAAAAAGTCCATCTGCCCAAAACTTCCAAACTGCGATTTTGGAACCAGGGCCGGTCAAACCCAGTAAGCGGGGTAAGCACCGCAGGGGGATGCCTGCCTTCAAGGGTGCCGCCGTACCGCGCCGCCCTATGAAGAAAGATTAAGGAGGCTAGGGCTATTCAGCTTGGAGAAGAGACGGCTGAGGGGAGACATGATAGAGGTATATAAAATAATGAGTGGAGTGGAACAGGTGGATGTGAAGCGTCTGTTCAAGCTTTCCAAAAATACTGGAGGGCTCAGAATTTAAAATAAAAGAGTGGTAGGGGGATACAAACCAGGTTCCCTGATTTATAGTTCACTGCACTGACCACTAGGCTGTCCATCTGCTCTGCAAGGATGTCTGTGTAACCATTTCTGTAAAAATGCTACCAGACATCCTTGTCTTTAGAATTTTGGCACTCATTATTTGAATATTTCAGTTTGTAAAATGGCTGGTCATTTTGGACATTTCTATTTATTTTCAAACAGGAGACCCCAACTTATTTCCTATTTGAAAATAGCTGTGAGATGGATGGCTTTTTTGGACATTATGAGCAGAACTTTCCAATTCTGACTTGGACGTCACTTCAAAAATGCCCATTCACATGAATGATGATGGCTCTTATATGGGGTTTCTGCTGTGCACTTGGGTGGAGTACAGAGATGTCTCAACAGGTTGTGGGGGGGATACCTATTGATAAGGTTCCTGTTATGACTAAAGAGTTTAGAAAGGGGACAATTTCTATATGTTGAATTGGGAACAAAAGGAAATCCTCTTTCCTAGTTTGCCCAAAAAGAAAGGGTCAGTTAACAAAGATATTTGGGGCCACAGAGTACTTAGTAAAAATTTCATTCTTGTTATAAGGCAGGTGCCTTCCTGGGCCCGTAGGAAACGGTAGAAGACAACTATGATAAAGCCTTATCAACATATGACATTACCTCATTTGCATCTGAGTAAGCACAAGTTTTACCACTTATACGTCATGCAAGGTTCCACGCTAGGAGTTACGGACCAAGAAAGGGATTTGAGTGTCGTCGTCGATAATACACTGAAACCTTCTGCTCAGTGTGCTGCTGCGGTGGCTAGGAAAGCGAATAGAATGTTGGGTATTATTAGGAAAGGTATGGAAAACAGGTGTGAGGATGTTATAATGCCGTTGTATCGCTCCATGGTGCGATCGCACCTTGAGTATTGTGTTCAATTCTGGTCGCCACATCCCAAGAAAGATATAGTAGAATTGGAAAAGGTGCAGCGAAGGGCGACTAAAATGATAGCGGGGATGGGACGACTTCCCTATGAAGAAAGACTAAAGAGGCTAGGGCTTTTCAGCTTGGAGAAGAGATGGCTGAGGGGAGACATAATAGAGGTATATAAAATAATGAGTGGAGTGGAACAGGTGGATGTGAAGCATCTGTTCACGCTTTCCAAAAATACTAGGACTAGGGGGCATGCGATGAAACTACAGTGTAGTAAATTTAAAACAAATCGGAGAAAGGTTTTCTTCACCCAACGCATAATTAAACTCTGGAATTCGTTGCCGGAGAACATAGTGAAGGCGGTTAGCATAGCAGAGTTTTAAAAGGGGTTAAGCGGTTTCCTAAAGGACAAGTCCATAAACCACTACTAAGTGGACTTGGGAAAAATCCACAATTCCAGGAATAACATGTATAGAATGTTTGTATGTTTGGGAAGCTTGCCAGGTGCCCTTGGCCTGGATTGGCCGCTGTCATGGACAGGATGCTGGGCTCGATGGACCCTTGGTCTTTTCCCAGTGTGGCATTACTTATGTACTTATGTATTAATGTGAAAGGTAACATAATTTGAACATTAAAGAGGCAATTCTATAGCAGAGCACCTCCAGTTAGGTGCCCTGATAATAGGTGATAGAAGCCCAGGCGTGTTCATAGAATACCAGTGTAACCTAGTATCGGCAAACCTAACTTTTCTGCAGTTACACCTGACATACAGCTTCCATAACTGTGGGCACTCAAATGCAGGTGGAAGGTGTGTAACGTATGATATTCTGTTACAAGCATACCTGGGAACTCTCAGTCAGAAAATAGAGTTAAAAACATCAAGCAGTATGGTAAAAAGTGTTTAATAATGTATAGTTCATTTGCTGGTACAAAACTCATCTGCCTGACAAGGCCACATTTCGGCTTGCACCTGCTTCAAGACTATATGTTTATTTTATTTTATTTTATTTATTGCATTTGTATCCCACATTTTCCCACCTCTTTGCAGGCTCAATATGATGCTAGGAAAATACAAATCACACAAGAAATACATAACTGAAATAGTTCCAACGTGACATATTACATGAATTAAAATGTTGGATTACCATACCACATTAAAGACCTACTCTTGCAAATTAATAATTTGAAAATAAAAATAATTCATACAGGGCTTCTTTTACAAAACTGCGCTAGCGATTCCTGCGCAGCAAATGAGAGGAAGCCTTCCTCAGGGGTATGAAAACATAAGATACAAAATGTAAATATAAAATAGCATTAATGCACAGCCAACAATTTAAAAAAAATTGGGTTTTTATGGTCATGGTAAAAATAGTTTTAGCTCATGGGAAAAACATCGCTAAGGCCATTTGTTACCACAGCTTGGTAAAAGGACCACCACCCATTGAGGTGGTGATAAGGGCTCCGATTATAGAATGTGCTTAGTCGGCACTGATGTCAGCACTGATTTTCTAGAAGCCATATATAGAATCTCCCTGTATATCTCTAAATATTTAAAAGAAGAAATTTATAAATGGAGATTTTGAATTATGCCCTCCAGAATTCGTATCTGAGTAGAATCTAATAACCTGCTGTACACCGCCTTGGGTAAATCTCTTCATAAAGGTGCTTACTAAATCTCAAGAAAGAAAGAAAGAAAAGGGAAAGTTAGCTAGTTCTTTAGAAAGGTTCATACTTCTGATAAACTGTTTTGTGAAAATAGGTGTAATAGGAGAATTTCATGAGGACAGATATACTAACTTACAAATCCTCTGTCAACAATATAGGACAAGAGAAAGGGATCTGCTTGGAGCTGAGCACACCAATTCAGACCATCTTTAAAAAAAACATTAGATGTGTATAAAGCCTAAGCAAAAAATCTTTTACCCAGTGAGTCTGAGTGACAGAATTGATCCAACAATGTACAGCTCTCAAACTTGCTGCCCAGTAATACCAAAGGGGATTAGAAAGGTCTAGACCTCCTGACTGTTTAAGTAAAATAAAAGATCAAACCACATTAATGATCTTTTCCCTCACCAGATATACTGAAGATCATTGTCTCCTTTATTCCCCATCCTTCACTGGTGTAAAGTATTAAAAAACCTTTACAAAAATCTTTTCTGTATCAAGCCGTTCAATTATGATGTTATTTACCTATTTCATTAAGGACAGCTCCTTCTTAATTCTCTTTTCAGAAAGATTTGAAGACTTTTTCTGTTTTAGAAATCTTATTTGTAATATTTATGTAATTTTGTGACTGTACTTGGAATCTATTTTGAACTTAATTAGGAAGTTGGCAGAATAGAAGTACCATATCATATCATAACATAAATAGACAAAAAAAAAGCTTTTCGGCAATTTAGTAGTTAAATTTGTAAAAAGAAAAAGAAAAACTTCAGAAAAACATTTTGAGCTATTGGCTAGAAATGATTGGTTTTCCTGTTAAACATACCATTCAATGGGAAGGGTACTACAGCAGGAGTAACTTGTTTAAGCGTATGCGTCGGCATTTTTAGAGCAGCAGCGCCATCTTTGTCTTGCAGCCTACCACAAGCTGTATTTAGCCAGCACCAAGGAAACATTGTTTGAGTCAAATTTTGAGAGGAACTATGGTAATTGTTGTATAACAGCCAATGTTAATTGTTTATTTTTTATTTGTTAAAGATTGTGATCAAAAGTGATTGGTCCCAAATAAGTGACCCTTGATGAAGTTGGATATGCTATGTTGCATGATATAGCTATTAGCTGCTAGTCGCTAACTGGTTATTTCCCATAGTATGGTACTTAAACCCTACTTAACCAGCCAGGAACCATTCCTTGCCAATTAGTTTTGAATATCATGGGTGAGGGGTGGTTGTAGCCATTTGTTTTCTATTGCCTCTGCTGTGGTTTTTCTACTTCCTTACTCATTAGTTGATTTAGAAGTCATATATGAATGAATACATGAGTTTGGTAATGCATTAGAAATTGAATCGATCTTATTGCTAGATGTTTGAAGTTTTGATAAGTGAGAAAAATTACAAATATTGCTTCTTAATAAGCAGAAAAGAAATGTAAGAAGGATTTAAGAAAACAAAAATAAGATAAAATAAACCTCCTTAGAACACAAATGCCAGAGGGAAATGAAAAAAGACAAGGAGATCAGTAAAAGAAATTTAAACTAGTAGCATGAAAACTGCTCTCTTTCATAGGTGGCTGGTGACTCAGATGTTTGGGGAGGCTAGGGTGGAGTAGGGTGGGGAAGGGCTAGGGCAGGGTGGGATAGAATGTGGCATGGCAGGATTCAATCCTTGGAGTGGTGACACCTGTATTTGCACTTCTGAACATAGCAAAGAAGGACTCCTTCACTATATCCCTCTAGTCTTGTCGTCGTCCCCCCCCCCCCCCCCCCATATCTCTGTTAGTAATTGTAACATGCAAGCTAATCACACTCAAGAGAATTATCTGCCAAAAAATATTGCCCCATCTCTCTTCTCCCCTCAAAATCCTTCATCACCCTTGTCTCTCTTCCCTTCCACCATTGTCCGGTATCTTTCCTCCAATCCTCTACTAACAAGTACTACCTCATTTCATTTCCCCTTACCCCATCATTCAGCATCACCTCATCTCTTTCTCCGTGTCCCTCGCACCAATATTAACCAGCACCAGCACCATTACCCCCTCCCAATATTCACTCCTTCACTTGCACCTCTGCTGTACTGCTACTCAACAAGAAATACCTTCCCCTCCATGCATCCCATCTGTTCCCTCGCTTGCTTGCTTACTCTGCCTGCCGGCCACCAACTCTCCAACTTTGTAGTTCCAAACAATGAGAAACCATGGGACCATAGCTCTCTGTGCACCACTAGTGGCTCTGCAGGTCACACCCCCTATAATGTAACTTCCTGTTTTGGAGGGCGGGATCAACAGAGCTGCTGCTACTAGTACTTGGAGGGCTATGGTCCCATGGTTTCACATTGTTTGCAGCTATGAAGTTGGAGAGTTGGCAGCTGGCAGGCAGAGTAAGCAAGTCAGGGAGCAGATGGGACATACAGAGGGGAAGGTTGTGATTTATTGTTGCCTTTCTAGGAGAGCAAGCAGTCATAGGGAGGGGAAGGTAGTGGTTGGGGCTGGGGAGGCTTAACATCCCCAAGCCTGTTATATGGGGCGCCTATGCTCTCAATGACAAAATCCCAAACAAGTTCTAATTTTCCTGGAAATTTCTTCATATCCAGGAAGGACCTCAGCTGCTCAGGAATAAAAATGACATATTTTAGTCCACCATCTTTGATCAAACATTTACACGTGTATTTAGTTTCTTGCCTCATGGCCATGAAAGCTTTCCTCCTTTCTTGAGGAATCTTAGTCACATCCAAATAAATCCAGATCTTTTGACCATGAAACACTGTCTGTGAATTGTGAAAATAGAGTCTCATCACTGTATTTGAATCTTCTTCAAAAACAAATGAGACCAACAATGTGGCCCTCTCAGTGGTTTCAGATAAACTTCAGTCAAGTATTTCTTAAACAATTCTCCCAGTTAGATGTCAGGGGATTTGGAAAAATCAAACCCTGGAGATTCAATCTCTTTTTATAGTTCTCTATTTGATCTATTTTCCTATGAAAAAAAGCTTTATCTTTTATCGTTGCTGCTGTAAACTCCAGCAAGCCCTTGATATCTTCAGTAATTTGATGGAACTGTGTAACACATTCCAATTTCACAGAATATACAATTTTAGTAAGATCCTCCATTATAACAGCTAAAAGTTTTACCTCTATGATAGAATGAACAACCACCGTGGCCAAGTGTTGAAGACCCTTCCAGAGATGAACAGCATTACCACCACAGGTGTTACAAACTGCATTCCAGCCTCTTCAGCTCCTTCTTCAGCCGTACAACCAGCAGGCACTGCTCCCTCAGGCCCAGAGTTGTTTTTTTCCCCTTTATATTAATGAACATTTGATTTTGTTATAATTAACATCTCTTTAACTCAAATTCTTAATATACAAATACGTAACAATATTTGATCAAAGCATTATGGGCCTCTTTTATAAAGCCGTGCTAGAGATTCTATAATCGGAGCCCTTATCACCACCTCAATGGGTGGTGGTCCTTTTACTAAGCTGCGGTAACAAATGGCCTTAGCGATGTTTTTCCCATGAGCTAAGGCTATTTTTACCATGACCATAAAACCCCAATTTTTTTTTAAATTGATGGCTATGCATTAATGTTATTTTATATTTACATTTTGTATCTTATGTTTTTAGACCCCTGAGGAAAGCTTTGTTGCCGAAACATGGACCATGTGGAGGGGCATAATCGAACGCGAATGCCCATCTCCATTGGCGTCTATGTCCGAAAACGGGTACGTGAAGAGGCGGGACAGACCATATTTTCGAAAAAATGGACATTTTTGAGCTGGGCGTTTGTTTTTTTTAGCGATAATGGAAACTAAAAATGCCAGCTCAAAAACGTCCTAATCTGAGCTATTTGGTCGTGGGAGGGGCCAGGATTCATAGTACACTCACCCCCCTGACATGCCAGGACACCAACTGGGCACCCTAGAGGTTAGTACGGTGGACTTCAGACAACGCTCCGACGTGCATAGCTCCGTTACCACAGGTGCTGAGCACCCAACCCCCCTCCCCTAAAACCCACTACCCACAAATGTACAACACTACCGTAGCTCTTAGGGGTGAAGGGGGTACAGTGGGTTTTGGAGACCTCCCATTTACCAGCACAAGTGTTACAGGTAGAGGGGGGATGGGCCTGGGTCCACCTGGCTGAAGTGCACTGCGGTACCCACTAAAAGTGCTCCAGGGACCTGCATACACGCAGGCCTCTAGGACTTGTTGCTGCTATATAACATTGGCACACCAGTGGACACCTGAAGACTAATCTCTCCGAAAACATCCTTTATTGGAATAAGCACACTTACTCACAGTTAACTGCAGATCAGAGGTTGTGCCCCACTGGCAACGAGTCCCCCTGGTACTGAGATGAGCAGTAGGTCAGAGCTGGCAGAATGGTGTACAATGCCCGCTTTCAGCCAGCCACATTCAAGGTAAGAACTAAGTTCTATAACAGTGCTAACATGTGAAAGAGATTTAAAACTGGCTTACAAAAATGGCACTACCTCATGGACTACCGGAAACAAAACAGGGCACACTCTGACCTAGTAAGCAGGGGGAAAAGCATAGAGCCTACCAACTACCAACATCGTGAGCATTTGCCACAAGCTAGTGGAATCATGGAGCCCAATACCCTACACCCACCACAATGCATTGCTGATGTGACTCTGCAGTGCGCATAAGAGAAGAGGTGTCACACTCACCTGAGAGCCACATCAGAACCAGGGAAAGGCTGTCACAGGATAGAACACATTCTGCTGTCATGAAGGTGGGTACGGCATTTGAGGCTGGCATAGAGGCTGGAAAAAAAGTTTGAAAAGTGGGTTTTTTTTGGTGGGAGGGGTTAGTGACCACTGGGGGAGTCTGGGGAGGTCATCCCCGATTCCCTCCAGTGGTCATCTGGTCAGTTGGGGCACTTTTTTGGGACTTGTTCATGAAAAAAAAGGGTCCACAAAAAGTGACCCAAAATCGCGGTAAAAATGTCTTTTTTCGATTATCTGCTAAAGACACCCATCTCTCCTCAGCCAATAACCACGCCCCAGTTCCGCCTTCACCACGCCTCCGACACGCCCCCATCAACTTTACCCGTTTCCACGATGGATTGCAGTTGGAAACGCCCAAAATCAGCTTTCGACTAAACCGATTTGGGCGCCCACGGGAGAAAGACTCCCATCTCCCGAATTGGGTCGCAATATAGGCGTTTTTCTCTTTCGATTATAAGCAGGATAGGGTCCCAATAAATTTTGTTCTTGGTGCTCTTACTACCGTGTATTCGGTGCTAGTCATTTGGATTTGGTTTACTGCCACCTTTGTGTACTTTGCATTCTTGTGCATTAATGTTGACATTAGTGTACATACATTTTTAAAAATAACATGGAAGCATTTATTGTCACCTATTTAGTAGGTGGTAAGGGCTCCCAATTTTGGCCTCTCATCATTTACCACCAGCTGATTTTTACACCAAGCTAAAAGTGCTAGTACAGCTTTGTAAAAGACCCCTTTAGTTAGTTACGTTAGCAGTAGCCAACCCTCCCCCCCCCCCAGATATTCAATGCCAGTCACCAGAATCGGCTTGTCATTGAATATCCAGGGTTAACTCTGACCATGGCACTTATGCAAGCTGCCTCCCCGAGTTTTTTTAGCAGACACTAATTTAACCGGCTAAGCAAATATTTAGCACAGGCCAGTTAAGTTAATAGTGAGCAAAGATAGGACTGTTATTTATGCTGTCCAATTTGCTTACTAAACTTAGTCAGTCAGTGCTGAATATTTCCAGTTATCATGTGATATAGCTGGTTAACTTTTTGGCACTAACCACGAATCTTCAGTATGAGATAATTGGTTATCTCACACTGAATATTCGCAGTTAAGTGTCGAAACACTATTTAACTGGTCAACGTCCGTTTCTAGCTGTTTAAATAGCTTTGAATATTGGGGGGGGGGGGGGGGAACAGTTTTTACCCTGCGTTTGATGGTGTCATGCTTTTAATACCTGATATACAGTAGGAGTTATATTATATTCCACATTAAGCTCTGTATATGTATTGTGATTTGCATTTCAATTGTATCCTACTACTTTCTTTACAGTGTTCACAGTCTCATTAACGTCAGGAAAAAATTGCAGAAACGATGCTGAAAGGTTAAAGTAATGAAACATACTCTGCTTCAAATGCATTATAGCTTTGGGTCATGATACTACATTCTTCAGACAAAGAATATAATGTGATCAGAAAATGGAACAGCATTAATCCTGCTGGTCTTATTACAGCAGATGTGGAAAGTATATTAAATAATATTTTGTCCTTCAACACATCCAGGGTGACTCGAGTTCTTCCTTGCATTTGCAGTAGTCAGGTCTGTTTCAATATGAACTTTAAAATACAATTGGTCCAGTCTGGTTCAATAAAGTTTTATACCATAATAAAACCTTACAAAAATGTGTAGTTATCTAGAAATGTTCTATCGTTCTTGCTCCCAGACTTAAGGACCTCATGCACCTCATGAGGATAATCTTATAGCACGCTGCCTAACATGTGCAACAGGGATGTGAATAAATTAAATTAATCTTCTGAAGGATAGTATAGTATGTGCATGCTTTCTTTTGGAAAATCACCTCATAGAATATACACACATATACATTTATACCTGCAGTTTTGTACATACAACTTTCTTGATTTATTTTACATATGTTTGCACATATTTCAGAAAGTATGCTTGCAAGCACTAAACACTCCCACCCCCATTATAGCTTTATGCCATCCATGGTTCTTTGTGTACCATGCCTCTGGGACCACCATTATATCCACGTCAAGCTCTTCCAATATAATTTAGATTTCCAGAACTTTATTTCCCATGCATAGCTTTCCAGATGTCGCTCTTTTCTTCTTATTTATATGACTGTTTAATGTTTTATGTAGAATATGGGCACAGCCATGAGCCTTAAGACCAGGGCCTAAAAGAATAAACAGTTAACTAGCCTGTATGACCTGAGAAACTTATGAGATGCTGAAGACACCCTTTGTTCTGGGAAAAGAGAAGTACCAAAAGAGTGCAGGCATTTCAGAGAAAAGAGAAGTCATAAAAACCTCATAAACAGGATAACGTGGTTTAATAACCTAAGGGGAATAACATAAGGGAAAAAGATCCTGGGAAAAAGAGAACTGTATGGACCTCTGTGGAAACTACCCAGTAAAAGTGGAAAGTACCTTGCAGAAGTAAATGAATTGTTAGATTGTCTATTTTAGTATACAAGCAGCTGTATCAGAGCATTACTTCAGAGAGACGGTTACAGATAACACCTACTGTAAGTGTAGCAGTGCTGTCCTCCCATGAGAAACTTTTGATTGTATCTGTGCTTTGGTAAGTAATAAAAATTGCCTTTCTCAAACATGGCCTTCCTAGTCTTTTATCACTCCAAATTGTGGGTGGTTGGTACATTATTAATTTGGGAATTTGGGGTGGTGGTAAAAAGCCTAGAAATAAACATTTGTGACCCACCGACATGATTCAGGGAGACCCCTTAAGGGTCAAGGCGTTTGGATTCAAGCCGTGCGATATTCCAAACACTCACCTGACACAGAAGGGGCAAAATAAAATAAGTGAATCCAAGTTTTGAGTTTTTATACTTGGATAGAGTCAGATAGAACTGTTATCTGGGACGCTGGACATGGGCATCCAACTACAGAACGAGTAACAATAGTCCCAGATCAAGCTGCAGGATACCTGGGACACTAAACTCTGTACAAGGGCCTCCAGTTCAAGCTGCAGGATACCTGAATGCCGTACTCTTTTTCATATAAGGGTCCCCAGTTCAAGCCACAGGATACCTGGAGTCCCGATAGTCTGTGTTAGGATGAAGAGTGGTAAGTTGAATATTTCTTTTTCTTAGAATTTTCACAGTATTGAGTGTAGAATGGCCACACCTCTTGAGATAGTAAGTACATACTTTCCACTAGAAAAGAAGTCCCTCACAGAGATTTGTAATAAATGGTATAAATGAAACAAAAAACAAACCGATTTTTGTTGGCACGTGCACAGATCTTTTGATCCGACCACTTTAAAGGCATTAATTAATTATAATGAAAAACATAAGAAGGGTAAATCTCGTATTAAACACCTACAAGCCATAAATAAATTGATTCTGGTAGGGGACAAAAAATTAGAATCTAAATCTTTACCCGATTCCAGTAAATTCCCCCCTCCTCCGCCAGAAGCTACAGCTCCGCCGGCGCCTCCACCGTATGATAGCTCACCATGCTCTGAGTCTATCAAGGTCCTGGCCTACAGAAATGCCGTAGGTTATGAGAAATTACACCCCAACCTGATCGATGCAGGACCAAAGTCATCAAATACCATAGCTGATAGGGAAACTGTACAAATTAAGGGAGTTGTGGATTTAACACCCATGGCCCCTTTACAACCAGGTGATACTTTACCAGACGTTCCAGAAGAAGATAATAATTCTATTCTGGTTGAAAGTAATGCCAGCGATAAAAGATTGGCTGATGTAGATATTGCAGACTTTCGTGATGTGTTAATTCAAGACACACTTAAGACACGTCGTGCCTTAGTCACAGAGGCAGACGTTAGTGACATTGAGGCAGATATTACCACTTTGGAACGAGATGTTTACAACTTGAGGTATGATTTAGACCAAAAGTCTCGCGATTATTACAGGCTTAGGAATGACCCGCCTAGATCTAAGACCATAACTATTCCCACAGGCAACTTGACTACTGCTTGTGGACCTATAAATTACCGACTTATAGGATAAATGGGTGCAGCCCCTAACACCCCTAATGAATATGTGGCCCAACAAGAACAATCCTGGTATTGGATTCAGCCATGGGCTGATAACTTAGCCATTTGGTCCGAGTCCCTTTACCCACAATCCAGTCTGTATCCCCGTGAGGGATTGGTTACGCCAGAGAAACTGAAAGTTGCTCGAGACCTTATTCACTCTTACCCTGACCCCAGTTGGAGTTCTAGGATTAAAACATATATGACAGAAGGACTCATAATTTGGGAAAAATATGAGGGTAAATTGCCCTTGCCCAAACCCTCTGTTCCGTCGAGAACACAAAAACTTTTACCTTTTTTAAAATAAATTGTCTGCTGGTGTCCCACAAACCGAGTATACCCCCTATTCAAACGTAGAACTAAATAGTTTAGCGCAACAATTACCAGACCTCACTGAGGTTGGAAACAAATGGATACACAAATTCACTGAGTTAACTATGGGGTCTACCTTAGCTGTAGGAGATATCAAGGCTCTGTTAAGGCGTATCCCACAAGCAAATATTATTGATCTTTTTACTGCTGCCGGTTTCGGTAATGCAGCCACAGAAAATACATGGGAAGGTGACAAATTTTCTAATGATACTAAGACCAGATTATGGGCAGCCATCCGCACTCAATTTCCAACACATAAGGATTTTTCAGGCCTTACTTCCCAACAATGTGAAATCACTGAGCCTATAGAAACATATATGCTATGGATTCAAGATGGCGATCTAGCAGGACGTGTGACTAAGACGCTCCCGAAAATTACATCTACAACGGACTTTTTCCTGTTCAACCATGCCGAAAAGGAAAGGGAAGCCGAGGAGCCCACCCCTCCCGAAGCAGATCCCTTCCTTCCCTGGGCAGCAGTCTTTGTCTGCATTTCTGGTTTCTACTCCGGTATTGGGCGTTTCCACTAGCGGGGAAAGGAAGAGCCCTGCTCAGGAGAGCAATTTATCGCTCAGCCCGTTGGGACCATTGACCCCGACGCATGCACCCGGAAGCATTGTACCGACCGTCGAAGACAGTATGGGGTCGAAGGAGTGGCGCGCTCCGGAGGCAATAGCGACGCCAAATTCGACTCTAGGATCGGCGCAGGGAGCCCAGCGATCGCCCGGGATAACGGTGGGGGAGACCATGGAGGAACCGCCGACAACAGCAACACAGGAGGAAATTACCTCCTGTGTTTTGGCGATGAAGCCCCTGGTTAAACCTCACGAGGTCTCGCTGGAGACGATTTGGACGGCTTTAGAATCTCTCCACAAGGTTTGTACCTCATTCATTACTGTCTCCTTGAATAATTCAACGCAGATAAACTTCTTAAAAAGTCAGTCTGAAGAGTTGTTGAAAAAACAAACTGACTAGGAAGGACAATTAGAAAAAATTTCTCAACAACAATCATTGATTTCAGGGAACCGAATACTAACTCACAGGAAATTAGAGAATCTTGAAAATCAATCAAGAAACCTGAACTTAAGATTGTTAAATTTTCCAAAATCTAAGTTCGTCACTCCCAAGGATATGTTTAAAAAATTTTTGAAAGAGGTATTCAAATACCCCGAACAATCATTACCTCCACTTCAAAAAATCTATTATCTGGAAATGAAGACTTCCCCACAAAAAGATATTCCTAAACCTGATTTACCTGAGAAATTGGACTTAACAAATTTTCTGGAGCAATCAATGGATAATACAGAGACTAGAGCAACTTTAATTGTAACATTTGTTTTCCTACAGGATAAAGAATCTTTAATGAGACTCTATTTTAAAAATATTCATCCGTATTTTAAAGGAAGCAAGGTCTCTATATTTCCAGATATTGCACGATGGACACAACAGAGACGAAAAAAATTTCTGGACATGAAACAGGAATCTCTTACAATTGGGGCGATATTCCAGTTACGATTTCCGTGTAAATGCATGTTGATATTTAAGGAGAAAAAATATATATTTTTTGAACCTGAACAATTGCGGTCTTTCCTTGATATGAAGAGGAACCAGGCCTTAACCCAAATATCAAGTCCCGAAAATAGTTAAAGAACTGCTGCTAGTATACTCCAATTCACTTATTTCTTATGCTAACTTCCTTTAGCTTTATACCGTCTTGAATCCACCATTTTACATTAGTGGACTATAATTCCATTTCTTAAGAAAATTTCTTTGTAATAATATTCTTTATATGTTCTTTGAAGTCTGAAATGGATGTATCTATTCAAAGAGATGTATCTTTGTTTAATTTGAAATTAATAAAGAAATAAAAAAAAAAAAGAAACATATATGCTCAAATTACAACAGTTATATAGAGAAGAAATGGAAGAACGCTTTGATGCTCCCAATAGTCTTCCGATATTTTACCATCTGTTTAAAGAAACTCTACCCACTAAAATCAAAGAGGAATCGCTCAGAAATCATGGCCAGAAATGAAAGAGCATAATTTACATCACTGTCAAATGTTTTTGAAAAATAACCAGAAACAGACCAAAGAGATACAGAAACTTCAAACTCAATTGATGTCCTTGCAAATAAAACAAATTGTAGATCAACAAGATAAAAAACCTAAACAAGATCAAAAACTTAATATTTCTCTGTAAATTGACCCCAGTGATGATAAACATGGTAGCCCTTACTGCTGGAACTATCCTTACTGTTCCGATCTTGATGATGGCAACAAATGCCACAATTTTGTCTTCTATATGAATGGCAGAGGGAACTTTCGTGGGAGACATGGAGGTTTTGTTTTTTCTGGCTGTGTCAGGGATACACAACCTAGTCCATCCCACCGATATAATGTCCAGTGTTGGCAGTGTAATAATATTGGTCATTATGCTGCAGAATGTAGGAGCAGCCCCCAAACACGAGGATATTCCCGAAATAATTATTTTCAGCCACGTGATCGTCGGTCCTTTCATTTCTGGAATCCCGAAGAACAGGAGCAGACTCAGTGACTAGGAGTAGTACACACACATACAGGGTATAGTGACCCTATGGTAATGTTACAAATTCAGGGTGTTCCCGTATCTCTTATGGTTGACACCGGAGCATCACGCTCAGTGTTGGCTAGCGCCCCTATGAAATTGCAGAAGCAATTGAAATTGTCCACTGAGAATGTTACCACAATGGGTTTTAAAGGAGTGCCGACCGACACTCCTATATTAGAAGCAATGAACATCCAGTTTGCAGGTCAAGAAATAATAGCTCCCTTGTTATATGCCTCACTGTGCCCGGTGAATTTGTTAGGAAGGGATTTATTAACACTATTTAAATTCCAAATTCATTTTGATATCCAAGAGCCAACTCAGAATGATTCCTTGATATTTGCTGTAACAACTCTCATTGAACAGAAAGTATCTAGAGAGTTACAAAAGTTACCAAATTATCTTTGGGCATCCTCGGATACACCATACGGAGAGGTTCACACAAAAGCTCACTGTATTGATTTACTGCCTAAATGCGATGGACCTAAAATAGGACAGTATCTCTTGAAGCCAGAAGTAATACAAGGAGCAAAAGAGCAGATCCAGCAACTGCTGAATCAAGGTATAATAGAAGTGTGCCATTCACCGAATAACACACCATTGTTTCCCGTTAAGAAAAAAGAACCAGGGCAGTGGAGGATAGTACAGGATTTGCGTGAATTAAATGTTGTAGTTAAACACATTTTTCCTAATGTTGAAAATCCAACTACCCTATTACAGAGTGTAACCTTGCAAACATATCATTCTACCATCGATTTGTCTAATGCTTTTTTTTTTCTATCCCACTTCACCCTGATAGCAGACCTTTAACTGCTTTCCAGTTTGACAATGTGATCTACCAGTGGACCCGATTGCCGCACGGTTTCACTGATAGCCCCACTATTTTTTCTCAGATTTTGGCACAGCATATTCAAGAATTTAAATCACAATATGCTTGGCCAAGTCATACTTATCTGCTACAATATGTGGACGATATGCTGATAACTTCTCATGATTTTGATATTTGTGTACAGGTGACCTGTGATTTTCTAGCCTTTTTAGCCGCAAAAGGGTATAAAGTTAATAAGAAAAAGTTGAAGGTAGCACAGACCCAGGTTATGTTTCTGGGCCATAAAATTGGTGCCCGGAAGTGGACCCTTGGTCCTGATGCTTTGAAACATGTTTCTAAATTACATATGCCTTCCAATGTTACTGAACTTAGAGCTGTGTTAGGAATGATTTATTTTTGTCTCTTGTGGATACCTAATTATTCAGAAAGAACTAAGCCTTTTTACCAGAAATTGTTGGGGAAAACATAATTTCAAATTTGAATCTCTTGAATTTACTGATGCTGAAATATTAGCCTTAGTGACTTTGGTGAAAGATGTAATGCAGAGTTCTCCACTTGCTACGGTTGATGTGTCCCATGAAGTGCATTTGTGGATAACTCATGATGAAAATACATGGGCTGCTTTAATAACTCAGCATGATGATGATGATATAGCTTGTGGATTTTTATCTGGGACTTTTACCCCTGTTGAATTATGATTTGCATTGTGTGAAAAAGGGCTGCTGCTACTGCTGTTTTAAAATTATACAGCTGTATACCTCATCCGCCAGTAGTTATTCATAGCTCATATTTTGTTAAGTATCTTTTGGATAAACATATTAGTCACATGACTCCTTCACGATTTCATAAATATCACGTGGTACTACTTAGTATTGTTCACCGGATACAACCCCTTAAGTGACAGCTTGGTTGAAAGATAAAATGACTTGTTGAAAATTAAATGCAACAACTTATGTCCAATGGCCTCAAATCTTGGTTGGATGCCTTACCTCTGGCGCTTCTCACCCTACACACCTCACTATCTGCCTCATTAAAGATGAGCCCATTCCAGTTGTGTACTGAATGCAAAATGCACCTCATCCCCGGTAATCCTGAACATCACTTACCAGATACTCTGTATATTGGGAACAATTACAATCTATAATAACATCTCTGTCTTGCCTTTCTCAGGAAGTGCCAGACAGAAGGAGGGATAGTGGTAGTGCAGAAACTTCCAAGGCATTGGAAATCGGAGACCTAGTCCATAGAAAGTACTACACACACAAGACCTGGAAGGATCCTATTTATATTGGACCTTTCCACATTGAGGCATTATCTGCCACTGCAGTGAACTAGAAGACCATACTTCTTGGGTACACCTTAAAGACATAAGGACTTTTCAACCTCTCCAGAAACAGGACATTACTAACAATACTGATTCAGATCCTACTACTCCTACAGATGGAAGTTCATGAATATACTTTTATTATCTTTGGACTTGCTTTCTTGTTCACCTTTATCTTAGCACTGATTTTAATGATTCCTGAAAAATGTTGTATCATTTTTGTTGAACAATGTTGATATCATAATAATTGCATACATGTCTTTGATTCAAGAAACAAATAGTTTAGAATTGGAACTTACTCCCTTGGGATTATTGTTTTGCTTTGTTTTCATTTTAGCTTTACTAGTGTCGTTATTAAATGTTATAATTTTAATTCTACTTATACTAGATTCCCATTAGGATGCTGGCAATTACCTTGTTGCTCATGATTTTGAGCTTGGTAATTCCTATTTTGACAGTCCCATATATCGAGGGAAATGATAAGGATCAATATTATGAAATAGGACCCTACCCTGTCAAAGCTACCAAAAAGTTAGTCCCTACGAGCAGAACTGTGACCTTGCAATTTGATATTTGTAGTATAGCTCATTGTAGAAATTTGGCATGGCAAAGGTCATATGCAAAATTTCATGCTTACTTGTGTACCTACCCTAGAATGGTCTTTACTGTTTATTCTGATTCCCTGTGTGCACAATGGTTCAATGTTTTGTGGTACACTGGTCCTAATTACCTAACCAGTAAACACCCTGCTTTGAACTACCCCCTACGTAAGAAAATTACCCTAGTATGACAATCAGTGAACCGAAACACCTGTGGAGAGAGAAAATGTAATCCCGTCCTGATTACCTTTAAGGGAGTGAATTGCAGCATGAACCATAGATTTGGTATAGGGATAGATGCTACTAACTCAGACCCTATTGGCCGCTTCCGTATTCTGGTTGCCCCTGCTGCTAAGTCCCTTAAGAAACCCACTAATCCTCTGGTACCCCAAATTCCTGAAACAAAAATTCCCATCAAGATCCTCAATGTAACTAGTTTAAAGGAAATGTTTGCTCTTGAAACTGGTTACGGTGATACAAATTTGTAGATGGATTGGATTCGGTTTCCACTCAAAGTTTAAATGTATCTGATTGCTATGTTTATTCTTCCTCAAGACTTGAACCATCAGCTGTTCCCTTTCCTTTGAACTTCATAAATGATTATAATGGAACCATGTGCATGTTGAAAATGCTCCAGGGTAATAAGAAGAACACTGACAAAATTTGCCATTCCCTAAGTTTACTGTTTCCTGATTCACCTAAAGGTGTGAAGGTACCTCCAGTATTTAAGACACCAGCCCAAGGAACAGTATTTGAGACATGCTTATTGAGAAAACACATTAAAAATCCTTATTTTGTAGGAAACCTGTCCAATGTAATTCCAGTTTGTCCTCCAGTAACCATCTTAACTTTTCAGATTTCTCTCGTTCACAAGCAGATGTATGGTGGTACTGCGGGACCAGAACTCTGTACCCAACGTTGCCCTCTAACTGGCGAGGACAATGTGCTTTGATTCAGCTAGTAGTTCCAATCACCATAGCATCTCAACACAGTAATGAACCAGTCCCCTATAGGAGAAAAAAGAGTATTCCAGGTTCTTTTGATGAAAGAATTTACATAGATTCTATAGGTGTACCAAGGGGGGTGCCAGATGAGTTGAAGGCTATGGATAGTAGCTATCAACCTATGTTATGGCTAGAACACACATTATTTACCCCTTAACAGGTGTTAAAAGGATCTCACACAAGTTTGGGTGCTGTAGCACAAGGCTTTTTATTAGATTATAATAGGGTATTTAGCAAAAATTGACGCATTCTGGGACAATCATGGCTAACTTTGTGAAAGTTGGGGGTCTAAGCTAGAAGTTAGCATGACTACTGCTTTTTTTTTTACTTCTGTCTGCATATTTCTGCTCTAGAGAGAGATACTTCCCATGATGGTACAAGAAAAGTTGTTTTCATGCATACCTCATAGTACAGGCAGATACTGCTAGACACAGAGATGAGAAAAACATATCTATCTTTCATCCAGTTGTTGTAAACATGTTTAAAAAAATATTTTTTATGCTTTCAGATTGGCTATAATAGCCATTAGCTCCTGAACACACAGAGTATAATGTTTTTTTGAATGTCTTTGATTTTTGGGATATTTGCATATGGACAGACCCACATATAAGGCAGTATCATAAGTCCTCAAATAAAATAACCTAAACTAAACAAAATCTTTAAGGGCCCCTTTTACAAAGTAGCAGTACCCACACTGTCATTTTGCCGCATGTCAATCTGGCACTGAAAAAAATACTTTTATTTTTTTTAGCACCAGGGGCTTTCCCTGTGGTAATCGGGCAGCCTCACAAGGTGGTGGTAAGGGCTCTGGGAAATGTCCATGTGACAAACGCTCACCGTATTGCATGACCATTTCCTTTATATATATATATATATATATATATATATATATATATATATATATACCATAGCTTGGTAAAAGGGTCCCTAAGTTAGTAAAGATGACCCTAGCCAGTAAGGAATTGCAGTAATCCAGTTGGTTCATGTGAAGATCATGGAAAGCCTTTTCTGTACCTGCCCCAGAAAGCTAGATTAAATTGCCAGGCAATTTAAATCTAGAGATGAATTTGTTGTCATTCTGGAAGCAGCTTAAGATAGCACTCTTCCTGTAATGGGAGCCAGGTTATTAATGGCTAGGAAGAAACACTGAAATATTTTTGAGCATCAGTTTTTATGGTTAGGTTCTATAAGAGTGTGTGAGAATTAAGGAGGCCTTTTACAAATGTGTGCTAGCATTTTTAGCTTGTGGTAAAGATCAGCTGATGGTAAATGCTGAGACACCTTTTACCACCAGCTGATTTTTATCTTGAGCTAAAAACGCTAGTGTAGTTTTGTAAAACACCCCCTAAATGAGTTGAGAGGTTTCTGTCAGTGGGTGATTTCTTTTTAATTTTTGTATATTATGAGCCTTCATTACACAGATCCCTCTTGAGAAGGATCCACTCAAGATGGATCTGTGCAGTGGAGGCACTACCTGGACAGAGTTGGAAGCCATCATTGGCCAATTGAGACGTAGGGAGAAAGCATGTTGCCCAATGTGCAAAGATGCACAAAAGGAACTAAAAATAACATGAACCACTGTGAATGACTTTTTTTTTTAGCTAAATTGGTGGTATAAAAGTTTTTAATACATGAAATGCAAAAAAATGAACTCTTGACAACTAAAGAGATATGTGGAACAAAGCTACATTTATTATCTATAAGGACCCAGAGTGATGTTAGAAACTCTTTTACGGGGATTAGAGTATTTTGTATCTGAGGAAGAAATAGAGTTGGAAGCTTTTTCTACGAAAACAGCGTTTCTTATGAGATATGAGGATTAAGGATAAGTTTATGACAATCTAGTCATTGTACAATTTTATCCAGGCTAAGTATCATATTTTTCTGAAAGTTATAGTTCTATGGCTCATGGGGAATGAGAAGCTGTATACTGTCAGCATACAAATATGAACTTGTTCCCAAGTCCTGAATCAAAGTAGTCAGTGGAGAAATGGAAATATTATACAGTATTTGGGCCAAAAATGACCCCTGTGGATCTCCAAAAGACAACAGATAGCGGTCAGAGATAACTTCATTTGAGTAAGCAAACAGTTCGGACAGATAAGATCCAGCTCAAGGCACTAGACATCATTAAAAGTATGACCCATTAGCATACAATGTTGAACCAGAAGTTCTTCTTGCCTAGAATGTTCTCCCAGTCTGACTTTCGATGGATGGGAGGTCTGCTTTACATACAACTTTGGGCATGGGCATTGAATTACATAAAGTACAAAACTTGTAGCACATGTAATAATAAAATTCAAATGATATGTCTTATGTTTCAAAGGATGAACAAACCAAGATGTAAGTTTCTGAGTAACTGCACAGATATTACACTTCTGACACTTAAAATGCCCGCTACTCTGTCCCACATCATAAACTTCAGTGATAGAAGGACACAAGAGTTCCTTAAAATTATGTCCTCTCCTATATGCTGCTCTTTAAGTCTTCTTATCAAGAACTGGATGCAGAGTTATAGTCTGCCAATGTTTTTGCAGAATCTTGACAATCCTTTCCATACCATGAGTGTATTTAAATATATAAGCTGACATCCATTTTTCATCCTGGGAACCCTAATCCTGAAAAAAACTGTGCTGATCATAAAATCCATCCCTTTGTATGCCCTTCTAATCACTTGGATAGGATAGCCTCTACATTTCTGCTCACACCTTTTTCAGTAGTAGCTCAAGGTGAGTTACATTCATGTACACTGGATATTTCTATGCCTCCATCCCTGCAATGGCAGTTGAAGATATCCAAAATGTGGATGTGCATGAGAAGGATGTCCATGCCTGGATGTTTCTGTGAGAAGGACATCCATGCCTACTATGCCTCCAACACCCCCTTTATTTATTTGGATTTTGGATCACAAGTAGTAGCAGTGGGATTTTAACTGGCCACCTCTGGATTGCAAGACCAGTGCTCTAACCACTAGGCCACTCCTCCACTCTACTCCACTCCCTTGAAATTTGGCCATCCCTGTGAGGGGGGGCAGTATGCAGGTCCCTGGGGGGGAGGTATGTGTGTGTCAGTGGAAGCATAATGTACACATGGACGTCCTTCTTTCAAACATTTTGGACATCCTCAACTGCCCCCCCACACGCAGGAAGTAGAATGGAGTGGAGGAGTGGCCTAGTGGTTAGAGCACTGGTCTTGCAATCCAGAGGTGGCTGGTTCAAATACCACTGTTGCTACTTGTAATCCAAATAAATAAAGGGGGTGTAGGAAGCATAGCGGGCATGGATGTCCTTCTCACAGAAACATCCGGGCATGAACGTCCTTCTCACAGAAACATCCAGGCATGGACATCCTTCTCACAAACATCCACATTTTGGATGTCCTCACCTGCCATCGTAGGGACAGAGGCATATCGAAGCACATCCTCAACTACCATTGCAGGGACGGAGGCATAGAAATATCCAGTGTACCTGAATGTAACAGACCTTGAGCTACCACTGAAAAAGGTGTAAGCAAAATCTAAATAAATAAATAGCGAAGGACGTCCTCAACTGCCATCATAGGGACAGAGGCATAGCGAAGGACGTCCTTCACTCATACTCCAAAAAAAAGACAAACGTTTTTAAAGCTGTTTTTTTCAGGGTGGGAAGTCGTTAGTGACAACTGCATGCCTTTTCCCATTCAGTTAGTGCATCAGTTAGTCACTGCAGTGCCCCCTAGGGTGCCCGGTTGGTTCCTGGCATGTCTGGGGGACCAGTGCACTACAAATGCTGGCTCCTCCCATGACCAAATACCTTGGATTTGGTCATTTTTGAAATGGGCGTCCTCAGTTTGCATTATAGCCGAAAACTGGGGATGACCATCTCTAAGGCTGACCTAAATGTTGAGATTTGGGCGTCCCCGACCGTATTATTGAAACAAAAGATGGATGCCCATCTTGTTTCAATAATATGGGTTTCCCCACCCCTTCGCAGGGATGTCCTGCGAGGACGCCCTTAGGAAAACTTGGGCGCCCCATTCAATTATGCCCCTCCACGTTACCAAACCAGAAAAAAAACACGTGAAACATCCTAAAAGATAATTAATTGTTATTTTTTGTATTTTACATCTTCAGCATCTTAACAAAAGAAACATTTTGTAAAAGAAACAAAAGAAAGTAATATTGCAATAACAAATTGCTAAGAAAAGCCAGCAAAAAGGAAAAAAATACAACTATTAATAATTACTTCTCACATAAGTCCACAATTATTAAAAGGGGAGGAGAAATGAAATTAATGGAGCATTATAATAGGTAATAAAACAATCTAAAGGCTTAATAACAAACACCTAAGTTACATTAACAATCGTCCACCCTGTCATCACTCTAGGATTGCTGAGAAACCTCCACTCCAAATTCTTTAAAACCAAAAATGCACATTTTTGATCAGGGGCAAAAAACTAGTAACTAAACACCCGCAAAATAAACTGTATATTTGTAGGGGTACTTAAGATAGAAGGTCACCCTCCAAAACACAGTTTTTTGGTGCATTGCCAAAAACAGCTTACACCTTTCTTGTGTAGATCTGCCACATTGAGATAGATCCATATCCTCTGTCCCATAAAAGGAACATCTGCCTTTTTTTAAAGTAGAAACACAGAAGCAGGCTTAAGTCCTGGTCAAATACCAAACCAACAAGGAGGATAGCTCTTTCCTGAACTTGAAAATCTGAAGATTCTACAGATACTGAAATATCTAAGGCTTCTCTCTCAGAAAGTTTATTTTTCCCAGGGAGAAAATAAAGCTTATTAAATGGAGGCATCATAGAGTCTGGGATGCTCAATATGTCGTGCAAGTATTTCTTAAATGTATCCACTGGTCACAATCCAAGAATTTTAGGAAAGTTCAGAATACATACATTCAGGTGTCTAAGATTCTTAATCTGTTCAAGTTTCCTATGAATAGCAAGTTTATCCAGAACTAGGGTATTAACAACCCCTTGATGTCTTGTTCCATTGTTTTATATTTCTCTTGATATTCCAATCCAAGGCTCTCCTGCTCCTGTGCCATTACTGACACAGTATTAACTAAAGCAGTCAAGCCAGAAGAACATTTTGATACTGGCATCATATTTTATAAGTAATGCCCATATAGGCTGAAGAGACACTTTTTTGGGGGGGGGGTGCTGAAATGATGGCATTTATTGTAAACTACTGGACGGCTTGTCTTTTATGGCAGCATATCAAATAAATCTATCCTTGAACCTTGATCCACGCCTGAACTCTGTTCTGGTTTCAATCTAGTCCCCACACCCAAAGAGTCAGTCAATACCAGTAAGATAGTCACTACACCGGTTGCATTCTCTAGCACATTGACAGGGGATTTACCTCCAGCAGTGGAAACAGACAAATCACCCTCGAGAGTTTCAATATTCACGTCTCAGGATACACCAGCACCAAGCTGAAGTATGCCTATGATTTTCCTTCCCCTTCTGGGGCACATCGTTCCAACCACAGGATTGAGTGATCTTGAGGAGTTTCTGAGATTTCAATCCCAAGTGGCCTTGGTGCTCCATCTCCAGAGGCAGCAGCAGGAATCACATCCAAAAACTCAGAAAGCTTTTTGATGTAGCTGACCAACTTTTCAAAATTATTGGAGGTGCTAAGCCCAGTGAAAATAACCCTTCCTGGGACACAAACAAGGGATTTTCTCAATATTGGGGGTGCTCAAGCACCCACAGCACCCACAGAGTTGTCTCCTATGGCTGACCATACATGTTTGCTACAAGGCAGAGTCAATGACTTTGCCTTTTCCTCTTCTCTTCGGTGCCATCAAGAAGAAACATAAAATAAATGGTAATATTTAAAGAACAGTTAGGCAGAACACCAGTTAGCTGCCAGAGTTATGCCGCCATCTTGACTCCTTCCCCAGCGTCCTTACTTCTAGAAAATTAATTCTTAAAGAAAAGAATGTACTGTGGGAAAGTATGTATTGCTCTAAAATAGTTTTTTAAAAAAATCATGATTCATATGAAATGTAAAGCAGTACCAGCAGTTTTTCTAAATGATATGCAGATATGCATACAAGTTTTAATGAGGACACTTTGGAGAAACTGTGTCAGATAGTTGTAAATTATTATTAACTTTTCACTGTATAATAAAATAATCAGTTTAATATATATATTACCATTAGACGATGCATTAGTTCACTTCAAATAAAGGTCAGCTTGGACAAAGTGGTAGCCTTTCATTGCAAGAGGATGACATTTGTGACATTTATCATGAATGTATAAAAGTTTTCCTGACAACAAAGTATCCTTTACTGCTTCTTTTGTTGACCTCTATTTCTACATATTTATGAAGCTGAAAACTAATTGAAGCTATTTCTTCCTTTTGGTGTAATTTCTATTAGGTTTCATTTCTAGTACTTATAGTTTTTGACCTAAATACACCCCTTTTATGCTATGCAAACTTTTAACAAAAACATCTGTCAAAAGAGTTGTTTCCTGAGTTAGGGAAATAAAACTACTTATATCCAAAGTTTATAAGAGCTAGCTGATTATTTTTCTTTTTTGCAAGTTTTTAGGTTGGTCTCATTTTATCAGTGCATCCTAGTTTGTTGGTTGTATTGCAATATTCATGAGTCCCATAACATGGGCATTCACAAGCCCTTCACCTCACCATTCAAAAATCCACACTGAAAAAATATAAACAACATCTCTTGTGGCACAAACCAGTCATAGCTTTATTAAACATTCTTTTCACTTTTTTTTAGTTACATTTGTACTCCGTGCTTTCCCACTCATGGCAGGCTCAATGTGGCTTACATATACAGGTACTTATTTGTACCTGGGGCAATAGAGGGTTAAGTGACTTGCCCAGAGTCACAAGGAGCTGTGCCTGAAGTGGGAATCGAACTCAGTTCCCCAGGACCAGAGTCCACCACCCTAACCTTTACTTTACTTTTCAAAATAACTTTAGCATACATGATATTCTAACATTGCAACATTTTCTTGATCAGTTGGTAACAAACGGACCAATTCATATTTATAATTTGTTTCACAGTCCCCAGTGAAGCATGGTTTGTGGTAATGCCAGACCATACTCCCATTCCCCCACCCATGAACCATTCAAAACTCCATTTCCACTTTACTCACCCAACTGAACTCTGTAATAACCAACTTTTATAAATGATACATTAATTCAAACTCCTGCTGTGACAGGCAACATCTGTTGCAGTGGCCATGGTTCCTATCTCTTATCAGCATATCTTCATTTTCTTCACTGCACTTATCAGGTTTCACTTCAGCTGGGCAATAAGGAGAACAAGGAGATAGCCTCTTGAAGTGAGCGTAAAATATGGAACAGACATAAGATTCAGGACAGGATGAAAACACAATTTTCCTTAGAACTACATCTGATACTGCAACTTGTGCACAGCCTGAAGAAGTCCAGAATGACCCTAGTCTGCACTGGTTGAAGCCTTTTTAGGAGAACATGTGGACAGTAGTTCTTTCTAGAAGTGAAGAGTTTGTTAATTCTTTTTTATAGATGCCGTAAGTAAGCTCTGGACAGGATTAAAGTATATATATGTAGGAAAAAGTAGTTCTGTGATCAAGATAGGATTGATATTGAACTGGCCAGCCCCCTGAATGATTAATGTTTTATTTATGTCCTAGTCAGTATGTTTATGATCATCCACTATAATCCTGTTGTTAAAATGCTTACTATGATGTATTTCCATTCCTTGTTTTTATTGAAGAAGGGGCTACTAAAAAATTATTACATTTCTTTTAGCTTAAATAGTTTTAATACTTGTTTAAAAGTACCCTATAGGTGCAACTTAGTTCTTGTTATTCTATATGGCAAATGACTTGAGAATTATTACCCAAGCCTAGAATTAAGATACTGTTACAATAGAATTGAATTAGGCTACTTGGTATGAATATGTGATCATATACATTATCAAAGGGGGGGGGGTGAGGGGAGGAACTGATGGAATTAAGGATGTACTATGAAAATAATAGCCCCCTCAGCTCAGAAGGGAATATCAAGAGTTAAACATCAAAAATGTGAAATGCATTTCATGTGTAGGTTTTGTTCTAGGTAGCACCAGCATTTTTGCACTCAGTTGTTTTTATTCTATGCAACTTTGGAGGCTACATTTGTATACATCAATTTGAAGACCCCTGAGGAAGGCCTTTCCGGCCGAAACATGGACCGTGTAGGGTCCTAATAAAATGATTTTTGGTGCTCTTACTATCGGTTTTTAGTCTGCTCCTTTTGGTCTCTTCCGCCCTTTTTGTGGTTGTCTGTGTATTTTGCGGGAGATTTGGACTCTGGTTGTTTTCAGTGCCGCACACTAACCAGTTACTGCCTGGTTAGCATAGGACCACTTACCACCACCTCAATGGGTAGTGGTAAGTGCTCCTCCTGAAATGGCTGCATGGAAAGTGGTTCACTTGCTGCACAATCATTTCTTTAAGAAAAGGGAAACCTGCCTTTTACCAGTGCGTGTCAAAAAACACAAGCCAATGCCAGTGCAGGCCCCTTTTTGCTTCAGCTTTGTAAAAGGACCCCTTAGTCACTATTCTGTAAAGGGCATGGATCCTTTATAGCAGTATTTCTCTGTTCTGGTCCTGGAGTACCTCTTGCCAGTCAGGTTTTCAGAATATCTACAATGAATATGCATGAAAGAGATTTGCATGTAATCAAAGCAGTGTATGCAAATCAAGTCCACGCATATTCATTGAAACTTGACTGGCAAGGTGTACTCTGGGACTGGACTTGCTTTATAGCATAGCACTCAGTGGTTACATTTTTTAGTGCCGATTTATAGAATCTAGTCCTAGAAGTCTCACCCACCTAAACAAGGCAAAATCTGAAGGAGTCTCTACAGATCTTTCCAATCTTGCTGAACAAAGAGACTTATCTTGGGATATGGGAAGAGAAAAATCACCACTTGTACTTCTGGGAACAAAAGAAAGCAAAATGTTTCACTTTCCCAACAACATTACCAGGAGGAATCAATGATAAAATCATGTGCTTCTAATCAGTTAAACATCTTGTGGTCATCAGAGAGAAATATCTGGAACAGACACTACTCAGCTCAAGCACTGGTCAGGAAATACTGCTTTATTTTGATCTGAACTGCATCAGCTGGTTTCCTGAAGATTATTTTCTGCTCAGTTTCAGTAGTTTTATTAAATAAGGAACAAGTTGCGTTAGACAAGCATTCTCATGTCAAGCAATAAATATGGAGATGTTTTTGATGACTAATTAAAACATTTAGGAATTAATTAATGGTTGTCCTTATACGAACTTCAACTCCTACAAAAAAAAAAGACGAAGAAGAAGAAGAAAATAAATGAAAGTAGTATAATAACACGAAGCTCTGACTAGGTAATACATTTAGGAACACAATACTATGTAGAAGTTGAAGTTCACTGGATAGATAAACAAGTTTGCTTTCTACTATGATAAAACAGTTTGCCACTTAGCAAATGAAACCATGATATTCTAATATTAAAAGTAATTGAAGTAATACAGTTTCCTATGAACCTGATTGAAGTTAAATACGGAATACATTCTAGGCTAATTGGCAAGCATTTTGCTTCTTAAAATATGATAGGGAAGGCACACAAGTTCACATTATATATTGATAGAATGCTTCCGTTTTTATTAGATGAAATATTGCCATAACACTATAGTTACTTTAATGTTAAAAAGGCAAACTATTTCCAAATAAGAAAATTACATTCAGAAAAATGGGGTGGGGTGAGGTGAGGGGTAGGGAGGGGAAATAACTACCTATAGCGTGTTTGGGATTGCCAATAATGTTTTGATGTTTTAGACATTTGCCATCCCTTTTGTTCTTATTTTGATATTTCATAGTCTTCACATTACCGTATTTTTGAATGAGGACACTCACGTGCATGTTTCAGTGATAGAAGGAATGGTGCGGGTTGTCATAGCCATCAACCATCTACTCAGGAGAAATTTGAGATGGTTTAGTGATGCAGCAACTTTTACAGTTAACAGCAATACATCAACAAATTGACTCTGCAATTTTCTCCCAATAATCATTTTCTCTACCTCTGGGCTTATTTCCAACATTCCTACCTAGAGGAGAACCTTAGTATAGAACAGCATCCAATTGCAAATTAGCTTTCATTATACCTTCCCCCTTTAAGAAAACTCTACAATATAAGACAACTTACAATAGTTTTTGTTCTTTAACTTTTCTGTAGAAACATCCCTATCTATAAGAGTTTCTATAGATCAAGTCTATGCATAGCCATTATTATAAGATCTGCCTGATTGATCATTATATAAGTACATAAGTAATGCCATACTGGGAAAAGACCAAGAGGCATATTTTCAAAGCACTTTGGGAGGCTAAGTTCCATAGGTTTCTATGGAACTTTGGGAGGCTAAGTGCTTTGAAAATAAGCCTCCAAGGGTCCATCGAGCCCAGCATCCTGTCCACGACAGCGGCCAATCCAGGCCAAGGACACCTGGCAAGCTTCCCAAACGTACAAACATTCTATACATGTTATTCCTGGAATTTTGGATTTTTCCAAGTCCGTTTAGTAGTGGTTTATGGACTTGTCCTTTAGGAATCCGTCCAACCCCTTTTTAAACTCTGCTAAGCTAACCGCCTTCACCACTTTCTCCGGCAACAAATTCCAGAGTTTAATTACACGTTGGGTGAAGAAAAGGTTTCTCCGATTTGTTTTAAATTTACTACACTGTAGTTTCATCGCATGCCCCCTAGTCCTAGTATTTTTGGAAAGCGTGAACACACGCTTCACATCCACCTGTTCCACTCCACTCATTATTTTATATACCTCTATCATGTCTCCCCTCAGCCGTCTCTTCTCCAAGCTGTATAGACCTAGCCTCCTTAGTCTTTCTTCATAGGGAAGTCGTCCCATCCCCGCTATCATTTTAGTCGCCCTTCGCTGCACCTTTTCCAGTTCTCCTATATCTTTCTTGAGATGCGGCGACCAGAATTGAACACAATACTCAAGGTGCGGTCGCACCATGAAGCGATACAACGGCATTATAACATCCTCACACCTGTTTTCCATACCTTCCCTAATAATACCCAACATTCTATTCGCTTTCTTAGCCGCAGCAGCACACTGAGCAGAGGTTTCAGTGTGTTATCGACGACGACACCCAGATCCCTTTCTTGGTCCGTAACTCCTAACGTAGAACCTTGCATGACGTAGCTATAATTCGGGTTCATGGTTGTTGAACCAGTTTTGGAGGCCTTATCTTGCTAAGGATGTAGAAAGAGTTGACGTGGTTCAGAGAAAAGCGACAAAAATGGTACAGGGTTTGTGTCACAATTCATATGAGGAGAGACTTGAGGACTTGAACATGTACTGTATATCATGCAGGAAAGGGTAGACAGGGTTGATATGATATAGACATTCAAATATTTAAAAGGTATTAAACTACAAATAAACCATTTCCAGAGATGGGAATATGGGCGCACTATGTATAGTATATATAGTACTATATGGCACTACACAACAATAGCTATATAGAACTATAATATGAAGCACCACAAGTCAAAGACAGACTCATGTAAACATCCCAATACATGTTGGGGTAAAGCCTTCCATACAGACTACAGGTCTTGAGTTAGAAGAGCCAATGACTTCAGAATTTTCTTTACTATCCAGACTGACACAGTGGCTGGGACAACACCTGCTTTACCTGCCATCGAATCAGAAGTGTTGTCCCTTCTCTGCCTGCTTGCCTGATCTGTCTGAGGAACACTCTGCCATTTGTTGGATATCATGTGCCAACTCTGTTCAAGTTGTATAGCTGCTGTGTTGTTGCTATTGGGCTAGGATAGCTGGCTGGACTAGAAGTCTACCTTAGGGTTTTATGTGCGTTTGCTTTAGGCTGAACAAAGATAAGACCATTTTTGTTATTATTCTTATTATTCTTGCATCTCTTTCACTGTTTCTGCTGTTATGTAAATAAATTATTTTCTATTTTTATAATATCTTTGGGTGCAGTGTCAGTGTTTGTTATATTTTGGCTTTAGGATTCAGATATATAGATAAAGGAAACATAGTTACTTTCTGGATAGTACACTATCTAATACAAAGTGTTGCTGTTTCATACTTTTCCATAACTTATTTTGAGAATCACATTCCCCAATCACACCCCAAAAGAGTGTAATCTGTGTATGCCCCACAAGAAGGTGATAGAACTAGAGGACATGAACTGAGGGAGACTGACACAGGAATAATACCAGGAAGCACCTTTTCACAAAGAGGGTGGTAGGTACCCAAGGGAGGTGGTGGAGATGAAAATGGTAATGTTATTCAAAAATGTATGGGATAAACAAAAAGGAATCCTATATAGAAGGCATGGAACCAAACAAGCTTAGTGGGGATTAGATGACAACACCAGTAATTAGGAAGCAAAGCCAGTGTTTATGGTATGTGCCCTGATTGTGGCTGGACTGGAGTGGAGCTTCAATGGCAACTTCATAAGTTCAAGAACAAGGCCAGTGCTGAGAAGGCTTCTGTGGTCTGTGTCCTGAAAATGGCAAGGACAAATCAAGATCAAGTATATATATGTACTACCATATCATACAAGTTTATCTTGTTGGGCAGACTGGATAGACCATTCAGGCATTTATCTGCTGTCATCTACTATGTTATTAATTATTTAGATTTTGCTTACACCTTTTTCAGTAGTAGCTCAAGGTGAGTTACATTCAGGTATGCTGGGTATTTCTCTGTCCCAGGAGAGCTCACAATTTAAGCTTGTACCTGAGGCAATGGAGAGTTAAGTGACTTGCCCAAGATCACAAGGAACAGCAGTGGGATTTGAACTGGCCACCTCTGGATTGCAAGACCAGTGCTCTAACCACTAGGCCACTCTTCCACTATATAGTTATTGGAGAGACAATACATTTAACAGGGCAGTTCTATAAAGTGCATGTTAACAGTTATGTGCTGATTATACACATAGGACTAGATTTAGTAAATGGCGCTCAAATATTGGCATGGGAAAAGACTGGTGCTAAGTGCAATTTTATAAAGGGCATAGATCCTTTATAGAACCACGCTTAAGTGTCAATCTCACGCCTAACTTCGGGCACCAGACTTACATCTGCTGAAATGCTGGCACACAAGTTAGGCATGCTCAGGCAATATTCTGCAATTGTGTGTGTAATTATTTGGAATACCCTGCCATGTTCCCTTTTAAGATATGCGCCATGGGATTTAGGCATCATGCCTTATAAAATAGCACACAGTCAAATATGCACATAAATCCTGATTGATGCCAATTAACTATGATAATTGGTTGTTAGTACCCAATCATACCTAGTTAAGGGCTCGTTAATCAATTAACTTGCATGCACATCTTGGTCATGTGACAAAATTTAGGTACACAAATTAGGGCAATATATATAGAATCTGGGGGATAATTTGTTAGAATAATGGCACATACACAGGTTGGTATGTGTGCATGTAAGTGATAAAGTTCCACTTAAGCACTATTCTATAAATAAGTGCATATTTTAAACAGCACAAATTTTATAAATTATACATATACATAGGTAGAGTCTGGGTGGAACATGAGCAAGACTCACACATGTATAAAATGCTATACATTATTGCCGTAATGCTCAAAACTCTGAATAGCACAGTAAAAATACTGCTGGAACAGCAACGCCCTATTGCTCAATGCTAATGAGATGCAAATATAGGAAAAGGGAAAGGGACTTGATATACCAATTTTCTGTGCTTTTTACAACTACATTCAAAGCAGTTTACATAGTATATACAGATACATATTATTTGTACCTGAGGCAATGGAGAATTAAGTGACTTGCCCAGTGGGACTTAAACCCAGTTCCCCAGTATCAAAGTCTATTGCATTAACCACTAGGCTACTCCTTCATAGCATCCAGCATTATGGAATTAGGTAGGAGGATTGTGCTTAGTGCATGTGCAGAAGAGTTCCGCAGTAAGCATGGCTCCTGTGCGCATGCGCATGGTAAAACCCAAATGTGAGGCACATATTTGTGTCTGTTTTCTGCAGCCTAAATATGTGCATTTTAAAGTTTTTTTTTTTTTTTTAGCTTGGATGCTTATATTTAGACGCAGGAAACAGATACTACTGTATGTCTTTTGCTTGGGTCTGCTGTTTCTTATGACCAGTGCTTAAGGACTTGCAGGGGCTTCCTTCTGCTTCCAAAAGCCATCAAAACCAGCAGAGTTTGCAGAAAGATTCATGAGAGAAGCATGGGAATCATGAGAAATCCTCTCTTCCAGCACCCTAACGCCTGTTCTGACCTGGCGTCATTTTTTTTGCAGCGGTAAGGCAGTATTGATTCGAGCGCTCTTTTCTGAACATTGGGGAGGAATACAAAATGATCTCATTAACACGAGCTTGATTACATTAGCATGCCACTTGCATTGTTCATCTGGTGTAAGTTTGCTCCTCCTTCTCTCGTCCGGTACAGCTCCAAAAACCAAAATAATCCACAGGACAGCTTTTTATTGCATAGCTGCGGCGTATGTCTGATGAGGTCGGAGAACCCTGTCTAGCAACCTCTGACAGCTCGCAGCCGCTGAATTAAGGCCAAAGGGTAATCTTTTAAACTGGTACAGGCCCATGGGTGTACTAAAAGCCGTCTTAGCTTGAGCCCCTGGGGTAAGTGGAATCTGCCAGTACCCTTTTGTCAAGTCCAGGGTAGTAAGATATTGTGCGGATCCTAGCCTATCCACCAGCTCCTCAATGTAGGGCATAGGATAGGCATCTGCTTGAGAAATGGTATTAAGCTGGCGGAAATCTATGCAGAATCTCCACTCCCCCTCGGGCTTTGGCACTAATACCATGGGGCTTGACCAGGGGCTATTTGACTCCTCAATCACCCCGAAATCTAACATTTCCTGCACCTGTTTAATAACCTCTCTCTTTTTCATGGGGGACAGCCTATATAGCCTTTGCCGAACTACTTTACCCCTTTCTGTTCTAATGTCATGCTCCACCAGGTGAGTATTCCCCGGACACGCCGTCAACACATCGTCAAACCCTTTTAGGAGCCTTCCGATCTCCTTTTTTTGTGCCCGGGACAACTGGGGATTAATCCCTGGCTCCCCGGGCTTGAAAATATCTCTTATTTGCGGCCCCAACTCCTCTCCCTCCTTTTCTTCCACCCGGGTCTGAAAGTCTACCCTTGCTACCCAGGGTTTCATAAGGTTCACATGGAAGGTTTGGACACGACCCTTCTCGTTCGCCACTTCATACGTAAGCGGCCCTAGTCTCTTCTTCACAACCCATGGACCCTTCCACCTAGAGGCAAACTTATGAGGATCCTCAGAGACCAGGATAAGGACCCTATCTCCTGCTACAAACTCCCGTTCCCGCGTATCTTTATCATAATATTCCTTTTGATGAGACTGGCTCTGTTCCAGCCTCTCCTGGGAATATTCCTGTAACTTATCCAATCGGGCTCTCAGATCCTGTAGATATTCTACCACTGACTGATCTGACGTTTCCGGAGGTACCCAATGTTCCTGTATGATATCTAAAATTCCCCTGGGTCTCCGGCCAAACATTAGCTCGAAAGGAGAAACTCCTAAGGAGTCCTGCACCTTCTCCCTATACGCATATAGCACGAAGGGTAACAGTTGGTCCCAACCCGTCCTATCTTCGCCTAGCGCTTTTTTTAACATCCCCTTTAAGCTTCTATTAAAACGTTCCACCATCCCATTTGTTTGCGGATGGTACGCCGCAGTACGGATATGCTGTACCCCAAAAGCCTCCCACACTTGCCTTAAGGTGCTTGACATGAAGTTGGATCCCCTATCTGTCAAAACCTCTTGGGGGAACCCCACCTCACAAAAAATTTTTATCAGTTCCCGGGCAATGCCCCTCGCGGATATGCTCCTTAAAGGTATGGCCCAGGGGTACCTCGTGGCCATATCCATTATTACTAACACATAGAGGAAGCCTCTCGGAGATTTTGTTACTGGGCCAATAATATCCATGACTATTCTCCTCCCCGGTTGTTCCCCCCTAGGGAGTGGCCTTAGAGGTGCTCTAGGTGGGAGACGCTCTGCCACCTTCTGACAATTTGGGCAAGACTTGCAATACTTCTCCACCTCCCCATAAACTCCTGGCCAATAAAACCGCGCCAATATCTGAATCAGGGTCGCCTGAGAGCCCTTATGCCCCCCCAAAGGATGATCATGAGCCAGCCTTACCACTAGTGGATGAAAAGCTTGAGGAACTACTAGCTGTCTCCCTCCTTCAGCGTTCTCCCAGTTTGGCACCCTACGATACAATATTTCCCCTTCTACCATGAAACCCGGAGCCTCAAGGTCCCCCCCCCTGGCGTGCCCTCTCCCAGGCATATTCTAGAGTGGGGTCAGCGGCCTGCTCCCTATGAAACTGGGGAAACTGTTCCTTCAATTCTTTCGGGGCTACCGGCAGGTAACTTTCTCTTTGTACCTGCTCCCATGCCTCCCGTCTACCCCTCTGCTCCTTTTTCCTCAAAGCTTTACCCTTTCTCCCTTTTCCCGGCTCCCCTAAGACCTCTCCCTGAAAAGGGAAAATACCTCCTATTCCCTCTTCCTCCGCCTCAGGGTCCTGTCGTGCCTGTGCGCGGGTAGTGACCAACACTTCTTTTTTACTAATACAGTCTCTAAATGGCGGCCAATCCCTTCCTAAAATCATCTCCTGTGGCAACCTGGGTAGAACAGCCATGGCTATCTCTATCTCTCCTGGGGGCCCCTTCAAATTAACTCTATGGAGGGTATACCGCGTACTGGCGCCATGTATACACTGAATGGCCACTGCTCCTTCATAGGTATCCTTACCCCGTGTCCTCCTTTTTCTTAGCTGCTCCCATAACCGCCTAGAGATCATGGACTGGTCGGCCCCCGAGTCTAACATGGCTAGAATAGGCAAACCCTCCACCTCCACCTTGGCTGTATAACGTGGCCTGAACCCCTGGGCAACCTGAGAGATCCACCCCTCCCGACCTAGGCAATCCCTCTTGAAGTGCCCTGGTTTTCCACACTGATAACATAATTTTCCCTCATAAGAGGTAGCCTTTTTACCATGGCCTTCAGGCCCTACTGGCTTTTTACCCACGCCACTTGAACCGGCCTGCCCTCCCTGGGGATCATTCTTGCGGCAGGAACCTTTGGGACCCCCGCCTTCCTGAGGCCGGCACTTTCCGCCCTCCAGGTCGTGTCCCCCCCAATGTTGGGCTTCCAGGTACCATTCCAACCCCGCTACCACGCCCTCTACCGTCCTACAGCCCCTTTGGACCAGCCCTGCCCTAATCTCCCTGGGTAGGCCCTGCAGGAATTGCTCCACTACCAGTTCTTACAGAATCTCGGCAGTGGTGTGGTGATCGGGTTCCAACCATTTTTTTACTAAGTCCATCAGTCTATTGGCCACCGCTTTAGGTGTTTTTCCCTTTTCCCATTTCGTGGACCTAAACTTTCGCCTATAGGCCTGGGTACTTAGTCCATATCGGTCCTTGATGGCCTCTCTTAACCTCCCATAGTTGGCAGCGTCCCCAGTGGGCAAGTCTCCCCTGATAGTGAAGGCACTAATCGCATGGCCCACTGTTCTTGTGGCCATCCGGCGGCCGCCGCCACCCTCTCAAATGCGGTCAGGAAATCATCCACATTATCCTGCTCAGACAACTTCCCCCAGGTAAGTGAATTCATGGATATAGGTCCTACCGCACCGTTTCCTCCGGTCCCCTGTCCGGCCGTTCCAGATCCAAACTCCCTAGGGGTACTGCTCGCCCTCTGAACAAAGTCTTGGAGCAGATTCAACACTGGTTGTTGTTGATCTCGGGCGGCAGTCAAGGACTCCTCCACCATCTTCGCGGCCAGTTCTTGCTGCTTCTGGAACTGCATCGTCATCCAGGCGAAGATCTCCTTGGGATCCATCTTTTCGCCGGAACAGCTACTCCTGAGGAAAGAAAAGCAGAGGACAAACTCCAAGTGCGATTTCACCACTTAGGTTTTCCCTCTATTCTCCCCCCCTCCCCAACCTTGGCCCTGCTTACCAGAACCCAAGACGGGTCTGCGCTTTGCTCTGCGTTGGTCCCTCCGACGGGATTTTCTTTCTGGCTTGTCTTGGCCTCCTCGAGCGACAGGTCAGCACACAAAGATCCCACTCCTGACACCAATTGTAAGTTTGCTCCTCCTTCTCTCGTCCGGTACAGCTCCAAAAACCAAAATAATCCACAGGACAGCTTTTTATTGCATAGGAGGTTACTCCCTCCTTCTTTTAGCCTTTTTATTCCTCTTACGGCATACAATCACAGTCTCCTTTTTTAGCCGGTCAGTTACACAGTCCAGGCTTCAGCAGCTACTTCCCCCCTCCCTCTTTTCCTCTTGGAGCGTTGCCGAAAAAAAAACACAGCAACCAACTTCTTGCCTTTTTAAGCTTCAAAGGTAAGTAGCTCTGGGATCACCCCAAACAAAACAAACAATGAGAGTCATGGCCAGCTCCTGGCTCCCAGGTTAGTTCCCCACCCGGGACGCCCCACGAGGTATAGTAACTCCCCGGGGCTCCTCTTAGTCCCAGTAGTTGGTGCACAAAAAAAAACACAGTATCAATGTCCACCGTTCAGTCTTTCCTTCTTGAGAAAAATAAGCAACAGTCTTTTCTCGCTCTCTATCTCTCTCTCTCTCTTTACGAACAATGGCTCTGCGCGGGCTCAAAGCCTAGGGTCCCACCCTCTTGGTCAGTCACACTCTCTCCTGACCTCCTCCCGCTGACCCGGTTTGGCCCCGCGGTTTCTCTGGCCTTCGCTGAGCCAGAGCAGCCCAATCCATCGGCTCTTCCAAGGCGTTCTCAGGTTCAGTCAGCTCCATCGGGCAAGGCTCCTCTCTGTCTCCTCCCTCCTCAGGAGCCCAATCCATATTCTCTGCACCCCGCCCCCTCTCCAGCTGCTGCCCCTTTCCTTTATTAAGATTCTTTGGTGTCTTTTCTTTCTCCACCCACTTGTTCCACCATCCCCCCCCCCCCCCCCCCAGGTTGGAGAATTGGCTTTACTCACTCCCCTGCGGCCCTCTTCTGGTGACTCCCTGGAATGCACGTACTCTCTCCTATACCCGGGTTCCCTTGGGGCCTGCTGGGAGTCGTAGTTTCTCATTTCGAGGTCTTTCTTGGGAAAAGCCTGCCGATAACGGGGGTACTCTTGCCTATCCCAGGGTTCCTTTGGGGCATGTTGGGAGTTGCAGTTCCTTCCTCTCCTTTTCCCTTTTTGTTCCCTAGCCCTTTCTACATACTCTTTACACTGGGTGCTCATTTGTTCCCACACTCTGGGCCTCTGAACATTCTGCGCAAGTAAATGTGAGTGCTAGTATGGCGCTAATGCCCTCTAGCATCCACATTTGCTTTTGAGCATCGGGGCCTATGTGCGTATCTCTGGCACATATATATGTCCTTTGCAGAATTACCAAATACCAATAAACTTAACCACAGCTCTATGGCCGGTGTAAGTGTTCAAGCCTAATTTAATGGCATATGTTGTGGCAGTTACACTAATTAGTATTCTGTACAGAAAAGTAGGTACCTACATTCCTTTATAGAATATTGAACTACTAGGTGTCTTCTGGACACTTATGTATGGGTACCCACTTATTGAATTACCTCCTTACTATGCATTAACTGAATTGAATATAACGTGGATGCCTAATATTTCTTATCAAGGTGACATTAACTGCTTTGTTAACAGTTAATGCATAGTATTGTGTAATATGTTAAATGCAGGCACGTATTACCCACACCCACACAGCTGACCTGGCAGGGGGTTTCCAAGCCTTGCTAGTGGAAGCCCTCCTCCTCACAAAGCCAGGCAGTTGGCAGCACTTTCCCTGGGCCACCACCACGCAGGCTGACCCCCCCCCCCCCCCCACCGTGCACATACTTGTTTTTTGTGAAGCTGAACATGCATGAGGGAGGCCCTGCCCCACGCATGTGCAAAACCAAGCATGAACAGGGGGCAGGCCTCCCTCGTGCATGCTCAGCTTCAGAAAAACCCAATCATATGCAGGGGATGGAGCAGCACAGTGGCAGCCTGGAAAACTGCTACCACCTGTCTGGCTTTGTAAGGAGGAGACTTTCCAACTGGCAGGGCTTGGGGACCCCTGCCAGCCATAGCAGTAGACAGCACCTCAATCTTGCCCTCCCACCCATGGCTATGCCACGGGTGGAGGGTACAATCATCACTGGGTCCTTGCCCATTCTCCACCCTATTCCCTATTCCATGTTTGTTAGCTAATATGGGAATTATCATGAGCTAAGTGTCAACTGCTAACAGCGCACACTACTTACAGCATTATCAGCTTACTAGATATTAGTAAAAAAAGAGTTTTTTGTTTACATTTTAAGCCACCTTTTGCAGAATTATATTGATTTCCTTCCCCTCTTACTTGTCATGGGTTGCTCTACTACCTGTGTCAGGAATTTGAATGGAATTGAATGAAAAATTCAAAAAGTAGTAGGGAAAGCACTCTTACAGGGGAAGAAAATATATACCTGCATCTACATTTTGATTATATAGGATCAGTTTCTCTGCAGCAAACTAAGCTATAAAAACAGTCAATATAAATTTATGCATCAAAATATTTGCAAAACTATTTTTAATTTCCTCTCATTACTTGAGGGAATTAATGAGTTTGTTTCCAAAGGATTAAAGGCTCATTTTCAAAGGAACATTTTTCATAGAGTTTCCTTTTGAAAATCATACCAATTTGCATTGCATGGTGACAAAGTGCAACTGCATCAAGTCAGGTTCAATGTACTAACTGGAATTTACACTTGGGAATTTTACTATTCTCCAAATCTATTTTCTCTAAAAAATGTAACTTTGTCTTATTCTTAGTGGGTAAAAATACACATGGTGATCATAGTGCATGAACTTTTGCCCATAAAAAGAAGGAAGAGCAATAAATTGGACTGCAGTTTTTATGCAGATAAACTGAAGTTTATTCACTAAAAAACCTGATTATTGTCCCTTGTATGATTATATTTTAGACACAATAGCAATGTAATTTCTTTTCATAAAGATGGCTAATTTTTCAGGCCATGTTTCTGAGTTGTTCAGGTGCAGAATGCAAATGTGAGCTCTGCAATTCATTTGCAGAAACTTACCTCAGCAGAAATGTCTCTAGTGTAAGCCTGTGAATATTCTGAGTCATGTCAAGTGATGACATTTAAATATTAAATCATTGCTCTTTGACTTCTGGTGGATATGCTGAGATTCCTTAAATACAGAGCATTGTTTTTTTCTTAAACTATAATTTATTGTGTGATTCTTTGCTGTTGAAAAAGACTCAACACAGGTCAATTACTGCCATCAAATATTGTCAAACCAAGCACCATTTTCAGCCCAGTGTAGAACCAGAATGGGAGCAGAGTAGAGCCATTCCCTTCTTGGACTACCAAACAGACCCTCGGGTAAGTCACTGAGGGAGATGGGGTGGAGGGAGGGCAGAGTATGGGGTGCTGCTTTCGGGGAGCTGCTCTGAGGTAGGCGTGATGTTTTGTGGGATCAAAGTATTTATTTGGGGGTTGAATTGGAGGTAGCTCTTTTGGGATGTATGATTGGGAGGGTTGGTCTGGCTGGGTAAGACTGGGGGGTGGGGGAGGAGTTAGAGAGATACGCTGCCACAGCAGATTTTTTTTAAACTTTGGCCCAGCACCACATTACATGCTTTGGCAGATAGTATATGTGCTGCTGTGCCATAAGCCATATGTAGTGCCCATGCAATAAAGGGGTAATTCTAGAAAGGTTGCCCATATGAACGGGAGAGGTTTCATGCAACTGGGTGCATCCAAAATGAGCAGAGATTCTATAAGTGTACACCAGCAAGTATGTCCTTTATAGAATCAGCATGGGTGCACAAATCTATACCTTGATGGATGGTGCTGCTCCCTGTGGGTGCCTTTCCATCCTCCCACCTCCCCTGTCTTAACCTTCTCTGTGCCAACCCTTCCCTCCCTAAAGGCTCCTTTTATAAAGCCAGGTTCTGATTCCCCCTGTGGTAAATGCAATAAAGCCCATAGGAATTGAATGGGCTTCATTGCATTTATCGCACAGGAATCAGTACTGCAACTTTGTAAAACCAGCCCTAGAAATATTACTATTTTATATTATTTTTTTTATTGTCCATGAGTAACATTTTATTCTATCTTGTTATTATTTTATATTTGTATATATTATTTAAAGTTTTGAAACATATTTTATATATAAATAACTCAAGCTCTATATTGCAAGATGTCATGTTTCAGTTCAGAAATATACATTTTCCTGGGTCATGTTGCCATGTCTTCAAACTGGTAGACATTCCTTACAAATGAGAATATATGAAGTACATATAGCTATCAGACTAGCAAGGCAACTACATTCCTACCCCTTTAAGGTACTGTGTTTTAACACTTCTATAGACACACATCAGAAATTCTCACTTATTCCCGTCTAACCATGAACTCTGGCCATAGGGAGACTCACTACAATATTCAGCTGTGTTGTGTGGAGGTACATACAATATGGGAGGAAATAAGACTCAGACTACACCCTGGGAGGTGCATCATCAGGGTCAAAAGAAAAGCAACATATTAATGAATAGGTGCATTGTGGTGTGTTTTTCAAACCTGGGAAACCCTGAATTTTCCTCACCTCATTTAAGTTATCTCACAGGTATGTGAGTAACTACCAAACTACTATCTATATAACTCTCTTTTATTGAAAAGTTCAAGCCATAAACACTTAAAAAAAAACAAAAACCATAAAGTTCACTTAACAACATTAATCTTGCACATATATTCATACACACCATTCATACAAATTCACAATCTCAATTAAAGATCCTTCATCATCCATCAGTGCAATTCCTTCTGTCATTGTCCATCTCATTAATCAGCACGTCATAATTCACCCCACTTTTAGCATCATCAAACCCTACACAGGTCCATGTTTCACCGTGCGTGTCTTCAGTGGTTTAATTTGTATTGAATCATTTTCTAGGTTACAAACCCGGGGAAACCCCTAACAAGTATTGGGAACAATGGTGCCACTGCACTCCAAAATGCCTTTCAGTGGCACACAGATGAGCTCAGGATCACACATGCATGATTGTGAGCACTGTCACATATGCCTCCCAGCATTGGCCCATATTTCAACACTGCCTGTGTCACCCTCACTAATGCCCACTAGCCAAACATATGCTGTGCACCACAGAACCTAACCCTGCTCAGAATCGTTTCCATGTTCCATGGTACACTGAGGGATTGCCTAACAGAAGGAGTAGGTAAAGCTGTTTCAGGAGATCCTAATGTGATTATGGGGGGAGGATGATGCTTAATAGAGGAGGTGAGTTATTCATCATTTTTTTCTCTTAACAGGTGTTTGAGGGAGAGAAAATCTGATCTTCAAATCAGGCAAAATTGAAATGGCTAGTTATAAACAGAACTAAATAGGACAGCATACCTTTTTTGGGGGTGGGGGGGGATACAGTATTACTGTGAGTACTCCAGTGTGGCAAAACATTTAGAAGTGCACAGTAAAAATTATTGCAACCCTTGTTAAATTGTACTTTACCATGCATGTTAAATATTTATTATATTGTTTGTCACTTTTAGGTTGATTTTGCATAGTTATTTTGTGTAGTCTTTCATGAAGTCATCCTTAAAGTAGATAATTTTAAAACAAGACACCTATGTAGGAATTCCAAAAAAGTACCTATTGAAAGTCTACTTCATAAATGCAGCATAAGCAATTATGGACCTCTTTTACAAAGCCGCACTTCTCCTGGTGCAGCAAGTGAGAGGAAGCCCACTCAGTTCCTATGGACTTCCTCTCATTTGCCACGCAGGAATTGCTAGCACAGCTTTGTAAAAGAAGCCCAACAAGCCCCTGTGGTATATAAATGCCAATGCACATATTTACACTTGCTTTGCTGTAGGGTTAATATGTATGTATACCCTACATTTGTTTTCACATGTTTTATAAAATATTTAGGTACATTGAAACTCTATTTCTATGCCATACAAACTATGCCTCCTGGAATTCCTACACATAACATGCATATAAATACATAAGGCTGGATTCAGTAAGCCACAGAAATTAGTGCTGAGAGCTATTCTAAAAATGGTACTCTCAGTTGGGTGCCGTTTGCAGAATAGCACTTAGACCAGGATCAACGCCCATCTTTGGGCAACAAGATTTACATTAACTGAAACCTGGTATAAATTCTCACGCCTAAATTAGGCGTTGATCTCCCAAATTCTAGAATACTGTGCACATCTTTTCATGCCCACCAATGCCCCTCCTGTGGCCATGCCCCCCCCCCACCTTTTCAGTTGCATGCTAAAACATTTGTGTGTATTATTATGAAATAGCACCTAGCAAGTTGCATGTGTAAATTCAAATTGTTGCCGATTAGCATCAAAATTGCTAGTGCCCAATTATTGGTGATAATTGCCTCATTACGCAATTAAATTGTGTGCACAAATAGAATTTGGGGGAATACTGTCTTGTCACCAATGTATTTATAGCCAACAAACAAGAGGTAATCCAGAGCACACAAGGCACAGAGAAAACAACAAGCACAAGGAGCCTTCTAAATTGGGTGAATCAGAGAATATTGACTCATATAGGGCCCAATATGGGTCATGTTTTGGCAGATGCCTGCATCTGGGGTTGTGTATATTGAAAGAAAGGACTCACAGTCCTTTTTCTTATTTCTTTTTTTGCAATATATACAAACCCAATTCAGGCATCCACCGAAGCATGAATAAATTCTCTATGCCACACCCAATTCATAAGGCTCTTAGTGCTTGTTCTTTCTCTTCTCCAATGTATTTATATACATGCATACCAGGAGGTGATTTTATAAAAGGCCTTTTTGCATGTAAACCTGCTTTTATATGAGAAAACGTTTTATAAAATTACCCCTAGAAATACTGTTTTGTAGGATGATCAGTTTTCATAGCAAATAAAAACATGAAATAAGGGTTACTATCTTGAGAACACGTCTGCTTTTTTTTAATCCAATATTTGTAGTCTTTCATATAATACTTATGAATACTTCTAATGATAAAACCGATTACAAATAAAATATATAAAAAAGAATGAGTTACAAAAGCCTGCTTGACCAATTTCTTTTTCTCTTTATAATTAGTTGCTTACTGGTTTTCAAAATTATTCTAACTCACTTCCAGCTGCTGCCTGCCTGTTTAATTCTTGATGCTTTCTCCATAATTAACTTAGATGCATGAGGTACCAAAACTATATTACATAGATAATTGTAGAAAATTAAATTGTTGCAGCATGTCATAAGGTTTTACATTTATCAAGTGCAAAAGGATAAGAAATCAATTTGCTTTTCATTGAAGTTTGTGGATTAATTTACTTCATGATATGTCCTTTGAGAACAATTTGAACAGACCTATAATGATACTATAAGAAAGATTAACATTTGTTTTATAATTAACAAAGAATGTAGGAAGTGTGTGATATTTTAGCCTGTTGGAGCTTCAGAAAGCTAAATATAAACTGCATTTTAATTGTATTAAAAATAAATTGTACTCCTTCTTGTGTAATGTTTCATCATTTGTCAAATATCATTCAAGAAAATTTCTGTAGAGTGTGAATATACAGGGATGGTGCTGTCAACTTTACCCAACTTCAGGCCTGCCATTGAAACCATCACACTTGTGGCAGCCCCATTAGCCATTTTCAGTTTGCTGCTTGTGGACAGCAGGGATGAGAGAGAGAGAGAGAGAGAGAGAGAGAGAGAGAGAGAGAAAGAAAGAAAGGTAGGTGAATACACACAAGGCATCAGAACACATACACCTTATGGGTTGGTGTAGGCAAATCGCTCCCAACATTGAAAGGAATGACCAAAATATTGAGAAAGGGGTAAATCAGCACCAACATTGGCATGAAACCCCCACATGTTTGCTATGGATAATTTTATGAGAAGAATCTACTTTATATAAGAATGTCAGAAAAATTATTTGAAAGGACTTAGGATCATCCCTTCTTTGCAAAAATCACAGTCAGGTTCTTGCTGAGGGTTAGAGCTCAGTCACCAGATGGCTAAGGATGTGGAGGAAACGCATCCAGCAACTGTGCTGCTGAGCGCTGTGAGTAGAAAGGAAAGGTAGAATCCTCAGGCAACTTTGGTTAGCCAGCAGGAGGTAGCAGAAATAACATTGGATCTGCTGTCTGTGCCTCCTCTGGTGAGATCATCCAAAGTATCTCTACATGATATCTAGTCGTACTGCTGCAACAATGAGTTCTGGTTAAGTAACCTGATGACGATGGAGTAAATAGTTTATATCTGGTGATATCAGTCAGTTGTAATCTATTTTTTTCCTTATACTTTGCCTGCTCTCTGCTTTCTTTTCTTAGATCTCTTGCTTATTGAGTTCTATGCTTCCCTTTTTTCTTCGTCTTTTTATGATAGAGAAATGTTGTATATTTCTTTATTTTTTTCATGTAACTATTGTCTTTATATGGAAAATGTCTAACCAAGATGTATTCTTTTGTATATTTTTGTGAACGTGAATAAAGAATTAACCAGAAGATGTGCTATAGGACATTTATACAGTAACTGAATCATATGCAAAAAACTGGATCCAAACCCAAACCAGGAGATCACCTAGAACCGAAAAATTCATTCAATATGGTCAAATGCCTTTTCTGCATCCAGTAAGACCACAGCAAAAAAAAAAACATCCATACAACTGGCCATGGAAATAAAATTACAAAACAATCTAAAGATGTAAAAAAAAAGCTAAGGATGTAAAAAGAATTGAAGCGGTGCAAAGAAAAACTACAAGAATGGTACGGGATGTGCGTTACAAGGCGTATGAGGAGAGACTTGCTGACCTGAACATATATACCCTGGAGGAAAGGAGAAACAGAGGTGATATGATACAGACGTTCAAATATTTGAAAGGTATTAATCTGCAAATGAACCTTTTCCATAGATGGGAAGGCGGTAGAACTAGAGGACATGAAATGAGATTGAAGAGGGGCAGACTGAAGAAAAATGTCAGTAAGTATTTTTTCATGGCGAGAGTGGTGGATACTTGGAATGCCCTCCCGCGGGAGGTGGTGGAGATGAAAACAGTAACGGAATTCAAACATGTGTCGGATAAACATGAAGGAATCCTGTTCAGAAGAAAGGGATCCTCAGAAGCTTAGCGGAGATTGGGTGGCAGAGCCAGTGGGGGAGGCGGGGCTAGTGGTTGGGAGGCGGGGCTAGTGCTGGGCAGATTTCTACAGTCTGTGCCCTGAAAATAACAGATACAAATCAAGGTTAGGTATACACATAAAGTAGCACATATGAGTATCTTGTTGGGCAGACTGGATGGACCATGCAGGTCGTTCTCTGCCGTCATCTACTATGTTACGGCTATATGTTACCACGTAATCTAGTATTATCTGAAGTGAATCTATCCAATATAAATCTTTTTTTGCTTGTGATGAATGAGCGAATCCAGAACTTTATTCAATTACCCACAAAACCTTTAGTGTCAATTTTACAATCCATGTTAATTAAAGAAATGGGCCTATAATTCAGACCAAGACTGGGATCCTTTTCAGGTTTTTCTATCACTATCACTTTTGCCTAAAAAAAAAGAACCTGAAATGTCAATGGACCCAAGAAGACCCATGTTGAGTTTAAAGAGTCAGGAAGCCATAACTGAGGAAAATAAATCCTGTAAAATTCTATAGAAAACTCAACTGGTCAAGGGTTTTCCACAAAGGAAGCAGTTGGATTTTCACTTCTGTACCCCTAAATTGAACTAAACTGCTTATACTTTTCTTAGCCCTACTACGCAGCTGTGAGCAGATAACTGGTCTTTCACAGTTGTGCTGAAAACGACAGCTGTTGGCATTTCCTCTTAAAGAAATCTCTCTTCAGTTTGGCCAGTATACTCTAGCAATTAGAGCCTGACCATCTTCTATGTTCCTTTTAAAAGGGGTGATCAGGTAAGACAAAGACAAAGTGGAGAGATTAAATGAATTCTTTGCTTTGGTCTTCGCCGAGGAATATTTGGGTGGGATACCGATGCCAGAAATGGTATTTGATGCTGACAAGTCGGAGAAACTTAATGAATTCTCTGTAAACCTGGAGGATGTAATGGAGCAGTTCTACAAACTGAAGAGTAGCAAATCTCCTGGACCGGATGGTATTCATCTCAGAGTACTGATAGAACTGAAAAATGAACTTGAGGAGCTATTGTTAGAAATATGTAATTTATCCTTCAAATCGAGCATGGTACCAGAAGATTGGAGGGTGGCCAATGTAATGCTGATTTTTAAAAAAGGTTCCAGAGGAGATCCAGGAAATTATAGACTGGTGAGTCTGACGTCGGCGCCGGGCAAAATGGTAGAGACTATTATAAAGAACAAAATTACAGAGCATATTCAAAAGCATGGATTAATGAGACAAAGTCAACATGGATTTAGTGAAGTGAAATCTTGCCTCACCAATCTACTACATTTCGCTTATGCTAGCTTTCGGGTTCTTAGGAATATTATACCCTGACCTAGTCAATGCTATTTAACTAGTTAGGAGCCTCTCTTACCTGGTTAAATAGTGCTGAATTTCTATCCCTTAATGCACAAAAAAAGTCAATTTTATGCATAACAATTTGCAAATTAATATGGGTAAAATAAATTTGCATATTAAAAAAGATCTAACGCATTAACACTTTTTTTTTTAAATTTAAACAAGTATGTAATAAAACATAAATAAAATCCCCAAATCATGAAAGCATCTAAAAACAAAACAATAATGAGAATGCCTCTAAACATTAAAATTTTATGTAATGCCCCTTTGTGGGTGACCCTGGATCCAGGGCCAACCTAGTTGGAGTCTCCCTTGGCCGACTCCGCTGTGCCCTGGAATAATTGGTGCCTGATGCCTCCACCTGGGGAAGAAAGGTGTTAGTGGAAGGGATTTCCTTCCCCCCCCCCCCCAGGAAATTAAAAAAGACTTATATGGACAAGGCTGGCTGAAACAATTTTCTTAGTGAGACACTCTACATCTCATGGTTCTCATCTCATTTAAACTCGCTGAGACCTATTTAGGTTGCTTACCAAAACTGACTGCATATAGGACCAGCTTTTGATACTTTATGTTAAACCATCCATCATCTTAAACATAAGAACATTTATCCCTAAAGCAAGATGTGCCAAAACATAACCATGTCGGGTTTTCTCTCATCTATAGTTGTTTAATAAAGAACCATCTGGTTCCTATCTTCATTGACTGACTCCACTTTTTATGTGTCCAGTGGATTTTCTCCTTTCGTAGAGTTTTTTTTTCCTTCTTTGTTTTATTGTGGCTGAAATATTAAACAGCTTATTAAACTATTTACAATGTATATTATATGAAGCTTGACATTTGCTAATGAGAAGTATTTGTGATAATCAACTTATTAAGTCCTCTGACTGAATAGTACTCAATAAGCAAACTACTAAACAACCTTTAAACAGTACTCTTGAACTTAGTCTCCTTGCCAATGTGAAATTCTTAAACACCTCTTCTGTCCTTTATTAACTCTAAGGTGCAATATATTATATTAACTAGTTTGCATAACTTAGTTATAAAACTATTAACCAATTTTTAGTACCAATCTAATTTTCTATATTATGGTTTATAGTTATTTTTTCTTATTCTTTAAAATTTAACTTGCTGACTATCTAATAAAAGGTCAGAGAACTAATCAGTCAAAAGACTTTAAGCTATTTACCTCAGAGCTTCAGGGTCCCTTCAGGCTTTACTGCGTAAACAATGCAGAGCAAAATTCAGTTGACATCAACAGAACCCCATGTGTTAAAAAGAAAATCCACTATCGTCTCCTGCCCCATTTCTGTCAAGTATAATACAACTAATGGCATAGCACATCACTGACCTATATTCAGTCCTTACTGATTGGTTGCAGTTTCCTTTTTATTCTCCCAGAAATAAATGTTATTTGGATTTATTATATAATGTACATTAAAAAAATATTATTAGTAATAGTAGTATGTGGTCTGAAGTAAGTTCCTCCCAACACTATTAGGGCATACTGTTCTTGTGTGCTGCATTCTGTACTGTATCTTTATAATGCTTTTTTCAATTCAAAATATAGTGATTGATAATATATATATATATATATATCTATATCTATATATATATATATATATATATATAGATATAGATATATATATATATATATATATATATATATATATATATAATATATATATATATATATATAGAGAGAGAGAGAGAGAGAGAGAGAGAGAGAGAGAGAGAGAGATGGAGAAGTAAGATATGACTTCCAGGTTTGCAGGATTCCTGCAGGGATGAAAGTACTTACAGTTGGTTTCCCAAATGAGTGTAGTCAAAATCTCTGATGATACTAGAATGTGGATTGGATCATACTAAGAGTATTTACTGTAGCACCAGATTGGAGCTTGAAATGTCTAGAGAGGCAGCAGGAAAGCCAGACTGAAGCTTAAAATACTCATTGATTGAATAGTATATACCATCCAAAAAAACCTGTGGAAGCGTGAAAGTCATTTCCAGGAAGGAGGCAGGAGGCTGTTAGGGTTGGGAGGAAATGGAGGGTTGTAAGTGATTATGTAGTACTGTATTGAAAAAGTACCTCAAAAGAGAAGGATTGGACAATGCTCTTAAATATAGAGTTTATTGGTCAGTCAACAGACTAAACACAGCCATGTTTCGGCCAAAGGGCCTGCCTCAGGAGTCTTTAATTGTTGCAATTGATGCCTATACCTCAACTTGGGATAATTAAGTCTTCTTGTTTTTTTCTTTCTGGACCATAGACACAACAGTGTTAGTCCAGAGATCCAACGTGCATTATTTCTGAGTAACACAGAATTAATAGCGACAGCAGTTCTTCATCTTCCCACCAAAACTTGCTATTAATATTTACTGATTTCAACTTAATAATCTCAAGTTGAGATGTGGAGGGGCATAATAGAACAGGAGCGCCCATCTATAAGGGCGCCCATCTCTAATGACGGCCCTGTAAAGCGGCGTACTCGTCTGTATTATCGAAACAAGATGGGCGGTCATCTTTCATTTTGATAATACGGTCGGGGATGGCCAGATCTCAACATTTGGGCTGCCCTTAGAGATCGCCGCCCTTAGAGATTGCCGCCATTGGTTTTCACCGATAATGGATACTAATGGCTGCTATCTCAAAACCAGCCAAATCCAAGCCATTTGGTCGTGGGAGGAGCCAGCATTTGTAGTGCACTGGTCCTCCTGACATGCCAGGACACAAACCGGGCACCCTAGGGGGCACTGCAGTGGACTTCACAAATTGCTCCCAGGTGCTTAGCTCCCTTACAGTGTGTGCTGAGCCCCCCAAACCCCACTTCCCACAACTGTACACCACTACCATAGCCCTTAAAGGGTAATGGGAGGCACCTAGATGTGGGTACAGTGGGTTTCTGGTGGGTTTTGGAAGGCTCCCATTTACCACCACAAGTGTAACAGGTAGGGGGGATGGGCCTGGGTTCGCCTGCCTGAAGAGCACTGTAGTACCCACTGAAAACTGCTCCAGGGACCTGCATACTGCTGTGATGGAACTGGGTATGACATTTGAGGCTGGCATAGAGGCTGGCAAAAAAAAATGTTTTTTTATTTTTTTTTTGGATGGGAGGGGGTTGGTGACCACTGGGGGAGTAAGGGAAGGTGATCCCCGATTCCCTCCGGTGGTCATCTGGTCAGTTCAGGCACCTTTTCAAGGCTTGGTCATGAACAAAAAAGGACCAAGTAAAGTCGACCAAATGCTCGTGAGGGCCACCCTTCTTTTTTCCATTATCGTCCGAGGACAGCCAACTCTTAACCACACCCCTGTCCAGCCTTTGGTACACTGCTGACATGCCCCCTTGAACTTTGGCCATCCCTGCGACGGAAAGCAGTTGAAGCCGGCCAAAATCGGCTTTCGATTATACCGATTTGGCCAGCTTTAGGAGAAGGCCGGCCATCTCCCGATTTATGTTGGAAGATGGCCGCCCTTCTCCTTCGAAAATAAGCTGGACAGGCAACAATTGCAACAATTAAAAACTCCTGAGACAGGCCCTTTGGCCGAAACACGGCTGTGTTGAGTCTCTTGACTGACCAATAATCTCTATATTTAAAATCATTGTCCAATCCTTCTCTTTTGAGGTAGGGATGCAATGGATCTTAACTGAGAACGGGTGGGTACAGGTCAGTTTTCAGTGGGGATGAGTGAGGATGGGTGAAATTTATTTCTCATACAACTCTTTAGAAATCATCCTTCTAATGATGAAAGCCTTTCTTGGACATCCCCACTCCATTTATTCCCCCTGTTGTATAGCATCTCCTGATGCTGGCCCTGTCCAAAAAGGGATGGAACCATCTAGTGGACCAACCAACTATAGTGTCTCCTTCAAAATAGACATCCCCCTAGGTTTTAAACTTTCACCCACATTCCACCCCCACCTTCCCAAAAGCATCCTGGGCCTATCTAACAGCAAATATCCATCATCTGCATAAGCCATTGATTTATATTCATTTTGGTGGAATTTAATCCTGGTAATCTTTTGTTGCCGAATTGCCAATAATAGAGGTTCTAATGTGATAATAAAGAGCGAGATGGTAAAGGGATTCTGGGTATATGGGTGCAGGAAAATAGTTATTTATTTAGAATTTCGAGTGGTTTTTACAAATTAAAGTTAATCTATTCCCTATGTTCATTTCTTCACCAGTCTGCTATACAGATATTAGTTCACGCTCTGGTTGCTAGTACCTTAGAATATTGCAATGCTATATACAAAGGGCTTAAGCTTTTGGATATCCATCATCTACAAAACATTCAACACACTGAGGTTAATTTATCATAGCAATTAACAAATATGAGCATGTGATGCCTCTATTTATACAAGCACACACGTTACCCCTGTCACACTGCATTACATACAAAATATTACTACTGGACTATAAAATTTAACATTTTGGTTATCTGCTTGTCTTTTCAGAGAGCAAGGCAAGGATCAACCACCAATGTGGAGAAATAGGATCCACTACGATAAAGAAAATATTGGAGCAAGAGAGTAGCATGATCAACAAGAAGCTTCCAAAATCCCAAGGAGACGAGATGGAAATGTTTACACACTATCCTTTATTAAAATGGTCTTGACAAGACACCATGTTTTGGCAATAGTGCCTGCCTCAGGAGTTTGGAAATTGTAATGACAACTGATAAATATATGTGCATTAAAATGTATCTACATAAACAAAAATATGAGAATATATTAAAAATGTTAAAACACCTATATACTTAAATGGTAACATCTTCCTGCATTAAATTGGAAACAAGCATTACCGGGGACAGTCCCCTTACCCCCCAATCCACTTGTCCCCACACCTTCTCCTCCTGCCATTCCGAAACTACCTGCTCGTAACATTCCAACTCCCCCGGTATTTCCCACTGAGCCACTACCATACCCGGGAAATCCAGCAGAGGCTCCCGAACGAAAGGGGGGATTAACAGCAGGTGTAAAATTAGCAATCTACAAATCAACATCTTGCACACCCCAATTTTCAGATTTGTCCTTTGCCAAACTCCGTCTAAACTGCTCATCATAATTTACCCAAGCCCAACCTCCAAACATTTAATACAGAATTTTCTGTCCTGCTCATCAAAAAGATGTCTGGGCAGCTTCCAGTCTAAAAACTGCTGTGGTCCTTGTGAAATTAGTAAAAATTAGAATTCTCCCCTGATGCATCAGGATAGCGTTAAGGCTATTAATATCTGCAAGACCTAGAGATACCAAAGAATCTTTGCCACTTCCAGTCAAGGGTGCTTCCTATTGGCCAGTAACCTTGAGGACACCCAATTTGCCTTTTCAATGTCAAAGAAGGTTATATCAAGCAGATCTGACAAAAACTTCCAAGAAAATCAATCATATCCCTGCCTTTTGATCTTTCTGTCAGACAATGTATGCGTGTATTTATGCCTTCTGATTTTTTTCTGTCAGACAAAGTATGCATGCATTAATTGTCTGTTTCTGTTTGCAAGATCTTTGAAGTCTTCAATAAGCTTCTATAGAATCCGAGTTTACCAATATCTGCCCCACAATTATCCAGGTTATTAGTGCACAACTCCAATGAATTCAGCCTTTGTTGTGAAATTGCAAGCTGTAAGTTTGAGTTTCAAGCTTTTTTTTTGTATGCCCAGGATAGCTTCAATCTGAGACTGCAACATCTGCTTAATCTCAAGTCGTTCTTGCACCACCGAGTCTTCTTCACCTAAATGGTTAGCATAAGACGTTGAATTCAATCCAATTTGCTGTGCCTTTCTGCTGACTTATTTCTGCATATCCTGCTGTTCCCAGCCAAATCACTGAAAAGGTAGCTTAATGCCTAGTGTAATTGGCTTATGTTAAAGTATTGATTTTACATTAGGGAAGATAAATGTTGAAGTATCGACAGCTTAATATTCTTCTTATTGAGACTGGCAGTTTATGGATGAAAAAGATGCTGCAGAGTGGACAAACTTTGCTACAGTTTCAGCATGTAAATAGTTCTCCATTATAACAGCCCAGCAGAATTGCTTAATCAGTTCTTCTGTGGCTAGGAACCCTGAACTTTCAGTGTCTAGGAGGAAAGGTGCAGGTCAAAATCTTTTATGTTCAGATTAAATAAACAATGAACCAGAGTTAATGTATAAATCACTCTAAATCATAGCCTGGCCATTTTAACAGAAAATCAATCACAAGGAAAAGTGTGTAGGCATTTTCATGTGGAATAGCACAAGCTAATATAGAACCTTCTGAAACACTTGTCAGTTGGAACTGCAACTAGATTTTTCTCTTGGCTTTATTTCCTACCCTGACTGCCAATACAGGCAGAAATTAAAGGTCATTGAGTCAATGAACTAGGAGACAGAACTTTCAGCTTATCTATTTCTTTTTCCTCGGAGCTGAATGGGTAAGGTCTGCACATCAGTAATCACACATCTTTCATCTCTCAGTTTGAATTACTTTTCCAGACAATAGTCAAAAGCATGACACATTTTAGTTACGGGTTGGTAGATGGGATTTTTCTTTCCCTTGACAATGAGGATATGGCCTGTTTCCTGAACAATGTCCTTTCCCATGTGGGTTAAGTAATATGCACCAGTGTAGTGGTAACAAAAAGCAGAATTATATTCCTATCTCACCAATGGTTATTTTCTCACCCTTATTAGTGGTAACCTGACAGCCTTAAAATGATTGCATTTTAGAACTAAAAGGAAGAAAAGGGACATCACAAAGATAAAGATTTATTTATTTATTTATTTATTTATTTATTATGAAATAATATAGCCTTAGAAAAATGTACCATATTATAAGTCCTGTTTCTAGATTCCTTATTTCAAAAGTATTCATTTTCTCAACTATGATAATGCTGTGTTTCAAATAGCATCCTAGCCATATACCAGCTGGCATGAAGTAAACTATTACATATTTCAAATATATGTATATATACATGAAGAGTCAGTAGTTTGTTTTTAAAAATCCAGTCAGTTTGTTTTAGACACGTAATCATTTTTAAATTGTTCATGTGCATTCAGTGTTGCTATACATGTGATGGGGAAAGCTATAATATAGGTGCTCTCCCTCTACGCTGGCCTTCCACTCCACTTTCTAAAGCAACTTCAATTAATTCAATCTACCATAGTAAAACTCATATATTGGGCACACCATTTTGACCATGCTACTCTCCTTCTTCATCTTAAATACTGGCTCCTAGTCTCCTACCGCAGGGGTTCCCAAACCTTTTCAGTTCGCAGCACCCCTCCAGCTACATGGGTCTCCATGGCACACACCCCCAGGCCACATGGGTCTCCACACCCCCCCCCCCCCCCACTACATAGATCTCCACATACCCCCGACACATAGGTCTCCCTTCCCTTTTACTTGCAGTCCCCTCCTCTCACATCAGCACACCTTCCCCAAATCCAGCATTGCTCCTACCTTCCTGCAGGTCCAGGATCCCCCCACCCCGCCACATAGGTCTCCTTTTCCCTTTCCGTGCAGCCCCCTCCTCTCACACCAGCACACCATTCCCAAATCCAACATTGCTCCTATGTTCCTTCCCATAGGTCCAGGATTGCTGCTGCTTCGTTCTCCTTCCTCCAACGCTGCTGCAGTGCTTGCAGCTTACATTTTCAGACCATCCGTGATTCACACAAGCAGGTGCCTTTCCAGTCTGCTGTGTCCGGCCCTCTCTGATGCAACTTCCTGTTGCGAGCGCCGGATGCTGTAGAGGGAAAACCTCGCAGTGTCAGTGTGAATTGCAGACACCCGAAAATGTAAGCTGCAAGCACAGCAGTGGCGGCGGGGGAAGAAGCAGGAAGCGACAGATGCCGGACCTGCGGTAGGAGAATGTATGGAGCGATGTACCGAGGCACTCCTGAGAGTTTGCTATGGTACACCAGGGTACTGGGGTGCACAGTTTGGGAACCACAATCCTACCGTATTAAATATAAACTCCTCATGCTAACCTTTAAATGCCAGAATCCTTCCACTCCTGTATACCTGCATAAACTCTTGATCCCTTACTCTCCATCACACACTCTTCGATCATCCTCAAGTAACTCGCTTTGTGTTCCTTCACCAACGGCTCTTTACTTAACCCTTTCCCATGAGACAGCTTTTAGCTACCTAGGTCCCAGGTCTTGGAACGATCTTCCATCATCCCTTAGAGCAGACAGTGTCTCTGCTGCTTTTTCATCTGATTCATAGATTTCCACTCTTTCCCCCTCTCCCCACCCACATTTACAGAAAGAATGTACTGTTTTTCGATTGTCGTACACCGCTTAGTCACCTGTATATGGTCAGTTTGTGGTCTATCAAGTGTCTGGGATAAATAAATAAATACATATGTGCCCCTTCAATAGATAAATGTATAGAATATGAGCATAAACAGATGCAAGTGTTCACTTACCTGCACAAGTGCCAGAAGTCACAACCCCTCATTCTATATAGGTTGCCCAAAGTATTCTATAATAACACATGTAGATACTAGGAACATCCTCGTTCCACCCATGAACCTCCCATTCTCGCGCCTCTTTTTTTTTTTACTCATGTGTAAAACGTTGATGTGGATCTCACACCTAAATTTATGGATATAAATTCAAATTAAATCTAATTAGTGTCAATATTTGCTTCTTAAAGTGCCAATTATTGGCATTAATTAGCTCATTATTCAATTAAAATTGTGCACACAAATAGGGCATGTGTCCAAATTTGTACATGCTCTTTTTGGTAACTTTTATAGAATTAGGGGGCTAATGCTTATGCACGCAACTGCCAATTACTGATGCCAATCACATGTGTAAGTGCAATTATTCTATAAATACATGTGTGTTATTGGTGCCTAACTTTAGTTGTACCTTATAGAACTGAGATTGAAGGGGGGCAGACTCAAGAAAAATGTCAGGAAGTATTTTTTCATGGAGAGAGTGGTGGATGCTTGGAATGCCCTCCCGCAGGAGGTGGTGGAGATGAAAATGGTAACGGAATTCAAACATGCGTGGGATAAACATAACTGAATCCTGTTCAGGAGGAATGGATCCTCAGGAGCTTAGCCGAGATTGGGTGGCAGAGCTGGTGGTGGGAGGCGGGGCTGGTGGTTGGGAGGTGGGGATAGTGCTGGGCAGACTTATACAGTCTGTGCCAGAGCCAGTGGTGGGAGGCGGGGCTGGTGGTTGGGAGGCGGGGATAGTGCTGGGCAGACTTATACAGTCTGTGCCCTGAAAATGACAGATACAAATCAAGGTAAGGTATACACAATAAGTAACACATATGAGTTTATCTTGTTGGGCAGACTGGATGGACCATGCAGGTATTTTTCTGCCGTCATCTACTATGTTACTCACGTTACTATGTCCTTCATAACTGTTCTGGGGATAATTTTATAAGGGACTTCATTACTTAGAGCAGCAGTTTACACCCTTAAGTATCATTTTAAAAAATGATCCAAGGTATATACAAAGTGAAATGAGGTGCAGGGAAATCATTTATGAGATTATATTCACAGTTATTCTGAGCACTAGAGAATAGGTGGAGCAGAAGTAGGATTTGACTTACGCAAACATTTTATAAAATAAAAAGGCATTTCTATAAGCAGGTACCTAACTTTTGGTGTTGATAGTGCACCTAGATTACAGAATAATAGTGATTATTCTCCTGATTGGCACCAATTATTGTCAGTGCTAGGTGCTATTCTATAAACAGTGCACCTAAATTGCTTATTCCTGGATTGTATTCATGATGCTGAGATTTGTAACATAGTAACATAGTAGATGACGGCAGAAAAAGACCTGCACGGTCCATCCAGTCTGCCCAACAAGACAACTCATGTGTGCTACTTTTTGTGTATACCCTACTTTGATTTGTACCTATGCTCTTCAGGGCACAGACCGTATAAGTCTGCCCAGCACTATCCCTGCCTCCCAACCTCCAGTCCCGCCTCCCACCACTGGCTTTTGCAAATTAATTAACTTGCAAGCCAAATAACAGAAATCAATTGATGTAACAATCAATTATTGCGGTTAATTAGCAATAATTGAAATTTACATGTGCATCTCCCCACACCGTTTTCTTTAACCCTGGGGCCCTAAATCTCCTAGTAAACAAATCAAAAGAGGGTGTGGCCAGGGTAGTGGCGGGGCATTCCTAAAATTGCACATGGTGTTATAAAGTAGCTCCATTTTAGTGCCAAAATGCCTGGAGTTGAGAGTACTTCTCACACTGGCAATATTAGTTCTCTATTACCGGGTTCTTCCTCTGCAAAGAACCCGGTAATTTAAAGCAGAGCTGGCACATAAACGGCTAAAGGGGTCAGTCCTTGAACTAGCCCTAGAATAGGGCGAAACGTGCATGTCGAGCGTTAACATCAACCCCTGGGTCCGATATATCTAATTAAGATGAGTATTTAAAAATAAACGAAAATAAAAAGTTTTAAAATAGTAAATACGGAAACAAATCATGAATATTGTGAACCAATGAAGAACTATGTGCAGATTCCATTGCCATTAATAAAGATTGGCATTGTGCACAACCGAGGTCACTAAGTAGGGGATATGCATTAAATGATTGATGAATGAAGTGTGGTGGTAAAGAAGCGAGGTGGTGGGAACGAATTACAGCATTATGGAGTTGAGAGCAGGCATTTATACAAGGTTTCAGCTGCCATAAAAACTAGCATCAAACTTTTGATGCGGAAATAGGCTCTGATCATTTTTCTATAAACACTGCCGAACTTGAAGTGTTGTTTATAGAATAGTGCTCCACTCTGATTTTTTATGGTGCAGAAATCTTGGTGCCATTAATTGAAAGCCCTTGTTAGTGCACAACTGTCAAGGAGTGTACACATGGGCAGAGCATGAGCATATCATGGGCATGTTGCCATGCAACACACTCAACTTATTAATTTAATTTATTTCATATATTCAAGTGGATTACACTGAAACATACATAGAGGGGCATTTTCGATATGACGTCTATATTCAACTTTGGACATTTTGCTGAAAAAGTCCAAAAATCAAGTGGTGAACATGGCCATTTTCGATCTGAAAAAGTTTCTTCTTGTTTTGAAAATGACCATTTTCTAGATATTTTTAGATGTTTTGTGCTTAGTGCATTTTTCTTGTGTGACCGTTTTGGTAAAGAAAGTCCAAAGGGAAAAGGCACAAAAACAAGTAATTGGGATCTATGGGGGGGGGGGGGGGGGGGGCAGCATTCTTAGTAGACTGGTCACATAGACATCCCAGCAGAGCAGTGGAGCAACCCATCTTCACATCCCAGGTATACATCTCACCGTCACCCCTTATATTATATGGTGAGCCCTCCAAAACCCACCAAAAACCTACTGTACCCAACTGTACACCATTACAATAGCCCTTATGTCTGCAGGAGTCACCTATATGTGGGTACAGTAGGGTTTTGGTGGGTTTTGGACAGCTCACACTTTCCACCACAAGTGTAACAGTCAGAGCGGGATATAGACCTAGGCCCCCCTTCTGTACAGTGCACTGCACTGATCACTAAGCTATTACAGGGACCTTCTTGCTGCTCTAATAGTACTGGTCATAACATCTGAAGCTTTCATAGAGGCTGGTATGTACTGTTTCTTTCACATATTTGGGGGTGGGAAGGAGTCAGTGACCACTAGGGGAGTCATGCCTTAATCCCTCTAGTGCTCATCTGGTCATTTCAGGCACCATTTTATGACTTAGTCATTATTGAAGCAAGTCCAGACCAAACCATCCAACTTTTAACCCTGGACATTTTTGCTAAGTTCCATTATGGCAGAAAAACACTAAAGATGAAATGAATAGAAAAATGTAAAATGTGTAAAATGTGTTTCAATTTGGACATTTTTGCAAGAAAAATGTCCATCTGGCACTTTGTGCCGTTTTTTGGACATTTTTTTCTGTTTTGAAAATAAGCCCCATAAAATAATAAAACAAAACATACATAAAACAATTAAAAAGTCAACCTGTACACTGGTTACAGCAACATAACAGTAGGAAATCCTCACCCCATATAAGCTTGTACAAAACAATGAGCCTTCAAGTATTTCTTGAGCTGGAGAACATTAGCACATAGCCTCAGATTACCATGTAGTTTATTACACATTATCGTCCCTTCAATAGAAATGGCACAAGCTCAATTCTCAGTGTAATGGTAGTCTAATACTAATGGTACATCTAATTGTTTCATAGTCTCAGGTTTCAAAGTTTGAGAAGGCTGGTAAATCTTCAAAGCCCTCAAAAAATATGCTGGCATATTTTCATAAACTCTATGATGAATCAATAGCAAAAATTTAAATTTCACCTTGTATATAACTGGTAAACAGTGTAGTGCCTTAATAATTGGTGTGATATGATCAGATTTAGATACCCCTGTAATTAATTGTGTCACAGCATTTTCCATATAATATTATTAGTTGTGTACATTGCATGGTTCACTTAGGTGCCTTCAGTTATGCTAGCCATTGACCTGTCATAATTGGGCATACCTAACTTTAGTCATATCAATATGGCTTTGCACTAATATTCTATAAAAGCTTTAACACACCTTTAAATTGTAAATTATCATGGATTTGATATATTGCCTTTCTGTGGGTACAACCAAAACAGTTTACATATTCTATTTACAGTAGAGATCTGCATGGGAGTGGGGATAGCAGGATTCCCACAGATACAGCAGTAATCCTATGGAGATCCCCTCCAGGTCTATGGGGATGCTGCAGGGATGGACTCAGGTCCGTGAGAATCCCATTGGGATGAACCCAGGTCCTTTGGGATCCTTACAGAAGTGCTTTCCCTCCCCCAAACGAAGGGTTCCTTCCTGGCACATACCTCAAAGTATCCTAGTGGTCTAGTGGCTTCTTCAGAGCAGGAAAGATTCCTACTGTTTCCTGCCCACTGCCGTGGCACTGATCCTCTTGTTTCTGCTTTTTTTAAATGGCTGCCAAGGCTTCCAGTGGCGACCTCTTGAGACTTCAGCAGAAGTCTTGTGAGGCCACCACTGGAAGTCTCAACAGCCATTTAAAAAAAGTGGAGGCAGCGAGAGGATTATCATATGATTACATAGGGGCCCTTTTACTAAGTTGCGTAGGCGCCTACATGCACCCAATGTACACCAAATTGGAGTTACCGCACAGTTACAGTGTGGCCCTTGCGGTAATTTTAATTTTGGTGCGCGTTCGCTACATGCGTCTGAAAAATGTTCTTTATTTTCTGGCATGCGACTGCTATGAATGTCAAGTGGCATTTGACGCACGTAGACCATTATTGCCCAGTTACCGTGTGAGACCTTACCGCTAGGTCAATGGCTTTTGGTAAGGTCTCAGGCCCAAAATGGACGCGTGGCAATTTTCATTTTGCCACATGTCTGTTTTTGGCAAAAAAAACCCAACTTTTTTTTTTGGAAGGTGCGCGAAAAATTAATTCTGCATGAGCCCAAAACATGCGTCTATATTACCACAGGCCATTTTTCAGCGCATCTTAGTAAAAGGACCCCATAATGCACAAAGTTGGTTTACAAGAACAATATCTATCTATCTATCTATCTATCTATCTATCTATCTATCTATCTATCTATCTATCTATCTATATGAAGGGGAGGGTAGTTAGCAAATTCATGGGATTTCTTTTTTCTGTTTTCAAGACTGGGGCCCAGGATTCTGGTTGATTCTAAGTTATTATATGAATTCCATCTACAGAAATCATATCTCTCTGCTCACACTTCCAGAAGAAAACAGGCACTCTTGTGCTAATTAGTTTATATTTTTTTACTGGGCCAACTCTAAATTGATCCTGTTCTTTAAGAGAAATTCTGCCTTAATGGTCGCTTTAATCAACTTAATAGGTAGGAAGAGTTAACTTCATATTGGATTTCCACTACACAGAGCATGATGCAAACTTAATGAGTGACTTTCATTTCCTTTCTGATTTTATTACACAAGCTCAACACATCTCCAAAAGCTAACAAGATGCCTGACAGTAAGCATCTCTTAATTGGTAGCTCTTTTGGAGTATAGATCTTCAAGTAGAACAAAATCAGTAAGACTGTGATTTCTGGCAAGAGCAATGCAGCTTATGAAGCTGCTAAAGTCTGCCAAAATGCTGCTGGTATTGATTGTCGTGATCAGTACAAGACCTCTCACTCTCTACACACATGCTTTTTAAAAAGAGTATATTTGATACTATATGGTACTTACAGATAAGGACAGAGTAAACAGACCATGAATCTTGACCTCGCCTTTCTTTTAGCAGGTCACCTCTGACTTACAGTAGGATTTTCTGATGCTAGTCCATGAGATCTGAAAACATTTGAGATATTTAATACAAAACATCCTTATGTGAATTCACTTCTTTTTTTTTATTGGTTAGCATTCTTCAGCTCCTTTTGGGAATCAAATATAATAAGAACCTGCTCCAACTGAGATTAGGATGCAATGACCCTTCATTCTCAGCTACCAGCTTATTTCTTCTGCACTTAGTTTATCACTTCATTTCTAGTTTTAGCTCTTTGTTGTTTGTTTGAGCTGCCACAGGCATGCTCAGATGGATTTCTCTGCTGAATGGCATACTTTGGTGACTTGTGAAGTTGTGGGGAGAGGAGGAAAGAGAGAGAGGAAGCTGGGGTGCGGAAGGTGGGGAGCTAGACACAGGCATAGGGAAACTAGGCATGTGCCTGAATCAGTACATGAAAACAGAAGAGCACCCGAAGTTAATGTGTGTCTTCTATCTGTCTAAAAAACTGACAGAATGCTTGTGAGTACTGAAATTGCTTGTATGTGTGTGTCTGAAGAGTAAGACTGCATGTGTTTGTGTGTGTACGGAATGCTGCTACTTGCTAAAGTACTTGTATCAAATTGCATAGTGAGTTTACCAGAACATGGTTTGCATGCTCATTGGTATTCAAGACGTCACTCTCATGACCCCTGAGGCAGGCGCTTTGAGCGCTGAAACACGGCCCATGTTGGGTCGCCCTCCATTAAAGTTTGTGCATTGTTCCAACCTTGGAGGCCCTTTTGTGAGACTGCATGTGTTTGTGTGTGTGCATGTATTATATATATTTGAAGAAAGAGAGTGTGAAAGAGTGTGTCTGTAGAGTGGGACTCTGTTGTCTGAGGAATGAGAGTATGCATATGTGTGACTGAGGAGCAAAATTGCATGTGTATGTATATGTTTCTATCTTTGGAAGAGACAGTGGGACTCATTTTCAAAAGAGAAAAATGTCTGAAAAGTGTCATAAAGCAGCATTTGGAAAAATGTCTTCTCAAAACATCCAAATTGGTATTTTTTTGAAACCTACTTTTGCAATTCATCTGCAGACCATCCAAATCACAAGGAGGTGTGTTGGGACATTTCAGTGGTGGGATTAGGGTGGGCTTAGGGCATTCCTGTTTTATAGCCATAATGGATGAAAACAAAAATGTCTAGGACTACAACTTCAATGTTTTGTACTAGACCTGTATTTAGAATGAATAAGGCACAAAAAGGTGCCCAAAATGACCTTGAGGGAATCAAGGATGACCCCCCCCTAACTCCCCCAATGGTCACTGACTCCCCTTCCACCCCCCCAGAGATGTAAATAAAAATAGTAATTAACAGCCTGTATGACAGTTCTATTAGATCAGCAAGCATGTCCCTGGAATAGTGTAGTTGTCAGTGCAGTGCACTGTAGAGAAGGGAACCCAGGCCCATATCCCACTCTACGTGTCACATTTGTTGTGGAAAGTGTGAGCCCTCCAAAACTGACCAAAAACCTACTGTACCCACATATAGGTGACCCCTTCACCCATAAGGGCTATTGTAGTGGTGTACAGTTGGGGGCAGTAGGTTTTGAGTGTATTTTAGAGGGCTCAGCAGACAAGATAAGGGAGTAACAAATGAGATGTTTATCTGGGAGCTTTTATATGAAGTCCACAGCAGTGCATCCTATGATGCCCCCATTGCTCTCCTGGGATGTCTGTGTTTCTAGTCTACTAAGGTTGCTGGCTCCTCCTGTATCCCAAAGGCTTGATTTTGTACATTTTGCATTTGGACTTTTATTTTTTTTTTCACAATGGACCAAAGAGATAAATGCAGAGCACAAACCATCCAGCATGTGGCCATTAAAAAAAAAGAAAAAGAAAAAAAAAACATTTTGCTGTTTCAAAAATGGCTATGGGGCTCATATTCAAAAGAGAAATAAAACGACCAAAAAGTAGCATAAATCTGCATTTGGATGTTTTTCTCACAAAACATCCAAATTGGTATTTTTGAAACTATGTTTAGATGTTTTCTTTGAAGTCTATCAGAAGTGCATTCATATCACAAGGGAATATGTGAGTGGCTTGTTAAGGGCAGGATCTGGGCATTCCTTGGACATTTTTCAGTCATAATGGAACAAAACAAAACCATCCAGGATTAAAACTAAGGCATAAAACATTGCTCTAAATGACCAGATGACCCTTTCACCCATAAGAGCTATTGTAGTGGTGTACAGTTGGGGGTAGTGGGTTTGGTGGGCTCAGCAGAAAAGATAAGGGAACAATAGTGAGATATGTACCTGGGAGCATTTATGTGAAGTCCACTGCAGTGCCCCCTAGGGTGCCCCATTGCTCTCCTTGGGATGTCTGTATGACCAGTCTGCAAAGAATGTTGGCTCCTCCTACATCCCAATGACTTGATCTTGTGCTTTTTCATGCGGACTCTTTCTTTTTAACGGACCAAAAAGATAAACGTACAGAGCACAAAATCATTTAGCAAGTAGCCATTTTCAAAAGAAAAAGACACTTTTCTGTTTTGAAAATTGCTATATACCCCGCTTGAATTTTGGATGTTTTTAGCAAAATGTCCACAGTTGGACTTAGACGTCATGTCAAAAATGCCTCTCCATACTTCCTATTCAGATTTGGGACTTTTAGCGCAAAACATCCAAAGTCCGACTTAGACATCATATAAAAAATGTCCATCAGTGTCATAAAAATAAAGTTTCCTTTTGTAAATTTGGGTTGGAGTGAAGATGTCCAGCAATACAAATTGCCTGTGTGTTTACAAAGTGAAGGGAAGTTTTCAGCCTGGATAATTTACTCAGATAATTGGTAAGTTATCTGGGCAAATTCCTTTCTTTGAAAATCATTTCAGTACTGGCTGCACTCCATTTGCATTCTTTCAGAAACGCCAAAGAAAGTTAAATATCATTTTCTTTTGATTCTTCCATTTGTTGAGTTTTTCTCATCTAAGATTTTGTAAATTTATTTCTCAGACACATTTCTAGTAATTTTTACTTTTCAGAGCAGTTGATCTGTAGCATCTGTGTTTTTTACCTGAGGCAATGGAAGGTAAAAATGACCTGTCAAACTTCCCTTTTTCTCAGTTCACTGCTTTAGAGCTGACAAGTTACCCAAGTTACCCAATTCAGTTTGCCATTTGTATTCCCTGATTCTACTCTTTGAAATTAGTGCTGCTGATACCATAATGCATCAGGAACAGCAGTTTGTTTATACTAGGTGTGTGTGTTGTGTATGTACTCCCTGTCAGATCCAGTCCTCTGCCCCCGTCTGAACCTTAAAATCTTCTATGCTGTAGTCTTCCCTCAGGAATAGCAGCAACATTCATAGGCTGCCTGCGGCGTACACCGGGACTTCTCTGAACAGTCCTGGCCCTTCTGATACAACTTTCTGTTTTGTGAAGGCTCAAAGAGGAAGTCCCGGTGTAGGTCACTGCTCAGGTGAAAACTTCAGCAAAAATGATTTTAAGATACTGGGGGGCCCAGGGGGGAGAGGGAGATGGGGGAGGGGCACCGGGAAGACACACCCCCTGTAAAAAAATTCTTGGATATACTACTGATCAGGAAAGGGTTACCAGAAATCAGAACTGGCCTAAAATTTCTATTCTGGAACTGGAAAACTTAACATATCTCCAACTCTAACCATTAAGCCACACTTTTCGTAAGAACATAAGAGCAGCCATACTGGATCAGACCAATGATCCATCTAGCCTGGTATCCTGTTTCCAACAGTGGCCAGTCTAGGTCACAAGTACCTGGCAGAAACCCAGATAGTAGCTTAGTCCCTTTGTTCATTTACTGCTGCAATCTATTCTCCACACTTTTCCCTGATAGTTCTTAAGAGGTAAAATAAGGGGGAAGAATGATATCGCCACTAACCAGCTAGGTGGCTGCTCCGGCCAAAGTCTACTCCATTTCTGCCCCTGTTATCTCATTAAGTCTTTACTACATTTCATTCCTAACACTGGTGAAGAAGAGCTGTTTTTTCTAGACATTAGTTTATTCAGTAAGCTGTTTTTGCTGCAAATGTTTTTTATTTGCTCACTGTAGATCCTACCACTTTGCACTATATTTAGTCCATTAACTCAATACCTTTGCTTGTTTTGATAATGCAGTTCTCACTTTCTCCTTTTCTTTCTAGCTCATTTTGAAACAGGCTTAGTTCTAGTGTTATGAACCTTTATTTGTACTACCTGTGGGTTCCTCTCTATTTTCAATTTGCTGTTCTCCAAATATATTCAACTGAGTTATTGTAGTGGGTTTCCTTCAGAAAGTCTCAAACATGACCTTGTCTCTGACTGTCTCCTACAAAATCATCACTGCTCCCTTCTCTCTGGTGCTGTGAACACTTCTTTGTAGCATACCAAACTTTGCCTAATCTGGTAAATAGAAAGACTGGCCTTGGAATCTAATCAGGGAATCTGTATAAGGTAGCTCACATCACTTACTAACTGAGCCAATGATTTGGGTGACACAGTACCTCTTCTAGTAAGTAAACTGTCATCATAGAGCCACCAACTCATGGACTAATATAAGGAGAGTCTTCCAAAAATAGCTACTGAAGAACATTATCCCATCAACGAGAGGTGATTTCACCCTCTCCAGTGTAAGGTTCATTTTGGGCCCTGCCTATTATAATATTAGTAGACTGTGATTAGGACTCATTCACCATGAAGGGGTTGGAATCTACCTGCAGTAGCTTCCAAGGGTTATGTATATGTTCCCTTTCTATTTTCTAATCTTTAGGAGCAGAGTCAGAGGTGGTGCTGACAATGTCACCCCACTTAGGGCCACCTATTGAAACTGCCGTACACTTGTAACAGCCCTATAAGCTGTTCACAGCTGACTGAGTGAAAGAGAAAGAGAGAAAGATCATGGTCTAAAACTGTCAAAAAAAAGTATAATTCAGATCAATTTTTGAATAGTTCTTTTTCAATATTACTTCTTATTTTGTTTAATGGTGTACTATACTAAAATATAACCTTTTTTTACCTATTGTTGCAAGAATCTTCTAACGTTACTATTTGCATTTAATTGGTCCATTGAGATTAAACTTTTGTTGTTTCTCTGCTTGCAGATAGTTGCACAATCTGCAAAAAGGTATTATACCACTAGAAGGAGAGTCATAAAGTCAAATATGAGGAAGAATCTAGAATAGTTTATGGAATTATCTAGTATTTAGCAGCTAAGTAGTAATGCTGAAAAATGCAGGACCAGACATTCATAGGATTTATGCTCTTAACTTTGAGAGTCCTAAATTGACCTCTCTGAAAACTTACTAGGGTTGAATACACAACTTTATTCGCAAAATTTCACTAAACTCCTAAATTTAGGAGCATAAAAAGTGAGTGTCAACAGGGACAGATTTAATACAAGGAAAGAGTTTAGGGGCTTAGCAGTGATTTTCAGCATAGGGCTGATAAATCTAGGCATGAATGTCAGGTCCAAATGTATAAGCATAACTTGAAATCTCCTGAATTTTAATGTTTAGTTTAAAACTTCAGCTCCTGTTTGAAAATAACGCACACATTTAAGACCCTTACTTGTGATATTGTAAAGTTGGTAAAGAGGTTCTGTGCACAAAAAAATGCTGGATTGGGAATGATCATTTCCGATTATCTTAAGATGGCCAAACAGATAGATAAATCTATGACAAAAACCCATGGATGTTTGAGTGAATGGGAGAACAATGGACACGGAAAAAGGAGTTGATTCTGCCTTTGTGTAAGTTTCTGTACTCTATACAGTTCTGGATATCAAAACTTCATATGGATGTAAACTGGATGAAGCTGGGTCAGAAGGTGGCTAGGAAAATGGTCACTAGTCTTTATCATACAGCATATGGTGATAGACTTAAGAGTAATGTCAGGAAATTCTTTTTCACGGAGAGGGTGGTCGATGCCTGGAATGCCCTCCCGAGGGAGGTGGTAGAGACAAAAACAGTGATGGAATTAAAAAAGGTGGGGATGACCACAGAGGAACTCTATTTAGTAAATAGATAGTAGAAAAGAAAATAAATTAAAAAAAAAAATTAAATGGCTGCAGGGGGTGGATGTGTGAGTGATGCTTGGACTGCTACTCCGGCTGTGAAGAACTAAGGCCAGTGTCAGGCAGATTTTGTAGGTCTGTGTCGGTATATGACAATCCAGTTTAGGATAGGCTGGAAAGGGCTTCAATTGTAATTTCAGTAGCTGGAACCGAGGATAGTGCTGGGCAGACTTTTATGGTCTAGGTCCCGCAAATGACAAGACAGATTTGGAGAGGCTGGAATGGGCTTTAATGACAAGTCCAGTAGGTGGAACATAAGGAGAGAGTCGGGTGGACTTCTATGGTCTATGTCCCAGAAAAGCCAAAGAGAGACTCATGATAAAGTATATAATATCAGATTCACTGTTGATTTAATCATGAATTGATAATGAGTGTGATAGTTGGGCAGACTGGAAGCACCATTCAGGTCTTTTTGTCCCATCACTTACTATGTTACTGTAATGGGACAAAGACATGCCCTGGAGAAAAAAGATGGATGGGGAAATATGACAGCAAAAATTAAACATTCCCGAGGAACAGATGTACAGGAAGCAGTGCTCTTCCATCACAAAAAGAATATCTAGAATAAGGGATCATGGGATGCAGGGGGATAGGGAGTAGACCCAGTAGAAATCTAAGGAAAGAAACAAACAAACATAAATAATTTATTATTATTATTATTATTATTATTATTATTATTATTATTAATGCACTGCATGCATGGAACAGCCTCCCAGAGAAGCAAATGGAGACAGAAACAAGTATAAGAATTCAAGAAATCTTGGAACAAGCACAGACAATCTCTAAGTAACAGAAAGTGATTATAAAGCTGAACAGAGTCCTCTGATCTTTATCAGATTCTATGTAAATGAGACAATGATTCTATGCACAAAAGGCCAGTGTCAGGGGGGGGGGGGGGGAGCAAGATGGCAGCTTTGACAGTGCTCCATGAGTAGCTCCGGAGACCTGAGCGGTTCAACCCTTCTCTTCGAGGTTTTTTTTTCCTTCAGGAAACATTTCTTCTGTGAAATTAGTATGCCGCATACGAAGAGGAAGGGTTTGGTTAGAGCCAAGACCCAACCGGCACTAACTTCGACACCGAACCAACCCACTCTGGAGACCTACCTCGTGCGCTCCTCACTTACAGCGGCAGGAGGTCCCGCCGAGTTGCCGGACCAGGAAGAGTCTGAACTCTTGGGACAGGACGTTTCATTGTTCCCTCCACTGCATTACCCTCCACCGCAGCCAGCAGAACCTGACAGCAGGGGTGCTTCTAGTTCTCGCGAGAGCGAAGGAAGAAACACACGCGTGGGGCCTGCAGTCGGGGCTCCTGCTGAGGTCCCTTTTTCACCTGGGACTCTTCATTTAACAATGCAGAACCCATGTAAGGGTTCCACTGCGTCGGTTACCCTTGAGGCGATTTGGGAGACGCTACAGACTGTCCAGGCATCGACGGGCAAGATTGAAGGTTTGGTGAGTAATGTTCAGGATTTAACTGTCTCATTTGCATCAATGAAAGGCGAATTAACTGATAAGATTAACCACCTAACAGCAGAAAATGCAAAATTGAAAGAAATTTCTACTAAGCTGATAAAAGATACAACTGCCATAAACAACAAATTGGAGTACTTTGAGAATTATAACAGGAGGTTAAACCTTCGCTTATTAAATTTTCCCTGTACACCAGTGTACTCTCCATTGGAGATATTTAAGAAATATTTGGTGGAAAATTTGAAATTTTCTTCTGATAATATACCTCCTGTGAACAAAATTTATTACCTACCTACAAAAAAGAATAGTGACATTCAATCACAAGGAGATTTGAATGTTACAGACTTACTAGAATCTTCTATTACATCGACAACGGAGAGAAAAACTTTATTGGTATCTTTTATATTTCAACAAGATTTGGACTTAGTGAGAAAGATGGCCTTAAGAAACTTACAGACTCCCTTTTATGGAGGGAAAATCTGGGTATTCCCAGACGTAACAAAACAAACTCAGGCCAGAAGAAAAGACTTTCTTGCACTGAGAACTGATGTCTTGGCATTAGGCGCTGTCTTTAATTTAAACTATCCATGCAAATGTAATATAAAATATTTGGGTGTAAAATATGTTTTCTCTTTTCCCGAGCATTTAAAACAATTTATAGATCAAAAAAAGATATTGTAATGCCAGTTTGTGTCATACAGACTGAGCACTTCCGAATGGGTAATTTATAGAATAGGCAAGTATGGAGTATAATTTTGCTAAGTCTTTCTTTAAATAATATGTAAGAATCTTATCTTCCAAGTTAATAACGGCTCATGTCCCCCTAATTTGGTGGTCTAATTTAAGTCATTTATCTTACTTTCAAACTATGTTACTTTAAGAATTTCTGACTGTTTTTTTTCTTATTCAAGTAGTAATTGCTTGTAAATTTTTGAAAATTGATAAAAAAAAAAAAGGCCAGTGTCAGTAAGTGGTGCCCAAAATTAGATATGTTAAGATAGTCGTTGATGAGGCCCCACTTGGAATATTGTGTTCAGTTCTGGAGGTTGTATCTTGCTAAAGATGTAAAAAGACTGGAAGCGGTGCAAAGAAAAGCTACAAAAATGGTATGGGATTTGCGTTGCAAACTGTACGAGGAGAGGCTTGCTGACCTGAACATGTATATCTTGGAGGAAAGGAGAAACAGGAGTGATATGATACAGACGTTCAAATAATTGGAAGGTATTAATCTGCAAATGAACCTTTTCTGGAGACGGGAAGGTGGTAGAACAAGTAGACATGAATTGAGGTTGAAGGGGGGCAGACTCAGGACTAATGTCAGGAAGTATTTTTTAACGGAGAGGGTGGTGGATATGTGAAATGCCCTCCCACGGGAGGTGGTGAAAATGAAAATGGTAATGGAATTCAAATGTGCGTGGGATAAACACAAAGGCATTCTATTTAGAAGGAATGGTTCCATGGAATCTCAGCAGAGATTGGGTGGCGACGCCGGTATTTGGGAAATAAAACAGGAACTGGGCAAACTTCTATGGTCTACGCCCTGATTGTGACTCAATAGATAGGGATGGGCTGGAGTGTAAATTTTAAGGGGCTTCGATGTTAGCTTCAGAATTTAGTACAAGAACAGTACTGGGCAGACTTCTACGGTCTGTGCCCTGAGAAAGGCAAGGACAAATCAAACTTAGGTATACATATAAAGTATCACAAACCATGTAAAATGAGTTTATCTTGTTGGGCAGACTGGATGGACCGTACAGGCCTTTATCTGTCATCATTTACTATATTACTATCAGGCTTATTTTCGAAAGAGAAGGGCGCCCAGCTTTCGACACAAATCGGAAGATGGGCTTCCTTCTCCCAGGGTCGCCCAAATCGGCATAATCAAAAGCCGATTTTGGGCGTCCCCAACTGCTTTCCGTCGTGGGGACAACCAAAGTTCCCGGGGGGGGGGGGGGGTGTCGGAAGCATGGCGAAGGCGGGACTGGGGCATGCCTAACACATGGGCATTCTCGACCGATAATGGAAAAAAGAAGGGTGTCCCTGATGAGCACTTGGCCGACTTTACTTGGTCCATTTTTTGTTACGACCAAGCCTCAAAAAGGTGCCCAAACTGACCAGATGACCACCAGAGGGAATCAGGGATGACCTCCCCTTACTCCCCCAGTGGTCACTAACCCCCTCTCACCCTAAAAAAACTTTAAAAATATTTTTTTGCCAGCCTCTATGCCAGCCTCAAATGTCATACCCAGCTCCCTGACAGCAGTATGCAAGTCACTGGAGCAGTTTTAGTGGGTGCAGTGTACTTCAGGCAGGCGGACCCAGGCCCATCCCCCCCTACCTGTTACACTTGTGGTGGTAAATGTGAGCTCTTCAAAGCCCACCAGAAACCCACTGTACCCACATCTAGGTGCCCCCTTCACCCCTTAGGACTATGATAGTGGTGTACAGTTGTGGGTAGTGGGTTTTGGGGGGGCTCAGCACCCAAGGTAAGGGAGCTATGCACCTGGGAGCAATTTCTGAAGTCCACTGCAGTGCCCCCTAGGGTGCCCGGTTGGTGTCCTGGCATGTCAGGGGGACCGGTGTACTACAAATGCTGGCTCCACCCACGACCAAAGGGCTTGCATTTGGTCGTTTCTGAGATGGGCGTCCTCGGTTTCCATTATTGCTGAAAACCGGGGACGACCATCTCTAAGGACGACCATCTGTAAAGTCGACCTAAATGTTGAGATTTGGGCATCCCCGACTGTATTATCAAAACGAAAGATGGACGCCCATCTTGTTTCGATAATACGGGTTTCCCCGCCCCTTCGCCGGGATGTTCCACCTCCAGCACACACCATTTCTGGAACTATTGAAAAATTTTTTAAAAAATGTTTCCACAGGGGGTTGCGTGGCGGTAATCAGACAGCATCACGCACTGCCTGGTTACCACCTGGTTAGAGTGGGAGCAATGGGTGAAAGTAAGTGCTCCCCTTGAAATTGCCACATGGCAAGTGCAAACTTGCTGCAAGGACATTTCATTTTTTGCCTTTTTACCTGCTGCGGTAAAAGAGGCCCTGGCATGTGGCAAAAATGGCTGCCACCGCTAGTACAGGGCACCTTTTACCGCAGCTTAGTAAAAGGGCCCCTTTGAAATTTAGGCATGCACTTTATTAAACAGGGCTTAGAACATATCAGTGCACAACTTACCAATTAAGGGCTTGTTAACACCAATAATTGATTGTTAGCACTTAATTGACTAATTATTTTACGCAGGCATTTTTAGGTTTATGTTTATTTCAAGTTTGATATCCCACCAAATCTGAAACCATGTCAAGGCAACATCTGGGATCCACACCCAAATTTGGGCTACTTATACAAAATCTGGGGACATTGAGTGGCGTGTAGGTGGAAAAAATGTTGAGGCTGATATTGAGCATGATTTAACCGGGAAGGTAGCAGTGTCCCCTTTAAGCTGAACAGGAGTCCTTCACCTACAGTCCTGCCAATAGGGGTGGGGGTGGGGTGAGGTGCTGTTTCACTATTATATTTTCAATAGTGAGGCATGGGCAAGCTTTGCAGGATGCCAGGGAATCTGCCTATCCCTAGCCATTGAAAACACAATATCAAAGCACCACCCTCCACTGGCAGCAATGCAATTGGAAGGCTTCCACTCAGTTTAGATGGAACAATGGTAGTCAGGCTCCTACTGATTAAATCATGCTGACCAGGTCTAACCCAGATTTTATGAGCAGCACTTACCCAATTAGGACTAGCTTCTATATATAATGCCTGAAAAATCCACGTAGAATAAATTTCCACCTACAAATATTCTATAAGCAACACCTTGATTTAGGCGTGGTTTATAGAATGCGCTTAGTTGATATCCCAGCTCCTAGAACTATGAACATCCATTTAAACCAAGGGAAACATGGCATAAATAATGGTGTGTAGATTTAGGCACAGAGGGCCATATTCAATGACTGTATGTGTAAATTTTGGAAGGCCCTCAAAATACTAATTTTCCTGCCCATAACCACACTCCTTTTTGGTTCCACAAATTAGAATTTAGGCCCTGTGCATTACAAAATATGCTTAGTGAGTTATGTGAGTAAATTGTAATTATTGCCAATTAGTGTTCATTATTGCTTGTTAAGCACTGTTAACATTCTGATTGTCTTGTTAAGCCAATTAAGTTACACACATCATTATAGAATATACTTTGATTTCAGCACGGAACATTAGGCGCGATATATAAAATCTCAGGGTTTAGGGGTAATTCTGGATAATCCATTTAAATTGATATTCATCAAAGTACCACTTAAGTCTCCTTCACAATTTCAATTTTAAGAAACATTTCTGAACTACAGAGCTGATATATAGTTCCATTGCTAACTGAGAATCCAAGATTACTCCTAACAATTTAATATTTGACTTCAATGGTACTTCAATCCTTGCTAATTTTGGATTAACATGGGGTATTCTCTGTTGAGGATTACCTACCCACAAAACATTAGTCTTAGAAGGATTAATATTAAGATGGGCCATAGACATTCAAACATAAACTGAATGAAAAACAGAATTCATTACAGTATATAATGAGGGCAAATCTGAATACATATGGAACAATAGAACAATATCATCAGCATATGAAAAATATTGCACTTCCAGGGATCAAAGCAGGCATCCCTAACCACTAAGATACATATTTTAAAAAATAGGGTAGTGTGGGGATCTCCAGGAGACATCCTGCATCAGATTCTACTCCCTAGATTGTTTTTCTTCACAATGGACTTGAACAACTTTATTTTGCAAAAAAATAGAGCACGAAGCCCAAACCTTCCCTGATGTACCCAACTCCCCCAACTTCTCTAGCAGAGACTCTTAGTTTACATTGCTTCCAAAACTGTTTCTGTACTAAACTTCAACCGAGAACCAGACTGCATAGGATCTAGCAGCCCATTATTAAAGCCTATTGGCACCTAATTTAATAATTAAGGGCCCTGTTAACTGAGCCATGCTGTAGGCGCAGTAACATTTTAGCGTGCTAAAAATTAGCATGTGCTAATGATTGAGACACCTATATGGTAGCATGGAAACATAGAAACATGACGGAAGATAAAGGCCATATGACCCATCCAGTCTGCCCATCCTCTGTAACCCCTAATTCTTCCTGTTCCTAAACGATCCCACATGCTTATCCCATGCCTTTTTAAATTCTGGAACAGTCCTAGACTTCACCACCTCCACTGGGATGCCATTCCACGCCTTCACCACCCTTTCTGTGTATCCATTGTGTGTGCGTCTACAGTGCAGCTTAGTAAACAGAGCCCTAAGTTAGGCACATAACTTGCACATGAAATTTTGCATGCTAAGCACAAAATTGCATGCTTAATTTTATAGAATCAGTGGTAACCTACTAACATGCATTATTAGTAAATAGATCCTATTGCATATAAATGGGAATTACGTTAAATAACATGCATTAAAGCATGTCAACGTGAGTTAATGTGGCAACGTGCTGTATTAAATCCAGTCCTAATATCTGAACATGTTGACATTCAGGGCCAGTATTTACAGTAGAATGTAATACATGTGCAGCCACAGAGGGAGCTAGACCCTGGGTGAATCAGTCTTCAGGCTGCAATCACAGTCATGCAGGTGCAAAATCAGTGCCTTTTGTAGAACACTGGAAATACTTGAGTGGAATGGAATGGGTCGATGTGGAGCATCTGTTTATGCTTTCCAAAAATACTAGGACAAGGGGGCATGCGATGAAGCTGCAGTGTAGTAAATTTAAAACGAATCGGAGGATATGTTTCTTCATTCAACACGTAGTTAGACTTTGGAATTCGTTGCCAGAAAAAGTGGTTAAGGCAGTTGACTTAGCGGACTTTAAAAAAGGTTTAGATGGCTTCCTGGAGGAAAAGGCCATAGAATGTTATTGAATGGACGTGGGAATAATCAACTATTTCTGGGATGGACGGGACAAATTGTTTGTTCATTTGGCCGCTGTCGGAGACAGGGTGCTGGGCTCGATGGACCCTTGGTCTGTCCCGGTATGGTGATGCTTATGTACTTACTAGCCGTTAAGCCCGTAAAAACGGGCGAGATTTCCAGCTACCCTCCTCGCTGCCGCTCCCTCCCCCCTCCGTGCCGGGCTCCCCCCCCTGCACTGACCTGACAGCGCCTCTCACCTCTGTGTGAAAGCGCTGCAGGCAGCAGTAGATCGCTCTGCTGCTGCCTGCAGCGCTTCCACACGGAGGTGAGAGGCGCTGTCAGGTCAGTGCAGGGGGCCCGATACGGAGGGGGACGGGAGCGGCAGCGGGGATGGGGGGAGGGTGAAGGTTGGTGCGCGCGATGTTTGTTTCCAAGCTCCAGCAGCAGCGGCAGCGTCCGACAGTCCAACTCTGTTTCCCTCTCTGTTCCGCCCTCTGACGTCATCACGTCTTGACGCGAGGGCAGGACAGAGAGGGAAGTCTCTACTGCGCATTTGCAGGTGAGTTGGTCACTTGCCATTTATATGTTTGATGTACTAAATGGAGGCAGAGTTCTGCTGATCCAAGCCATCACCTCTGCAGCAGAAGCCAAAGTGAAGCAGTAAGCTATGAACCAAATGGAATTCATAGATGTAGCTTCATAGTCTATATGGGAATCTAGCTGAAACAAGAAGAAAAATGAATGCTGTGGCAGCTGCCACTAAATAGAAAGACTCTTATTTCTATGAGGTCTAACCTGCTTGGAGGGAGGTGTGAAGAAAGAAATTTGGTTGCAGGTAGATGTAAAGGGTTTGCGATGGAAGGTACTGGTGGGCAGGTCGGGATAGGGAGGAGAAAGCGTAGGGAGCAACTGGGCATTGAAGGAAAGGGGGAAAAGTGATAGGTTAGGGATCCTTGTGCTTGATAGGGATGGAGAGCCAGAACATTTTTCGTTTGTATCAGTTTCTGGATCATTTTCTGTAATGTTCATTTTATTTGTTTTTGTTTGGCCATTTTTTTTCATGATGGGAGCAAATTGTTGAGCACACACTCTTTTGAGAGAGGCACACAATGTGCAAAGAGGACACATTGTGCATGCATTTGCAGTGGGTTGTTTTGTTTGATAATGACATGCAATGGTATGTAATAGGTTGTTTACATTATCCATGTCAATGCAAGTGCATACCCAAGAGGAGACTGGGGCTAGGAAATAAAAAGAAAGGAAGTTAAAGGGAATAGAGGTGCTGGGGTGAGGAAGAAAGGAATGCTGAGTGGAGGACAGAGTCAAACTAGCACACAAGATGGGAAAGTGGAAGAAGTTGTTTCTATACAACCCCCAAATTTCATTTTATTTATTTTCCTGATACATTTATGGAAGTTTTCCATTTATTTGGATTCTTTTTTTTCTTTTCTTTTCGGGGCAATGTCTTAAATAGTGTACACTCCTCAGAAAGAGTGCATATACTTCCAGGGCTTTTTTGTGGGGGTACTTGGGGGTACTGAGTACCAGCACCTTTTCCACTGTCTGCTAACATTGACCCAAGGACCCCAAGTTTTAATGAAAGAGCTCAGGCTCTACACAGCAAGACTGCCTTGTAATAGATTCTGTAACCGTTTGCAGGGGGCTTGACTATTGTGGGGTAGGTCCCTCAGTGATCACCCCACCCCTGAAGGGTGGCCCGGCATTTGAGTACCGGCACCTTTTTCGCTAGAAAAGATGCACTGTATACTTCAAAGAGTATATGCACTATTTGCAAAGAGTATGCACTTTTTCCCGATAGCATATACTTCAACACACTCTTCATGCACACAGAAAAAGACATACACAGTGCACTATCAGGAAAGAGTGTGCATTCCTCTTGAAAGAGTGCAAACTCTTTGTAAAGAGTGTGCACTCAAAAGGCTATTCTGTAAGGTGCGCCAAAGTTTATAGAATAGTGATACTTACATGTGGGATTGGAGTCATTAGTTGACTCATACATGCATAAGTGTTTGTATTCTATAAAATTGGGGTACAACTTTCACAGCACATAACTGAAAGTGAGCCATGCCTGTGGGTGGAGCATGGGTGTATTATGGGCATGTCCCTATGCAATGCATGCAACTTTTAGAATACTGTTAGTTGTGCATGCTGCAAAGTGCAATTAGGTGTGGCAACTTAAGCCCGCCATTGACTTTGCGTAAATGTTCTCACCTAAGTTTTGGCTTACCAAAGCTGCTTTATACTTGTATTCTGTAATGGGTTAGACGACTCTCAACATTGTTGCACACTTGGTGCTGAGCACGCTTCATTTTGATGCCTAATTTAGGTGCCACTTTATAGAATTGCCACCTAAGAACTAGATTTTATATTTGGGGTGAGATTCTATATATGGCACCTATATCGGTGCAGAAATCAGTGCCAACTAAGCACATTCTATAAGTGATGTTTAGATTTAGGCGCAGTATTTAGAATATGCTTAGTTGATGTCTCCACGCCTAAAACTATGCACCTCTATTTACACCAACAAACATGTGGCATAAAACAGCGGGGCATAGATTTAGTCACACTGGGCCATATTCTATAACTACACATGTAAATTTCAGAATGCTTATGAAACGCCCATTTCTCCACCCATAACCACACCCCTTTTTGCCTGCATATGTTAGAAGTTAGGTGCACTGCATTACAGAACGTGCTTAGAAAGTCGTACATGTGAATTCCAATTATTGCCAATTAGTGCTCCTTATTGCTTGTTAAGAACTGTTATCAATGCTGTTTAGCTTGTTAAGCCAATTAAGTTATGCGCGTAATTATAGAATAAACTTCAATTTCAGCATGGATCTCTGGCGCGCTATATAGATTCTGGAGGATGGTGCCTAAAAAATCAGTGCAGAAAAAAGCGCTATTTTATAAGCCACGCCTAAAGTTAGGTGAGGTTTATAGAATAGCGCTTATGCCTGGGAGTTGTGCCTAACTTTAGGAATGGCCATTTGCACCAACTGAAATGTGGTACAAATCCCTTGTAGTCTATAACAATGCACGTAAATGCTTGCAATGCCCCCATTCCACCCATGACCCACCCATTTCAACAGTCCTCTTTTTTACTAATCCATAAAATTTAGGTGCAGATCTTGAGCATAAATGTATGCACACAAGGTCCAATTAAATCTAATTAGTGCCAAAAAGTGCTTGTTAAAAAGCCAATTATTGGTACTAATTAGCTTGTTATTCAGTTAAATTGCATGCAGAAATTGGGCCCACGTCCAAATTTGTGTGTGCACTTTTTAGAGACTTTTGTCGAACTGCATTGTGTGTGCATTAATGGAAGTAGTATGTATATTTACACACTATTGAAGAATAGTACACAAGAGAGCTCAGTATCTACGATACAGGGAAAATAATAAATTTTTTTCCTGTTATTTTAGGCTGAAACTGGCATGAAACAACATCACAAATGTTGACATGTCCCATAGTATATCAAGTAAATGGATATCCCTACTATGTAATTATCCTTGTTAGGGCTGGACAGCTTGTTCTTACAGAAAGAAAGAGGAAAAACTTGTGTTTTTTCGTAAGAGGTTGAGGAAGGCACTAGTTGCAGATGTCAGAGTGCTGCTGACATTACATATATTTGAATTTGTTTGCCTTTTTGACATTTAGAAAATGAATTGATATTGTAAGAATCACTCAATCATAGTATTTCTAAATGTGAAAAAGTGTTATAGTATCGGGTAACATACAACACCTTTAACCCTAGCAATAGCAGCATAAGATTAACGTTAGGGGTGTCATTTCAAATAAAGCAGCCACCAGGGCAGGGCAGGAGGGAACAGAGATTGCTCCTCCCCCTATTGCCCCTACAGCCCTTGAACTGAGTTGGGTTCTGGGGGAGGGGGGTGCTGGAGTGATGCATGAGGTAGAGGTGGAAGAAGAAGAGGGATTTAAGGGCCTTTGGTAATCTGGCTCATTGGACCACCAGGGATTGGAAGTCCCCTGAGAAAGGAGGTATCTCAGATTACTTGCATATCATGGGGGGTGGAGGCAGGGGGTATGCAGGAGATGTGTGAGGGCCATCCTAAAGTTGCTTCTGCAACCTGACTGGGCTCTGCATGAGATGCAATGTACCATGGGGTGGGGGGGAGAGGTGATGTGCAGCAAGCAAGCAAAGGGCATCCCAGCATGGCTGTTGCACCTGCATCTGCCTTATTTGGTTAATATAAAATAAAGGACCAATGATGTTAGAGACTGGGGAGTTTGATGCCCTTTGTTGTTGCTGCTGTGAGTCAGTACCTCACCTTGTCCATAGGTTAAGCCGGCCTTGGCTAACTAGATATTTGAACTATATTTAGAGTAATATTTATTGTGTAAACCATATTAAATCTTATTTATTCACTTTATTAAAAAAATGAAGAACAAACATTGAATTATTGATCACCTGGCTTGAAATAAAGATACATGTGAAAAAAGAAAAGGATTGGAGCAAGCAGTTGAGAAAGAAAAATAATTACTAAGACTGCAGATACTGAACCCTTTGTAAAGGTATGGGCATGTTTTATGCAAAGATGTTATTTTTTTTATGCAAACCTGTATAACTTACTTCTAGCACTATTATAGGGGCCCACTACTTTATAGAAACATTCTGCTATATGTTGATTTCACAAGGAGGGCACATACCATACGACAAAAGTTACACCATATTTATTTTAAAATATATTGCAACATTGAGCCTGCAAATAGGTGGGAAAATGGGGGATACAAATGTAACAAATATATATATATATAATTTTATTTTTTTTTCCATTGAAACAGCAGTTTTTAGTAGTAACAACATTTCCCCAACAGAACATAGAAATATTTATTGTTAAAACAAAGCCAGGAATCTAGGACACTTTCACAGTATTTGCTGCCTCTACCATTACTCTTCAACAAAGTAAAACATTAAGCATGTACTCAGTTGTGTTATAAAAATTGCTTATCTCTTATATTTTCTAATAACTTTGGGCCCAATATTCAAAAGCACTTAATGCTTCAAAAACCTGAGGGAATGGTACAGTTTAGGGGTGAAGAACATTTATGCGTAAAAGAGGAGCGAGACTTTGGTGTGATTGCATGTGACGATCTTAAGGTGACCAAACAGGTAGAAAAGGCAATAGCAAAAGCTTGATGGATGCTGGCTAGTAGGAAAAAGGAGGTGATGATGCCACTGTGTAAGACTCTGGTGATACCTCCTTGAGGGGGTCTTTTACTAAACCGCGGTAGTGTTTTTAACTTGCGGTAGAAATCATCTGGTGGTAAACACCAAGAGGGGCATAATCGAATGAGGCGTCCATCTTTTGCTTCGATAATACGGTTGAGGACGCCCAAATCTCAACATTTAGGTCGACCTTAGAGATGGTTCACATAAATGTTGAGATGGTCGACCTTAGAGATGGTCGTCCCCGGTTTTCGGCCATAATGGAAACCGAGGAAGCCCATCTCAAAAATGACCAAATCCAAGCCCTTTGGTCATGGGAGGAGCCAGAATTCGTAGTACACTGTTCCCCCTGACATACCAGGACACCAGCCAGGCACCCTAGGGGGAAGTGCAATGGACTAACTGATGCACTAACTGAACGGAAAAAGCCCTTCCCTTACCAATCCCTTAGTGATTCGGAAAGGAACAGGCAGGCATGAAGGAAATCGCATGCAAATGCTCAATGTTAGCTCATTTGCACACGATTTCCTTCCTAAGGAGGGGAAGCCAGTGCAGAGCAGCCAAGCATTATGCTTGGCTGCTCTGCGCATGGCAAAGACGGCTTCATACATGCAGGCAAGCTGCGTGTATAATAGCTGTCTACAACCTTAAATAAATTGAAAGCGTCCAGGTGCTCGTCAGGGATGTCTTCTTTTTTTTTAGAGTATGGGTGAAAAATGTCCAAAATGTGGTGTTTCTGCTATGCCTCTAACACCCCCTTTATTTATTTGGATTTTGGATCACAAGTAGCAGCAGTGGGGTTTGATCCTGCCACCTCTGGATTGCACGACAAGTATTCTAACCACTAGGCCTGTTCTCCACTCAATGCCTTTGAAATGTGGTCATCTCTGGGGCAGTTCAGGACATCCAAAATGTTTGAAAGAAGGACGTCCATGCCTTCGCTATGCTTCCGTTGACACACACATACCTCCCCTCCCAGGGACCTGCATACTGCTGCGATGGACCTGAGTATGACATTTCAGGCTGACAAAAAACGTTTTTGAAGTTGTTTTTTTCAGGGTTAGTCACCACTGGGGGAGTCAGGGGAGGTCATCCCCAATTCCTTCCGGTGGTCATCTGGTCAGTTCATGCACCTTTTTGAGGCTTGGTCGTGAAAAAAAATGGACCAAGTAAAGTCGTCCAAATGCTCATCAGGGACGCCCTTCTTTTTTCCATTATCGGTCGAGGACGCCCATGTGTTAGGCACGCCCCAGTCCCACCTTTGCAACGCTTCCGCCCCGCCCCGCGATGGAAAGCAGTTGAGGATGCCCAAAATCGGCTTTCGATTATGCCGATTTGAGCGACCCTGAGAGGAGGATGCCCATCTCCCGATTTGCGCAGGAAGATGGGCACCCTTCTCTTTCGAAAATGCCCTTGCAAGACACCCATTATATTCCTATGGGTGTCACGGTGTTTACTGCCAGCTGATTTCTACCGTGAGCTAAAAATGCTATCATAGCTTAGTAAAATACCCCCTTAGAACATTATGTATAATTCTGGAGACTGCACCTTTAAAATGATATCAACAGGATGGAGTTAATCCAGAGGGCAACTATGGTCAGTGGTCTTCATCATAAAGCATATGGGGAAAGAAGTAAAGACCTCAATATGAATACTTTGGAAGAAAGGTGGGAGAGGGGAGATATGATAGAGACATTTAAATTAGAGCTGCATTTTAATTACAGTTTACTCTGTGACTAATTCATTAATCATTAATCACAATTTAAAACACTTTATTGCAACTAAATAAAAATTAATCAAATTGTAGCGTATACTGTCTCCTTCAGACATCTTTTTTACTCTATTCCACCACCAAACCTTATTCTCGGCACAGTACATCTTCCCCCCACCTGTTTTTCCGCATCACCCATCCCTGTGCTAGTATATCTTAATAGTGGTTTTCTGTTGATCCTCACCAACAGCAGTGTTGCACATCTGCTGCCTCCAGTTTGGTCCAAAGCTTTCCTTCTGATCCATCCCACCCATGCAGAAAAAAAGAAGTGATTCAGAAGAGACAGGACAGGCCACAAGGAAAGCTTTGGGATAGGCCACAGGCAGCATATGTGCAATGCTGTCACTTCCAGGGGCCAACAGAAGATCACCTTTAAGGTAGACTGGCAGGGGGTATTGAAAAGGGGGGGGGGGGCATATGAACCATGGGTGGGGGAGGGGAGTGAGCTGCACACCTATGAGCAGAAATGGAGAGAACACTGATGAAAGCTATGACCAGGGCAGTGTTTTCCAGCAGTTTAGAGCTACTCACCACCAAGTATGTGTCGTTGTTCATGGGGGTGGAGGGGAGAGGGAGGTGCTGGACAATGGGAGGGAGGAAGGAAGGGAAGAGAGAGAGAGAAAGAGAGAAAGAGAAAGAGAGAAAGAGAGAAAGAGAGAAAGAGAGAAAAAGAGACAGAATGGACCCAAGGAAAGAAAGAGAGAGAATGGATCTTGGAAAAGAGGAGAGGGAGGTAAAGAAGATAAAGTGAGAGATCTTGGATATGGGGTGGGGGGTGGAAGATAGATTATCAATCCTTTAGAGAAGGGAAGGAGGATGGGATTTGATATACCACTTTTATGTGGTTGCAATCAAAGCATTTTACATATTATATACAGGTACTTATTTTGTAACTAGACAATATGGGGTTAAATGACTTGTCCAGTGTCAAAAGGAGCTACAGTTGGAAGTAAATAAATACAACTCCTTTAATTGTGTGATTAATCACAATTCAAATGCTTCTTTCTTTCTGAGAAGTTCTGAGAGAAGCGGATATTTCTCTGGGTAATTGTCATTATTTTAATTATATTTAATTAGTTTATGAGAAGCAGACACTAAATGAATAATTACATATTATACCATATAATTTTAAGGCTTTTTATAGTCATCTGATATCCCTTTTACCTTAAGAAGTTTTAATTAAACAACTGTATAATATTAAGATGCAGACAGCAGTCCAGCAGCGAGAGGGGTACTATCCAGTCTTTTGTATTGAGTGTCACATGTGTGATTATCTCCCATTTGGTGAGAGGTTATATGTGTGTGCTCATTCCAAAGGGCTCCTAGTTCTCAACCAAGTCCATTCTCTTGAGGCTAGAGTAGCAGACTTGGAGGAGCTAAGGGACACAGAGAGGTACATAGAGGAGGCCTACAGGGATGTTGTAGAGAAGTTTCACCTCCAGTATGGCAGCCCCTGTGCTGCTTTGGAGGAGGAAGGTCTTCTAAAAGGAGAGCTTCACCCTGGTGAAGTTGGAAGTAATCCTGTAGCCAGGACAAGCCCACCAGGGGATGCAATATCCTCTCTCACAGAGGATTTGTTTCTAGGAGCTTCTGCTAAGGAGTGAAAGGTTAAGGCAGTTGTTGTAGTTGGTGATTCAATTATTAAGCATGTAGATAGTTGGGTGGCTGGTGGACATGATGATTGCCTAGTCACTTGCCTGCCTGGTACGAAGGTGGCAGACTTCATGGGTCACCTAGATAGCATTTTTGATAGTGCTGGGGAGGAGACAGCTTTCTTGGTACATGTGGGTACCAATGAGATAGGAAAATGTGGGAGAGAGAGGTTCTAGAAGCCAAATTTAGACTCTTAAGTATAAAGCTCAAATCCAGACCCTTTAGAGTAGCATTTTCTGAAGTGCTCCACATTCCACATGCAGGGCCCCAGAGACAGCAGAGCTCCAGAGTCTCAATGTGTGGATGAGAGGATGGTGCGGGGGGAAGTTTTTAGATTTGTAACGAATTGGGCAACATTCTGGGGAAGGGGGAGCCTATTCAGGAATGAAGAGCTCCACCTTCACCAGGGTGGGACCAGGCTGCTGGTATCAACATTTAAAAAAGAAATATATCAGCTTCTAAACTAGAACCTGGGGGAAGGAGGATAAACAGTAATTAAAAATCGCATGGTTCAAAACAAGAAATCTTTCAAAGGTATCACCAAAACAAGAAAGATAGGGTATGCCGATAGAGACCATAGTAGACCAGCAGGCGTATTTTCAAAGCACTTAGCCTTCCAAAGTTCCATAGGTTTCTATGGAACTTTGGAAGGCTAAGTGCTTTGAAAATATGCCTACAGGTGTCTTCAAAGAAAAAGCAGACAAAAGATTGCTAATTAATGCTGCCAAATGCTGAGCAAGATGTAATTAGGAACAAGAAACATAGCTGAAATGTCTATATGCAAATGCCAGAAGCCTAAGAAATAAGATGGGAGAGTTAGAATATCTCATACATATTCATTATGGTTATTCCTAAAAAAAAGCCAGCTCTTTCTCCCTTCCTTCCTTCCTTCCTTCCTTCCTTCCTTCCTTCCTTCCTTCTTTCCTCCTTATCCAGAACTCTCTCTTCATCTCCAGTAGTAGTTCCCCAACCCCATCCCCTTTCCCATACCATACCATGCCAGTGTAGACCTTAGAAATGCATACGCTCTATATGTAGATCCTTCAAGAGGTAGTGTGTCATGATTTAGGCTCTACACCCTTTCTGGTGTTTTGGTGCCACCTCAGTAAGGCCAACACACAATCTCTCCACTGCGAAACACTATACACAAACTTGTGCAAAAAAACACCCAAAACATTACCAAACCGCGACAAAGTGCAAAAGATCAACCTTGAGTTCACGACTAAGCCACCACCTCCTCTTCACCCTTTAACCCTCTCCCTCAACCAACCTACCCAGGTCTCTTTCTCCTCTTTTCCTGAGATCACCGAGGATGAAACTTCCCGCCTTCTTTCCTCCTCGAAATGCACCACCTGTTCCTCTGATCCCATCCCCACCAACCTACTCAACACCATCTCCCATACTGTCACCCCCGCCATCTCTCACATCCTCAACCTCTCTCTCTCCACTGCAACTGTCCCTGACACCTTCAAGCACGCCGTTGTCACACCTCTCCTCAAAAAACCTTCACTTTTCCCTACCTGCCCCTCCAACTACCACCCCATCTCTCTTTTACCCTTCCTTTCCAAAATACTTGAGCACGCCGTTCATAGCCGTTGCCTTGATTTTCTCTCCTCTCATGCCATCCTCGATCCACTTCAATCCGGTTTTCGCCCTCTGCACTCAACTGAAACGGCACTCTCTAAAGTTTGCAATGACCTGCTCCTGGCCAAATCCAGAGGTCACTACTCCATCCAAATCCTCCTCGATCTTTCCGCCGCGTTTGACACTGTCAATCATGATTTACTTCTTGCCACGCTGTCCTCTTTTGGGTTCCAAGGCCCTGTCCTCTCCTGGTTCTCCTCTTATCTCTCCCACCGCACCTTCAGGGTACACTCCCATGGATCTTCCTCCACTCCCATCCCACTATCTGTTGGAGTTCCCCAGGGATCTGTCCTTGAACCCCTTCTCTTCTCAATTTACACCTCTTCCCTGGGCTCGCTGATCTCGTCTCATGGTTTTCAGTATCATCTTTATGCTGATGACACCCAGCTATACCTCTCCACACCTGACATCACCGCGGAGACCCAGGCCAAGGTATTGGCCTGTTTATCCGACATTGCGGCATGGATGTCCAACCGCCACCTGAAGCTGAACATGTCCAAGACCGAGCTCCTCGTCTTTCCTCCTAAACCCACTTCTCCTCTTCCTCCACTCTCTATCTCTGTTGATAACACCCTCATCCTCCCCGTCCCATCTGCCCGCAACCTCGGAGTCATCTTCGACTCCTCCCTCTCCTTCTCTGCCCATATCCAACAGACTGCCAAGACCTGTCGCTTCTTCCTCTTTAACATCAGCAAAATTCGCCCTTTCCTCTCTGAGCATACCACCAGAACTCTCGTCCATGCTCTCATTACCTCTCGCCTTGATTACTGCAACTTAACCCTCACCAGCCTCCCACTCGGCCATCTATCCCCCCTTCAATCCGTTCAGAACGCTGCTGCACATCTTATATTCCGCCAAAACCGATATACTCATATCACCCCTCTCCTTAAATCACATGTATTCTTGCTGCCTAAAACTAGGTGATTCCTTATAGAATCCCCACCCCCATACAGTACCCCCCTAATTCTGTATGTCACCAATATTTGTGACCACATTAAACCCAACAGTACCCTTCAACAATTTATGTCACATATTGTTTAATCCAAATATCAAACCATATAAAGTCCCACTGCCAAGCACCAGTCTTAGATATCAGCACAGCGCTAATATCCTCTGCGCTGTAAAATGTAAACAAATCTCCATCCTCTGGACACACATCCAAATGTTCTATCCACTCCATAGTGGAACTCAGCTCTTCACTTCACATTCCCATATAGGCAATATCAGATATTTTCCTCGGTGGCACTACGCAGCTTGGCAAGCGCTAATGCTGGGAAACACTCCACATCACGGCATCAATATTTGTGCACACAATGTAATTAAATACCTAGCTAATTAATTTCAATAATTACCTTTTTAACAATGAATTACTAGCACTAATTATATTTAATTGAACTTTATGCTTATAATTTTAGGTGTGGGATCTGCGCCTAAATTTTATGCGATTTGAAAAAGGGGTTGAGGAAATGTGAGGGTCATGGGCAGAACGGGGGCATTCCTAAAATTAACCTGCATTGTTATAGAATGAAAAAAGATATGTGCTTACATTTGCACCATGTTTCAGTTGGTGCAAATAGCCATGCCTAAAGTTAGGTGCAAATCTCAGGCATAAGCGGTAGTCTATAAACCATGCATAATTTTAAGTATGGCATATAGAATAGCACTTTTTCAGTGTCAGTATTTTGGCACCATATATAGAATCTAATCCTATGTGCAGAATTCTCATTAGCTGATTTTAAATACATGCTAACTAACCATTATCCTGCCACAGATTTCCCTTTTACTTCTGTCAGGTTTTTGAAGGAACTGTGAAAGATGCAGTTGTATAGTGTTGGGTCATTCTGGCCTCTCAACATATGCAAATTAGAAAATATAGAACCCCCTCCCCTCCCTGCAACACCACAAGCATTTGCTCAGCCAAGAATAGAACAGAAAGTCTGTGCATTTTTTAGACTTCATATTTTATTTATTCAAACTAAATCTATTTTACTTTGTGCGGCACATTTTTTGATAGACAAATATTATTCCACATTTGTCTCATATAAATTTATTATAAAGGCGTACCATCAACCAGTTAATAATATCAACAAAAGCTGCTTCTAGAAATCCAAAAAGAGTGCCTTGTTTACTTTCATTAGACAGGAGCCAGTTTCTAAATACAAAAACACTGTGTTCTGTGAAACCAATAAAAAGAAAGGCAGGCTGTTCAATTTGCATTTGCAGAGATATTTATAACAAACTCGAACATCACCCTTGCTTTGCCATCCGGGAAGAGCATTCTCAGAAATACCATCCTTAAATTCCTGGTTAGTTCAGCATAATCTAAATTTTATACAATGTATACAAATTGGAGCTACTTCATCAATGTCTCATTATTTTACTTTTAAACATATAATGACAATGATTAATTTCCATGGATTAGTATACAAAAGCCTAGCTTTGAATGTGATTAAAGTTGAACTGCAAATTATAAGCTCAGGCATACACACACTCTTAGAAGCACTCAGGAAACACTTTTACAAACCTCAGGTTTATCAAGTAAGATAACAAGGTGTATGAGTAGTAGTTGCACGAATCTGACTTAATATTCAGGCTATTGATGTGAGAGACATCTGTGGATTGCATATTAAAGGAAAACTACCCTAGCACTTGTTTCAAGAGCATTACGGTCTAAATGAACACTATAATCATTCACCGTAGGTGGCTGAAATGTTTGAAACACTCTCTGCTTTCAAAAGGCACTTCTTGTTGCATTTTAACGTAGCACCTCAAATGTGAAAAAACACTGCTGGAATGTATTATTATTAGAGATGATATCAGTGCAACCCTTCCTGCCAGAAGATCACAAAGCATTCTCATTACTGTAATAGCAAATAAAGAGGAAAGTTATCAATATGGGCAGCAATTAAGATGTGCTGTCTTACTGTGAATGGAGAAAAACACCCACGGAAGTTGAGGAAGTAGCTGACCCTACGACTGTAGTGTAATCAATCAAAGAGTAAGGCAGAGATGGCACTTCCAAGAACAACGAGGAAAATGCAAAGAATGTGCTTTCCTTGTGGTTCTTGGAAGTGCCATCTTTACCCTACTCTTTTAGGGCACCTTTTACTAAGCGGAGGTAAGCTATTACAGAAGAACTGCCAGGCTACTGCAGCAGCCTGGCGGTACTTCCCACCCCTACCGCGCCATCATTTCCAGTGCTACAATATTGTATTTATTTTTGTAGTGCTGGACTGTACCTGGCGGTAATTGGGCAGTGCCGTGTACTGCTGGGTTAGTGCGGGAGCCCTTACCACCACCTCAATGGGTGGCGGTAAGGATTCCCCCCTGAAATGGCCATGCAGCAAGTGCTTTTCTTGCCGCCAGGCCATTTCCTACAGGAAAGCGAGACCTTCCCTTTTACCATCTGTAGTAAAAGGAGGGCCTCGGTGTGCGTGTAAAACACACACCAATGCCAGCGCTCACCCCCTTTTGCCGCAGCTTGGTAAAAGGGGCCCTGATTGTCTTACTGTTAACCCCAGTTATTAGTAACTAACGAGTCCTTTTGCTAAGGTAAACTAACAGATTTAGCACATATTCATGATTAGTACGCACTAAATGATAAGATGCTCATAGGAATATAATTGGCATCTTATCATTTATCACATACTAATCATTAGCATATGCTGAATCTATTAGCACACCTTAATAAAAGGATCCTTAAGTCTTGCTGCATAAAAAAGGACCCTTGGTGAATTAGCACCAGTTAATGGTAAAATAACTCATCTCAAGGGTAGCCCACATTGATAATTATGCCCCTAAATACATATCAAAGCCCAAAGCCTAATTTTGTATCAGATGTCTAGACTGGAAAATGAACATCTAAACAGGAACATGCAAATGTAGAATATATTTTGGACCCATTTCCCCCCCCCCCCCCCCCCCCCCACTCAGGGTTCCTTTTACTAACGTGTGCTAATGGATTTAGAGCTTGCTAATGATTGGCATGCGCAAAATGATAAGAAGCCCATTATTCCTATGGGCATCTTATCATTTAGTATGCTAAATCTGTTAGCACACCTTAGTAAAAGGCCCCCTCAATATGGAACCTTTGGTTAAAAATGTATATTTTTGCACTTGTAAGAATATGAGGGTAAAAAGAAATGCTGACACAAACTGTGTAAGTGGTAGAAATTGCCAGTGCTTACATGTATGAATACAGACTGATGCTTCTGCCATCTTACACATTTAAGTGGTCCTGTGTGCCACTTAGATGAGTAAACACTAGTGATTTTATGCCACTTACACATTATCCCCTAATTCTATATATAGTGCTGAAAATTGAGTGCACTCAATTTGTGTGTACAATTTAATTGCTTAGCAAGCCAATTAGCACTGATAATTGGGTGCTAATTGGCAACAATTGGAATTTACATGGGCATTTTTATAGTTGCTTTTCTATAAAGAATATGCCCCCTTCTGTGGCTAATCTGTTCATGAATGCATTTGAGAAGAAATACTGTATATATATATATATATATATATATATATATATATATATATATATATATCAGGGGCCTGGGCCCCCGCAGATTTCGCCCTGGACCCCCCTACTGCCGCCGTGGGTACCTTTGCTGGCGGGGGACCCCAACCCCCACCAGCCGAGGTCTGCTTCCTCCTGCCGCTGCGAGGTTTTTTAAGTTCATCGGGATTCGTCCTCCGTCACTCTGTGCTGCTGTTCAAAGAAGCTGCAAGCTGAATGCAGTTTAATTCGGACTGAGTCTGATGTCGCTGCTGCACGTTGTACATGAGTCTGACGTCCTGCACGTACAACTTGCAGCAGCGACGTCAGACTCAGTCCGAAACTGCATTAAGCTAGCAGCTTCTTTGAACAGCAGCACAGAGTGACAGAGGACGAATCCCGATGAACTTAAAAAACCTCGCAGCGGCAGGAGGAAGCGGACCTCGGCTGGTGGGGGTTGGGGTCCCCCACCAGCAAAGGTACCCACGGCGGCAGGGGGGGGGGGTTGGAAATGGCAGCAGCGGCGGCGGCTGGGGGGGGGGCTATAATGTGCCCCCTCACTCTGGCTTCGGCCCCCGCTACCGCCGACTTTCAGATACGCCCCTGATATATATCATTTGTATCCCAAATTTTCCCAGGCTCAATGTAGCTTACATAATACTGTAAAGGCAATTGCCAAGTCTGGTATGGAAACAAATACAATTTGATATTAGGGTCTGGTAAGGTTAGTATATTCAGGTACATAGGGGGAAGGGAAGTGGGACTTGATATACCGCCTATCTGAGGTTTTTTTTGCAACTACATTCAAAGTGGTCTACATATATTCAGGTACTTATTTTGTACCAGAGGCAATGGAGGGTTAAGTGATTTGCCCAGAGTCACGAGGAGCTGCAGTGGGAATCAAACTCAGTTCCCCAGGATCAGAGTCCACTGCACTAACCACTAGGCTACTCCTCCACACATAGGGATCGAAGATAGGAAGGAATATATAGTGTTCAATACAATCTATGGTTTTACTGTGTTGCAGTGTTGAGGCATCTAAGTTATGTCGGTGGAGAATGCTTTTCTGAATAAGTAGGTCTTTAATGAACTCCTAAAGTTTAGATGGTCGTAGATTGTTTTCACAGTCTTTGGCAGTGCATTCCACAATTGTGTGCCTATGTAGGAGAAGTTGGATGCATAGGTTAATTTGTATCTGAGTCCTTTGCAGCTTGGGTAGTGGAGATTCAAGTAGGTACGTGATGCTCTGGTTCTGTTTCTGGTTGGGAGATCGATCAGGTCGACCATATATCCTGGGACTTCACCGTAGATTATCTTGTGGACCAAGGTGCAGATTTTGAAGGTGATACGTTCCTTGATTGGGAGCCAGTGCAGACCTGTTTAAACATGTCCATCAGTTCGGTTTATATGTGTTGTGCGATGGGAGGGTGGAATCTTTGCAGCATTTATTTATTGTGGTTTATTTAAATGGCTACCATTCAAGAATTTAATTTGTTTTGCATTTTCTTGATGTGGAAATTTCCTTTCTTTATGTATTGGCAAAGAAGACTGAGAGCAGATGTTTGACTTTGGTATTCCATAAGGACACAGATAAGAATACCTTTTTAAACTATCAGAGCTGTCATCCTCCATCATTAAAGAATAGCCTTCCTTTTTCCCAGTTCTTTAGGTATCATAGAGTACGTTCTACTGAACTTGAATTCTGTAGACAGGCTAAATATCTATGTGAGATATTGCAATTGCATGAGTATCCTACTCAAGTTGTGAAGCAAGCTTATCTCAGAGCGAAGTTTTATCATCAAGATCTGTTTTTGATACTCAGATGTGATGTTTTTGAGAACGATCTTGAGAAGATGGTCACATATGTGATGAAATATAACATCTCTTCCTTGAGGGTGACTCAGCAGTGAGGAAGTACTGAGAGCTAGTGAGGATTATTCCTGTGTTTAAGGATGCACTACTCCAATTTGCATATAGTAGATGGAAAAAATTAAAAGAACATTTGTGCCTGTCAGCAATATCTACTCTGATCAGTGACACCTCTGACATAAGGATTTCTGATGGTTGTGCACGATGTGGAGATTGCACTATGTGTGATATTGTGATTGAGACTGCAGAGTTTATAAACCCAGCTGACCGAAAAAGATATCATCTAAGAGATAGATCACCTTGCAAGTCAAGTTCTATGATCTACAGTTTGCGATGCCCATGTGATATAATCTATGTTGGTCAAACCTCAAGAACTCTTTACGTTTGCTTGATTGAGCATAAAATTGCTATACAGACCTGAAAAATGGTGTTTCCTTTGGTGGCACATTGTGTTCAATTTAAACATTGCTTTACTGAATTACAATGTGTGATTTTCCAATAAGTGCGGCCACTTGTTAGGGGAGGCAACTTACGTAAAATACTTTTACAAAAAGAACAGAAATTGATTTTTGTATTAAAGTCCTTAGAACCAGACAGGCTTAATTCATGCATTGAATGGTGCCATTTTTATTGAATAGCTGATTGGCTTTTCCTGGAGTAGCGTCTGAAGTCACTTTTCAAATAGGTCCGCCATTTTTGAATGTTTGAGAGAGCCATTGGACAGCAGTTTTGAGTAGCAGCACTGTTCACATTATGTAAGAGATATATGATTGGGTAGAAAATGTTTCTGACACTAGAATGTGACTGGATGTTCTCTTTCTTCTTTTTGACAGCCTTGACAGTTCAGACGCTGAAGCAGTTGAGCAAGATGCAGCTAAGCAAAACGCTGGCCATCATTGGTCTTCGGGACTGTAAAGTATTATGAGGCTCGTTATGTGTGTGCAGAGATAAGTACTGCTTTCAATTCAATAACACAGGATTTATATGTATTGTGCAATATTTGGAATGAAGATGAATGCGAAAATTATACAGAAAAAATTGAATATTAAGAAGAGTAAATTATATCCATTTTGGATGCTAAATTTCAAAATGATATCAGTTTTGGATGTCAAATTTCACTAATATTGAAGATAGAAGAAAAATTTAAAAATTAAAAAAAAGTCCAATAACGTTTGGATCAGACAGGGAAGGTTTCTATGCCAATGATGTAGATTAGATCCTTGTGATCATTTCAATCTCTATACATCTGCTGATTTAGAGCTCTTTGAGGCTTTTCCTTCCTTTAATTCTGATGGCCATTTAACACAATTATCTCTCTATATAAAACGCACCTCCAACATTCTAATGAAGCCTCACTTTCCCAACGTTCTAAAGTGAGGCAGCAGAGACCACTTTTTGAACATCAGTGTTTGCCCCGCCCACGCGCTGCTGATTGGCTGTGCCTCAGGTGATGCACACAAAGTAAGGTTCCACCTCCCAAACACTCACATGGACTTAGAAACCACCAAGCCTTTGAATGGGACCGGTGCTGCAGAGGAGCAGGAGTAGGACAGCGAAGAAAATGCAGCGGCATTCAGGAAAAAAAAAACAAACACACACGAGTCCCGCCCCTTCCTGAGGAGGGGGTAGCTACCAGCACAGGGACCAACCGCGAGGAAAGCGCGGACGAAGAACGCCACTATACAACCACTACATCGCGGACCTTACTCTGCAAGCTGTTCATGCGGTGAGTCTCCAAGCCGGCGTTCAGTGCCTACAACAGAGACTTCCAAACACATGCGCCCTCAGCCCTGCCCCCCTACAGAACGCCACCCACATTCCACACTAAAACCAAGCCAACCCCCCCACCAAAAAAAACCACCCAAACGGAAACCTCCGGCACCCAACCCCCCCCTAAAAAAAACGGATCACAGCCCACCTGAGTGCCCAGCTGAAATCAGTGCCTACAAGGAGACCTCCAGACACATGCGCCCTCAGCCCCGTCCCCCCCTACAGAACACCACTCACATTCCACACTCGAAAAAAACCCATATCTACTCCTATTGCCTGCCTGCAACGGATCCCTCTGGTTTCAACAAAAATACAAGTGCCTACAAATACCACATCAGAGTGCCCTGCTGAATTAAGATTACTGTATCACACTCACACGCTGAGAATCACCCCCTACCAGCCACAAAAAAACCCCACATCTAATATGGACAATCAGCATCACTCACTAACACACATACATACAACCAAACTGCCCACCACCCAAAATGCCACACACTGCCATGGACAGACAGCATCTTGCTTTCACACTCATACACACACACTCCCTCCCCCAACCCCCTTAATACAAAAACTGAAACAGTAAAAACCTACATCTCTCTCTTACAAACACCCACAGACTCCCATAATCCCCCCCAAAAAAACACAAACACTCATACAGAACAACCCTACCCCACAAACACCCCCCTACAAACACCCCCCCACAAAATGGCACACACACCCACAGACACCCACAACCCCCCCTCAAAACCACAAACACTCATACAGAACAACGCTACCCTACCCCACAAACACCCCTCCCCCCCCAAAAAAATAGCATACACCCATAGACCCCCCCACAACCCCCCCTCAAAACCACAAACATTCATACAGACTTTACAACTTAAAAAAAAACTCTTTTCCTTTTTAAAAAAAATATATCCCTTAATATCAAACAGAAAAAGAAAACAAAAAAACACATGCTAGCGCCCGTTTCATTTGTTTTGGAAACGGGCCTTTTTTACTAGTATCTCTAATATTAAGTGGATCATAACATAATTTTTGGTTATCATATTTTGTGATTCTATAATGATGTGCTTGTACATTTTTACAAGCAGATCTCAAAAGGGAGCGTGCCCATGGGAAGGGGCATGGGTGGGTCAAGCATTCTATAAATTTGCATGCAGTGTTATAGAATATGACAGATCCATGCCTAATGTAGGCACAAAGATTTACAGCATGTTTCAGTTGGTATACATCCTCATGCCCAAAATCCAACATGGACCCTGGTGCCAAATGCTATTCTATATACTGCGCCCAACTCAGAGCACCATTTACAGTATAGCTCTTAGTGCTCATTTCTTTCAGTGCTGATTTTGTGGTGCTGTATATAGAATCTAGCCCATAGTTTACATCTGTAAGTGTGCCATCTACCATACTGTGCCAGAAGTACATGACTTCTGTCGCCACTGCTTACTGTGCCTTCAAAAAGAATAAACACTTAAGCAAGATGGCAGCCAGGATGTAGCAAAATTTTACTGAAGAGTGTTTCCTCTTGGCAAGCCCATCATGAAAAATGAGAACATTCTCTTGGGGGCATTGTCTCCAAATGGATTAGTCTTGTGCGTATTGGACTAGATTCTACATATGGTGCCTGAAAAATCGGCACCGGAAATATTTCCATCTAGCTGTATTCTGTAAACCATGCCTAGGTTTTGGCACGGATTATAGAATAAGCCTAGCTGGTTTATAAAATATGACTAGCGGTCATTCCACCTAACTCTAGGCATGTCCATTTATTTCAAGTAAAACTTGATGTAAATACTAGCACCTATGTTAGGCGTGGAGCACGTGTATTCTATAACTGTGCATGTAGATGTTTAGAATGCCCATGGTCTATCCATTCCACACCCATGGCCATGCCCCATTTTTGGCAGGATGCATTAGAATTTACGCAAATTTACAGAGCAAGCCTTGCAAGTTGTACATATAAATTCTAATTAATGCCAATTAGTGTCAATAATTCCTTGTTAATTGGCAATTATCGGTGCTGACTGACTTAAGTAATTAAATTGTGTACACAAATCCAGAATATGACCAGATTTGCACTTGCAATTTCAGTCACGCTATATAGAATCCAGGGGATTATGACAGTAATGAACCTCGTGCCTAAACCAGTTTATGTGGAGTATGATATTAATCTCTCAGATAGTACTCACATCATGCCAAAGAGAAGTTCTCTCTGAAGTTAAGTAACATGTATAAGCAACCTATCAATGTATGCTTGAAAATTCTTTTTAATCAAGCCTGTGACACACAAAATGACTAGAAATGTTTCTGCATCTTTTTGCCACAATTGTTTTAGTCTCCAATTGCATTTATTGGTACTTGAGGATCTTCTCGCTCTCCACACAATTAACAGAATAATCACTTGGTACTGGTACCTCTATTATCAATGCAGTTCTTGTGTTTTTCTTCTTCTTTGTTATTTATTTTCAAAAATGTATATCCCATTTTAAAATCAAAGTGGCTTACAGCGTAAAACATTCATAATATCAAAAAAGAAAACGCAACAAACAAAACAATCACATAAAATCATAAATCTCATTCAATATACATATAAATAAAGCAAAACATTGGGAAACTGCCAAATAAATAAACTCAATCCTATCCATCAATAAAAGCTTTCACAAAATAAAAAGATTTTAGCAATTTCTTAAATTGTTTGTAATAAGCACAAAGCCTTAGATAACCTGGCAAAAGGTTCCATAAATTCCCCTCAGCTATTGAAAAAGTACCATTCCGTGTTTCTGGAAAATGACATGTTGAAACAACTGTGTCATTGACATAGATCACAAATCACGCCATGGTTCATACAAATTCATACAATTCAAGAAGTATTTACATACCTATATCTAAATTAAAATTTCATTTTCTGATTTGAGATATTCTAAGGATTACCCTTCTTGTAAAAACAGTTCCTGAAAAGAAGTAGACGTGGCAGTCAAATGTTCTCACCCCCGACTGAATACTTTTGAAAAGTTACAAAAAGTAGCTTGTGCTAGAAAACGCTGCAGAAGCAAATGAGAACCATTGCTGAATAACATTTTTGCAAATCTTATAAATGTACAGTTAGAAGTTATTATTGTATGCAAATTGGAGTTTGCAGGTGAATGGACTAACTGGGACTCTTTTACTAAAGTGTGTTAAGTCTTAATGCATATTTAGAGCAGGAAGAACAGGCTGTCACAAAATACATTTTGTGGTATTTTGCCTGTGAGCATACAGTAACTTGCATGCCAGCTATTAAAATTTCATTTTTCATTTTTAATAAACCACAAATTATAAAAAGGTAGCTAAGCAAATTGGGGGGAGGAAGAAAAAAGAGTATAACAGATCCAGAACATAGCCAGGTTTTGACATCAGGGAGAACAGATTTTTGTAACATAGGTGCCAATCAGTGTTGGCCAGGCAGCAGTGCCAGTGTTGTTGCTCAAGTGCAGTGGCTGTAGCCAGCAATGATTAACACAGGCTGCCCCTGCTGCATCCTATATAAGGAAAAATATGAAATTACATCAGGAGATGGGACACAGCAGAGGTCTCGGGACCAGCCGGAGCAGGCAGCCTGTCATTTTAACTGCAAATAAAAATATTGAAATTGAGACCATCACCCCAGGAACAGTGCCACACTCCTTCTACTGCTAGAAACAATGGTAAATCAATGTGAATAATCTGTTGAACTTAAGTCAAGACTTTGAATGGCTTGTGGTACAAGATGGGAAGCCAGTGTTCAATTGATAACGAATTGCAAGACATTATCATATTTTTAGCACCAAAAATAAGTTTCATAGCAGTGTTTTTATGACTTGAAGATTCCTAAGCTGATATTGGGATAGACCCTGTAAGAGGGAATTACAACATTCAATACGAGATCACAGGGGAGTGAATAAAAAGCCATAGAGACTGGGTGTCAAAGAGAACACATGCTCCATGGAGCTATCTCAATATGTAAAAGGATTTACACATAGCCATCAAGATATAATCAGAGAAAGTGAAATGATTGTCAGATATGAAACAAGGATTGAAAAGGAACTTGCTATATATATATATATATATATATATATATATTTTTTTTTTTTTTTTTTTTTTTTGGAGGGGTGTGATATGAGTGAAGAATGGCCAAGGTAGCGTCAACCACCTAGCACATTTGCATTAGCAAGTGCTAACTGGTTACCAAAGAGTTAATGCAGGAGCACTTAGCACCCCCTAAATAGGTACCAGGTACCTATTTTTCAGGTACCGCACTAATAACACCAATTATACAGCGACCAATTGCCCCCCAAATAAACATTTTTCTGTCATATCAAATTTGACATCTACCATTTCTATAGTTGTATGCTCTTCCCTTCCCCTTGCAGAGGACCTTTCACAATTCTTTCTCAGCAAAATAAAACAACTACAATCAAATATTTCTTCCCCAGATTTGAATGAATCACCAGATGACAACTAAGAGTTTTTTCCCAGTTTCCTGGCACACTCATGATCTACCTTTACATTGCCAACTGCTATTCCTCTCTCAAAACTAGTCTCATCCACTCATCCAACAACATGTACCTTGAACCAAGTTCTTCTTTTTGCTTTAAGATACTAGAGATGGTCATATCCCTCTATCCTTAATACTTATCAATAACAACCCTGCAAGGTCCCTGTGTCATGGAAGCATGCAATTGTCCTACTAATGTTTAAAAAAATAGCAAGCAGATCCATTAGAAGTAACAAACTAACAGCCTCTTTGTAGCCTCGTTTATCTATCTAAACTGAAACGCTAGTCTTTCAACAGCTATTACAGCATGTGGAAAAACTCTATATTTTGCACCCTTAACAGTATAGTACCAAATCCATCCTATCAGCACTGCTAAGTAAGACCCATTCTGCATTTGGTCAAGTAAACATTGCCTTGGCCATCTCATTAGAATTGTCTGTAGCCTTCAGTCTGGTTGACAGTACCCTAGTTTAAAAGTAATTGGCATCTGTGGAACTGTGCTGGATTGGATCACCTTTTTCGTAGAGGGTACATTGTCCATCCTTGCTATCTAATCAACATCCTCTCTTATGTGGTGTCCCACAGGGGTCGATTTTTGTTTCACTGTTATTAAATATCTTTTTGGGTCCTTTTATTACAATTATCCAAGACCACAAATTAATGGTATCATGAAGATGATGTTCTTCTGCTCAATTACTTTAATCCTTTGCAGATTGATTTCTCCTAGATTCAGCTAAGTTTAACTGGTATTATAGAATGGTTATTCAACAATCATCTAGTTCTGAATCCTATGAAGACTTAGAAATTATCTATCCTCTTCCTCAGTGGCTCTGTCCTTGAATGGAGCACTCTTAAATCTAGTGATCCAAATTAAATAATTAGGGGTACTTGTGGATCAGAAACTGTCTATTGAAAATCAAATTTCAACTTTGGTGAAAACTTTTTCTGGGCTGAAAGACAATCTCAATGTCTTAGACTCTACCTTGATGATTCCTCCAAAAAAGCTCTAGCCTATGCACTTGTGTCATTTCAATTGGATTACTGCAATTCCGTCTACAATGGGTTTCCCCATTATTTATTTAAATGCTTACAAACCATTCAAAATACAACTGTTAGACTTCGCTCTAATGCAAGTAAGTTTGATCAAGTGACTCCTCCATTGATAAGACAGCACTGGTTACTGATAAAATACTGAATTCAATATAAGATACTTGCAATGATACATACTTTGTGAATTTGGAGTTATTTTCCTTCACTAATTTGTGTGATTTTGTGAACCACTTTGTTGTATTTTCTTATGACTGGCAGTATATTCAGCTGACTACACCATAAACCATAATGCAAACATTATTACACAACCTGAAAATAAAAAAAAAAATAGAAAGTGCCCTAAAAATTGCTATGGTAAATTTGGGCTTAGTGTGCAGGAGAGTCCTGCTTTAGCACACACTAAGCCCAGATTTCCATGCATGTTAATAAAAGGGCCCCACATTCTATATATAATGCCTAAAAATTCAGCACAAAAAAAAGTTCAGTGCTATTCTTTAAACCATGCTTAAAGTTAAATGCAGTTTATAGAAAAGCACTTACACCGGGAACCATGACTACATTTAGGCACAATCATTTATACTAATGGAAACATGGAACAAATGCTCAGCCTAAATTAGGTGTTGATCCCACCTTATTCTATAATTATGAGCATAACTGATAGAAATGCCCCTGATTCCCCACCGTCTTCCCATTTCCACACCACCACCCCTTTTTTGACTTGTGTGTAAAATTGTGACTAAATTTATGCATGCACATTTTAATTAATTCCAATTAGTGCCGATAATTGCTTGTTAAAAAGCCAATTATTAGTGCTAATTAGATTGTTAGCCAATTACATTTTGCAAATTGTGAATGCTCCTTAATTTGTGTACACAGTTTTAGTACTTTTTATAGAATTGCCTCCTTTAAGACTAATTTTCAAGGACTGTGCCATTATAATCTGGCAAATGCATAAACAGCACATTTGGACTAGACTTAAATAGTAGAGTCACCTAGGCTTTAGGTTGTTGAGATATGCCATTATAGCTCAATAAAGAGAACTGGGGGAGAGGAAATTGGTAGAAGTAACCAAGACAAAACTTTTACAGTTCAACGGGTCTTCATTGTACATGTTGTTGGGTTAGGAAATTAATGCCCTTACATAATTTGGTGAAAATATCTGATCATCTTAATTTAATATGTTTTGCATTCTTATATATGTAAGAACATAAGAATAGCTATACTGGGTCAGACTGATAGTATATTCAGCTCAGTACCCTGCTTCCAACAGTGGCTAATCCAAGTCATAAGTAACTGGCAGAAATCTAAGTAGTTGCAATATGCTACCAAATCCCAGGGCAAGCAGATATTTCCTCATGTCTATCTCAATAGCAGACTAGGGGGCTCATTTTCAAAAGAGAAAAATGTCCAAAAAGTGTCATATAACACCATTTGGATGGATTTATTCTCTAAACGTCCAAATTGGTGTTTTAAAATCCTGCTTTACAGACATCTATCTATCTATGTATTTCATCTGCAGTGCATCCAAATCACAAGGGGGCATGTCAAGGACATTTCAAAGGTGGGATTAGGGAGTGCTTAGGGTGTGCCTAACACTTGGATGCCGTATAGCCATAATAGTACAAAACCAAAATGTCTAGGGCAACCTCTCTATTGGGAGTCTATAGTCTGTTATTAAGATGGGCTAGAGGAAATCCACTGCTTGCCGGGGATTGGTAGCATGGAATATTGCTGCCAATTGGATTTCTGACAAGTACTCGTGACCTGGATTAGCCACAGTTGGAAACAGGATACTGGGTTAGAAGGACCATTGGTCTGACCTAGTATGGCTATTCTTATGTTCTTAACTGTGAAGGAAGAATGCAAAACATACATAGTAACATATATATAGATGACGGCAGAAAAAGATCTGCACGGTCCATCCACTCTGCCCAACAAGATAAACTCATATGTGCTACTTTTTATGTATACCCTACTTTGATTTGTACCTGTCCTCTTCAGGGCACAGACCATATAAGTCTGCCCAGCGCTATCCCCGCCTCCCAACCACCAGCCCCGCTCCCACCACCGGCTCTGGCACAGACCGTATAAGTCTGCTCAGCACTATCCCCGTCTCCCAACCACCAGCCCCGTCTCCCACCACCGGCTCTGTGTTTATGTTTCTTTTTAAATACACATTTCTCTTATATATTAACTGTTTCCTATGCTCTGCTGCTTGCTTAGGTGTTTAAATCTGTATTATGACTATAATAAATGTTTTCATATATTTTTCTAATTGATGATTTTTCCCATGATTTCTGTGAGGTCAAGGTGAATGAGTATTTCATAATGTGTGAGCTATAATGTGGTCTGAATCATAAGTAGCTATATTTGAATTTTTACTCTTTGACTGTGTTGACATCAGTGACCACATGTATAGAGAGGTTTTCCCAAAATTGACTTCATACATCTGAAAAGAGTTAATGAGGCTCATACATGGGGAAATTGAGCAACTAAAGCATTTTATGAGTTTGTGCAGGTAGAGGATGAATGCTTCATTATAGACTCATTTTCATTCTGTCTTCAGCTAGTTGTCCTTTTAAAGAGCATTTCTGAATGGCTATTTGTCTTGGTCTCCTTTTTGACCTCAAAATGGATGAATCAACTCTAATGTCATAAATCAGGTTTAAATTCCACATAAAGCAAGCTATTGATTTATTTGATGCTTCAAGTTCTTTAGCATCAATCCTTCAACCTTATTTCTTGTTTTATTATCAGTCAAAATTGCTGCACTATCCAAAAGAGTTTAAAGGGAATTCTAGGAGTACATGACACAACACTATTCAAAGTTGTTAAAATCCTTGCGGACTGTGAAAAACTGCAATAAGACCTTAGGAAGTTGGAAGACTGGGTATCCAAATGGCAGATGAAATTTAATGTGGATGAATGCAAAGTGATCCACATTTGGAAAAATAATCTGAATTATAGTTACTTGATGCTAGGGTCCACCTTGAGAGTCAGCATCCAAGAAACAGATCTAGGTGTCATTGTAGATAATACATTGAAATCTTCTTCCCAGTGTGCAGCAGCTGTCAAAAAAGCAAACCAAATGCTAGGACTTATTAGGAAAGGGATGGTAAATAGGACCAAGAATACTATAACGCCTCTTTATGGCTCCATTGAACAGAAATCACTAAAGACCAACCTGTTTGAAAAGGCATATCCTACTGACCAAACTTAAATGCCTGAACCCAGCAATACAATGAAACCAAAACTTGTAATGAACACGATGAACACTATATAACTCCTCTTCTCTACGATTCCCTAATGTGTCTATAACACATTTATCTCATTGACAATAACATCACTCTGTATTTGTTTCATCACCGGAGGTGGCTAACGCCTCACGGTACTACGTAAGCCACATTGAGCCTGCAAATAGGTGGGAAAATATGGGGTACAAATGTAACAAATAAATAAATAAAAATTTGATTCTGCTCACCGAATTTAAAAAAAAGACATAGTGGAATTGGAAAAGATTCAAAGAAGAGCAACCAAAATGATAAAGGGGATGGAATTTCTCTCATAGGAGGAAAGGCTAAAGAAGTTTGTCCCAGTCCCCACCCCATCCCTGCGAACTCTATCCCTGTCCCCACACCGTCCCGTCCCCACAAACTCTATCCTCGTCCCTGCGAACTCTGTCCCTATCCACAGAAGCCTCGCTGTTTAACCACACTTAAGGTTTACCTTTGGGTTTAAAAAGCAAAATCATGTGCATGTAAGGACTGCATACACGAATTAAAACAAATGGCCTTAAAATGTAACAATACTGGACTGGTCTGGCAAGCAATAATGAAACAGTGATAGAATATTCATTCACATAACAAGCAATAATGAGCACTATTTTTCTAATCATTCTATAACTCCAAGCACATTTAATTCTTTTCTCACTATACAAAAAGGGAACCACAGAAAAACTGAAATAAAGATCTCCCTCAAGAAAGCCAGGTAAACACTGGTAGAAGAGAAACAGAAATGTATTTTCTCCTGCACTCTGCAAAATACAAAAATAGAAAAGACATACATTTCACAAAGCAGGCACATCTCATTAAAAATATTTATTTTCTACCTTTGTTGTCCGAGCACTTTATTTTTCTAATTGGACTGGTCCCTGTCTCTTTTCCATTTTCCACGTGTCCGTCTTCTCTAAATTCTTTTCCCCGTTGGCGTTTCCATTTTTTCTCTCTCCTCTTGGCTTTGTCCTTTTCTTCTCTACATCTGTCTGGCAGTGACCTTTCATTTCATGTCCCTGTTGCTGTCATTTGGCGCTCATTCATAGAGTCTAAGTCATAGAGTCTAAGGCAATACTAAAAAGATATATATACAATATGTATTGGAGCTTTTGAAAGACAATTAAAAAGAAATAAAAAGTAACAGTCTAACAACAAGACGTTTTTCCCAATGATAGAATCTTAACAACGGCACACAATTGTTGCCATTGTAAACCTAGGATTCTCTTAAATCTATTAGGTTTCTGAGGGTTTTCTCCTTGACAAAACAAAACACCTTGAGAGGTTTGATAAGCTCACTGACTAGTGTTCCAAAGAGTTTGTATAGTGGAACCACAGGACACAGCAGCAGCAGCAGCAGCAGTGCCGGCTCTCCCTCAACCACCTGCAGCAGAGGCTGTCCCTCCACCACTCGTAGCAGAGGCTCTCCCTCCACCACTCGTAGCAGAGGCTCTCCCTCCACCACTCGCAGCCTTTGCTGATGGTGGCACTGAAGAAGAAGAAGATGCAGAAGGGGGTCACCTCTTTAGCAGAGGCCATCCAGTCAGAGGAGGCAGCTACTGCGCCTCGCCACACAATTGCTGGGCCAGAATGTGCACATGGAACACTACCGGTGCCAGAAATTGGAGCTGCAACGGGAAGCGCTCCAGGTGCAATGGGAAGTGCTCCAGGTGCAACGGGAAGCAGTACAGGCCCAACGTGAAGTGGTACAGCAGTTCCAACGGCTGGAGCACAGCATCGAGGGTCTACGCTGTGACCTGAAAGCACCTAGTACAGCCCTGATGCAGTAACAAGTGGCGTCGACTTCCAGCACTGCACATGAACCACCTGCTAAGAAGAGGAGCTTGAGATCCTCAGCCTCCCCAGCCACTGGTCCAACAGCCACCACACCAGCTCCCCTTCTGGGTCCTGTGCCCAGGTTGCAGGGCAAATCACAGACTGCAAGGTGGCCGGACTTCCACAGGCAGCCAAGGCAGCAGGCTGCCTTGTGGACACAGAGGCAGAGAGTGGGAGCTCATCAGAGGACTCTCAAAAGAGTTCCCCTGGAGCACTAGCTGCAAAGGAACACAGTAGGAGGGGTAGGAGGGGCCAGGGGAGGGGGCGGGGAAAGTGATGGGACATGCTGGGGGGTAAGGGTTAGAGGGAGGGGAATATGCACAGAGCAGGTGATTGTGGTGGGAGGGGGTGATGGTGGTGTGAACTATGTGATAGAAATAAATGTCAACTCACTCTCACACGAAACTTGTCTCGATCAGTCTTTGCCTGGCTCTGACCCCCAGCTGGTGTGCACTCTGCTTTGCTCTGTGGGCTGGAGGTGAAGAGGGCTCCTCATCCTGTTCATCTGGGGCCTGCTGCTGTGGTTGCTGTGGCTCTTCTGGGAGGGCCTGTCCTCTATGCATTGCCAAATTATGTAGCATGCAGCAGGCCAGGAATATCTTTGCCACCTTTTGGGAGCTGTAAAGAGCTCCTCTCCAGAACGATCCAGACATCGGAACCTTAAGTTGTCTGAAGGTGTACTCGATGATGCCACGTGTGGTCCAATGTCTACTGTTGTAGTTCTCCTCAGACCCTGTTTGTGGGTGCCCTATGGGGGTCATGAGCCAACTCCGCTGTGGGTAGCCTCTGTCACCTTTAGGGAGAAGCAGGATGAGAAAGATTAGTGTGTATTGTTTGGAGTGAGTACCTTGTGGAGGTGGGGGGGGGAGGGGGATAGTGGGTTGTGGAGTGAGCTGGAGGGAGACAGTGCTGAGGGTTGCCCGGTGGAGGAGGTATAGTTTGGGCAGATCCATGCTGCACTTACCTAGCACTTACCACCGGTGAGCTCCCCTCGGTCAAACCTGCTGAAGATTCCTGATGCTGCAATATATAGGCGTCATGGGTGGAACCTGGGTATCAGGCACACACATCTAGAATCTCCCCCTGGGCGTCACACACAACTTGCATATTCATGGAGTGGAATGCTTTCCTGTTCCTATAAAGTGGCCTCTCATGCCCGGGGGGTCTGAGTGCGACATGTGTGCAGTCAATGGCACCTATCACCGAGGGGAAGCGAACTACAGCATAGAAGTCAGCCATGTTGTTCTGCAGGGGATGGTGGGGAAGGTGATCTACTCAGAGGTGTGGGTAAGGAAGGCATCAATGAACTGGGTGAGGCAGTTAGAAATGGAAGGCTGGGTGAGACCCGTGTTCACAGATAGCACATACTGGAAACTTCCAGTGGCCAGAAAAGAGAGAGAAGCAATGATCTTTAGGTGCACAGGGATGGAGTTGTTCCTATGGGTCCTGGGCTGCGGGAGAAGTTTGAGCTAGTCACAAAGGTGCTGAATGGCAGCCCTATCAAAGCAGTTCCTAGTGAGACACTGCAGGTCAGTGAGGTCTAGGAAACTGCTACGGGGCCTGAAAATGCTAGGGTGTGAGTACCTCCTGCGGTGCCTCCCCTCTTCCTCCAACATGTAAGCCACCTGTGAATTTAGTGCCTCCATTTCCCCACACTACAGGTGCAATGCAGTGACACCAATGCTCACCTCTCTCTACCAACTTGGTGAAACACAGCAGCAACAAACAGAAGCTGACACTCACTCTCCCACCACCGACAAACAATGCGGTCACTCACAGCAGAGCCACACTGCAAGCACTCTCTGACCCACTACAAACTCTCCTGCTACACCTTCTAGCCACTCATTCTCCAAGCAGTCTTCACAAACATGCTACAGCAGTACACAGGACAAAGAGACAAACAGAGACTACAAACAGGTAAGGGAATGAAATATGAACTTGGGGACAGTGAATGGAGAGGGATAGGGGGAGGGGATGGGGAAGATAGAGGAAGGAGTAGTGGTGTTTGGGTTTGGGGGCTAGAAGGGGTAGGGAAAGCTGAAAAGGTAAAACACAAATGAGGCAGGTGAGGGTGAAAACGTTCCGACTAGGGCACACAAAGGTAACAGGTACTCAACAAACTCTCAGCTTTCTCTCCAAACAACGATTCAGCTTTCTCTCCCAACAACGATCTCGCCACTCTCCAACTCCACAAAATCGCTAATGGGTCTAAAGACGACTTCCCCCTTCCCCTGGTCGCTTTTATTTCAGGTCTAACTAAGGACGCCCATGTTCCCGCTCATGCGAAACCATTTTGCTAGCCGTTATACGCTGGAGGCGCCCATCTCGTAATGCCATCCCTAACACACCCCTTGTGGGGATGACCATAAATGGGCGTCCTTGCGCTGAGGACATCCTTACGGCCCTGTTTCGATTATTGGATTTGGGTGACCTTCTTTCATGGGGACGCCCATGTGCCTTTTGTGTCGCTTGTTGCACGCCCTTCTCTTTTGAAAATGAGCCTGATAGTGTATCTAGATTTAAGAAAACATTTGACAAAGTTCCTCATGACAGACTCCTGAGAAAATTAAAAAGTCATGTGAATAATGGTCATCCAGTCAATATTGTGTATCTGAATTTTCAAAAGGCTTTTGAGAAAGTTCCTCATGAAAGATTCCTGAGGAAATTAGAAAGTCATGGGGTAGGAGGCAATATCTTTTGTGGATTAAAAACTGGTTAAAAGATAGAAAACAAACAGTAGGGTTAAATTGACAGTATTCTCAATTGAGAAGGGTAGATGCTGGGGTTTCCCAAACCATAGTTATGTGAAGCAAGGTTCCACATTAGGAGTCACCACCCAGAAAAAGGATCTAGGTGTCATCGTTGATGATGTGTTGAAACCCTCTACTCAATGTGCAGTGGCAGCTAAGAAAGCAAATAGAATGTTAAAAATTATTAGGAAAGGAATGGAAAACAAAAATGAGAATATTATAATGCCTTTGTATTGCTCCATGGTGTGACCACACCTCAAATACTGTGTGCAGTTCTGGTCACCGGATCTCAAAAAAGATTTAGTGGAATTGAAAAAGATACAGAGAAGTACGATGAAAATGATAATGGGAATGGGATGACTGCTCTATGAGGAAAGGCCAAAGTGGCTAGGGCTCTCCAGTTTGGAGAAGAGATGGCTGAGGGGAGATATGATAGAGGTTTATAAAATACTGAGTGGAGTGGAACAGGTAGATGTGAATCACTTGTTTACTCTTTCCAAAAATACTAGGACTAGGGAGCATGTAAAGAAGCTACTATGTAGTAAATTTAAAATGAATCGGAGAGAATATTTCTTCACTCAATGAATAATTAAACTCTGGAATTCATGCCAGAGAATATGGTAAAATCAGTTAGTTTAGCATCATTTTAAAAAAGGTTTGGATAATTTCCTAAAAGAAAAGTCCAAATGCCATTATTAAGATTTGACTTCCTTCCTGCTCTGCCCTTGGTCCTTGTCTTACTCCTGATTCCTTTGTTAGTTTCCACTCTGCCCATGATTCCTGTCACATGCCTACTTGCTGCTCCATGCCTGATTTCCACCTTGTTTGGCTGTGCCCTGGGTCTAACATCTCCATCAACAATGTTGCCCAGAGAGATCCTCAACCTCTTGGCATGCTAGATCAATGTGCTGGGTCAGGAATTAGACTGGGTGGAGAGTCAGTGCATGGACATAGGTATGTGATTGCCTCATTGGATAACCATGCTTCCTTGAAACTGAGGAAAACAAAAGTATATTAGTGTATTTTCATTGTTAGCTAAATGAGCAGGATTCTAGTAATGAAAACAAGTGTCAGGCATATAGGAGAGCCTTCTGGCACAGAATTAGATGATCCTCTCCTATAGAGATAGGAAACTGGCTCTGCAAGAATGATAGATGAAGATGACACAGATGCTGCTGACTAGGTTTGAGTCCTGCTGCAGGTGGTGAGGGAGCTACTGACTATTTCCATGTGCATACTTTACCACTGCACCCTTGGAGGTCACCACATTCTCCAGTGCCACCACTTGCATCCACAGTCATATCACTGTTGACACCTTCATCAACACAACAAGTGCCTACCGTGGCTGGAAGGACAGAGGTATATGATATCTCTGGGTTTTAATAATGCTGAATGGCATACATGGATGCTGAATAAGGATTCATTCACCCCTTCTGAGGCCAGTAGTACCTAATTTCACACCTTCTTATATTAGTAGCAGCCACATTACCAAGACAGGTAAGCAGGGGAATAGGAGGAGGGGAGTAGGGAGGGAGAAAATGCACTTATATTCATACTCATTACTGATAGATATGCTTTAAATTACTGGAAATGCCTCTGTATGAGTTACATCCATATTCTTCTGGTGTAGACAGGCTAACTCTTCCTCCACTGCAGATTCTGTATTCTCTTTGGTGTTTACCTCACCAGCTTCCAGAAGTGGTAGTCTGAAGCTTAGGGCTATTTTTTGAACAGCTTGAACCTTTTCCAAGCACAGCTTGGCTGCCTCACCAGCTTTCCTCAGTCTCTCCTGCATGGTGAGCACATATTCAGCCAAGTTCCTTCCAGGGCTGGGTTTCTCTTCCCAAGCTTCCCAAACCACTTCCAGGATTCCTCAATCTCATCCCATATAATAGTTCAAATGGAGAGAATCCTGTAAAACTCTGGGGCTCCTCCCAGATTGCAAACAGTACATACAGGAGCAGAGAATCTCAGATTTTTTTTTTCCATCTTCAGCCACACACTTCTTCAGTATTTGCTTGAGAGTCTTGTTGAAGTTTTCCACTAGACCACCTGTCTGCAGATGGTAAACAGATGTCCATAAGGTCTTCACTTTTAACAGGTACACACTTGCTTCATAACTTTGGACATAAAGGTGGTGCCTTGGTAAGTCAATGTTTCAGCAGGATCACAGGACCCATCTCATCCAGGTAGAAGCAGTACTGCATAGTCTGTGGACCACTGGGCTAACAACAAATCCTAAATAGTGCTTCTTGGGAGGAGAAGAAGTACAGTATCTGGGGTACTTGTTTGGGAAAGGATAAGTGAGTCCTCAGACCCAGAAGGTAGAGGCAATTATTCAGGTGCCAATTCCCCAGACAAAGAAACAAGTATGAGCCTTCCTCAGCCTCATCGCTTATTACTACCAGTTTATTCCAGAGTTCACTGAGAAAGCAGAACTGCTAACCCGCCTCCTACAGAAAAATCTCCAGAATGTATACACTGGACTGAACAGCTGGATTTGGCTTTCCAAACCCCAAAGAGCGACTTTTACTCAGAGCCGGTGCTGGTCAGCCCAGAATTCAACTGGCCCGTGCACCAATACGTCAGAGGTTGGACTCGGGGCCGTTCTAGCCCTGGAAGTGGATGAGGAAGAGCACCTGGTAGCCTAAATTAGCCAGAAGCTGTTCACGAGAGAGAATTATGCGGCAATTGAGAAGGAGGATCTGGCAGTCAAGTGGGCATTGGAAATAGTCCAATATTATCTAATTGGGAGACACCTCCTGCTTGTCACTGACCATCAACCCTTCAGTGTTTAGCCTCTAGCCCTTCAGCTACTGGTTGAGACATCGGAAGGACTGAGATCATGCCAATGCTATTTTTTTGTCTCGGGGGTGGATCCTGATATGTCAGGCACTCAACCAGTCAGAGTTGAGCTGAAGGAAAGGGCATGTGAGGGGGCATACAGCATACTGCCTCTCACCCCTAAAGATAATCCCTCAGCCTGAGACACCTTTGATCCATTAGTCCATTTTGACACTGTCAATCATGATTTATTTCTTGCCACACTGTCCTCATTTGGGTTACAGGGCTCTGTCCTCTCCTGGTTCTCCTCCTATCTCTCCCACCGTGCCTTCAGAGTTCACTCTCATGGATCCTCCTCCACCCCCATCCCGCTATCTGTTGGTGTTCCCCAGGGATCTGTCCTTGGACCTCTTCTCTTCTCAATCTACACCTCTTCCCTGGGCTCCCTGATCTCATCTCACGGTTTCCAGTATCATCTCTATGCTGATGACACCCAGTTGTATCTCTCCACACCAGACATCACCGCTGAGACCCAGGCTAAGGTATCAGCCTGCTTATCTGACATTGCTGCCTGGATGTCCAACCGTCACCTGAAACTGAACATGTCCAAGACCGAGCTCATCGTCTTTCCACCAAAACCCACTTCTCCTCTTCCTCCACTTTCTATCTCAGTTGATAACACCCTCATCCTCCCCGTCTCATCTGCCCGCAACCTTGGAGTCATCTTTGACTCCTCCCTCTCCTTCTCTGTGCATATCCAGCAGACAGCCAAGACCTGTCGCCTCTTCCTCTTTAACATCAGCAAAATTCGCCCTTTCCTCTCTGAACACACCACCCGAACTCGCCCACACTCTCATTACCTCTCGCCTTGACTACTGCAACTTACTCCTCTCCGGCCTCCCACTTAGCAACCTATCCCCTCTTCAATCTGTTCAGAACTCTGCTGCACGTCTTATATTCCGCCAGAACCGATATACTCATATCACCCCTCTCCTCAGGTCACTTCACTGGCTCCCAATCAGATACCGCATTCAGTTCAAGCTTCTCCTTCTTACTTACAAATGCACTCAGTCTGCTGCCCCTCACTACCTCTCTACCCTCATCTCCCCTTACGTTCCAGCCCGAAACCTCCGTTCACAGGACAAATCCCTCCTCTCATTACCCTTCTCCACCACCACCAACTCCAGGCTCCGCTCATTCTGCCTCGCCTCACCCTATGCTTGGAACAACCTCCCCGAGTCCTTATGTCAAGCCCCCTCCCTGCCCATCTTCAAGTCTTTGCTTAAAGCCCACCTCTTCAATGCTGCGTTCGGCACCTAACTCTTACCTTTCAGGAATTCCAGACTGCCCAATTTGACTGCCCCTATCGGTCTGACTGCTCACGCGTCCTTTAGATTGTAAGCTCTTTGAGCAGGGATTGTCCTTCTATGTTAAATTGTACAGCGCTGCGTACCCTAGTAGCGCTTTAGAAATGTTAAGTAGTAGTAGTAGTAGTCCCGCCCAGGGAGGAAGTGATACAGGAAAGGTGGAGCCAAAGGTACAGGAACAAAAAAATATAAAAAGATAGGTCCAGACTGCTGTTAAGAAGGCCCAGAGAAGGAAGAGTTGAAGCCCCACCATATGTCTCTATAACTTATGTCTCACCACTGTGACTTGGTTGAGGTAAGCCACTTTTGACTTCAGACTTGTAAGCCTTGCTCTGAAGTCTGGCTAGAGCCAGACCTGGAACTCAGAGAGAGATAGAGAGAAAGAGAAGCGTTAACAGGATGTGTTTTGGTATGGCAGCCAACAGCCTCAGACTATGTTTGGGACCTCTTAACCACAGACCCTGTTAAACCAAAGAGAATTTTCACCCTGTGTTTCTGGTCCTGTGATGTAACAGGCCTCAGGTTTTCCATGAGGAAATTACACCTTGTCCAGCTATGGTATTGTGGAGACCTACCTTCAATCTTCACTTGCGGTATCACATACCTACACAGAGGTGACACCTGCAGGCATAAGGGCTATTGTAGTGGTGAACAGTTAGGTGCACTAGGTTTTTGGAGGGCCTGCCATACAATACAAGGAGATAAAGGTGAGATGTGCTCCTGGGCCTTTTATGTGAAGTCAACTGTAGTGCCCCCTAGGGTGCCCCACTGATCTGCTGAGATGTCTGTGTGACCAGTCTGCTAAGAATGCTGCCCCCACCCCCCATTACATTCCAATGGCTTGTTTTTGTGCATTTTTCCCTTTGACTTTTTTTTTGTGGTCCTAAAAGAAAGACACACTAATCACTAAAACGTCTAGCAAATTGACATTTTCAAAACAAAAAGCTAGATGTTTTCCTGGTTTGAAAATGGCCATGTTTTTTGGACATTGTTCACAAAAAAATCCAAAATCGGATTTAGATATTGTATCAAAAATATGCATTAATTAATTAGCATAGCTTTCACAGACACTGGGATTAACAGAAGATGTACTATGCAAAGTTGAAAGGGAACACAAATTGGGAGTAAAGCATAAAGGAACTGCTAAACTGAGTACATGATTACCTGAATAATAAACTATGATTACAATACAGAAGTCCTCACAGAGTAAATAATTCTAGGACATAAAGGTGACAATGTTTTTAGTCCAAGACAGTTCCTCAAAGAATCAAGTGAAAGATGATGCCTCCCTTTTCAGTTGTCTGCCAAAGGATGGCTTTCAGTGGGGCTAATTTGCAGTCCAATTCACCAGATAGGCTAAAAGACTTGATCAAGAAAGTGAAGTTATAATGACCCAGAAAGTATGACTCTAATTGCCTGCAGTTACACTACTGAGACTAGTTATTATTGAATTAAATACTATGCAGCTTATGTTTATTGGGCCTAGATATTATTGTGAGCAGCATGAGAATTTCATCAGTTTTCCCTTCAGTATGTTAATGTTTACTTTCAATTTTGTTCATTTGTTCTATGCAATTACATTATCCCCATGCTTAATCTTTTGCTGGATAATCTGCATCTGGGATCAGGCTGGTAGTAATTTTCTCCTCCCATGCGCAGGTTCTGTCAGAGCGTGAATACCATGCCATAAAGATACACATACCAGAGGGAGGTATAATAGTCCCCACCCTCCACACACTCACACACACACACACACCACCAACAACAATATTTCCAGACACAGGAAGTACATTTTAAGGAGAGCAAAGAATCTTTCTATAATTGTCCTATTGAACTGTTCCTTTCCCTCCATCTGTGGTGCTAATATGGGAGCCATGAGCCATCGCTTTTTTGAACAAACTCTATCACATGTGTGAGAAGTAGACAATCATTCACTGTGAGTCAAGCTAGGAGCTGTGGTTGGCAAGAATTGTACTTATCACTTCTGCATCAGGAAATAAGATAGTATCTGGGGGTGGAGCAGCAGGAATTTCTAACATGTGCATGCAGTGATGTTGTGTTGGGTAATGTAGGGCTTACATATCAGCCTACTCCCCAGAGATCTGGCCACTCTCAAACCTGTCATGGATGCTAGAATGAGTTGGCATAAATGAATCATGGCAGGAGCCTGGAAATCTTGTTCAAACCACATGGAGACTATGTAGCTCCTTACCTAGACAACATCGTCATCTACAGTAAGGGATTCCCATCTAGGAGAAAACTTCCCACAGAGCATTTGCCACCATAGTAATATTAATATTGTGCAGAATATATTTATTCCCATAGGTGGTGTGTTCTAGGGGTCCTACAAAGTCCAGTCAATCCCCCATTGGAAATCCATCATCTGCTCACTATGTACATGGTCCCTTAAGATGCAACAAAGAAAACAGAAGTAGATGAAGAACAACAACAAAACAAAATTACAAACTACTACTACTACTTATCATTTCTATAGCACTACTAGATGTCCGCAGCGCTGTACACTTGAACATGAAGAAACAGTCCCTGCTCGACAGAGCTTACAATCTAATTAGGACAGACAAAGAGGACAAACAAGAGATAAGGGAATATTAAGGTGAGGATGATACAATAAGGGTTCTGAACAAGTGAATAAGGGTTAGGAGTTAAAAGCAGCATCAAAAAAATGGGCTTTTAGCTTAGATTTGAAGACGGCCAGAGATAAAGCTTGACAAAGAAGCCTTGGAGTCAAAAATTGGCAAATGCCAAGTTTAATGTAAAAAGAATAAAAGTAGACCAACAGGTCTGCATAAAACAAATCCCCAATGATAATTAGAGTTCAGAGGAAGGACTCAACAGAGTTCTGCATTTCAGTACAACTACCTACCTCAGGAGTCACAGTGATCTGAAAACTTCTAAACATACATATATGTAGTTTGGGGGTTAAATAATCCTCAGAAAAAATTATTGGTTTAAGTGCTTCCACTGCTAAAAGCTCCAAAAATGTTCCCTTTTTTACTGTCTTCCCCTACTTGTTTTCTTTTCAAATTTTTTTTTTGTAGGGTACTTTTACTTCTATTTTGTGCTTGCCCTTAAAATGCAGAAGCAGACAACAAACAGATTAGGAAAACAGTTCAAAATTCATCAATTTTATTGATGAACAATCACACAGGCCATGCATGGCCATACTTTGCCTTGGTAGGCTGCATCATGGGTCATAAAACATTTATGTAACAAATACAGAAATAAAAATGTTTATAAGCATATGTAAAAAGAGAAAGTACTGTTCTAAAACATTCACATAAAAGTCATACAGCTTGTCTCATAGATCAATAGATATCTATATAACATTTACAAATAAAAACATAAAAATGTGTGCATAAAAACTGGACAGAAGACTAATACCATATTGTCTTATTAGAGAAATATACATCAAAATAGATAATGTTCACTGAGACAAGGCGATATCGCTGGTGATTCCAGAGCGGCACATGAGAATTTCTTTTTAAACACAAAAGAGTAGTCACAAAAGATTACACCAGATCTCAGACCTCTGACATAGGTACATTTCACTGAAACACAGGCAGGGGAGTGGATGAGTGGGCCTATTGGTTAGAGCAGAAGCCTTGATACCCAGAGGTAGTGGGTTTAAATCCCACCCTTGCTCCTTGTGATGTTTGGTATATTTATTTCCTCTGGTACAACATTAGAGTCTGGGCCTTCCATGAACAACAAAATACCCAGTGTACCTGAATATAACTCACCTTGAGCTACTTCTGAAAAAGGTGTGAGCTAAATATAAATAAATAAACTTCAGGTTGCTGCTTTAGTAATTGTTCCTTTTGGCAGGTTCTGCTCTATGCTTTGAATTGGATTCTTTGCAGAATAGTTTTTTACTCTTCTGTGCATCCCTTAAGATTAGCTCATCCAGGCAACCCATATTTGGACATGCTATACACTTGCTAAACACTCCACAGTTGAACACATTGACTTTGGTATTAAACCCAGTCCATGAATTCCTTCTACAAACACAGAGAATGGGCAGTGTTAGTACCAATCTGTAACACACAGCCCAGATATTAGTTCCCTGTTTATTGGCCTAGCCTCCAGTCCTCCCCTAGGCCTCTGTTCCATCTGTTTGCAATAAACAGCATACAGGTACTACTAAGGGTTTGCACATTTACTGGAAAAGAATGTGACATAATGACAAGCTATCCAGAATTTACTACTACTAGAATTTCTGGTGGAAGCTCCTTGAAGGCAGACAGATTTGTCTTAGTCCCTCACTACGTGGCACGCAACACAGACTTTGACCATGTATATACATTTTTAAATGGGACCTATCTACATGTGTGTAGGTTGAAAAATCATCCCATCCACATGCAAATCAGCTACACCTGCATACCAAGCTCAGGAGGAAATAAATGTGAAAAGCTGGCAATTCAGGGGGTTGCCTTTTCCAGCATGTCAATCTGGCTTCAGACCTGGGTATGGAATGGAAGCAGTTATTGCGTCCCTTCTTGATGATCTCCACAGAAACCATGTCAGGGAATCTGCCTCAAAGCTATTGTTGCTGGATTTCTTAGCAGCCTTCTACCCTGTGGATCATAGTATCATGCTTACAAAGCTGGCAGAAAGAGGTATCAGTGGCACATGGTGCAAAACTTATTTGTCAGACAGACAATGATCAGTTCTGTTCAGCAACAGCACATCATTACCTTGGGCACTAACCTGTGGGGTACCACAGGGACCCATTCTGTCTCCCATTTTATTTAACATTTACCTCAAACTTCTGGCTGAGCTGCTTCGGTTGATGGATACATGACTCTGTATCTATTCTGATGATGTACAGCTATTCATACTCATTGAACCAGATCTACTACTACTACTATTTATCATTTCTGTAGCGCTATAAGGCATACGCAGCGCTGTACACCAGACACAAAAAGACAGTCAGTGGTGTAGGAAGGGGGGGGGGCAGTGGGGCGGTCCGCCCCGGATGCACGCTGCTGGGGGGTGTCGGCGCCTCGCTGGTTCCTTGCTCTCTCTGCCCCGGAACAGGTTACTTCCTGTTCCGGGGCAGAGAGAGCAAGGAACCAGCGAGGCGCCGACACCCCCCAGCGGCGTGCACTTGGCGGATTGGCCCTCCCGACCGCCTGCCCCTCACCACCTTCCAGGTATGTTCTTACGGCGGGGGGGGGGTTGCGCTATGGAGGGGGGAGGGTGCGTCGCGCTGCACCCAGGGGGGTGCGCAGCGGCGACCCGCCCCAGGTGTCAGCTGCCCTCGCGACGCCACTGAAGACAGTCCCTGCTCAAAGAGCTTACAATCTAGATAAGACAGGCAAACAGACAGAACAATTAAGGGTAAGGGAAAAAATAGGTGAGGATAAAGGACAGGGCAAGTGAGTATTGTTTAGGAGGCAAAATCATTGGTAAAGAGGTGGGCTTTAAGTTTGGACTTGAAAACGGCCAAAGACGGGGCTAGACGCACAGACTCGGTAAGTCTATTCCAGGCGTGAGGTGCAACAAGACAAAAGGAACGGAGTCTAGAATTAGCAGTAGAGGAGAAGGGGATGGATAAGACAAATTTATCTACAGAATGGAGTACCCGAGGGGGGGCGTAGGGAGAGACAAGAGTGGAGCTGCAGAGTGAATACACTTATAGGTCAATAAGAGAAGCTTGACCTGAATATGGAAATGGATAGGGAGCCAGTGAAGTGACTTAAGGACGGGGCTAATGTGAGCATAGCGACTATACTACTATAGATCTACCCACAACTTTGAATAAACTGACTGCCTGTCTAACTGCAAATCAGGAATGGGAAAAAACAACAAATTCTGCCTGACTCCAAGCAAAACAGATATTTTTTGGGTACCTAACACAAATGAATAAATACCTGACTTCAAAATACCTATTGGGAAGTATGAACACCCCCTAAAATCACAGGTCAGAAATCCTGGGATTCTGCTAGACTCATCACTCACTCTGTTCCCACAAATTCAAGCAACCTTCAAGAATTGTGTCTATCACCTACTACTGTTAATAATCATTTCTATGATGCTACTAGACATATGCAGCGCTGTACACATTATACGCAGGTACTTTTTCTGTCTCTAGTGGGCTCACAATTTAAGATTTTGTACCTGGGGCAATGGAGGTCAAATGACTTGCCCAATGTCACAAGGAGCTGCAGTGGGAATCAAACCCAGGTTGCCAGGATCAAAGCCCGCTGCACTAGCAATAAATTGAAAAGATGAGACTGACCACAGTGGTACATGCCATGATAATGTCACAATTAGACTACTGTAATGTCCTGTACACTGGTCAAACCATAAAGAGTTTGCATCAGCTTCAACTAATTCAGAATGCTGCAGCATGACTGATAGAAGGCTGCAAGCAGTGTCACCACATCACACTCTTCCTGCAACAACAACACTAGTTACCAGTATCTGTCAGGGCTAAATTTAAAACTCTATGATTTTCAAGGTCCTCAGACAAAATGGGCCAGAGTACTTGAAGAATAAGCTAGCCCTCTATACACTTTCGTAACCACTTTTGAGGAGCATCACTGTGCCCTCATCAAAAGAAATTGTATGATATGATACCTGCAAACAACCCTTTCCAGGCGTAGCCCCCACACTCTGAAACTTACACCCAGAGGGGGCTATGTCTAACTTGAGACTTCCTCTACTTCAGGAAGTAGATGAAAGCCTGTTTCTTCTCTCAAGCCTTTAATACATATGGTACTGACTATACACTAATTCTGCACCTGGACTATTATTCCGCACCCAGACTAGCTTACTGCACACCCTGTACCTTAGACCAGTTCCTCAGATCTTGTTTAACTGTATAAAGAACTTGCCCTGAGTTTAGCCACCCATCTATTTATTCCAATCACTTTGCCCCTTGACTACATAGTAAGCTGTATTCTAGACAAAGCATTAGAATCACATCTATGTTATTTAAGAACTTAAGAATATAAGAACCACCAGACTGGGAAAAGACCAAGGGTCCATCAAGCCCAGCATCCTGTCTCCAACAGCGGCCAATCCAGGCTTCAAGAACCCGGCAAAACCCATTAAAAAAAAGAAAAAATAATAATTTTTAATAATGTTCAATGGACTTTTCCCTCAGGAATCTGTCCAAACCCCCTTTAAACTCTATAAGGCCAGCTGCTGTCACTACATTTTCCAGCAACAAGTTCCAGAGTCCCATCCAGAGATGGGAAGGCAGTAGAACGAGAGGACATGAAATGAGATTGAAGGGGGGCAGACTCAAAAAAGATGTCAGGAAGTATTTTTTCACGGAGAGGGTGGTGGATGTTTGGAATGCCCTCCCGCGGGAGGTGGTGGAGATGAAAACGGTAACGGAATTTAAACATGCGTGGGATATGCATAAAGGAATCCTGTGCAGTAGGAATGGATCCTCAGAAGCTTAGCCAAAATTGGGTGGCGGAGCAGGTGGGGGAAGAGAGGTTGGTGGTTGGGAGGCGAGGATAGTGGAGGGCAGACTTATACGGTCTGTGCCAGAGCCAGTGATGGGAGGCGGGACTGGTGGTTGGGAGGCAGGAAATACTGCTGGGCAGACTTGTACAGTCTGTGCCCTGAAAAAGGCAGGTACAAATCAAGGTAAGGTATACACATACAGTATGAGTTTATCTTGTTGGACAGACTGGATAGACCATGCAGGTCTTTTTCTGCCGTCATCTACTATGTTACTATGTAACTACACGCTGAGTAAAGAAAAACTTTCTCCCATTTGTTTTAAATCTGCCATAGTCTAGCTAGTTTTCTAATGTGTGCTTATTAGGTATTTCATTGGTATTATGCTGACATTCTATGTTAACGAATGTTCTTTCGTGCTTTCTATTATGGTATTGTTTGTATTTTACTGACATTTATCATATTTCTGTTACAAGATTGTTCTACAGTGCTGTTAATTGTGTATATTTTTGATACTGTTTCATGCAAGTCCTATTGTTAGTTTTAAATTTTCCATTTCCAAGTTCACCTCGTTTATTGCATTTATATTTATATTTGATCATTTTAATATTGTTATGCTGTTAAGAAAATTATAAATGTTATGTTAAACTTTACCTGCTGTTCACTGCCTTGGGTGAATGTCTTCATAAAGGTGGTTAGTAAATCACAACAAAGAAACAAATAGATAAAAAAATAAGAGCTCCATTCCCATTTTAGAAGTCCCCAGATCTGTGCTGCTGAAATCTCTTTCCAATGGCTGTCCACCAGAAAGACCAACTTGCCACCAGGTGAAGTGGATGTCATAGTGAGGGAGATCATGAAGCACCATGGGACTCTGTTTGGCTCTGTAGGCCAGAAAGTCGGTGCCTTCATTAAGCAGAAGCTCTGCGCGTGGCTCCTCCTGTACTGCAGGTTTTGATTCCTACTTGCTTCTGAGTGTTCCGCCCAGGGGCGTAGCCATGGGTGGGCCTGGGTGGGTCTAGACCCACCCAGTTTGGGTTCAGGCCCACCCAGCAGTGGAGGCAGCGGAGGGAGCAGGCTGAGCTCCGTTCCTGCATCTGCCTCCCTCTCCCAGACGCTGCCTACCGCCGCCACGATCGCAGGATCTACCTCCCTCCGTCTGAGCACTCATCAGCAGCAGCGTCGGTAACGAATCATACATGCTGCCTCCTTCTAACCCGGAAGTGTCTTCTCTGCCACGTTCCGCCCCCATTATCAGAACTTCCTGTTTTTGCTGGGGCTGGACGCGGCAGTGAAGACGTTTCCGGGTTAGAAGGAGGCAGCGTGTATGATTTGCTACCGGTGCTGCTGTTGATGAGTGCTGAGAGACGGAGGGAAGTAGATCCTGTGATCATGATGGTGGTAGGCAGTGTCTGGGAGAGGGAGGCAGATGCAGGAACGGAGCTCAGCCTGCTTCCACTGTACATTGTTGGGGGGAGAAGAGGGCGGGCAGATGGAATGGGAGGGAAGGATGGGGGCGGGAGGGAATTGCAGGGGAGAGAGGAAAATCACTGATGGCTGGAGGGGGGCAGGGGAGAAAATAGAATTGCTGGGTATGGATGGATAGAGGGGGGAAGAGGCAAGAACAGAATTGCTGGGTATGGATGGATAGAAAGGGGCAGGGGCAAGAACAGAAATGCTGGGTATGAATGGATAGGGGCAGGGCAGAGATGAGAATTGTTGGGTATGGATGGATGGAGGGGAGAGGAGAGTTGCTGGACATGGGTGGATGGAGGGGAGGAAAGAGGAGATAGGATGATTGCTGGACATGGGTGGATGGAGGGCAGGGGAGAGGAGGGTTGCTGGTCATGGATGGATGGACGGAAGGGCAGGGGAGGGTTGCTGGCATGGATGGATGGAGGGAAGGGCAGGGGAGAGGAGGGTTGCTGGACATGGATGGAGGAGAGGGAAGGGAGAGAGAAGAAATGCTGGACATGGATGGAGGGGATGGAAGAGTGAGGAAGGAGAATAGATGAGATGAGGGAAAAGGAAGATAGGAGAAAAACTGCACATGGATGAAGAAAATAGGCAGAAGCTGGATCCACTGGACAGTCGTCTGCAGAGGACCCAGCTTTTACTTACGGATGTAGGGCAAGAAATGAAGAAGAAAGGCGGAAAGTAAAGAAATAAATGGAAAGAAAGCCCTGGAAACGGAGTTAAGAGGACAGATAGCAGCAGAATCGGATACTGGGCCAGCATGATCAGAAAAACAGTCACCAGACAACAAAGGTAGAAAAAAATCATTTTATTTTCATTTTAGTGTTTGGAATATGTCCACTTTGAGAATCAGGTGCTCAACATTAAAAGTTTATATTTATTTATTTACTTATTTATGACATTTTATCCCACAATAAACATGAATTAGATTGGAACCTGGGATCATTTAATTTTTTTTTTCCTGGAGACAGTAATGCATTGCCTCCCCCCCACCTCCAGGCTCTCTCCCCAGCTATAGCCAGCTCTGCAATTTTGAGGGGAGGTGCACAGGTGGACCGGGGAGGGTGCAGAGGTGGACCGGAGAGAGAGCCTGTTGTTAAACATTTACCAGCACACCACTGTCTAGTGCCCACCCATCCAACCTGTTGGCCCACCCAAAAATTGAACATTAGGACTAGGTTATGGAGCATGCAGCATGCCAGAAGAAAGTGACACACATTACAGAGGCTATAGAGCAGTCCCCCCTCCCCCAACTATCCAAACAGCAGAAGTGGGTTTTGAGAAGGCCAAATTGTACCATTTTTTGCTTCTATCAGGAGTGCTATTATGTGGTCATGAGTGACCTCCTTTATGGTTAGCTTCTTTCGCGTGTGGGAGTGGAAATACAAGGGGACAGTCATGCATTTAGAGACATGCTGGGAGCTGTGCTGGATAGAAATTACACAGGTGTATCAGGGATTGTGTGGGAGCTGGGATGGAGAAGCAGGAATATCAGGCATGTGCAGTGCTTACCTAGAAGTCATCCCCTAATGAAACATATGCAAGGGGTATGAAAGACATGCAATTTATGACTCACAGCACATATGGGAAACTGGTCTGCACAGTCTACTTATTTAAGTCAGTCACATTGGATTCTCTATTCCACCAGTAGCACCTTTTGTGGTCCTCCACTTGCATCTAGAAGTGCTACATATTGGCAGATTCTTTCAGTTACACTCACTGTGTGACAAACAGTCAGTCAGGAGCACACCCTCACCCACACAACAAATGAAAACCACTTACTCACCAGAGACAGCTACAGACTGACTGACTATTCCGATGGCAAAATGGCACACATTGGGTATTTGGAAGGAGTCTGGCTGGGGAGGAAGCAGAGATAAAAGACATGAAGGTGCATAATCGAAAGGGACGCCCAAGTTTTGCTGAGGACGTCCACGCAAAATGTTCTGGTGGAGGGGTGGGGAAACCCGTATTATCGAAACAAGATGGACATCCATCTTTTGTTTCGATAATACGGTCGGGGACACCCAAATCTTGACATTTAGGTCATCTTTAGAGATGGTCATCCCTAGACTTGGTCGTTTCTGATTTTTGGCGATAATGGAAACCAAGGACGCCCATCTCAGAAACGACCAAATGCAAGCCCTTTGGTTGTGGGAGGAGCCAGCATTCGTAGTGCACTGGTCCCCCTGACATGCCAAGACACCCACCGGGCACCCTAGGGGGCACTGCAGCGAACTTCAGAAATTGCTCCCAGGTACATAGCTCCCTTACCTTGTGTGCTGAGCCCCCCAACCCCCCCCAAAAAAAAACCACTACCCACAACTGTACACCACTACCATAGCCCTTACGGGCGAAGGGGGGCACCTACATGTAGGTACAGTGGGTTTCCGGTGGGTTTTGGAGGGCTCACATTTACCACTACAAGTGTAACAGGTGTGGGGAGATGGGCCTGGGTCCACCTGCCTGAAGTGCACTGCACCCACTAAAATTGTTCCAGGGACCTGCATACTGCTGTCATGGACCTGAGTATGACATTTGAGGCTGGCATAGAAGCTAGCACAAAAGATTTTTAAAGATGTTTTTTGAGGGTGGGAGGTGGTTAGTGACCATTGGGGGAGTAAGGGGAGGTGATCCACGATTCTCTCCGGTGGTCATCTGGTCAGTTAGGGCACCTTTTTGTGCCTTGGTCGTAAGAAAAACAGGACCAGGTAAAGATGTCCAAGTGCTCGTCAGGGACGCCCTTTTTTCCATTATGGGTCGAGGACGCCCATGTGTTAGGCACGCCCAAGTCCCACCTTCGCTATGCCTCCGACCCGCCCCCATGAACTTTGGTCGTCCCCGCGATGGAAAGCAGTTGGGGATGCCCAAAATCGGCTTTTGATTATACTGATTTGGGTGACCCTGTGAGAAGGATGCTCATCTTCCAATTTACATCGAAAGATGGGCGTCCTTCTCTTTTGAAAATGAGCCTGACAGGGTATGTGAATGAGAGGGCTGCAAGGGTAATGAGGAGGGCCAGAGCTGGCTCAAAGGACTGCACTGCCCTGAGTCAACCTTTTCTTTTGCATCCCCCATCAGCACACACCTTTCTCTTGCCCCCCTCCCAAATTTGGCTCCATTCTAGTCACAACAAAAAAAAGATTAGATCTGTTACACCATATACAGATCAGAAAAAAATCTAAGACAAACACTGGTGAATTTCTAGGAAAATACAGGATATGCATATAACTTTTATTCAAAAATAAGGAGGAAAAGACCTTATAAAGACCATCACCAATGATGCTGAGGTTCAAATTTGAATATAGCCAATTAACATTGTGATCAGTCAAAACATAATCATCAATATAAAAAACCTCCAAATATTGTTTGATAGCTTCAATAATATCCAAAACTTTAATTCCCATCTATAGTGTCTACCAAACAAACAATATATCAAAAAATAATGAAAATCCCACTTAACTTTGGGTGCACCACAGTGTAGCTTCACAATGTGAAGATTTAACAGCACCACTAATGGATCAGCTTCTAATCAAATAAATGGAGGATCTGATCATCAGGCAATAACACCCATTGTGCTCACTTTGCAAAGCCTCGGTTATCTCCCAAAACTGGCTAAGGTTCAACAGGGACCCGTTTCACAAACAGCTTCTTCTGGAGATCTTGCAAAAAAATAGCTTGTGCTGTCCACTGGTTCAATTTTTCTGAAATTATCATTAAAAACACACAGCATTAAAAAAAAGAAAAAAAATGCTGCCTTTCTAATGAATCAATACAGATGCCTGGTCAGACTACTGCAGAGCGGAGGAATAGCCTAGTGGTTAGACCAGTGAACTTAACATTCAAGGATGCCTGGTTTAAATCCTACTACCTCAACCTGTAATCTTGCTCAATTAACTTCATCTTCAGGAAACCATCTGGCTGTGACATTGCTGTTGCTGCAGGTATTGAGAAGGATGCCCTATCCCAGGGAGTTCCAGTATGGAGACCATTCCATTTGGCTATAAGAGTGCATCCCAGCCACGGAAAGTTGGGAACCATCTGGCTATGACACTGCTGCTGTTGTTGCATGTATGGAGGAGGATGCCCTATCCCGAGGAGTTATGGGACAGAAGCTCTTCCATCTGGTCATAAGAATGTGTCTTAGCAGCGGCCCATTGCTATGTGCCCAAAGAGACGTAATCTAAGGGACAGTGCAGTTGGCTCCATGGGAGTAACCCTGGATAGAGCCCCTACTTTCAATCCTTTGATAACTGAGGATGATAAACCTTCATTCAGTGTTAAAGTTCCATCTCCCGTCATCTTATTGTCATCATCTTTCTCTTCATTTTTACAACTGCAATAAATTACAATGAAAGATTTAAATGGTTTGCAACCATTTAAATCATTCATTGTAATTTATTGCAGTTGTAAAAACGAGGAGAAAGATGATGATAATCAGATGATAGAGTTGAGAAATCACTGCAGTTTAGTAGATTTACTAAGGAGGCTTATGTTGTTTTTTTTTAGTTCAGGAAGGCAACTTATCTGCCTCAGAAAGATGACTGGAGAAGGTAGAAGCACAAGTGACTGTATGCCAATCTGCTTTTGCAGCAACCTCTAAGGATAGTTTAATTATTCATTTTCAGATGGAAAATCTAGATAATCTGTCTAGGTTTTGTAATTTGAGAGTTTTTTTCCCCGGTGACCCATTTCCTATCCCCCATACAACTTTTTAAAATGTATTTGAAAGATGTTCTTGGAATGACCTTGGATAATGTGATTATTAATAGGAAGTATTATTTGCCAAAGGATTCCAATGTGGTAAATAAGGGAGGGGAATATGATACTATGGACTCTCCAGATAGTTTAGATTTAGCTTAAATTTCTGAAGTCATCACAAGAAAATATTTTAAAGCGAGGTACAGAGGTACAGAAAATACTAATTTTGAAGTTTTATTTCCCAAAGAAAATTGAAATTTCTTTGGACAGAGATTTGAGTTTCCCGATGTTGCCAGGCCTACTCAATTGCTACATAAGACCTTTCTTAATTAAAGCCTAGAGTTTTGGCAGTGGAGACCATTTTCCTTTTGCCTGGTAACATCAGGGAGCAACTCTTATATTTTTCTGGATCCCTTTCATTTGGAGAATTTTTGGGAGGGAAAATGTTTCATGAGTTTTAATTGTATTTGTCTTGCTAGTTTTGAAGTACAGGTTTGATAGGCTCTAAAGATTTATATTTTGCCTGTAGCATCATGGATAATTTCTTGTAATGTGATGTTTTGGCCTTTTTGGTTTCTCCTTGATGTGGACTATAATGCTGCTTTATAATTTTGAATTGATCTCTGTGTATTTTTCCTATTCCATTTTTCCATTTGTTATGTATATAACACTGAGTTTCCGACACAATTTTCTTCACTGTCCCCGCATGCATGACACACACATACAACACACACGTCAACATGCACATCATAGGAACGCAGAAATATCAGCACTGAAAATTGGTGCGCCATTCTACTGAGGCACTGACATTTATGAATATCCTATATAATAAAACACACCTCCAACATTCTGAAGCTGAGAAAGTGAAGCCTTCAAGCCTTGAAGCATTCCTGCAACGTTCCAGAACTATGTGTCGTCAATTGAGGAGATGGAGCCTTATAGAGCACACGAATGCTTCAAGGCTCGAAGGCTTCACTTTCTCTCACACACACACACTCACTATCTCTCACATAAACTCTCTCTCTCACATACACACTCCGAGGAAAGGGGGGCATGGAACACGCTGGGGAGGAGAGGGAGGGGGGCATGGAACTCGGAGGGAAGGGGGGCCAAGAACTCGGAGGGGAGGAGAGAGAGGGAGAGGAGAGGGAGGGAGGGGGGCCTGCACCTCGGACGGAAGGGGGGCCTGGAACTCGGAGGGGGAGGAGAGGGAGGGAGGGAGGAAAGGAGGGGGTCATGGAACTCGGAGCCCCACACAAACACACTCACTCTGTCACTCACATACACTCTCTCTCATACACTCTATCTCTCTCACACATACATTCTATCTCTCTCTCTCTCTCACACACACACTCACTCTCACACACACATACATTCTGTCTCTCACACACACTCTCTCTCGCTCTCTCTGACACAAACACACACTCTATCTGTCTCTCTCTCACTCATTCTCTCTCTCACTCACACACACACTCCATCTCTCACACACACTTTCTCTCTCACACACATACTCTCTCAAACATACACACTCTGAGGAAAACCTTGCTAGTACCCGTTTCATTTGTGTCAGAAATGGGCCTGTTTTGCTAGTATTCTATAAATCAATCAAAATAAGGAAGTAGCTTATATCTAAAAAAATTGTAGGGAACATTTTTTTTGTGGACCTCAGTGTGGGGATCAGGCGGTTTAATACTTATTTCAATCTGGATTCACCCAATATCGTCACTGGTCCATTATAAGTCTTTTTTTACTTTTCTTTTTTATATGTTTAACCACGTTTCATATGAAAAACATAACCTTTATTTTCAAACAAATTCTTCAGTATAAAGGATGATGTATAATATTATTTAACTTTGCGTTGTCGGCTGTGGAACGTCTCTTCAGTCCGACATGAACGATGTTTCGCCGACTAGTGGCTTTATCAAGGATCACCCCCCCCCCCCCCTATATAAAAGAAACATCAAGTTAACACTTAAGTCACACTTTGAATAAAAAAAAAACTATTGCTATGCCAAACATTTTTACCTCTCTTGTTGCCAAACCATACATGCTGATCTAATGCTTTGTCGTCAGCTCTATATATGGCTAGATTTGAGGGACAATGTTTCTATGAGTCTCCACAATTTCAGTCCATTGTTTTATGGAAAAGATTTTGGATGGCATCTTTTTTTATTATTTGGAATGGGACTCAGCAATCATTACATTTGTTTCAGTGATGTATCAACTCCTTAGATTCTAATTTGAAGTTCACCCTGAAATATCATTCCTCTAGCATTGAGATTTCGGATGTTAGGGTGGTTAAACAACATAACAGGTTTTCTACCACACTGCATAGAAGATCAATGGAGAGGAACAATCTTCTACAATTCTCCAGTTACCGTCCATTCAAATTAAAATATACTCTACTTGTTAGCCAATATTTACATTTAAGACAGATTTGTACTTCTTTGGATGAATTTAAACATCAGGCACAGACACTGACAAAGTGATTTGAAGAAAGAGGGCATCCTCTGAAATCTCTCAAGCAGGCATATTTAAGAGTGCAGTTCACTCATGACATCTACTCTTGCAAGATTTAAAAAAACCAGGGGATCATTTAACTTGTATAATAACATCTTCATTGTTGGCTCACTCAGTTGTCCATTCTTTGCAAATACACTGGCATTTATTGCAACTCTACCCAGGCTTTGAAGAATTTCCAGTTATAGCCTATACAAGAGGCACAACATAATGAGAATTGTTGACTCCCAAAGATAGAATAAGTATAGAAATGTCAGTGCCTCAGGTGTTCATCAAGTATGCCGGAGATGTCAGTGGTGTACTTTTTCAATAACAGGTTCAATTTGGGAAGATCCTAATACAGGGTTCACGATCACATCGAGATGTGACACTATCATGTAACAGCAGCAATGTAGTTTACATTATTGAATGCCCATGTAAATTAATTTATGTGGGACACAACAGCTGCCCAATAAAAGTAAGGCTAAATGAATACAAATTCAGAATTACCATGGCAGCTCTACAAGCTCCTTTGGTAACACATTGGCATTAATCTCAACATCAATACCAAGATTTGTGATGGCACATTTTAGATTATATCCAAGTAAGGTGGGAGGGAGGTTCAATAGAAAAATTATTAAATTATAGGGAACAGTTTTGGATTTACACTTTGCAAACTGTCAGTCTGAAAGGCGTGGGCAACTTTAATTTGATCTCTGATCCTGATTGGTGATTGGTCTGTGCCAGAGCCGGTGGTGGGAAGCGGGACTGGTGGTTGTGAGGCGGGGATAGTGCTGGACAGACTTGTATGGTCTGTGCCAGAGCCGGTGGTTGGGAGGCAGGGCTGGTGGTTGGGAGGTGAGGATAGTGCTGGGCAGACTTATACGGTCTGTGCCAGAGCCGGTGGTTGGGAGGAGGGGCTGGTGGTTGGGAGGCGGGGATAGTGCTGGGCAGACTTATACGGTCTGTGCCAGAGCCGGTGGTTGGGAGGAGGGGCTGGTGGTTGGGAGGCGGGGATAGTGCTGGGCAGACTTATATGGTCTGTGCCCTGAAGAGCACAGGTACAAATCAAAGTAGAGTATACACAAAAAGCAGCAAATATGAGTTATCTTGTTGGGCAGACTGGATGGACTGTGCAGGTCTTTTTCTGCCGTCATCTACTATGTTACTATGGTGGGTTCTATGATCAGCTGTTTCTTAAAAGTGGGTCACAAAGACGACAACGCCATCTTGATGACAAAGCATTAGGTAAAAATGTTTTGCATAACAATTATTTTTTCATTCAAAGTCTGACATAAGTGTTAACTTGATGTTTCTTTTATATAAGGGGGCTGATCCTTGGTAAAGCCACTAGTCAGCGAAACATGATTCATATCGGACTGAGGAGACCCTCCACAGCCGACAATACAAAGTTAAGTAATACTATACATTAGCCTTTATATTGAATTTGAAAAGAAAGAAGAGTTATGTTTTTCATATGAAATGTAGTTAATCACATAAAAAAGAAAAGTAAAAAAAAAAAAAGACTCATAATGGAGAGGTGACGATATTAGATGAATCCAGAACGGAATAAGCATTAAACCATCTGCTCCTCACACTGAGGTCCACAAAAATATTTTCACTACAAGTTTTTTTAGATACAAGCTACTTTCTTATTTTGATTGATTTAAGCTTGTTCAGCTTGTAAAATATTTTTTCATGGTTGCTACCTTTAATTGATTATATTCTATAAATGGCATTCCCTGTTTCACACCCTTTTTTGAATATCTATGTGCATATCAGTGTTCACATTTCGGTGTATGCCCATTTGTCTGAGTGCCCTTTATAGAATCTAGCCCTATGTGAAAAGAGGATGACAATGTGCACATACCTGCGCCCACCCCCCCTTTTTACAAAGTCGTGCTAACAGCTGCTAGTGCGGTGAGTGGGCTGTGTTGGCTCTGTCGCACGACAGCCACTAGTGCAGCTTTGTAAAAGGGGGCCATAATGCATAATCTTTAAGAAGAGGGTGTATTATTACCAGCATACAGCATTCATTTCAATTGACAGCTGGTCCTTAATATATGCATGCTAATGCATTTCACTATTTCTGTTATAACCCTCGACATAAGAAGTAAATAAATAACTCTATTTAATATGCAACGTATTCAAGCTTTAGTAGCTTTTAGCATTGAATTTCCATAAGTTCCCAGTACCTCCTTAAAATATCATTAGATCAAAAAGTAACACTATAGAAGAAAAAAGGCTAAAGCGTATATGACTATTAAGCCACATCTTCAAATAACAAATAATAATTGCCCTTTTTAATAAAGGGTGCTAGATTTTGCAGTTACTGTGCCTCATATGTGTAAGTACAAAGGTAATAAGGCAACTGTTGTGTGTTTGTGGGAGGCATGCCCAGCATATTTTTTGCAGGTCCTGTGTTAAAATGTCTATTAATTCACAATACTTTGGTCACAATTAGCATGGTTGCACCTACAGCTTCCTATTTGGTAGTCAGTATGTTGGCCCACGCTAACTGCATGTTTGGTGCCTGTTTACACACTAATTAGCACATACAAACTGTAAAAAAAAATACCTGAAAATCAGTTATCACATTTGTGCATCACCTATTGCTGTACACTCTACCAGTCATTACCAGTCTACCCCCCCCCCCCCCCTCAATATTCATTCGGCAGCGGGCAGTGCTTTTGCTATCAGCCACCAGAGTTAAATCTGGACATTCAATACCAGGCTGTTTCTGAAGAACATCATTCAATATCCGGTTTCATTTTTGACTGTGGCAACTTAACCGGTTAAGCTGATAATCAGCGCTAACTGGTTATGTGCTTACCCCAGGATTCTATATATGGCACCTAGATTCACATAGAGATAAGCGCATAACTTTATTGGTGGAACAAGATAAATTAGCATTTTTAACGGCACTTAACAAGCAATGAGTTCTAATTGGCAATAATTTCAATTTATGTGTGGAAGTCGGTAAGAGTATTCTATAAAGAACTGCACCTAAATTGCAAAGTGCACAGTTCAAAATAAATGTGCATAGATGAAAAGGGGTGTGTTTATGGGCATTCAGGGGCATTCCAACAGTTTTGTGCACAATTACAAAATACGCCTCAGTGTGCCTAAATCTACGTGCATGGATTTATACCAGGTTTTTATTGGTGTAAATGAACACGCATAGCTTTAGGTGCTGCAGTATTGCTAAGGCATATTCTATATACCGTGCCTTAATGTTATAGAATGTGCTTATTTCCGTGTGGATTTTTTTATGCGCCATAAATAGAATCTAACCCTTAGTGGTTAAATATAGGCCTGCTATTTATGTGGCCTATTTTAACAGCTAAACATAGCCGGTTTGGTGCTTAATATCTGCACCTAATTGACTTATTTTCGAAAGAGAAGGGCGCCCATCTTTCAAAAAAAACCAGAAGATGGGCGTCCTTCTCAAAGGGTCGCCCAAATCAGCATAATCGAAAGCTGATTTTGGGCATCCTCAACTGCTTTCCATCACGGGGACAACCAAAGTTCACGGGGGCATGTCGGAAGCATTGCGAAGGCGGGACTGGGGCGTGCGTAACACATGGGTGTCCTCGGCCGATAATGGAAAAAAGAAGGGCGTGCCTGACGAACACTTGGACGACTTTACTTGGTCCTTTTTTTTTATGACCAAGCCACAAAAATGTGCCCGAAATGATCAGATGACCACCGGAGGGAATCGGGGATGACTTCCCCTTACTCCCCCAGTGGTCACTAACCCCCTCCCACCCTAAACAAATGTTTTAAATATTTTTCCAGCCTCTATGCCAGCCTCAAATATCATACCCAGCTCCATGACAATAGTATGCAGGTCCCTGTAGCAGTTTTAGTGGCTGCAGTGCACTTCAGGCAGGTGGGCCCAGGCCCATCCCCCCTACCTGTTACACTTGTGGTGGTAAATGTGAGCCCTCCAAAACCCACCACAAACCCACTGTACCCACATCTAGGTGCCCCCCTTCATCCCTAAGGGCTATGGTGGTGGTGTACAGTTGTGGGGAGATGTTTTTTTTTGAGATGTTGGGGGCACAGCACACAAGGAAAGGGAGCTATGCACCTGGGAGCTTTTTCTGAAGTCCACTGCAGTGCCCCCTAGGGTGCCCAATTGGTGTCCTGGCATGTGAGGGGGACCAGTGCACTACGAATGTTGGCTCCTCCCACAACCAAATGGCTTGGATTTGTTCGTTTCTGAGATGGGCGTCCTTGGTTTCCATTATCGCTGAAAATCTGGTACGATCATCTCTAAGGACGACCATCTCTAAGGTCAACCTAAATGTTGAGATTTGGGCGTCCCTGACCGTATTATTGAAATGAAAGTTGGCTGCCCATCTTGTTTCGATAATACGGGTTTCCCCACCCCTTCATATGGACATCCTACGAGGACATCCTCAGGAAAATTTGGGTGCGCGTTTGATTATGCCCCTCATGATATAGCAGGTTAGCTTCCTCTGAATATCCGTGGTTTGGCAGTAAATGTCATGTACACTAAACAGGAACTGGGTTTGTGATCCCTTGGGCCACTGCCGAGGAGCAGCAGTGGCAGGAAAAACCACCCCACACCAGAAGCAAGGCAGAACAGACGTACCAGCAAATCCAGGCTAGGTCTCTAGCGGTCAGCCAGCAAGCAGAAGACAGGTCCAGGCAAAGGTTCAAAAGGCAGGCGGCAAGCAAAACAAAGTCCAGGTCCAGGCAAAGGTTCAAAAGGCAGGCGGCAAGCAAAACAAAGTCCAGGTCCAGGCAAAGGTTCACCAGGCAGCTACGGGTGCTGTGCAGGCTCAAACAACACAAGCAACCCTGGCAGCCTAGAAGATCCGGACCGGACTGAGCAGAAATCTGGAACGGGTGATGGTCCATAGCAGCCACTCGTTCTGGCCACCAGAGGGCGAGGAAGGCACAGACGTAACACTAAAATGCTATTTAACCAGCCAGGAGCCATTTCTGGCTGGTTAAATAGTTTAGAATATCGGGCACTAATTGCCTAATGTACCTTAGTAAAAGGACTCCTAAGTAATCTCTCGTAGAGTGAGTTTCCTTTGTCAACTTCTTTCAAAAGATGGGATAACACAAATAAAGGTTCTATTAATGTACAAAAACAGATGACGTGGAGGGGCATGATCGAACGTGAACGCCTATCTCCATGGGCGTCTATGTCCGAAAACGGGTACGTGCCCATATTTTCGAAAAAAATGGACACCCATCTTTTTTTTCGATAATACGGTTTGTACGGACCAAATAGTAACATAGTAAATGACGGCAGAAAAAGACCTGCATGGTCCATCCAGTCTGCCCAACAAGATAAACTCATATGTGCTACTTTTTGTGTATACCCTACTTTGATTTGTACCTGTCCTCTTCAGGGCACAGACCATATAAGTCTGCCCAGCACTATCCCTGCCTTCCAACCACCAACCCCGCCTCCCACCACCGGCTCTGGCACAGACCGTATAAGTCTGCCCAGCACTATCCCCGCCTCCCGCCATCGGCTCTGCCACCCAATCTCGGCTAAGCTCCTTAGGATCCATTCCTTCTGAACAGAATTCCTTTATGTTTATCCCACGCGTGTTTGAATTCTGTTACCTGCAGTAACCTCACAGTTAGGCCTGTGATTGGGACCAATGCAGAAAGCTAAGTCTGTACTTGAGGCAGTGGAGGGTTAAATGACTTACCAAAGATCCCAAGGAGTGTTAGTGGATTTGAACCCCAGCTTCCCTTGTTCTCAGCTCACTGCTGTTTTATTAGATGACACTTTCACACCTTTTGGCTCGTACTCCTAAAAAGCTGCCTTTAATCATCAGTGGAAGGGAAACAAACATTTCCTGGTTGCTAAATTTCAAAAAGTACTTTATTATGTTATTTGAGAAGCATGAGGTTTCAAATCAGGAGATTTAAGATCTTTTTAGAATAGCACTTCTTTCCCTAGATTATCCAAAGAAAATTCTAAAGCTTTACAGCTATTACAAATTTTGAAGCCTAACTATTCTCACTCTCCTTAGGCAAAAGTCCAAATAATTTATTGTGCTTTAGTCAGCTGCACCCTCTGAACAAGTGGGTGTTATCCCCTCCTACCAGCAGATGGAGGTAGAGAAAAAAAAACCTGAATCTTCCCAGTCAACCCACTGGTATATCCTGCTGGTGCTCAGTGGAAATCTCCAGTATGCCTCTGCCAAAGCAGCAGGTCCTTTTGTAAAGCACACCCATGTCCCATCAACCACTGTAGCTGCAATAATCATCAGGCAAGCATACCACCACACAGCAGCACTCACTACCCTGCATATGCCAGGATTAACTGCTGGCACTGTGCCCAACTTTCTTTTCCGTAACAGAAGTTGAACTCCAGGGAGAAAAGCTCAGCCATCTCCCCCCCAACAGAAACCCTCAAAGTCATCAACCGTGAAGACAGAACGTTCGCAGAAGGGTCAGGTTCAGACAACGCAAGCAGCGCAGTCCCAGACCATGCAGCAAAATGGCTGCTGGCAAACTGCCTGCCTCCTGAAAAGACACGTTGTAAGCCTCACCTGCACTGGAAACCATTGCAGCCTCATTGTTTCCGGGCCCCATGACATCAAGAAGCCAGCATAAACTTTCGGGCCCGAGACCGGACTGGCTGCTGCTCTCTGCTGAGTACAGTTGGAGCATTGCTTAGCAGTCCTGGGGCCATTAAAATACAATTGAAAAGAACTCACTGCTCTGATGTGCAGGAGGACTTTAAAGGCACACTTACCCGTACAGCCTGCCGGAGTCCCACAGAAGGTACCTACTGCTGCTGCAAACACTTCCCCTCCAAAGCCTGCAACTGGAAACCCACAAAGCCTCTGGCAGACAAACTAGAGTGAATACATGGAGCAGAATAAAACTGACCACTAAATGCCTTTTGTTTAAAGCTGTGCTAGTGAGAAGGGAGTTGGGGCTGGAGAGGGTGTCCCCCTAAAGGCGGCACCACTCAGCTGCACACCCCAAAGCTACACTTAACTGTGGGCCAGCACAGGAGCTAGCACTAGATCAAGCCAGGAGCACAGGACAGACCATCCATCCGCCTGCTGGAGGAAAAAGAATACTGACTGGCCAAGGAGCATTCAGTCCTATTAAGACTGTGCTCTCTATCTCCACCTGCTGGTACATGGTCACAACCCAGAAGTATCTGGATTCATCTGCTGCTGCCGCTAAGGAATGCACCAGATTGGTCTCACAGACTTTTGGTAAGTCAATCAGAATGACTAGGTCTAGATGGTTCGCTATGCTGTGCAGAACCCAGCCTATCAAGAGCCAGGGAGAAAACACAGAGAACACTTCAAGGTCATGGTTCAACCAACATGCCTATGCTCATGGCGTCAATCTTCCTTGATGGAAGAAGAACTTAGCAAACAGCAGATGTCCCATAAGATTTAAAATTGGTGGTGGTGGGGGGGAGGGAGGGATCACTGGCCCACTACTGGCTGGAAAACTTAGGCACTCAGCTCCCACTGTCTACGGCTCAGGAAAGTCTAAAGAAATCTGCTTCCACATTTTCCACTCTGGCTATATGGGCTACAAAAATCACCTTCAGACTGACCTCTGCTCATAGACACAGCAAAATGACATCCTGAGACACCACCATGCTCTGGACGGTCTAGTGCGTTTTGAAATAGGCCACCTCAGTTGCACTGTTGGACACAAATCTAACAATCAGGAGGAGACTTCAAGGCCAGTTGAATGACTCAGATTTCCAACCCGTTGATGGTCCAGAGGCCTCCTAAGGTGACTAAAACCAGTCTTGCATCTGTGGTCACCACCACCCAGATGGGAGGCTCCATATCTATTTCCTGTAGCAAGAGACCTCCTTCCTGACTGGCTCTGTCAAGGGTCTCCAAGTCTTGTGACTGACCTGGATGCCATGGATTTGTTCGTTTCTGAGCTGGGCGTTTGTTTTTTTTAGCGATAATGGAAACTAAAAACGCCCAGCTCAAAAACGTCCTAATCTGAGCCATTTGGTCATGGGAGGGGCGAGGATTCTTAGTACACTGGCCCCCCTGATATGCCAGGACACCAACTGGGCACCCTAGAGGTCAGTGCTGTGGACTTCAGAAAAAGCTCCCACATGCATAGCTCCCTTACCACGGGTGCTGAGCACCCAACCCCCTCCCCCAAAACCCACTACCCACAAATGTACAACACTACCATAGCTCTTAGGGGTGAAGGGGGCACCTACATGTGGGTACAGTGGGTTTTGGAGGCCTCCCATTTACCAGCACAAGTGTTATAGGTAGGGGGGGATGGGCCTGGGTCCACCTGGCTGAAGTGCACTGCGGTACCCACTAAAAGTGCTCCAGGGACCTGCATACACGCAGGCCTCTAGGACTTGTTGCTGCTGTACAGTGCTTTTTTTGTAGAAAAAAAGGTGCCGGTACTCATTGTGGGCGGGGTCACCACACATGGCACCGCCCCTATTATAGCCACACCCACATTAGCCACACCCCTTATACCAGCCATAGCGCATATAAACAGACATCATTGAAAATATTATACTAGTATAGGAGAAAAAATAATGTGATTTTTTTTCATTATAAATAATTTCTGTAAGCTGTTACAGCTCCAGTATATCCAGTGCAAAATAAGACAAATTCCAAATACTAAAATGAAAATAAAATGATTTTTTTCTACCTTTGTTGTCTGGTGACTTTGTTTTTCTATCCATATTGGTCCCAGTCTCTGATTCTGCTGCTCTCTATCTGTTCTCTTAACTCCGTTTCCAGGGCTTCCTTTCCATTTATTTCTTTACTTTCCTCCTTTCTTCTTCTTTTGTTGCCCTGCATCCATAAGTAAAAGCTGGGTCCTCCTCCATGGAACTGACTGGAGGAGGTATAACATGGTTCCAGCTTTTGCCTATTTTCTCCATCCATGTGCAGTTTTTCTCCTCTCTTCCCTTTCCCTCATCTCCATCCATGCGCATCTTCTTTTTTCTTTCCTCCCCTCCATTCATGTCCAGCACTTCTCCACTCTCTTTCCCTCCATCCATGTCCAGCATTTCTCATCTCTCTTCCCTCATCTGTATCCATATAAAGCAATAATTCTCTCTCCCCTCTCCTCCATCCAAGTCAGCATTTCTCCTCTCTCCTAGCCAACTCCTCCATCCATCCATGTCCAGCAATTCTCCTCTATCTCCTGCTCTCCTCTCCATCCATTTCTAGCATTTCTCCTCTCTCCCCTCTCATCCATGTCCAGCAATTCTTTCTTCCCTGTCCTCCCCTCCCCGTCCAGCGATTCTCCTCTCTCCCCTCCATGTCCAGAAATTCTCTCTTCCCTGTCCTCCCCTCCCCGTCCAGCGATACTCCTCTCTCCCCTCCATGTCCAGAAATTCTATCTTCCCTGCCCTCCCCTCCATGTCCAGCAATTATCTCATCCCTGCCCTCCCATCAATGTCCAGCAATTCTCTCTCCCCTGCCCTTCCCTCCCATCCCATGTCCAGCAATTCTCTCTCCCTTGCCCTTCCCTCCCATCCCATGTCCAGCAATTCTCTCTCCCCTGCCCTTCCCATGTCCAGCAATTCTCTCTCCCCTGCCCTTCCCTCCCATCCCATGTCCAGCAATTCTCTCTCCCCTGCCCTTCCCCCCCATCCCATTGATTTCCAGCAATTCTCTTTCCCCTGCCCTTCTCTCCCATCCCGTCCAGCAATTCTCTCTCCCCTGCCCTTCCCATGTCCAGCAATTCTCTCACCTCTGCCCTTCCCTCCCATCCCATGTCCAGCAATTCTCTCTCCCCTGCCCTTCCCTCCCATCCCATGTCCAGCAATTCTCTCTCCCCTGCCCTTCCCTCCCATCCCATTGATTTCTAGCAATTCTCTCTCCCCTGCCCTTCCCATGTCCAGCAATTCTCTCTCCCCTGCCCTTCCCTCCCATCCCATTGATTTCCAGCAATTCTCTCTCCCCTGCCCTTCCCTCCCATCCCATTGATTTCCAGCAATTCTCTCTCCCCTGCCCTTCCCTCCCATCCCATGTCCAGCAATTCTCTCTCCCCTGCCCTTCCCTCCCATCCCATTGATTTCCAGCAATTCTCTTTCCCCTGCCCTTCTCTCCCATCCCGTCCAGCAATTCTCTCTCCCCTGCCCTTCCCATGTCCAGCAATTCTCTTTCCCCTGCCCTTCCCTCCCATTGATTTCCAGCAATTCTCTCCCCTGCCCTTCCCTCCCATCCCATGTCCAGCAATTCTCTCTCCCCTGCCCTTCCCTCCCATCTCATTGATTTCCAGCAATTCTCTTTCCCCTGCCCTTCTCTCCCATCCCGTCCAGCAATTCTCTTTCCCCTGCCCTTCCCATGTGCAGCAATTCTCTCTCCCCTGCCCTTCCCTCCCATCCCATTGATTTCCAGCAATTCTCTCTCCCCTGCCCTTCCCTCCCATTGATTTCCAGCGATTCTCCCTCCCCTCCCCTCCCATTACTTCCAGCGATTCTCCGCCTCTCTCATGCCCTCCCATCGACGTGCAGCGATTTTTCCGTCCCTCCCCTGCCCTCACCTCTCTCATATCCAGCGATTCTTCGTCCCCCAGCGTCCTCCTTCACTGCCTGCCAGCCAGTCGGACTCAGAACCGAACGGTGCAGGCAGCGATTGGCTGGCAGCGTCGTAGCTTCCCTCTGCAAGTCCCGCCTATGCGTAAACAGGAAGTTGTAGGCGGGACTTGCAGAGGGAAGCTACGACGCTGCCAGCCAATCGCTGCCTGCACCGTTCGGTTCTGAGTCCGACTGGCTGGCAGGCAGTGAAGGAGGACGCTGGGGGACGAAGAATCGCTGGATATGAGAGAGGTGAGGGCAGGGGATGGACGGAAAAATCGCTGCACGTCGATGGGAGGGCATGAGAGAGGCGGAGAATCGCTGGAAGTAATGGGAGGGGAGGGGAGGAGGAGAAAAAGGTGCCGGTACGCCGTACCGTTGCGTACCGGCACAAAAAAAGCACTGCTGCTGTATAACTTTGGCACACCAGTTGACACCTAAAGACTAATCTCTCCGAAAATGTCCTTTATTGGAATAAGCACGTTTACTCACAGTTTAACTGCAGATCAGAGGTTGTGCCCCACTGGCAAACAGTCTCCCTGGTACTGAGATTAGCAGTAGGTCAGAGCTGGCAGAATGGTGTACAATGCCCTCTTTCAGCAACATTGAAGGTAAGAACTAGGTTCTGTAACGTGGCTAACACATGAAAGGGATCTAAAACTGGCTTACAAAAATGGCCACTACCTCATGGACTACCGGAAACAAAACAGGGCACACTCTGACCCAGTAAGCAGGGGGAAAAGCACAATGGGAGTACAGCCTACCAACTACCAACATCGTGAGCATTTACCACAAGCTAGTGGAATCACGGAGCCCAATACCCTACACCCACCACAATGCATTGCTGATGTGACTCTGCAGTGCCCTTAACATGAAAAGGTGTCACACTCACCCGAGACCCACATCAGAACCAGGGAAAGGCTGTCAGAGGATAGAACACATTCTGCTGTCATGGAGGTGGGTACGGCATTTGAGGCTGGCATAGAGGCTGGAAAACAAAGTTTATAAAGTGGTTTTTTTTGGTGGGAGGGGGTTAGTGACCACTGGGGGAGTCCGGGGAAGTCATTCCCGATTCCCTCCAGTGGTCATCTGGGCAGTTGGGGCACTTTTTTGGGACTTGTTCGTGAAAACAAGGGTCCAAAAAAGTGACCCAAAATCGCGCTAAAACGCCTTTTTTTCTATTATCAAAGATGCCCATCTCTCCTCGGCCAATAACCACGCCCCAGTCCCGCCTTCACCACATCTCCGACACGCCCCCATCAACTTTACCCATTTCCGCGATGGATTGCAGTTGGAAACGCCCACAGGTGAAAGACGCCCATCTCCCGATTTGGGTCGAAATATAGGCGTCTTTCACTTTCGATTATGAGCTGGACAGTCAGCAAACATTTATTTTGCACCTTAACAATCAGCTTCCAAAGTGGTGACAAAGTTGTTTTTTTATGATTAAGTAGAACAGGATTATTCAAATCCTTAATAGATATCTGCAGTGCATTAAACTGAAATATGAAACAAAGAACAACAAAAAAGATGTAGATCACTGAGGACCGGAAAGCTGTGACTTCAAAAAGCATATAAAATAATTGTTGAGTTGTAGTAATTTGGACAAGTTGCAAGTACTGTGCCAATTATCATGGGTAAGGAATTTTTTTTATACATGCCACACATAGGCCCTGTGGTAATTAACATATATTAATGGTGTTCACTTGTGCTATTAATTGCTCATGTTTTTGTTTTAGAATTCTGTGTTTTGATTAATGATCAATTTTGTCATGTTGTGTCTGATCTAGAATCTTTGGCAAGGAAGCAAGTAATATATTTATATATTTAAGTATTTCTGAGTAGTTAACATAACATAAGCATTGACATACTGGGATAGACTGAAGATCAATCAATCCCAGTATCCTGTTTCCAACAGTGGCCGATCAAGGTCTTAGTACCTGGCATGATCTCAAGTAAAATAGATTTTATGCTGCTCATCCTATAAATATCAATGGATGTTTCCAAGTCCATCCTAATAATGGCTTGTGGACTTTTCTTTTAGGAAATTGTCCAAACCATTTTTAAACCCCGTTAAGCTAAATGCTTTTACCATATTCTCTGACAGAAAAATCCACATTTTAATTACAAGCTGAGTGAAGAAATATTTTCTCAGATTTGTTTTAAATTTACTATTTAATAGCTTCATTTCATGCCCCCTAGTCCTCATACTTTTGGAAAGAGTAAACAATCAATTTGCATCTACCTGTTCCACTCCACTAAGTATTTTATGGTCCTCTATTATATCTCCCCTCAGCTGTCTCTTCTCCAAGCTGAAGACCCCTAACCGCTCTATCCCTTTTATCATTTTTATTCAACTTCTCTATATCTGTTCCAATTCCACTATTTTTTTAGTGATCAGAATTGCACATAATATTTGAGGTGCAATTATATCATGGAGTGATACAAAGGCATTATAATATTCTCAATTTTGTTTCTCATTCCTTTCCTAATAATTCCTAACATTCTATTCACTTTCTTAGTCACTGCAGCACACTGACCAGAGGGTTTCAACGTTACCATCAGCAATGACATATAGACCTTTTTCCTGGATAGTGACTCCTAAAGTTGAACCTTGCATCATGTAGTTATAGTTTGGGGTTCTCTTTCCCACATACATCACTTTGCACTTGCTGATATCATCTTGCCTCTAGTAGGGGCAGGCAATGAGGGAACCTACAAAAGTGACCATGAGGGGCATAATTGAAAGGTCGTCCAAATCTGAATTTGAGCACCTTCACAAAGTCGGCCAAAATCAGGCAGGTATGATCGGAAAATAATATGGGCGCCCTTAGACATTGCATTATCGTGGTTGAAAACCCCCAAATCAGGGACGGCCAAAGCATAGGAAAAAGGACACTCTTAGACATTCTATTATCAAGGTTGAAAACGGCTAAATCAGGGATGCCCAAATTATACGAAAAATATGGCAGTTATGTGAGAAACGCGTCCTTATTACTGTACTTTATACTTCTCAATGTTCCCTATATTTTCCCCGTACCTTGATGTCCGCAACTACATGCACTGTACTTGCAGAACATGCAGCTTTGGGAAATATAAGGAACATACATATTTTATTGTGTATATATGAAGATCGCACACTTGATAATGATCCATATAAGGAAAACTCCGCACGTAGGCCCCGCATGCATGACGACAGTCCATGAATGTCCATGCATCACGGCCATCCATGTGTGGAGCCATTATAGATACCAAGACATGCACGTACTGACCTGTCCACATATGGGATGGTCATCCATATATGGAGCTGTACATGTAAAGACGTTCCTCACGCATGGGCATTCATATAAGCATAAACTGTAGTCTGCATTCAAGGGTAATCAGTGAGAATGGGTGGGCACTTCATAACAGGGGACTGGGGTTCACCACATAAAGAAGGATGGAACCTATCGGGGAGACACATGAGGTGCAAAGCGGGGAGAATAACTACCAGCTGTGGATACCTGTGAACCTGGTGAAAATAGAGGTAAGATTTGAATGCAGAGAACATAGAGAGAATGGGGAACCCTTGACCATGAGGGATGCACACCTCCATTCTCAGGGCCTCTTCCACTCCCTCACCCCACAGGCAGCCACAACTGAGTGTGTCCAATAGAGAACAAGACATCTGTAGAATGAATTGGGTAGAAACAATCACGGCTCTCAGAGTCCAGTGTATTACAGTCCACTGCTGTCTCTTGCAATCCTCTTAACCAGCTGTCCTGCAAGATGCAAGAAGTGTTTGTTTAGCACCTACATAGCAGAAAGGGAAGAGGTGGCTGAGAGGTATGAGCTTAATTTGAACTTGTGGTACAAGAATCTGTTGGCTCCAAGGGACCAGAGGCTGCCTGCTTCAACAAAGAAGAGAGAGAATGGGGGGCAGTGAGGGAGCACATCACACACAGCAAGGAACTCCTGGAGGGTAGAAAATGGAAAGTTGGTCACATGTAGAAAATGCAGAGTATATGCTAAGCTACCAGCTAACACCCAGCCTGAAACAAAACCCACACACCAGTTATCTTTCAAGAATTGGCACCTAATACAGCCCTGATGCAGCAACAACAACTGGCGTCGACTTCCACAGTGCACATGAACCACCTGCTAAGAAGTGGAGCTTGAGATCCTCAGCCTCCCAAAACACTGGTACAGCAGCCACCATACCAGCTCCCCTTCTGGGTCCTGTACCCAGGTTGCAGGGCAAGCCACAGAGCACAAAATGGCCGGATTTCCACAGGGCAGCCCAGGCAGCAGGCTGCCTTGTGGACACAGAGGAGTGGGAGTTCATCAGAGGACTCTCAACAGAGTTCCCCCTGCAGCACCAGCTGCAAAGGAACACTGTGGGAGGGATAGGAGGGGACAGGGCCAGGTGAGGGGGTGGGCAAAGTGATGGGACATGCTGGGGGGTGAGGGTTGGAGGGAGGAGAATATGCACAGAGCAGGTGATGGTGGTGGGAGGGGGGTGGTGGTGGTGTGTAAATACTGTGTGATATAAATAAATGTCAACTTACTCTCACAGAAAACTTGTCTCGATCAGTCTTTGCCTGGCTCTGACCCCCAGCTGGTGTGCACTCTGCTCTGCTCTGTGGGCGGGAGGTGGAGGGGGCTCCTCATCCTGTTAATCTGTGGCCTGCTGCTCTGGTGGCTGTGGCTCTTCTGGGAAGTCCTGTCCTCTGCACATTGCCAAATTATGTAGCATGCAGCAGGCCAGGAATATCTTTGCCACCTTTTGGAGGCTGTACAGGAGCTCCCCTCTAGAACGGTTCAGACATCGGAAACTGTTCGTAAGTTGTCCAAAGGTGCACTCAATGATGCCATGGGTGGTCCGATGTCTACTGTTGTAGTTCTCCTCTGACCTTCTTTGTGGGTGTACTATGGGGGTCATGAGCCAACTCTGCTGTGGGTAGCCTCTGTCACCTTTGGAGAGAAGCAGGATGAGAAAGATGATTGTGTATTGTTTGGAGTGGGTACCTTGTGGAGGTGGGGGGGGGGGGGGAATAGTGGGTTGTGGAGTGAGCTGGAGGGAGACAGTGCTGAGGGCTGCCTGTTGGACGAGGTATAGTTTTGGCAGATCCATGTTGCACTTACCTAGGAGCCGTCCGCCGGTGATCTCCCCTTGGTCAAACCTGCGGAAGATTCCTGATGCTGTAATATATAGACGTCATGGGTGGAACCTGGGTATCGGGCACACACGTCTAGAATCTCCCCCTGGGCGTCACACACAACTTGCATATTCATGGAGTGGAATGCTTTCCTGTTCCTATAAATGGCCTCTCGTGCCCGGGGGGGGGGGGGGGGGGGGGTCTGAATGCGACATGTGTGCAGTCAATGGCACCTATGACTGAGGGGAAGTGAGCTACGTGTAGAAGTTAGCCATGTTGTTCTGCAGGGCCTGGGTGGTGGTGGGGAAGGTGATGTACTCAGAGGTGTGGGTAAGGAAGGCATCAAGGAACTGGGTGAGGCAGTTAGAAATGGAAGGCTGGGTGAGACCCGTATTCATAGCTAGGACAGACTGGAGACTCCCAGTGGCCAGAAAAGATAGAGCAGCAGTGATCTTTAGGTGTACAGGGATGGGGTTGTTTCTATGGGTCCCGGGCTGCAGGAGGGGTTGGAGATGGTCACAAAGGTGCTGAATGGCAGCCCTATCAAAGAGGTACCTAGTGAGACACTGCAGGTCAGTGAGGTCTAGGAAACTGCTACGGGGCCTGAAAACTCTGGGGCGTGCATACATCCTGCGGTGCCTCCCCTCTCCTCCAACATGTAAGCCACCTGTGCATTTAGTGCCTCCATTTCCCCACACTAGAGGTGCAATGCAGTGGCACCAGTGCTCACCTCTCCCTAACAACTTGGTGAAACACAGCAGGAACAAACAGAAGCTGACACTCACTCTCCCATCACCCACAAACAATGCGGGTCACACACAGCAGAGCTGCACTGCAGGCATTCCTGCCACACCCTCTAGCCAATCACTCTTCAAGCAGTCTTCACAAACAGTGCAGCAGTACACAGGACAAAGAGACTCAAGATCTCTCATTCCCCCCAATTCCACATTCCATATCATCAAGCTGATCAATCCATAGACTGGTGGGTTGTGTCCATCTACCAGCAGGTGGAGATAGAGAGCAAACTTTTGCCTCCCTATATGTGGTCATGTGCTGCCGGAAACTCCTCAGTATGTTCTCTATCTCAGCAGGTGGTGGTCACACACAGCAGCAGCTCTGGCTAGGCCTCCAAGCCTAATCCTTAGGTTTTGTTGAGGCCTGGGGTTGAGGGCTCTTTTGAGCAAGTGCAAACCTGGTGGTGCCAGGTCCCTCCTTTTCTCCCCCCCTCCCGCTGGCTCCGTTTAAAAAAAAAAAAAAAAAAAAAAAATTTTAAACGTCTTTAAAGGCGTTTAATTCGACGTTTCTTTAAACGTTCATTGCAGCTACTCACTGGGACACCAGTTCGTTACAGCTCGGAGCGGCAAGCAGGTAATTTTACCTTTTTATAGCGGGCAGGGGTTTCCCCGATTCTTCTCCTCGTGGCATATGGCGTCGGAGGGCGAGGGCGCAAAGGGTCGCTCCCCGGATCGCTGGAGCGCTTCTAGAGGGGATGCGGGGGTTTTACAACCTGATTCGCCCTTGATGGGTGACAGTTTAGTGACCGATGAATGTCCCGGTCGTTCCTCCGGCGTGGCGGTTTTTTCCCGCCATAAACGCCCATCCCCCGCTCCTCGCCTCCGCCATCTTGGCCGGCCACGCAGCTCGGACGGCTTCTTCGTGGGCCGCCCTTGAGGTTGGAGACATTAATGCCATGAACGCCCTTAATTTGGGCGACGGCACAAGCGGCTAAAGTTAAGCGCCGTTCTTCCCGCGCGGCTCCTTCGCGGAGTTTCGCGCCGGACGCCATTTTGGATGCGCAGCATGTCTCTCCCCCGCTATTGCGAGCGCCGGTTCAGAGTGCGTCTAGGGCTGTTGCCCAGGCTGCGGAAGTGCACAGTCTGGGGGGTTTCTCCCCCGAGTTTGTTTTGCTGCTGCATCAGGCTTTCCTCATGCAAAACGCTGCCCCTGCTCCCTCTTCTGATAAAGAGGTTGAGGTTCCCAGAGGTAAACGCCCTCGGGTTGATTTCCAGGCCTTGGAGGACTTTGTCTCCTCCGATGTAGATGAGGGCAGCGTGTCTGAGGTCTCCCAACGGTCCTTTGCGGATTCCTTGGAGGAGATAGATCCCCGCTCGGATGGAGCGGATGACCCCTCTGCAGCGCGGCTTTTTAGCCCAGAGGATTTGCCCAACCTGTTTTTACAGGCCATGGACACTTTGAAGATTTCCTCTCCGGAGGACGTCTTTCCCTCAGCCCCTGTTGGCTCTGCCATTATGCTGGGGACGAAGCGCCCGCCTAGATCCTTCCACGTGCATGATGCCATGCACACCTTAATTGCGGCTCAATGGGATGTCCCGGAAACGAGCCTTAAAGTGGCTAGGGCTATGTCCCGCCTCTATCCTTTGGCTGTGAGTGAACGTGAGGCCTATCTGTGGCCTACCGTGGATTCTTTAATCACTGCGGTGACTAAGAAAACGGCGTTGCCGGTGGAAGGTGGCACGGCCCTAAAGGACGCCCAAGACAGAAGATTGGAGGCGGCCTTAAGGTCGTCCTTTGAGGCAGCTGCTTTAAGTTTGCAGGCCTCAGTTTGCGGCTCCTATGTGGCCAGGGCGTGCCTGACTATGGTGCAGCGGGCTTCCCCCTCGGATCTTTCCTTGAGGGCTGATTGGCCGGCCCTGGAATCGGGCTTAGCCTATTTGGCAGACTTGCTGTATGATGTCTTGAGAGCCTCAGCTAAGGCATGGCTCAGACAGTCTCTGCGCGGCGGTGGCTTTGGCTGAAACATTGGTCTGCTGACCACGCCTCTAAATCCCGCCTGGCTAGATTGCCTTTTAAAGGCAAGCTGCTCTTTGGGGTCGAGCTGGACAAAATCGTGACCGATCTCGGCACGTCTAAGGGCAAGAAATTACCAGAGGTCAGGGCTCGGGCTAGTACTCGTCCCGGTACCTCCAGAGGACGGTTGCTGGAAGCCCGTCGGTACCGCCCGGGCAAGTCGGGTTCCTCTGCCCCCTCTTCCTTCAAGAGGAATTTCTCCCCCAAGCAGCATTCCTTTCGCAGAGACCGCCGTCCCGGAGGTGCTCCCTCCGGTCCTCCCCCAGGGTCTCGTACCCAATGACGGGGCCTTGGTCCACGCCCCAGTGCAGATTGGAGGACGGCTGTCCTCGTTTCTGGGCGAGTGGACCACTATAACTTCAGACGCGTGGGTGCTGGAAGTCATCAGAGACGGCTACAAGCTAGAGTTCTGCCAACCCTTAAGAGACGGGTTTGTACTCTCTCCCTGCAAGTCTCCGGTCAAGCTGTGGCAGTGCAGCAGACCTTGGACAACCTGATCCGCCTGGGTGCGGTCGTTCCGGTGCCAAAAAATCAGATTGGCAAGGGACGTTACTCCATTTACTTTGTGCTTCCAAAGAAAGGAGGTTCTGTCCGGCCTATCCTCGACCTCAAAGGGGTCAATCGGGCCTGGAAAGTGAGGCACTTTCGCATGGAGACTCTCCGCTCTGTTATAGCGGCAGTGAAGGCAGGAGAGTTCTTGGCTTCCTTGGACATCAAGGAAGCGTACCTGCATATTCCCATCTGGCCTCCTCTCCAACGCTTTCTGCGTTTTACAGTCCTGAGACGACACTTCCAGTTCAGAGCCCTCCCTTTCGGGTTGGCTACTGCTCCGCGGACCTTTTCCAAAGTAATGGGGGTCATAGCGGCCTTCCTGCTAAAGGAAGGAGTACAAGTCCATCCTTATCTGGACGACTGGTTGATCCGAGCCCCCTCTTATGCAGAGTGCGGCAAAGCTATGGACCGGGTAGTTGCTCTTTTTTTTTTTTAATTTAAAGAAGTCTTTATTAGGCATTGATAGATAATACAGTGCATATGTACCACAATACAGAACCATATAATCTGGAACAATCAATGTACATAGCTGTAGCACCCAAAAAATTTCAACATAATATCAATGCTAGAGCAAGAAACTTATTATACTTCAATTTTTATCCAGTTTTTATTCATTTAAACCCCCCTTCCCCCCATCACTCCCCCCCCTCCCCCCCATCTATTCCCTACTACCCCCCCTCTAACAACCAACACATGTCTCAACCAGAGCACTTTTGTAAGAAGGGGTCCCAAATTCTATTCCATTTATACACGATTTTCCGTTTCACGGCAGTCAGTCTTTCCATCTCACTCATATATCTTACTTTAGTAATCCATCTTCGCATTGAGGGCACCAACGGGGATTTCCAACTTTGCGCTAAATTTATTCGGGCCGCGTGCAGAGCACACTTTGTCAGCATCCACTGGTCAGACGTTAGCCCTTCCGGCCTAGATCCAAGAAGGAAAACTAAAGGATGCCACTGCACAGACCGCCCCAACCACGCCTGGAGTCGTGAGCGCACCCCCCTCCAGTAAGCCTGTGCCTTGGGACATAGCCACCATATATGACCTGCGGTCCCCACGCCCCCGCACTTCCTCCAACAAAGTTTTGATACCTGAGCAAACATATGATTTAATCGGACCGGTGTCAGGTACCATCGGTAAAAAACCTTTATAGCGTTTTCCTGCGTGGCTACTGCCAGTGTTGATCTCAAAATCTGCTTTTCCAGGGCCACCCAACCGGACTCCGGCAATGTAAACTGCAGCTCTTGCTCCCATCTCTGCCTATGTAGGAGGGACGGTTTAGCTCTGGTCCCTTGATAGGCATACAATCTAGTTATCATACCCTGCTTGCCCTTGTCCTCTACACACATCTCCTCCAGCTGGTGGACTTCTCGCCGCAAACATTCTACGTATGCAGGGCTCTTCAAAAAGTGCACCAGCTGCAAGTAGGCATATCGGTCCCCCTTCCCAACCCCATAATCCTCCATCAGTGTCTCAAAGGGCACAATAGTCTCTCCCACGTGCAGCTGCCCCATTGAGTCCAAGCCTAACTCTGCCCATCTGCGAAAAGTGACACTCCCTATCCCTGGTGCAAACAGAGGGTTGTCCACTATCGGAGCCAACCCCGAAACCAGTGGTCGCCTGTCTGGGAACATAAGGTCCCAATAATGGAACGTGGCCTGCACTGTGGGCGGAAATCTGTCTACTTGCCCTCTATACCTTCCCCCAACCCATATTAACTGTCCCAGTCTCCGAGAACCCACCAACGCTTGCTCAATATCGACCCATACGTGGTGATCCTCCCCTTTAAACCAGGCTACTGCCGCCCTGGCCTGAGCTGCTCCGTAGTACCAGAACAAGTTGGGTACCCCCAACCCTCCCAACCGCTTACTCTTATATAGCAGGGCCCTGGGCAATCGTGGCCTCTTCTGATTCCAGATGAAGCGATTAATCGCCTCCTGTAGGCCTGATAAAAATGATCTGGACAATTGCATGGGTAGGACCTGGAACAGATAAAGAAGTCGAGGCAAAATATTCATTTTTACTGCAGCAATCCGCCCGAACCAGGACAGTCCCATAGACATCCATCTGTCCAGGTCCCTCTGTACAGCTCGCTTAAGTGGCGGATAATTACTGGCGAACAACTCAGACAGGTTACCGGGCAACTGCACTCCTAAATATCCTAGCGCTCTAGTCTCCCATTTAAAGACAAAAGACGCCTTCAGGGTATCCATCACTCTAGAAGGCACTCCCACAGCCAGTCCTGTGGACTTGTTAGCGTTTAGCTTGTACCCGGATATTGTCGCATACTCCTCTATCACCTGCATTAAATTAGGCAATGAAATTAATGGCTTGGTTAAGGTCAAGAGAACATCATCTGCGAATAAGGCAATTTTATATTCCCTCCCACCCACCTGTACTCCAGCAATGTTCTCACTAGCCCGAACGGCGTCCGCCAATGGTTCCATCGCCAGAGCAAACAAGAGGGGGGACAGTGGGCAACCTTGTCTTGTTCCCCGACCCAGTCGAAAAGATTCGGAGTTCCCTCCGTTGACGCGCACGCATGCTTGTGGTTCTGAATACAAGGCCTTAATCCACGTTCTATAAAACTGTCCTATCCCTACTCTGTGTAGGACCTTGTCCAAATACCCCCAATGGACCCTATCGAATGCCTTTTCTGCGTCTAATCCAAGCAGTACTATTGGTCTATTCTTCATCTGGGCTGCATAAAGAAGATCCACTGTTCTCCTTATATTGTCCGCTGCCTGTCTTTTGGCTACAAACCCTACTTGATCCGGGTGGATCAGACTAGGGAGCACATCCCCCAATCGGTTCGCCAGGACCTTAGCTAAAATTTTTACATCAGCATTTAATATGGAAATGGGCCGATATGAGGCACACAGCGTAACGTCTTTACCTGGCTTTGGAATTACGGCCACCCACGCCTCCATCATAGTCTTAGGAAGGGGCACACCCTCTCTCACTGAGTTAACAATCATTGTCAAATAAGGGGCCAGCTCTACCGCGTATACCTTGAAAAATTCGTTGGTGAATCCATCCAGGCCAGGCACTTTCCCTGTGGGTAAAGCTTTAATAGCCCCAATGACCTCGTCCACCCGCACCGGGCATTCCAACTCCGCCCTCTGTGATTCGGTCAAAACCGCCAGCCCCCTGGCTCCCAGATAGGCGTCAATTTTTTCAGTCTGCACAGTGGCATCCTCCCTGTATAAGTTCTCATAATATTTGGCAAAACACTGTCTGATCTGTGCTGAGCTGTGCACCACCTGCCCCTTGCCATCTCGGGTTCTCAAAATGTGACGAGAGGATCTCAATTGTCTTAACTTGACTGCTAGTAGCCTACCAGGTTTGTTAGTGTGTTCATAGTAAACCTGCTTTATCCTTGTATGCGCAAACTGCAGGCTGTCCTCATGCAGCGAGCTAATCTCCAATCTAACCGCCTGCAGTCTCCGCAAGTCCAACAGAGAACCCGTGGCCTTATACTTAGTCTCCATTGCCCCAAGTTTATCCATACATTGGGCTAGTCGAACTTTGTGTGCCCTCGCCCTCCGCCCTGCTCCCTGTATAAAATAGCCTCTCGAGACCGCCTTAAAGGCGTCCCACACCGTTCCCAGAGAGGGTCCCGAGTCTAAGTTCATATCAAAGTATTCTTTCAGAACTGGACGAAACCCAGCTACTAAGTCCGGGTCCTGTAGCAAAATGTTATTAAGCGTCCATCTTTTTTCTCTCGGTTCCTCTCTCAGGGACGGGAGAGTAGACCAGGTCGGGGCATGGTCAGATATGCTCATGTGACCTATAGAGGACTCTCCCCCCCCCCCAGACAGCGCCTTGTCCAAAAAGATGTAGTCAAGCCTAGAGTAGGACAGATGGACCTGGGAATAAAATGTGTAATCTCTCCCCCTGGGGTGTGCCAATCTCCAAGCATCATACAAGCCTAGTTCATCCACACTATCTTTTAAGGCCTGTGAAATTTTACAATCCAGCGGGGCAGGGGGAGCGGAACGGTCCAATCCAGGCTGCATGGTGGCGTTAAAGTCTCCCGCCATTATTATTTTACCTTTGGCAAAGCCCTGCATCTCTTTTCGGAGACGGAGGAAAAATTCCCCCTGCCTCTCATTTGGTGCATATACACTTGCCAAGGTGTACTCTTCCTGCTCTAGCACAACTTGCAGTAACAGAAATCTTCCTTCCCTGTCCTTTCTAGAACGTACAATCTGCACCTGCACATCTTTATGAAATAGCACCGCAACCCCCCGTTTTTTAGCCCCCTTTACATCAGAGGCACACACCACCAGCGGGTACTGTTTGGAGGACAACAGGCCTTCATGTTTTTGCATTAGGTGTGTTTCTTGCAAAAAGACCATTTGAGGCTTCAGCAACTGCAGTTCACGAAAAAGCGCATGCCTCTTGTAAGGGGAGTTCAGCCCCTTAATGTTATAAGTAACCAATTTAAATCCCGCCATTAAATATTTTGTATGTGCCTCCCAGCGCAGATGGATAACGCTTGTCCTGCCTTATACCTCCCCTCTTCCAGCCCACTGGCCTCCTAAACTTTCTGGTTCTTCTCAGTTCCTTATCTTTCCCCTCACAACTCCCTCCCTCCCCCCTCCCATACCCTCCCTGACCCACAGTCCAATATCCACCAACTGGTCCCATATGGCACCAATTGGGATTTACAAGGAAGTGACCCCACCAGCCAAAGATACCCACTTCTATGCAGGAGCTTAACACAACACAACTAAACACTCCCTGCGATCCCCCCTCCCGCCCCCTCCCCTCCCTCATACATTCTCAAACATGTCAATATTTAACTTGTACCGTCCTTTATTTTCCACCTCTCCCCCCAAATGTCTCTCTTCTCATCGCCTCCTCTCGAGATCCCTCCACTTCTGGTTCCACACACAGGTTCCTGGGTCTCGCCTCTGTTGCTCACGTCCTGGGCTTCCTGGGTGCTCTCTCCACCCTCTTCCATCTCTGAAGTCTTGCTTTTGTGGAGGATGCCACTTCAACTGGTAGTGTAGCTGTAGAAGCCAGTCCAGCCTCATGCAGAACTTTCCAGGCCTCTCCCACTCCTCGACATCTGTGCTGTGCACCCTTAATCTCGAAACAGAGTGCAAACGGGAAGGTCCACCTGTAGAGAATCTTTTCTCTCTGCAAAATCTCTATTACCGGTCTCATAGCTCTGCGCGAATTCAAAGTGAATAGGGAGAGATCTTGGTATATTGCAATTCGCTCCCCGTTGAACTCCACCTCAGGATTCTTTCTGGCTGTCTGCCATATCTGGTCCTTGCAGTTATATGAGGAGAAACGCACTACTATGTCCCGGGGTTTATTATCTCGCGCTTTCCCCAGCGCTCTGTGGGCCCTGTCAATGCCCATTGCAGCGGAGTCAAAATCTTCTCCCATCAACTGGGCACAAATAGTACGCACCACCTCCGGGACTGCTTCTCGATCGCCATTTTCAGGGACTCCTCTAAATCTTAGGTTATGTCTGCGCCCTCGATTCTCTAAGTCATCTAGTTTATATTGAAATTCCTCCGCCTGTTCCCTTAACTTGGCAAGTTGTTTATCAACCTCTTCGTTTTTTTCCCCCTGTTCGTCTGCCTTCTCCTCCAAAACTTCCACTCGGCCTCCTAACTCTCGCAAGTCCACACTCAGAGCATCCACGTGCTCTAGGATCTCTTCTTTAGATGTTCTAATTTCGGCACGAATGGTCTCTAGACATCGCCTCAGATCTGCGGGGAGAGCTTGCATAGGGGCCGGTTCCATACCTCCAGCACCATCCTCTCTCGAGGAAGCTGATCCGGACTCCGACGGGCAGCGTGCTTTGGGGGATATAGGTCGCGCAAGGCCCCGCTCCGCCTGCCTCGTGGCTGGTCTATCGTGTTCGCGCTGCTGCGCTCCGCTTTTCCTGCTCATGGCGGTTTGCCCAGGACGTTCGCCGATCGCTTACAACTCCGTCCGCGTGTTTGAGGAGGTTTTCTGATTCAGATGGCACCTTTGAGAGGGTAAGGAGGCACGGAGCTCAGGGATTAAGCGGCCATTCAGCCGCGTGACGTCACTTCCTCCCGGGTAGTTGCTCTTTTGAGCTCCCTGGGATGGATCATCAACTGGAAGAAGAGCCAGCTGCGCCCGACTCAGTCCCTGGTGTATCTGGGAGTTCGATTCGACACCCAAGTGGGCAGAGTGTTCCTGCCAGACAATCGGATTGTCAAGCTTCAGGCTCAGGTGGACTAGTTCCTAGTAGCCTCTCCTATTCGGGCTTGGGACTACGTGCAGCTGTTGGGCTCTATGACGGCCACGATGGAAGTAGGGCCCTGGGCCAGGGCTCATATGAGACCACTACAGCTATCTCTGCTGCTGCGCTGGACTCCGATGTCGGAGGATTATGCTGTGCGCCTTCCCGTGGACCCAGCAGTGCGCAAGGCGCTGAGCTGGTGGACGCAGACAGACAAGTTGTCTGCAGGATTGCCTCTGGTGACCCCGGAGTGGATTGTCGTCACGACAGACGCCTCTTTGATGGGCTGGGGAGCCCACTGCTTGGGAAGGACAGCGCAGGGGCTCTAGTCTCCTGCAGAGGCAAGTGGTCTATCAACCTCCTGGAACTCAGAGCCATTCGGTTGGTGTTATTGGAGTTCATCCCGGTACTGGTGTTGTAGCCTGTACGGGTCCTGTCGGACAATGCCACGGCTGTGGCCTATATCAACCGCCAGGGAGGTACCAAGAGCGCCCCTCTAGCCAAGGAGGCTATGAGTCTTTGCCAGTGGGCGGAAGCGAACCTGGAGCAGCTTTCAGCGGCCCACATTGCCGGAGTCATGAATGTCAAGGCGGACTTTCTCAGTCGCCATACCTTGGAGCCCGGAGAGTGGCAACTATCTGCTCAGGCGTTCTTGGACATCATGAAGCGCTGGGGCCAGCCGAGCCTAGATCTGATGGCGTCATCGGCCAATTGCCAAGTGCCGCGCTTTTTCAGCAGAGGACGGGACCCTCGATCCCTGGGAGTAGATGCTCTTCTCCAACAGTGGCCGACACAAGAGCTCCTCTATGTGTTCCCGCCCTGGCCCATGTTGGGCAGGGTGCTAGACCGGGTGGCAAAGCATCCCGGCAGGGTAATCCTGGTGGGTCCAGATTGGCCCAGACGTCCCTGGTATGCGGACTTGATCAGGCTCTCAGTCGACGATCCTCTGCGGCTGTCAGTGGAGCAGGGCCGGTTACATCAGGGTCCCGTGGTGATGGAGGATCCCTCTCCCTTTGGTCTTACGGCCTGGCTATTGAGCGGCAGCGTCTGAGGAAGAAGGGCTTCTCAGACAAGGTCATCGCCACTATGCTGAGAGCGAGGAAGCGCTCTACTTCTACTGCTTACGCCAGGGTTTGGCGTATCTTTGCAGCATGGTGTGAAGCAGGCTCACTTTCTCCCTTCACTGCTCCAATTTCTTCAGTGTTGGCGTTCCTGCAAGAAGGTCTGGAGAAAGGCCTGTCGCTCAGTTCCCTTAAAGTCCAGGTAGCGGCTCTGGCTTGCTTCAGGGGCCGCCTGAAGGGTGCTTCCCTGGCTTCGCAGCCAGATGTGGTGCGCTTTCTCAAGGGAGTTAATCACCTGCGCCCTCCTCTGCACTCGGTGGTGCCTGCGTGGAATCTCAACCTGGTGCTAAGAGCATTGCAGAAGCCGCCTTTTGAACCCTTGTCGAGGGCATCTCTGAAAGACCTGACGTTGAAAGCAGTCTTTTTGGTGGCTATCACTTCAGCCAGAAGAGTTTCCGAGCTCCAGGTGCTCTCATGTCGAGAGCCTTTTCTGCAGTTCACTGAGGCAGGAGTGACTATTCGCACAGTGCCTTCCTTCCTGCCCAAGATTGTTTCTCGCTTCCATGTGAATCAGCAGCTCTGTCTCCCTTCCTTTCGTAGGGAGGACTACCCAGAGGAGTACTCTGCTCTTAAATATCTGGATGTGAGACGAGTCATCTTCAGATACTTGGAAGTGACCACTTTCCGGAAATCGGATCATCTGTTTGTCCTGTTTGCAGGTCCTCGTAAGGGTCTGCAGGCTGCTAAGCCTACAGTGGCAAGATGGGTCAAGGAAGCCATTGCAGCGGCTTATGTGGCCGCGGGGAAGGTGCCGCCTATCCAGCTGAAGGCTCCCTCCACGAGAGCTCAGGCGGCCTCGATGGCAGAGGCCGGATCCGTCTCCTTGGAAGAGATATGCTAGGCGGCAACTTGGGCTTCGGCTCATACATTCTCCAAGCATTACCGTTTGGCTGTGGCTGCACGGGCGGAGGCCCGGTTTGGAGCTTCAGTGTTGAGGTCAGGGATTTCAATGTCCCGCCCTGGGTGAGTACTGCTTCGGTACATCCCACCAGTCTATGGATTGATCAGCTTGATGATATGGAAGGTAAAATTATGTATAATCATACCTGATAATTTTCTTTCCATTAATCATAGCTGATCAATCCATAGCCCCTCCCAGATATCTGTTTTTATTCTGGTTGCATTTCAGGTTCAAGTTTAGTCTTCAGTTATTTCAGAAAGACTTCGTGTTCAAGTTCTTTCACTTGGATTCTTCAAGAGTTGAGACGAGTTTGTGTTACAGTGAGCTGCTGCATTCCTCTCCCCTCCGTTTTACGGGGCTGGATTGAGACATAAATTCTGCCGGCACTCCCTCCCGCTTCGTGCGGCTGTAGGGCAGCTTTGTACCCATCCCGCTTCGGCGGTGTTAGGGTCAGTCAGCTCCTCCCGCGGTTGCGGTTGCAGGATAAGCCAGATCCCCCCGCATCGGCGGGTGTGGTGTCCCTCCCCCGCTCCGCGGGGATGAGCTGGACGGATTCCCCTCCCCCACTTGTGTGGGGATGAGCTGGGTTAATTCCCCTCCCCCGTTTCGGCGGTGGTGAGCTGGGCAGAGTGTCCCTTCGTGGGTGTAATTCTCTAAGTGCTGAGTCCTGCGGATGGAGCTTTGATATCGACATACTGAGGAGTTTCCGGCAGCACATGACCACATATAGGGAGGCAAAAGTTTGCTCTCTATCTCCACCTGCTGGTAGATGGACACAACCCACCAGTCTATGGATTGATCAGCTATGATTAATGGAAAGAAAATTATCAGGTATGATTATACATAATTTTACCTTACTCATACATATACTTACAGGAATAGGTAAACCATGTGCCTAAATGTCTTAACACTACCCTTAAACTTCCTATTATCTCCTCCCAAAGTCTCCCTGTTGATGTCCCATTGTGATATTCCTAATGATAATTTGATTATCATAACTTGTACAATGTAACCCATAACCAATTTGTATCAACAGTATTCTCTGTATTCATATCTTATTGTAAGCCACACTGAGCCCGCAAAGAGGTGGGAAAATGTGGGATACAAATGCAAACAATAAATAAATAAATAAATAAACAGAGACTACAAACAGGTAAGGGAATGAAATATGAACTTGGGGACAGTGAATGGAGAGGGATGGGGGAGATAGAGGAAGGAGTAGTGGTGTCTGGGTTTGGGGGCTAGAAGGGGTAGGTAGGTAGGGAAATGTGAAAAGGTAAAACACAAATGAGGCAGGTGAGGGTGAAAATGTTCCAACCACAGCATACAGACAAAGGTAACAGGTAGTCAACAAACTCTCAGCTTTCTCTGCAAACAATAATTCATCTTTCTCTCCCAACAACAATCTCCCCATGCTCCAACTCCACAAAATCAGTAATGAGTCTAAACACAACATCCCCCTTTCTCTGGTCGCTTTTATTTCAGGTCTAATTAAAAACGCCCATGTTCCGACCCGTGCGAAAATATTTTGCAAGCCGTTATACGCTGGGGGTTCACTTCATGTAATACCGCCCCTAACCATAGATGGGCATCCTCGCGTTGAGGACACCCTGGTTTTGATTATTGGATTTGGCCGACCTTCTTTCACGGGGACGCCCATGTGCCTTTTGTGTCGCTTTTTGGCCTCTTCACTTTCAAAAATGAACAGGCATGTGAATAACTCAGTATTCTGGAATCTGATCACAGACATCCCTCACTTATAAATTTGAATTCATTACACAGCCCAAAAGAAACACTGAAAGAATAGACACAAGGCTCAAATATTATATACAAATATAAAAGCTGATTTATTAGGTATTGACAGCAGTAAAAGCAGTGTAAATCAGAGACAAATGTACTTATGCTAATATACCCAGAATGATTAGGAACTGGTTAAAAGATAGAAAACAGAGAGTAGGATTACCAAGAATGATTGTAAAGTACCGAGTATTTATATACCTGTCAAGGCAGGGTATAGAACGCACACATATGCCCTAGTCCTGACACTAATAAGGACTTCTAACTTCCCAAGGCAGTATGGGGCCCTTTTGCTAAGGCACGTCTAAAAATGACCTGCGCTGCTGTAGGCGCGTGTATGGGACGCGCACAGGTCCAGTTTTTCAGTGTGCCTGCATACAAGACCTTTTTTTGTGGCCAAAAATGGACATCTGACAAAATTTAAATGAGCATGCGTCCATTTTGGGCTTGAGACCTTACCACCACCCATTGAGTTAGCGGTAAGGTCTCATGCGTTAACTGGGTGGTAATCGTCAGCGTGGTACACTGCCGATTACCGCCCGGTTAGTGCCATGCGGTAGAAAATTGAAATTATTTTCTGCCACACGTTTTGGACACACATCAAAATTAGAATTAGTGTCCGGGGCATGAGGTAGCCAGGCAGTAGTTCTAATTTGACGCATGTTGTACACACGTAGGCGTCTATGCAACTTAGTAAAAGGGCACCTAAGAGAAGAAACACAACCTGACTTGATGACAGACAGCTCTCTCACTCAGGTTGTTGTAGACAGAGGGAGTCAGGCTGTAGAATTTCTCAGGGAACAAGAAATGCAGCTGGCAGTTGGTGTCTCTCCAGGATAGTCAGTCAGCAGGTGGACTTCACTTGCCGCATGGCCTTTGGGTGTGCCAAAAACATGTACTGATGCCAGTGCAGACCCCCTTTTACTGCAGCTTGATAAAAGGGGACCTAAATGGAAAATTAGATTTAATAGGCATCTCTGAGACCTGGTGGAATGAGGATAACCAGTGGGACACTGTCATATCAAGGTACAAATTATACTGTAGTGATAGGGTGGATCGAATCGGTGGAAGGGTAGCATTGTATGATAAGGAGGGCTTTGAATCAAATAGACTAAACATTGTGTAGCACACAAAACACATCTTGGAACCCCTATGGATGGAAATTCCATGTGTAAAGGGAAAAAAGAATAGTGATAGGAGTGTACTAGCCTCCACCTGGCCAGGATGAATTGAAAGATATAGAAATGTAATCATAAATTAGGGAGACTAAGAAACTGGGGAACACAATAATAATGGGTGATTTCAATTACCCCAGTATTGACTGGGTAAATGTAACATCAGGGCATGCTAGGGAGATGAAATTCCTTCACAAAATCAAGCACTGCTTTATGGAGCAGCTGGTACAAGAGCCAACAAGAGGAAGAAAAATTCTAGACTTAGTCCTTAGTGAAGAACATGATCTGGTGCAGGAGGTAAAGATGCTGGGGCCTCTTGATAATAGTGATCATAATAAGATCAGATTTGATATCAGCTCTGGATATCACACAGATGTGGAGTGCACACAGGAAATCCAATATATTAGCATTTAACTTTCATAAAGGGGACTAAGACAAAATGAGAAGAACTGTGAAAAAAAACAAACTTAGAGGAGCAGCTGCAAAGATCAAAAATTTGCATCAAGCATGATTGTTTTTCAAAAATACCATCCTGGAAGCACAGACCAATTACATTCCATATATCAAAAAAGGAGGAAGGAAGGAAGGCCACATGATAGCAAGCATGGTTAAAAAGTGAGGTGAAGGAAGCTATAGAGCTAAAAGAAAATCATTCAGAAAATGGAAGAAAGTTCCAACTGAAAATAATAAGAAACAGCATAAGGAATGGCAAGTCAAATGCAAAGTGCTGATAAGGAAAGCAAAGGGAGACTTTGAAAAAAAGATTGCATTGGATGCAAAAACATACAGTAAAAACTTGTTTAGGTATATTAAAAACAAGAAGCCAACAAAAGCATCTATTGGACTGGTAGATTACCGAGGGGTTGAAGGGAGACTCAGAGAAGACAATGCCATAGAGGAAGATTTGGGAGAGATACCGATACCAGAAATGGTGTTCAAAGCTGACAAGTCAACCTGGAAGATGTAATGGCACAATTTGACAAATTGAAGAGTAGCAAATCATGTGGACTAGATGGTATTCATCACAGAGTAATGATAGAATTGAAAAATCAACTTGCAGAACTATTGTAAGTAATATATGATTGATCTTTAAAATCAAGCATGATACAGGAAGATTGAAGGTTGTCAATGTAATGCCAGTTTTTAAAAAAGGTTCCAGAGGTGATTCAGGAAATTATAGACAGGTGAGCCTGTTGTCGGTGCTGGGAAAAATGGTAGACTATTATAAAGAACAAAATTACAGAGCATATTCAAAAGCATGGATTAATGAGACAAAGGCAACATGGATTTAGTGAAGGGAAATCTTGCCTCACTAATCTATTACATTTCTTTGAAGGGGTGAACAAACATGTGGATAAAGGTGAGCCAGTTGACAAAATACCTCATGAAAAACTCCAGAAGAAATTGAAGAGTCATGGGATAAGAGGTAGTGTTTTAGTGTGGATTAAAAACCGGTTAAAAGATAGAAAACAGAGAGTAGGGTTAAATGGTCAGTATTCTCAATGGAGAAGGGTAGTTAGTGGGGTTCCCCAGGGGTCTGTGCTGGGACTGCTGCTTTTTAACCTATTTATTTATTCTGCTTTGATCACTATTATGAAATTATCCTTCATGTGTATCAGTCAAAGGTGCTGTAACTAAGAGGAAAACTAAATTTTGGGCTGAAAGCCTGCAACTTTTAGTAGCTGAACACACAGTAATGATTATATTTTAAGCAGCAGCACACACAGAGTACACTAATACAGTGATTGACAGACAACACTTTTTCTCTGAATTTTTGGTTCTAAACTTTATCCTGTATTTCTGACCTCCCCATGTGTGTTGGTTTGTCCAAAGAAAGAACCCAGAAAAGAGAAGATATAAATATCTGTGGGCAGCTTTTAGAAAGGCAATCAAAAAGCAAAAATACCTGCACAGATTTGTAAGGTGTGCATCACTGTGGACAATTTGATTATTGACCCTTAAGAGAACAAGCCAAACTAAAAACTCTCATACTAGACATTCACTTTTTATGAGATTCATAAATCCCTTTTGTTTAAATAACATAAAAAACTGTTGGTATTTTTTTTTAAATATAATCACCACATAGCTTTCTACCAGGAGATCAAGGTTACTTAACACATCTAATTCCCAGCACATTCCTATTTGGCTAATTTCCATTTACAGTTCAGACTGTAACACAACTGTGCATCAAAATGTATCTCTTTAATGGCTACAATTACTTGTGGCCCCTATTCTCTCTGGATCAAAAAAGGATTTGGATTTTTATAGTATAAAGGTCCTTAGGGGACCTCATTTGTACTTATAATCACAGGTTTATCATCCTGCAGATAACTGTGGTATCATTTTATTGTTGAATTCCATAGACAGAATTATTGCTGCAGTTTAGTCCCCTTGCCAGGGAAGGACATTTTGTCTCATTTTTCTTAAAGTAAAATGCAGCCAAGCGCTACATAATATTATAAATCTTTTCAATGGATCTCTTGCTACACAATCTGTCCTCTGGCATAATGTGCTTGACTATCTGCTTCACGGTATTCTTTCAGCTGTCATCCACAAATCTTCTCAATTCCAACATGGTTCCTTTTGGTCAATGGCACCCTACTAATACTTTATGTGGCATTATGATTTGTTGGAAAGAAGATAACTAAGCAACACATAACTTCTCTCAGTATAGCGAATCACCTTTGATTTAAAATGGCAATCCAAATTTTCTGCATTGGCCTGGGAAATGATACTTACATGCTTATTTTCGAAAGAGAAGGACGTCCATCTTTTGACACAAATCGCAAGATGGGCGTCCTTCTCACAGGGTCACCCAAATCGGTATAATGGGAAGCCGATTTTGGGTGTCCCCAACTGCTTTCTGTCGTGGGGATGACCAAAGTTCCCAGGGGCATGTTGGAGGTGTAGTGAAGGTGGGACTTGGGCAGGCCTAACACATGGGCGTCCTCAACCCATAATGGAAAAAAAAGGGCGTCCCTGACGAACACTTGGACGACTTTACCTGGTCCTTTTTTTCTTATGACCAAGCCACAAAAGGTGCCCAAACTGACCAGATGACTACCGGAGGGAATCGGGGATGACCTCCCATTACTCCCCCAGTAGTAACTAACCACCTCCCACCCTCAAAAAAATTTAAAAATATTTTTCCCAGCCTCTATGCCAGCCCCAAATATCATACCCAGCTCCATGACAGCAGTATGCAGGTCCCTGGAGCAGTTTTAGTGGGTGCAGTGCACTTCAGGCAGACAGACCCAGGCCCATCCCCCCTACCTGTTACACTTATGGTGGTAAATGTGAGCCCTTCAAAACCCATCACAAACCCACTGTACCCACATCTAGGTGCCCTCCTTCACCCATAAGGGCTATGGTAGTGGTGTACAGTTGTGGGGAGTGGGTTTTGGGGGGCTCAGCACACAAGGTAAGGGAGTTATGTACCTGGGAGACCACTGCAGTGCCCCCTAGAGTGCCCGGTTGGTGTTCTGGCATGTTAGGGGGACCAGTGCTCTACGAATACTGGCTCCTTCCACAACCAAAGGGCTTGCATTTGGTCATTTCTGAGATGGGCGTCCTTAGTTTCCATTATCACTGAAAATCAGAAACAACCAAGCCTAAGGATGAGCATCTCTAGGGATGACCTACATTTCAAGATTTAGGCATCCCCAACCATATTATCAAAATGAAAGATGGACATCCTCAGAAAAACTTGGGTGCCCCTTTCGATTATGCACCTCTTAATATAACAATAAATCTGAGTTAGTGTGAAAGGAACAGTTTTGTGATTGTATCATACAATCTTAAGGTGGCCAAACTGATGGAACAGGTGACAGCAAAAACTGAAAGGATGCTTAGGTGTATAGGGAGAGGAATGGCCAGCAGGGGAAAAAAAGAAGAGTATCTCTATTTAAGTCTCTGGTGAAACCCTAATTAAAAATACTCCCCCGATATTCAGCACTATTTAAACGGTCAGAACGGCTGCTGATAGGTTTAATAGTGCTTAACCGGTTATCTGCTGATATTCAGCGGGGGATAATCGGCCATCCTCGCTGAATATCGCTCTTCAGCAGCTAGCAGCTAGCTGGTTGTACCTCGTTATACAACTAGCTATCTGCCAATTTTTAAAGTGAGTTTAGGAGCCGTATTTGGCATCGTAAAACAGTAGAATATCTTTGACTGATTTCAAGATAACCAGCTATGTCTGAATATCAACTACGCCGATTATCTTGAAAATGGCCAAAAATAAACTGGATATTCAATGCTTGTCATTCAAAACAGACCGGTATTGAACATCTGAGCTCAGCACTGACCATGGGAGTTAACCGGTATAACTCTTGCAGTCTGAAAATCTGACTCACTGTATACGGTTCTGGATGCTACACCTTCAAAAGTCTAGTCATCCATAACACTCATCAGACGATGTAGCACAAGAGCCCAATAATGTTGTTTGAAATTGGCTATTATGCCCTGATCATAGGTTGGATCAGAGAGGTAGTGTTTGGTGGCAGGAAGACCACCTTGACGTTAGACAGCCTGATATCATCCCTGTGTGCAGCACAATTATCACAAAGCAACAAAATCTGACGCTTTTGTGCCCGCATTCTAGTGTCTAACTTCTTTAGCCACTGCTTCCAAATTTCCCCAGTCATCCATGAATTTGTGTTAGCCTCATATGACACAGGAAGTCACTTAACTTTCTTAAAGCAACGGGGCTGTTTGCTCTTTCCAATGATGAGGGGTTCCAACTTCTCACTCCCATCCATATTGCAGCAAAGGAGGATCGTCAGTCGGTCCTTCGATGTTTTACTTCTAGTAGTTTTGGCATGTTTGAATGCAAGTGTTCCATCAGGAATTGCTCGCCAGTAGAGACCATTTTCGTCAGCATTGAAATAACCAGCTATCTCCCGCTAAATATTAGTGGTTAGCTGTCTAAATGCTATTTAGCCAGCCAGGAACTGTTTCTGGCTGGTTAACTAGCACTGCATATCAGCTGGAATACATAATACTGAGTTGGGCAACAACAAAAATCACAAAGGTGGCAGAGGCGATAGATGTTTAGGTCACAGAACCCATTTTATTTTATAAAGAAAACTGTAAATAGTAAATGTCTGTACTTTGTTGAATTGTCACCAACAGATTAAAAACAATAAATCAGAATACTGTTATAGAATGCCATGCCAAAAAAAAATGTACCTAATGTAGAATTTTGCCCCAGATACCTACTTCAGGGTCGAATGTATTGCAATAAGTATGAAATACATTTCATTTAAATTTCAAATAGATTCACAGCATGAAAAGCAAAAATACAAATGAAATGCATTTCCAAGTCTTTGAGGGGGATTGAAATGAGGACCTTATATTATATAATGCCATCAACACAAACATCACAGCACAGCATTAAAGAATCAGAGCTAGTTTATGATGCACAATGAAATTAAGAGAAAAACAGAGGAAGCATTGTGTTCTATCAAGAAATCTAATTATTTTGAAGAACTTGACCTACCTCTAGAATCAATCCAGCACTTTTCTTTATTTTCTAGACTTTAATTTATCTATTGAGCTGTGAAAAGTGACAGCTGAAAGCATCAATATGCTTGTTAGATTGTCTGTAATGTTAGTGTGATTAGCAACATCATTTATAATAACCAGCTTGAACATCAAACAGTGATATTCATGTCATTATCGACAGGATCATAATGTTCTTCTACACAATGACAGAACACTATTTAGAATGCATTCAAAAATTCAGAAATTCAAGGACCATATTCCAAATGCTAGTCAATCATATCATCAGGGACATTTTAGACCTGGTCATAAGTACATAAGTAATGCCACACTGGGAAAAGACCAAGGGTCCATCAAGCCCAGCATCCTATCCACGACAGTGGCCAATCTAGGCCAAGGGCACCTGGCAAGCTTCCCAAACATACAAACATTCTATACATGTTATTCCTGGAATTGTGGATTTTTCCCAAGTCCATTTAGTAGCGGTTTATGGACTTGTCCTTTAGGAAACCGCCTAATCCCTTTTTAAACTCTGCCAAGCTAACCGCCTTCACAACGTTCTCCGGCAACGAATTCCAGAGTTTAATTATGCGTTGGGTGAAGAAACATTTTCTCCGATTTGTTTTAAATTTACTACACTGTAGTTTCATCGCATGCCCCCTAGTCCTAGTATTTTTGGAAAGCATGAACAGACGCTTCACATCCACCTGTTCCACTCCACTCATTATTTTATATACCTCTATCATGTCTCCCCTCAGCCGTCTCTTCTCCAAGCTGAAAAGCCCTAGCCTCCTTAGTCTTTCTTCATAGGGAAGTCGTCCCATCCCCGCTATCATTTTAATCGCCCTTCGCTGCACCTTTTCCAGTTCCACTATATCTTTCTTGAAATGTGGCGACCAGAATTGAACACAATACTCAAGGTGCGGTCGCACCATGGAGCGATATAATGGCATTATAACATCCTCACACCTGTTTTCCATACCTTTCCTAATAATACCCAACATTCTATTCGCTTTCCGAGCCGCAGCAGCACACTGAGCAGAAGGTTTCAGTGTATTATCGACGACGACACTCAGATCCCTTTCTTGGTCCATAACTCCTAACGTGGAACCTTGCATGACATAGCTATAATTTGGGTTCTTTTTCCCACATGCATCACCTTGCACTTGCTCACATTAAACGTCATCTGCCATCTAGCCGCCCAGTCTCGTAAGGTCCTTCTGTAATTTTTCACAATCCTGTCGCGAGTTAACGACTTTGAATAACTTTGTGTCATCAGCAAATTTAATTACCTCGCTAGTTACTCCCATCTCTAAATCATTTATAAATATACTAAAAAGCAGCGGTCCTAGCACAGACCCTTGAGGAACCCCACTAACTACTCTTCTCCATTGTGAATACTGCCCATTTAACCCCACTCTCTGTTTCCTATCCTTCAACCAGTTTTTAATCCACAATAGGACTTTTCTTCCTATCCCATGACCCTCCAATTTCCTCTGTAGCCTTTCATGAGGTACCTTGTCAAACGCCTTTTGAAAATCCAGATACACAATATCAACCAGCTCATTACAACTGTTTGTGTACCAAGACCCAACAAACTGAATGGGACTGGTGTGAGATTTGCTATGAGAGCTTTAAGCTAGACCCCTTGTAAAAGGTAGTGTAATTTTCTGTTACGATAATAGGTCACTGTGCAATACCGTGTTTTACAATCATTTTAAAGCTTGGAAAATGTACAATAAAAGAGTCAAATGCTCACCTGATGAAATGTTCAGCTGCTTCTACTACTAAGACAGGAAACTTGCAGTCAACCTATCCCTATGTGGATGTCCTGCAAATCAAGGATTAGTAAATATTTGCATTACATTTCTGGGACCAAAAAAACGTGTGGGACAGGAAATTGCAGTAAAGAGAAAGCTTCTGGGCCGCCAAAGGTAGTTTGCTTACCCCACTGATGCTGCCGGCGGCCCAGACTGAAGAAGGCAGCGCTGCAGGGAGCCGAAAGGGAGTAGAAGAGAGCTGAACAAAGTGGTTAGATTGAGAACAGGAAATGGCAATGACGGCTGAAGCAGGGAGTGGGAGGGAGATTCTAAGGCTGCCGCTGGGCCCTTGAGAGTGTGAGGCCCTGTGCGACCGCCCCTGTTGCCCTTGCCTAAGACCAGCCCTGATATTAATCTATCCAGATAGAGTACAAGAACCAAAGTAATTTTTGAGGATAAAACACAGTATTCTCCATAGAAAGTTTTGTGGTTATTCATCCTACATGTGGGTAAAACTGTGGACCCTGTTTATTAAAATGCAGCAAGCAGTTTCCACATGAATTATTACATGGTAACTTAAAGGACATTAACAATGCCATGTAACGCACGTTGCATGGAAAATATAATGCACAATAGAGTCATAGACATGCGTAGAGTAAGGCCACGCTATTAGCAGTCCAGTTAGGTAATGTGCATTTGTGATGCGGCATTATACTGCATGTCCATAACATGCATTACCAAGGACAGATAGCTAAAAATGTGTCCTGTTGCACTGATTGCATGTCACTGATGCTATGATATATCAAGCCTGTGTTTAATGTTGCATTCACAACGGGTCCATCACTATGGTGTCAGGTCTGTGACAGTACTGTATGAAGAACACCTGTTTGTCAGACCTCTGTGCAGGAACAGTTAATATTGCCTGGAATTGTGGCTTACTTTATGGATGTTGTAAAGAATTTACTGTAATCTATTCTCTAGGATCTATGATACATGTGTCATGCGGGTGGAGGTCATGCATTGGAATGGTATATATGGATAGGTACTAGTATTTGCAGCAATCAGAGGGGCACTAAGACAATTGAATCACATGTGCATGACTATTCCGGAGCAAATGGGTGCACCTAGTAGACAAAGCATCATTGTGCATCTACCATGTCTAATGTCTGTGACACCCCCCCTCCTTTCTGGGAAGAGTGTCACCTAGATGACAGAAATGATCTTCAAAATACAAGTTCCAAAAAACGTAAACTGTAGCTTGCATGGCACTTATCCTCAATGTTTTGGCGTCATCAGAGACATGGAAAGCTACAAGTGGGGATAAATAAACTTGACATTTCGTCCTTTAGATTGTAAGCTCCTTTGAGCAGGGACCGTCCTTCTTTGTTAATTTGTACAGCGCTGTATAACCCTAGTAGCGCTCTAGAAATGTTAAGTAGTAGTAGTAGTAGTAGGATAAATGTACCTCTGTGTGGCTCTACGCAGCCCCCTCATAGAAAATGTTCACCTGTTTAAACTATTGTGAGGTCCATGATATAGTCTGTTAAAAATATATTGCTACACAACATGTGCAGTCACTTTATCCTTTTTAGGTGACATGACATCCTTACACTGGCTGTCTACATGGGCAAGCAACACCATAGAGGGAGTATATAAGGTATTCATGTATATCGAGAACACCTGCAGTCATACAGTAGGCATGCTAAAATAAACAGCACTCTTACCACTAAGCTGATTATAGTGAATGATCCATGTCAATCAAAAATTATACACATGGCAGATTTGCTCAGCTAGTCGGACAACCTGATCTCACTCTGTGAACACAGTATTCCAAACCACTTTCCTTGTAACAGGATGGTACATGTCAGTGGCTCTCATAATCAGTGCCATATGTTCCCTGAGACCATGCACGATCCTATCCCAAATGTCAATAGCTGAGTGATGGTATCAGTATACACTACACAGTGGCAGTACCCAATTTCAGAATTGGGGTGATGTGTAAAGAGACATCACCACTTACACAGCTATTAGCAATGAAGCAACCAGCTGGCAAGCCTGTCAAGGTTTTTCTTTCACAGGAATGTATAATATAAATATGTTGATGTAATAGCAAATCTCAATATGGAATGTGCTGACACAACAGCACTGACCTGCATCATGTATCTAAAACATATTACAAAGAACCTGAATGGCAGTCATATAGGATAGGTGCATCCAATCAACTAGGTTAGATACTAACATCAGATTCAGTCCTTCCACTAACTACTCCCTGATTAATACATAATTGAGCTGTCTATTGTGCCATCCCACTATGTGATCACCTATTGAGACCACCAAGAAAGGTCTATTGGTTTATCTAACCCAGATGTTAAGAAAACTCATCTCAGCTAAGTATAATGCCCTTTGAAACATAGAGGTTATATCAACCACATAGAATGTCCAACATCCACATCTGTACATGTCTGCAATTCAGTGAGGTAAGGTGCCCACATATATGTTGCACAGTACACCAGACCTGATACACAATGGCAACATATATGCCACCAGGGACAACACAGAGATACATATGTATGTAAGATGCAGAAATGTATATCTCATATGGCTCATTAATGCTATTGGTCTGTCCCATTGTTGTTATGGATAGTTGTTTTCCATCCATTGCCCTTTGAGAACTGCCTAAATCCAGTTTTGCCCTGGTGGTATATAACAAAGGTAAACAACTGCATCAACATACCATGCCTAACAGCTCTGCTCGTATCTTTTCACCTGTACCAAAATGTATCTATGCATTGTATGTGCCTTATCGTTGGACAACAATATAAGCAAACGTCAATGCATCTGTAACTGGTGATGTGCACACTGCTTTTGTTCATATGGACTGGTCAATTCACTGGCCCCAAGCATCATGTGATCTGTGCAGTAAATAAAACATTTATACACTCAGTGATGTTCCACAATCCTCACATATGTCCCCAAAATATTTCAGGATTATACTGTGTGCAACCTTGTGATGTGGATATACCTCAAGCCTAATCAGCACAATGTACATCATATGTCTCTTCAACAATAAGGCCTCCCAGTGTTATAATATGCCTCTATAGGATGAAATCAACAACAACCACACATATAGTATTCAAATCCAAACTTGTTTAATAATGTGCAGATATCCAAATAACCAATTACAACATAAGTGTTGAGGGAACAGGCAGAAGAAAAACAAAATACCATAACAAACAGTGTACACATGAACAACATGTCCCACAAATTATATCTTTTAGCCAGTGCACAGCACTTATCCTCTATTGTGGCACATGCTGAACATCACCATAAATTTCCAACCATGTGGGATATTGGCAGGGCTTTTTTTGAGGGGGTACTTGGGGGTACTGAGTACCGGCACCTTTTCCATTGTCTACTAAAATTGACTTACAGACCCCAAGTTTTAATGAAAGAGCTGAGGCTCTACACACCAATTCTGCCTTGTCATAGATTTTGTGACTGGTTGCAGGGTCCTGGCTATTGTGGGGTAGGTCCCTCAGTGATCACCCCATCCCAGAAGGGTGGCCTGGCATTTGAATACCGGCACCTTTTTTGCTAGAAAAAATGCACTGGATATTGGTGCTGCTGTTGGTGAACACATTACTTATTGGTCAAATGCTGCAAACCATCTGCAATATGGGTGAGCTGCTCCTCCATTTGCAAAAGAATATCCTCTATACTGCCAGGCTGTGGGCCCCAAATCTGTGTGGAATGATTCAATGTCTGCATCACAGAGGCCCAACATGATATCCTCTGCTGCCTCAGGAAATAATGTGACATCCAATGATGCCCTAGATGCACCCATAGCTGGACTACGTATGATAGCTTCAATCTCCATAGACACCAAGGGATGAATTCTATATATGGTGCCGAAAAAAACAGTTCCGTGAAAAGTGGTATTCTATAAGTCACACTTAAAGTTAGGCATGGTTTACAGAATAGTGCTTATGCCTGGGACTCACGCCTAAATAGGTTTGGTCATTTGCACCAATTGAAATATGATGCAAATGTATGTGCCTACATTAGGTGTGTATCCTTGTTATTCTATAACAATATGTGCAAATGCTAGGAATTCCCCATTAAACCCATGACCCTCCCATTTCCACAACCCTTTTTTTACTCATCCATAAAATGTAGGCATGAAATCCGCACCTAAATGTATATGCTTAAGTTCCAATTAAGTTTAATTAGTGCCAATAATTGCTTGTTAAAATGCTAGTTAATGGGTCTAATTGGCTCATTATTAAATTAAACAGTGCAGGCAAACTGGATGTACACCCAAATTTGCACATGCAATTTTTGGTGACTTTTATAGAATTAGGGGGCAACTGTGGTGGATCTGCCAATACAGGTATCTGATTGGTGTTAGACTGTGCCATATCAGGAATTGTGGTTGATGAAGACGGTGACAGTAAGAGGGAATACCAGGGCTTGTTTTGAGGGGGTACTTTGGGGTACCAACACCTTTTCCATTGTCTGCTAAAATTGACCCATGGACCCCAAGTTGATTGATTATGGAAGGACGGCAGCCTGAAAGAGAAATCCTACCTAATAATAGGGAGGCAAGCATTCTCTTTTCATGGTCTCTGTGTCCAACTCAGATTGACTGCGGAGCCCCCTGGATATCATAGATTGGATTCATGTCACAAGTATTTTGTTTCCTGTTCTGTCTCAGTCTTTATAATGCACATTTAGCACCATTGTGCATCAGGGAAAAACTGTAGAATAAAGTCAACTTTTCTAAGCAGCTTGGGTAGATCACTGGTCGCTCCAGAAACAAACCCCTAATTACCACTACTCTACCACAAGTCCCACAACATATCCCATTATGGCCAATATTTGATCATGGTTTTTCTACTACATGATAATACTATGGATAAAAGGATTATATGCAGCCTCACTCAAAGAATGGAACAAAATCCCTGTACTTATTACAGCAAGATGATGCCCCCCTCACCAAATGGAAAGTCCAAACCATAAAAAACAAAACAAACCAGCGATCTACACTTTCTTGAGCCTGTTATATCTTATTCCCCAGATAACTAGGGTGTTTGACGATCTTTTATTTGACCAGAGAAGATTTTTGTATTAAAGTAGGTGAGATTTCAGAACTTCAGTATAACAAAAAAAACATTTTGTCTTTGGCAGCAATTAACAGGGCAGTGTTAATTTCACAGACCGTGTTCCATGAGGGTCTGAGTCTCTTTGACGTAGGGAAGTTGAGATTCTCTGAGAGAGATGTAGTCATTCAGTAGAGATGCTCTGTCGCGTGCTCGAGGACCCTGGCACACTGTCAGGCTTCTTCCCCGGGAGCACTGGGTTCGTGAGCCCATGGGCCACTACCGTGGAGTGGCAGTGGCAGGCAAGATCACCTCCAAGGTAGAGATGAGACAAAACTGAACCGGAACCCCGGACTGGGGTTCCACACAGGAATACACGGAACTGGAACGCACCGGACGGGTGCGCACTGGAGTGGGGCCCGCTGGACTGGAACACACTGGAGCGGAACCCACGGGACAGGAACCCGCTGGACTGGAACACCCTGGACCTAGGCTTCACCTACGCTTGACCACCTTTCCCCGAGGGTTGAGCCCTCAGGTTCTGGCAGCCGGTAGGACTTACAGGAAAACCCGGAACTGGAACTTGCAAGCAGGAACAGCAGGAATGAAGATCCAGGAGTGCCCCCTGGCACCTAGGCGAAGGCAAGGCAGACAGGCAGGGACTGTCCGGGTTCTGGCAATCGGCAGGTTTAAACACAATGACTAGTAAACTGTACCCAGGCTAATAGGAACGCTATACCCAGGCAAACCAGTCATACACAAGAAACATATACAGAGCAAACTCAGGAGACTTGTAAAGCTATACACCAGCTAACAACAAAGCTGTGCCCAAGCTAACAAGTCATACACTGGAAACATACACAGAGCACTAGCAAAGCTATACACAGGCTAACAAGCCACACGGTGCCTAAGCTGGCTAGCCTAATACTAGGAACAAACACAGAGAACTAGCAAAGCTATACACAGGCTAACAAGCCACACGGTGCCTAAGCTGGCTAGTCTAACACTAGGAACAAACACAGAGAACTAGCAAAGCTATACACAGGCTAACAAGCCACACTGTGCCTAAGCTAGCTAGACAAACATAGAAACTCACACAGAGCAAACACTGAAACCGTGTACAGAGCACTCTATACACCAGGACCCTAGATGAAATGCAAAGGCCAGGGCTGTAGTCTCTAAGTGATTAATAAAGCCCTTCAACACCAGAGGCACAGCTGCAGCAATCACCTTGCATCCAAACAGAGGCTTGACACACAGAGAAGTCAGCCCACAGAAAGGAACAGCGGGAGCCATCTTGGATACTGGCAAAGAGGAGGAGGCGGCAGCCATCTTGGAAGAGGCATAGCCCACACAGGTGAGGTTCAGTAGGGCAATCAGCACACAGAGCCAGAGAGAAACTAAGACAGAGACAGACACAGAGACAAGCAGAAGCCAGCACAGACACTGACTCCCAGAAACAGGATAAGTCTGAGGGTTGTCACGGCCACAGATGTGACATGCTCATTCTATTTATATTTTGTATTTTTATATCTTGAAACTAGGTAAAATAGTTTTAAAGTCCATTATCTGATATCTAGCAGGCACCTCTGTTCACTAGAGACATTGATCTAAAGACTGTATTTCACTTCTGTGAAATTATTTGGAAATTTAATTGAGGGGGATCTTCAGCAGGATATCAGAAATTTAGAGATAATATAAATTAAAGATATGAACTTTAACTCACAGAATTGGAGTTATGGTTTCATCATTGTGCAGTTCCTGAATCCTGATGCTCTTTCATGATCCAACTGATGCAGATGCAGACCACTAGAGACTTTCTCTTTTGTTGTTGTTGTAGATCCAGCTCATCACTGGAAAGAGAGAGCTTTCTTGCTTGTAAAGTGCAGGGAGACAAAAGGTTGCTTTTATCCAGTCAAAACAATTAAATTAAACTAAGTGAAGGAAAGAAAACTCAAAATAAATTCAGGGCTGGTAATCCGACATATACTGAGCAGAAGTATGTAAGAATTTGAGCAATAAATAAATAAATAGTGTGTTATTTAGCCTGAAATGTGGGATCCCGATGTGAACACAGCACAGCACTTATCTTTCTGCTCCCCTGAAGAAAACTCATCTTTTCACTGTCAAGGCCTCTTAAAGTGTAATAATCTTAAGGATTTAATATTTAAGAAGTGTATTTTCTTTATCTGAATTTTACTTTATTGCATAAATGTAGATAGTTTACTCACAGTCAATAGATGTTCAGTTCATGCCCCAAGGCAAGAGGATTTGTAGTTCTGAGATCTGCAAGGGTGGATGGAGGTAGAAATCTGAAGAAAGGAAGCTCCTTGCAGAGATGGGAGGATGATTAAATAGATGGAAGCAGTTCAGAGATGAGGGGCTGTATTTGTGTAATATCTTATGAGAAAGAATTTGCCTTGTGGAGACAGAGAGGTCAGGAAAAGCCCCACACAAGCCAAGGGAGGGAAAGGTCAAGGGACCAATAGGGACAGAACCTGAGATCAGGTAGCAGGGGTATTCACAGATGGTAGTCCTTGAATGGAGAGAAAGGTCAAACCCTAGTTGACCCATCAGGACAGAGATAGTAAGAATAATCAGGAAATGATAGCAGGTAGACAAAGGAGCCAAGCTTGGCTGAGAAAGGGAGGAGGTCTTTGAAGGAGAATAGACAACTAGTAACAGCCTTTATACAAACAAGCCGGGGTGGCTGTGGTACAAGTGACATTATATTTCACATGATGCATTGCTCATATATCTTTGCCGTGAGGACAGTTAATTGAAATCACCCAGTATTATACTGTTGCCCAGTTTGCCAGCTTTCCTAATTTCTGTAAACATTTCATCATCTGTCTGTTTTGTCCTGGCAAATGGTAGTACAGTCCTACTAGTATACTCCTTCCCTTCACACATGTAATTTAGAGCCATAAAGATTCCACACTGCTATCTTTTTCATGTGCAACCCCCACCTACCTCCAATTTGATTCACTCTATAATTGCAATATAATTTTTAACCTATTAACACAGTGTCCTATTGATTGTCGTACTTCTACCAGGTCTCTGAGATACCTATTATTATCTACCTCATCATTTAGTGCTATATACTCTAACTCTCCCATCTTGTTTTGTAGGCTTCTAGCATTTATATACAGACACTTCAAATTGTGTTTTTTTTCCTTGCATCTACAGGCTGCTTAGAATTTACCATGGATAATTTGCATCCTTTACTCTGCTCTCCCCTTAAATATTCCTGGCTTTCTTTCATCATTGCTGAAACCTCTCTATTGGGATTTCTTAAATGTCCTGTTTCAATAGCATCCACCGAATCATTGGCTGCTGAGTGATTGTCTGCTTCCCCTCCACTCCATTTTAGCTTAAAAGCTGCTTTATCTCCTTTTTAAATGTTAGTGTCAGCAGCCTGGTTCCATCCTGGTTAGGTGGAATCCATCCTTTCAGAAGAAGCTCCCCCTTTCCAAAAATATTACCCAGTTCTTAACAAATTTAAATCTCTCATCTTTACACCATTGACTTAAGCACACATTGAGACTTCGGAACTCAGCCTGTCTCTTGGCTGACCTACCAAATACTTGCAACATTAAAAAAAATAATAATCATCATTTTTCACCAGATTCTCTAAAGCGTGTCTAAATATCTGCACCCAAATTTGTACATGATTTGGAGAAGCGCACGCAACCTTATTGAATAACAAGGCAATTCACATCAATAATTGTATGCTAATAATCAATTATTGATGTTAATTGGCACAATTTGCTAGAAGCCTACACAATAAGATGAGAGATTTAGAGTATATAGCACTAAATGATGAGGTGGATAATAATAGGCATCTCAGAGACCTGGTGGAAGGAGGACAAGGAGGGTTGTGTGCACATGTGGCTGCACATTATTCTATAAGCCTGAGTGCCCAAATCCCACAGCACACAACTCCAAATGGGTACAACCATGGGAGTGGCAAAGGTGGGTAAGGGGCATTTTCAAAGATGCACGCAGTGTTACAGAATTCTGGGGATCCGTGCCCAACTTGTGCACTAGGGTTTACTCCAGGTTTCAGCAGGTGTAAGTCCTCATGCTAAAGTTGGATGTGAGAATCTCTGCTGAGTGCTGATTTTTCCTAGCGCTTTTTTTGCATTGCCATTTACTGATTCCAGCCCATAATGTCATGGACAAAACATCTAAACAGCAGCTGAACCACACAGAATTTACAATGTATACATCTGAATTGTGTTTTACATTGTTTCACACACGTCATATGCATTTATGATTAAAGCAGTTTTACAGGATCATTGTGCTAGAAGCATCAAAGAATAATAATGCAAAATAAGCACAAATTTTAAAAGTGGAAATGAATGCCAATGAAACTGAAATTCACATTGCAGACATTTTATTTCATAATTTGCCACCACTATACTTTGTAATCCACTTTGAACTTTCTTCATATTAAGTAGAGAGGTGTGGTAGCCGTGTTAGTCCATTCTTAAAGGTAATCAATAGAAATCAAACAAAATAAAACATGGAAAATAAAATAAGATGATACCATCTTATTTTCCATGTTTTATTTTGTTTGATTTCTATTGATTAAATTCATATTAAGTTAAATTAAATCAAAAAAGCCAACTGGCAAACAGTTTCAAAATAAATATTAACTGGAGAAGGCAACACAAGCAAGTTCTTTTATTGAGAGGGACTCTAGTTTGACTATACAGAACCAAACATTCTGTGAGATGAAGTATGATATCTATAAAGAAAGCTCTATGTGTTAAAACAAGAAGTTTGAATCTAACTTGGTAAAGGACTGGTAACCAGTATAATACCATCAAAAGTCAAGAGACATGGCCAACCCTGTGTGTTGTGGAGAGTCCTAGCAGCAACGTTCTGTATAAGTTGACATCATGAGTTGGTTTTGCTCTCATTTCTTCAGGCTCCCTGATGCATTGGAGAAAGTTGGAGTCTGAGGGAGAGAGGATTTGAGCAGGTGGACTGTGCTGACTCTCCCAATTTTCAGACTTTTGAAAGTAAGAGGTGAGGCTTTGAGTATTTGCACATTTTAGACTCATATTGGGAAGGGGGGGAGTCAGATCACTGGGACACTATCAAGTAGAGGTACTTCTCAGAAGGAGGTCCAGGGACCCTCTCATTTGCACTAGTAGGGCCTTTAATTTTAACAAGCTGCCAAGTGAGTATTTTTTTTCTCTCCAGCAGCTCTGGAAAAATAACTACAGCCTTTGAGCTGTAGTTACTTTATCAGTGAAAATTCATTTACAATACCTTTTTTTATGCTCTTGTTTTCATATTGTTGTATATTAATAAGCTGCATTGCATAATTTTGCATGACAAAAGCTTTTTTTTTTTGTTACATTTGTACCCTGTGCTTTCCCACTCATGGCAGGCTCAAGGTGGCTTATATGGGGCAATGGAGGGTTAAGTGACTTGCCCAGAGTCACGAGGAGCTGCCTGTGCCTGAATTGAGAATCAAACTCAGTTCCTCAGGACCAAAGTCCACCACCCTAACCACTAGGCCATTCCTCCACTCCTTATTAATATAAAATGTATGTAAACTTTTTTGTGATGTGAACTTCACATGAAAATTTGCTACCACAATTTGTAGTATTTCATATATGCCCTTTGAATGAAACACAACACAAGACACCTGAACTTTGGCATTTTTGCTCATTTCCAAGTGTTTTGTGCTATTTTTACACAGTCACTTCAAACTCTAGAAACTTAACTAAGTTCCCTCTCTTAGCCTTTATGACTGAGAGCAATTATGCTTTCATGCTCTATACTATCCTTAGAAGACTTCTTATACTGTCCTCTTGATTCAGTTCTAATCTACTACACTGTAAACCTCAATACTCCCCTTAATTATTCCTCAAATTATCTCTTGACAAATTCACGTGCCAACAGCTACTCACTTTGATGCTGATTGGTGTGAAATGTGGAATTTACAAGCCATTAAGAAGTCATTCTGTGGCATGCCCTGCAATTAATAAAAAGCTAAGCAATAATAAAATGCAATTAACTCAATGTCTATGTTTGAAAATTGCATCTCATGAAAGAAAAGAAATGTAAACTCAGGGACAAAGTTTAGCACAAGAAAGAAATGCAAAAAGCAATCATCTGCCTCAGCCAGTACATCACTGCTTATCTTGCTCAGCCATTTTAATTAACATGTTAATAAATTTCCAGAAAGATTTAATGGTAAGTGACAATTTTGCGATACAGCCTAAAATAAAATCCAACATAGCAAATTTGTAAGTTGTTAAAAAAATCATTATTACCCAGTCGACCGTAGCAGAATTATATTTCAGTGATAGGAAAGATTGCTGTTTAGAAAAAGATTTAAACTTTCACCCCCACATATTAAGCAGAATTAATGATCTATTTGCTTAGATGTCATATATTACCTCTAGTTTATCCATCCACTGGGTAAACGGTAGACATTACTTGGTCACTATGATAGATTTGAATGTGGGCAAGGACATCAATCAGTGTCTACCACTGATTAGTTGTTTGTGTCTTTGACAAGGTCTTCCATCTCACTGAATGAAGGGTTGCTGATTGCTTTCATTTCTCCCTACATTCATTGCCTTCCAATGCCAGTATATTATATGGCTATTGCTGAAAATGGAACTCCACCATGATAGCCAACACTGGATGTCTACCATTTCCTTATCATTACGTACAGGTTGCTGTATATTTCTTTGGTGACTTGATTTTAATAAATGCAGCAGTGGTCAACAACTCAAAAATCTAAGATCATTAAAGAGGCAGTAGTATTAAGAAAGTTGCACATCTCAGTTTACTTGTATATGGACTATTATATATTCTAAAAATGTTTATAATATGCTTTTGCCTGGGTTTTATACCGAGGCAAGTAGAATATAAATGTCATAAATTAATTTAAAATGTTTTCTCTTTAGGAATGTACTTGAGAGACAGAGAAACTCTTTTTCCATTCTTTGCCATTCAGGTAAAGAATTCTATTAAATGTTATCTGTGTGGGCCCAGGATTAAACATTTTACAACAGAGACAAGAAAGGGAAATAAAATATTACACAACTCTGGGTTTTAAGTAGTAGTTGCAGGATAATTTGTTTAACTCATGCTGTACTATACGTGTGGTCCTTTTATTAGGCTTGCTGCAATGCAAACCAGAGCTACTGCCAGGCCAACACAGATGCCTGTGGTAGTTCCCCTCCCCCCAGCACGTGCCATATTTCTGCAGGAGGTTACCTGGCGGTAATCAGGCAGCATCATGTGCTGCCCGGTTACCCCTGGGTTAGTGCAGAAGCCCTTACCGCCACCTCAATGGGTGACAGTAAGTGCTCCCCCCTGAAATGGCCATGCGGCAAGTGCAAACTTACCGCACAGTCATTTCATTTTTGGCTGCTGCAGTAAAAGGGGTCCTTGAGCATGGCAAAAACTTCTGCCACCACTAGCGCAGGACCCCTTTTACTGCAGCTTAGTAAAAGGGCCCCAAAATGCATTACATTTTGCAGTTACCACACCTTAACACAAGAAATTATTCTCTGGAAGTACACATTTAACATGGCACCTATTAGGGGGTGCTTGCAGCATTTCTTTTACAGGTCATGTTTTAAAATGTCCATTAGCTTGTAGAACCCTAATCTGAATTAGTACATATGCGCTTAGGACTGGATTGAGTAAATAGGCACTTGGAAACATCAGCTTTCAGCACTGTTCTATAAAGGGCACTCTGGGATGAATGCCCTTTATAGAATAGCATCTAGTGGGAATTCCCTCCCCCAAAAAACTTTGGGTGTGAGGACTTATGCTAACTAAAACTTGATGTAAATCCTAATGTGGAAGTCTCTGGAATTCTATAACACTGCACGCATCTTTCGAGAATGAGCCTGACCTGCCCATGCCCCTCTCATGGCCACACCCCCTTTTAGATTACATACTATGGTTCTAATTCTATAAAGGTTATGCTCCTAAATTTCTGCTCCTAATTTCTATGCATAATTTATGCACCTAAATTTATGCTCCTAAATTAGGAGCATACTCTGTGCTCCAAAATAAAAGATGCTCCTAATTTAAGAGAATAAATTTAGGAGCATAAATTATGCTCATAAATTAGAAGCATACATTTTAGGAGCAAAAACGTTCAAAAGTGCCATGAAGCACCATTTGAACATTTTTCTTCTCAAAACATCCAAATTGGTATTTTCAAAACCTATTTTGCAGATGTTTATCTATTCATTTTATTCTTAATTCAAATAAGATTCTCTCTTCACTTTTTGGAGGAAAGACTTCAGATTCTCTGCATTTCGCCCTGGATTGCATCGCATGGATAGCAGACTGCTTCCTATCCTATGCAGATCATTATCTGCTATATTGGAATAAGGTGCAGAATTGTCATAAGTCAGAAAACCTCTGTTTACTAACTTTAATTACTTTCATAGACTTTTTATATTTATATTATGATATGCATCAATACACTGACACACACTCTCATTCTCACACACACACTGTCTCTCTCACAGACACACTCGCACCCAGTCTCACTCTCTCTCTGTGACACTTACACACACTCGCACATTCACTCTCTCTCACACACACACAGAGTCACTCTCACACACACTCTCTCAAACATACACACTCCGAGGAAAATCTTGCTAGCTCCCGTTTCATTTGTGTCAGAAACGGGCCTTTTTTTACTAGTTACATATAAGATTTACATATAATTTTACAGAATTGGCATATCTGTAAAATATTAACATTTGGCTTGGGCATAGCTTATGTATGTCTGTGTTCTAAAGTAGTCACATGTCATTCCTCCTCCCAAGGCAGAGAATCGAAACAAGAAGGGCCTAGATGATCTCTTCTTGAGGTTATAACTTTTGCTCTACACGTGTGGACTTCTTGGAGAATTTGTACTGTGGTTTGAAAATTAAGTTAAGACCAGGAGCTGTGAGAGTGACATTGTGAAGCAGCATGGAATCTACAAAGTCTTTCACCTTAAGATAAGACAGTTATCCATTTTTTAGTATTCACATGTGAGTTCAGAAATATGTGCAGAAAAATGGTCTCTCAACATTCATTTATGCACATGATGTTACCATCTATATTCCATTCACTAAAGAAATAAATGAAATTACTCATATCATCAAATTAGGTATCGCTCTAATGGAATCTTTGGCATCCAATTTCAAATTACAACTCAACACTGATAAAACTAAATTCTTGATAGTTACTAATCCTCATCACACTTTAAATCTTAAATCATTTACCAGTGATAACATCACATATCCCCTTGACTCAACATGAAAATCTTAGGATTTGATTTGCTTACTTTATTTTTTTTGTCTATTAGATTGTAAGCTCTTTGAGCAGGGACTGTTTTTCTTCTATGTTTGTGCAGCGCGGCGTACGCCTTGTAGCGCTATAGAAATGCTAAATAGTAGTAGTAGTAGGAGTCACAAGTGACCAGTTCATCACTCTAGAAAACCAATTTTCCAAAGTGGTTTCAAGTGTCTTCAATACATTATGGAAACTGAGGAGACTAAGATCATTCTTCACAAAATCAGTCTTCTGTACCCTAGTTCAATCCCTAGTCCTAACAAAATTTGATTACTGCAACTCTATTTATGCAGGACTTAATCCATTAGTGCCCAGCATTCCCATATGGGAACAAATCAATTTGTTCCCATATGGCTTATTATGGGAACATTGGGCGGGGATATCCTTAAAAAAAATACAATCTGCTCAAAACACTGCCACACATTTCATATTCAGACTACCACACTTTGCCAAAGCAACCCCCCTTCTGTATGATTTGCTTTGGCTGCCAATAAAAGATAGGATATATACATGAACAACCTCATTAAATTATCCTCATGTAATGCTTCTAACTCATCTAGTGAATATTTTATTCTACATTTCATGACTTGTTAGAAAATAACCTACAAAACAATATCTGAAGGGGATAGCAAAAGATAAATCTGATACATGGGGTTTCTGGGATGTGGATGTTTGGATGTCAGAAATGGCATCAGCTAGATATTGGGTGCCTAAAGTAGGGTTTCCTTGTTTTGTTTTAGGGCAACAGGGAACAGCAGTAGGCTCTGTAGCTGACACATCGGGTGTGCAAGTTGTCAGGAGGCCGTTGGAGCATCTCTCATCAGTTCTGGGGAGTTTGTTGATTCATCTTTGGCTGTCTACACTTGGAAATCTTATAAGATGGGTTGTGACAATTTTCTCACTTTTTGACTGTGGCTGGACACCCATTAGTTTTGCTACCACCTTGCAGGATGTGTTGGAATTTTTGAGCTTTCAGTATCAAGTGGGGTGAACTGGGGAGGTGACTTCAAGTACATTGTCCAGTGTGTGATTCCTTTGTAAACTTAAAGGCCGGGCTGATACCACATCTTCCTTTGTAGTCCGGAAGTTGCTGCATGGCGTGGTGCGCATACTGTCATTCATGCCCAGATGATCAAAAGCCCCATGCTGTTCCAAACAACACTCTAAAAATAGTGCTGGAACAGTATGGGGCTTTACCCCCCTCCCCCCCCCCCCCCAATGATCAGAGATAATAGCATGCAAATTTAGTTGCGCTATTATCTCTGATCATAGGGTAAAGTGCAGGAAGATTGTGCCTGAGCATGCGCTCAGGTACAATCCTCCTGCACTTGTTTGACAGGTCAAAAGCCCAGACCTGCCAAACACAGGAGCTGGATGTCCATGGGACCACCAGACCCCAAACAGCATGCAACTGGCGGCCTAGTACCCCCACTAGCTTATATGGTGTGAAGCCTCGCACAGTGCATCCCAGGATGTACTGGGCAGGGCTGAGCACCACCATTTTTGAGGCATTGCTGCTAGAAGAGGAGGGAGTCTACCTCCCTCCTCCAACAAAGGTAAGGCAGTAGGGAAGAGGGCCGCTAGATCACCAGGTCGAGTGTCTTGATTTGCGGCCTACTGGGCCACCAGGGCTTTACTTGGGGGAATGCTAGGGGGGTTAGGGTGCTGTAGACCCACTGGATCTCCAGCCTCCCTGAACTTGTGTCAGGGGGTCAGGGAGACTGGAGGTCTGCTGGACCTCCAGTCCCCATGTCACTGGGGGGGGGGGGTCCTGCTCCTGTGGGGGGCTGTATTGGGGGGAATGGGGAGCCTACTAGCATGCAAATGCATGCTGGACAGGGCTCACCATTCCTCCCCAATGGTCTGCAAACCCTAACGCCAACTCTGAGCTGGCATAGGGTTTGCCACAGACAGAGCACCATTGTTTGGTGCGCTGCTTGCTTATCATTGGTGAGGAATAGGTTTAGCATGCATTTGCATGCTACTTGAGCTAAGAGCCTAGTTTTGAATGCATTTGCATGCTAGTTGTGTTCAGAGCCCTCAAGCACATTGTTCCATGCGCTCAGGGGCTCTGATCATGGGGCGGTAGGAAACACCGGCACTAATATGGCACTAATAGCCTCTAGCACCTGCATTTGCTTCTGATCATTGGCCCATCAGTGTGACCCACAGGATGTGAGTGCCCATTTTGTATGCTGATTTGTGCTGCCTTTTTTCAGCATTGGGGGCAATGTGTATCTGCATAAGCTAGTTTGTTCTGAGTGACTTTTTCCTTTGCTTTCTTTGTTACATTGAGAATTAGTGAATTAGTTGCAGTTAATAAATTGGACAGTGGGTCTGTAGGCTTGTTGGAAAATGATGTGCACCTGACTAAGGATCAATTAGGGAGAGATGCCAGTGTGTTATTCACAGGGTGCTAAATGGTTTCTCACTGAAAGACCATCCTCTGCATTGTTTGGTTGGTTCACAGTGATGGATCACCTTTAACCAGGTTATAATTTATTGCAGTACTGAAGCAGTGTTTGCACTATTGCAAGATGGATTCTTGATCCTATGGGGCTCATTCCTTCTGCATTGGGGCAACAACCTGTGTGGCAGTGTGTGTGTGTGTGGGGGGGGGGCGGGGTGCATCTGATGGTTTGATTAAGAAAATGTGTCATGGTGATTTCATAAGTTCCAGGGTTATGTGTGTGATGTTCCTGTACATGCTATTTGCTAATTCCTTTTTTATTAATGTCTGTTGCAAACCCTGTTCCTGAGATCTGCCTGTGATTCTGTAGCCATTCATTTGCATTCTGGGTTTAGAAGAAAGCTGCTGCATTCTAGTAGGGTCCCCATCTGTCTCTTGGTTCATTGGGGGTCTGGATCTGCTGGTTCAGCTGTTGGACGTATTGTGGGACCAGCTGTTTCTGTTACTGTGGCAGGCTCAATGCTATTCTTCTCCAGCTGTACTATTGATTCATCTGGAAAGAAATGACTTGTGTTTCATCAAAGGGTGGAACTCATCAGATAAATGAAGAGAGTTTTGCTGGTGGCTCATTGTTATTTTCCCACTGCCCGTATGATCTGGTCTCAAATTATACCTAGGCTAAAAAGGTTCAAGTGATCAAGAAGCTTCAGAAGAGAGTAAATGCTGAGGTTTCTCGATTTGTTGGGAGATTCGGTGGGTTGGTTCTGGTACATCATTTGCTTACTGTTGATACTCCAGGGTTATACTGGGCACATGGTGTACATTTGTCTGATACTGAGTCAGACATTTTTCTGTCGGGTATTCAGGATTAACTGAAACCTTACGTTCACTTCACTTCAATTGCTCTGCAGTCATTTACTTGGGGAGCAGTGACAAGCTAAGCAGTCACCACTAGTGGCAGTTTTGGATGGAATTTTCTTGACACATGTTGGGTAATCCTGAGGTTCAGTATGGGAGATGAAGATGGGGAGAGAGTATTGGAAGGGTTCATGTGTGGTACTGCCATAGATCTGGGGGGAAAGACATGGTTCTGTGGTGCCGCACACCATCCTAGGGGAAACAGTAATGGTTAACTGTTGATTATTTATGATTTGTGCATTATCATCTGACAAAGAAAGGGTTAGAAGGGAAGATTAGTATGTTAATTTCAGTTCATTGCAAGTTGTTGGGGTGGATAATATTTATTAATAATTAATAAAGTTATAACCAGTTGAGCCACAAGTAATTATTTATTTGGGTTGATATTTATATTGAGGAGGTGCAAAGACATGCAAATGCTAATGTTATGATTGCTAAAATTTAAAGTTGACAAATGTGATTCATTGCAAAAGTGGCAACCTGCTATCCAGTAAAGCTGTTCTGGTAATGAAAGATACATCTTAAGAGGAACTCCAGGTCTAAGATCTACAACTTGAGCAATTCTCCTATGCTCATAAAGCTCATCAGTATAATGAATTATTATCTCCCTGATGCAGAATGATCATCTTACCATCTCTTTTTGCCACTAACCTAACGTTTTTTGAGAACCTGCTAACTTGAAAGCAGATAGATTGACCTGCTAATGCATTAGTGTAAGGGATAACCTGATATGAAAAACAAGCCTGCATTGAAGAATTACTGAATTTCCACAAATTGATCTGAGACATCATAATTATTTATCAAAGGAACTGAAAACAACAGTTCTAGTTAAAGTTTGCATTTACACTTCCAAGTAGTTAGTTTAACAGAGTGTGTATGTTACGTGCTATGAGTTGATGTTGACTCATGGTAACCCTATAAATAGCTATCCCAAGCTGTGTTTGATCTTAAAGAGAGTGTAGACTGAATTAAATCTCATGAGTTTCTATGCCAGAGCATTTTCTATGAATAGATGAGAGAGATAATGAGTATTTGGTTTATGAGACGTGTCACCGATTAGAATGAAAAGAGAGAGCAAGTAAGTTAACTACTGAAAAGGTGTGAGCAAATCCAAATAAGTAATGAAATAGGGGGCCCATGCTCAAAGGTCCGGTGCTAAAGATAAAAGTGCAGATCCCATAATGCAAGAACTGCACAGAAACTTAGCTCTCCAATGCTCCAAGCACATGGTATTCAAATTATATGTGCGCTATGAAACTGAAAACAAGGGGGAGGAATGTGCCTGGTGCATGCGCACAAGAGTTTCATGGTAAGCATAGCTCCTGTGTGCATGGCTAGGCTGCAAGCACACATCAGTGCCATTCTTCTGCACCTTGAAATATAAGTATTTCAAAAAATTATTTTCATTTGAAAAGCTCATGTTTAAGCGCAGAAGAACAGCACCGATCTGTGCTTGCACTTTTAGTTTTGCTCCAACTCGCACATATTTGTTTCTCACTATCAGCATTTATAGGCTGCATGGGCTTCCTTCCGCTTCTAAAAAAACAAACAAAAACAAAACCTGGCAGTTTAAAGTGAGAAAGTCTGAAGAAATCCTCTCTTGAAAACCTTCAACGCCATCCTTGAGCTGGTGGTCAGTTTCCAGCATTACGGGCAACATTTGTTTTTGCGCTGTTCTCTGAGCATTGGGAAGGAATACCAAATTACCTCATTACAGTGGTGTTCCTAGGGGGGCTGACACCCAGGGCGGATCGCCAATGCGTCCCGCCCCCCAGGTGCAGCGCCCCCCGGAACAGTGTGATGCCCCCCCGGCGAAAGAACCTCCAATCCCCTGGCGAAAGAACCCCCCCCCCCGGGTGCACGCCACTAGGGGGGTGCCGTGCGCCTGCCGGCTCTTCGTTTTCATGCTCCCTCTGCCCTGGAACAGGAAGTAACCTGTTCCGGGGCAAAGGGAGCTTGAAAACAAAGAGCTGACAGGCGCGTGGCACCCCCCCAGCAGCATGCACCCGGGGCGGACCGCCCCCACCCCCCCTTGGTACACCACTGCCTCATTAACAATCATTTGAGTAAATTTGAATGCATTCTGCGTCCATCTTTGGTGTGCACATTGTTTCCCATGCTAGAGCCCTCTGAACATTCTGCACACATTAATGTACATGCTAGGTTGGCACTAATCACCTCTAATACTGACAAGAGGTTTTGAGCATCGGCCTCTAGGTCAGCAAAAGAAAAGGAAAGAATAAATCTAAGCTGAAAAAAGATGCATGAGGTGAGTGTTTTGTGCTTTAACTCTGTATTATTTTAGTAGGAGGGATTGTTACTTCATCTAAATGTTGTGAGGTAACTTGTAATATTATGTAGTTTTCCAATATTGTGAAATAAATATATAAACTTAAAAAATGGATTTAAAACCTGAACTACTAAGCATTTTCTCCATAGGCAGAACCTTTGGTACAACTGGCCTTTAGTTCCTCACAAATAAATCAGCTGTGCTGACAGGAACATGTACTTCCTTAACCTTTTTTTTTTTACTTTATTATCTTTTCTTTTTCTTATCTTACATTATATTTCCAAGAGTCCTCTACAGGGAGTGTCAAAGAGAAATAGCCTGAGGCTACTTTCAATAGCCTCCTATTGGTTATGTTTTGTTTGGCAAAGCAGCAGGGATTGTCTGGTGGAAACAGCTTCCTAGGATCTTCCTTTGCTCATCCAGAATGAAATGATCAACCCTTTTCTTCATTTTCTTATAATCATTTTCTCCCTTGGAAGTTCCTTTCACATGGATATGGGTTTAAAAAAAAAAAAATTACCCACCCTATATGGGGATAACATTCCCTGTGTACTTTACTAATTTTACCCACTGTAGATGTGCTGGGGGCAGAGTTGGTGGGGTTTGGAACCACATGCATACTTTTGAATTTTAAAAAGTGCACATATATTTTATTTTGTCAGAAATACGTTACTAGCCATACAAGTAGCAATGTAGAAGTTAAATCTGTACAGGTGTATTTTCTGTGGTAATTTTCAAAGTGAATACTAGGAGTATACATCTTGGGGGGCATAATGTACTGTTCATTTGGGTGCCTAAAAAATGTTTGTGTGCACATGTATGCTTTCAAATGAATGCATGTACAATCAATTTGTGCTCACAAAAAAAGTTATTGCTTGCACACATACATGTGCAAAGCAACACAAATATGACAAATAATAAAAGAGAAAAAATAAAATTTCAAAAATGTCATTAAAAAAAAAACTTTTCTTGGCCTTGCACACCCCGTAAAATACATGTACTTTTTTTTTTTAATTATAATCTTTTCACATTACATTATCAAGAATTTACACTTGATCAAAAACAGTATCTAAAAGGAAAAAAAAAAACCGGTTACAAGAACTCATTCATTTTATCTAAGTAAAGAAAGAGGCCAATCCGATTAGGGAGGCCGAACACAACTGGGCTGTAGGCAGCAAAAGGAGTAGCAGTAAAGAAGGGTTAAAAAAAGGCAGGGGGCGGAGGGAGGGCATAAAGGGCAGCTCAACAGGTAAGGAGGGTCTTTTCCAGTGGCCAGCAGCAAGGCAGAGGAGCTTTTCCTACCTGGAGAAGGCCTGACTCAAACACATTTACTTCTTCCAAGAGTCTTTAAGGTGGTTTGTTTTCAGCTGTAAGGTTTGAAATGTCCAGTTTCCTGTCTTTGTCTTTCCCCTCGCATGAGCTGTTAGTCGATTGAGAGGCACCTGTGTGCCTGCTTAAAGTTGTGTGCTTTCGGTTGTTTACTTTCTGCAGTGAGGTTTTTTTTTTTTTTCAAATGTCCGGTTTTGCCTGCTTAAAGTTGTGTGCTTTCAAAGGTTGTTTGCTTTCAGCAGGTTCTTTACTTGCAGCAGCGAGGTTTAAAATTTCGGCTTGCATGCTATGTAATTTTCTTCGTGCAACAAGTTACCAGCATTAGAAGCGCCGTGCGCAGCACTTCGAGTCCCGCCTGCACTCCACATGCCCTGGAGAGGTCGGGTTACCGCCGAAACCGGGGTTAATTCCTGGTGGTTTCGGGTTGCGCAGGGATAATTCGCCGCTCCTGCTGCCGGCATTCAGGGGGCCATTGCTATGCCTGTATCCATCCATGTGGGTTGGGCAAGGAGGGTTGCTGCGGCGTCCGCTGCACGTGGTTGCACTCCACTCGTTCGGGAGATTGAACATCGCAAACAAATTGTTCTTGGGAATGAAAATTAACTTGTTTCCTGATGTTTCACGAGAGACCCAGAAGAGGCGGAAACAATTTTTGTTACTGAAACCGGCTGTTCTTCAGATGGGAGGTGATTAAATTTGCAGATGATACAAAACTATTCAAGGCTGTTAAAACATGAGTGGACTATGAAATATTGCAGGAAGACCTTAAGAAATTGGAAAACTGGGCATCCAAATGGCCGATGAAATTTAATGTGGAAAAATGCAAGGTGATTCACATTAGAAAGAATAATCTCAATCATAGTTACCTGATGCTAGAGTCCACCTTTAGGGTCAGCACTCAAGAAAAAGGTCTAGGTGTCGCTGTAGATAATATGTTGAAATCTTCTGCTCAGTGTAAGGTGATGGCCAAAAAGACAAACAAGATGCTAAAAATCATTAGGAAATGGATGGTAGATAAGACTAAAAGTACTATAATGCCTTTGTTTCGCTCTATAGTACGACTGCACCTTGAGTATTGTGTTCAGTTCTGGTCGCCATATCTCAAAAAAGATATAACAGAATTAGAAAAGGTTCAAAAAAGAGCAACCAAAATGATAAATGGGATGGAACTCCTCTCGTATGAGGGAAGGCTAAAGAAGTTAGGGCTCTTCAGCTTGGAAAAGAGACAGATGAGGGGAGATATGACTGTGGCCCACAAAATCCTGAGTGCTGTAGAATGAGTAGAAGTAAATCAACTTTTTAGCTATTCTAAAAATACAAAGACTAGGGGACACTTGAGGAAATTACTTGAAAATACTTTTAAACAAATAAGAGGAAATATTTTCACTCAGCAAATAGCTAAGCTCTGGAACTCTTTGCCAGATGATATAGTAACAGTGGTTAGCGTATCTGGGTTTTAAAACATTTGGACAAACTCATGGAGGAAAAATCCATAGTCTGTTTACCCCAGGATTGGTAGCATGGAATGTTGCAGCTAATTTGGTTTACCATTACTGGTAAGCAGCTACCATTTCTCCATGGACAAGGTCTTCTAGCCACACAGGTGAAGACTCCCTAGCATACACAGGTAACAGTAGTCAACAGTGCACATATAAAGAATATCAGATGACTGGTACCTGTACAAGGAGGTGGAGATCAGGTGTTGTTCAAGTTGTAACATGAAGAATTGTCTGTCCAATGGTAGAATCAGCAAGTAATGCAACATCTAGGCAGTAGTGTTTGGTGAACGTGAAGCTAAGCGGTTGAGGCAGCCATGGCTCTAAGTTTATAAGCTGTGACATGTGGAATAGTCTTTGTCTCTCGAATAGTGTATTTCATGTAACAATAATGGATGCAACTGGCAATATATCCCGATAGGATTTGTTTAGAGACTGGATGAGGATGTTTTAAACTGTGAGATAAAAATAACCAAGAAGGCATATTTGGATAGGCTGTATATTGTAAATACATACCCGGCCTGGTTGAAAAGTGAGGTGAAGGAAGCTATTAGGGCTAAAAGAAACACCTTCAGAAAATGGAAGAAGGAACCGTCTGAAAATAACAAGAAACAGCATAAGGAGTGTCAAAGCAAATGCAAGGCGCAGATTAAGAAGGCCAAGAGGGAGTATGAAAAAAAGATAGCATTAGAGGCAAAAAAACATTGTAAAAAATTTTTTCGGTATATTAAAAGCAGGAAGCCGGCAAAAGAATCGGTTGGGCCGCTGGATGACCGAGGGGTAAAAGGGGCGATCAAGGAAGACAAAGACGTAGCGGAGAGACTGAATGAATTCTTTGCTTCGGTCTTCACCGAGGAAGATTTGGGTGGGATACCGGTGTCAAAAATGGTATTTCAAGCGGACGAGTCGGAGAAACTTACTGACTTCACGGTAAACCTGGAGGACGTAATGGGGCAGTTCGGCAAACTGAAGAGTAGCAAATCTCCTGGACCGGATGGTATTCATCCTAGAGTACTGATAGAACTGAAAAACGAGCTTGCAGAGCTACTGCTAGTGATATGCAACTTATCTTTAAAATCGAGCGTTGTACCGGAAGATTGGAAGGTGGCCAATGTAACGCCCATTTTTAAAAAAGGCTCCAGGGGAGATCCGGGAAATTATAGACCGGTGAGTCTGACGTCGGTGCCGGGGAAAATGGTAGAGGCTATTATTAAAAACAAAATTACAGAGCACATCCGAGGACATGGATTACTGAGACCAAGTCAGCATGGCTTTTGTGTGGGGAAATCTTGCCTGACCAATTTACTTCAATTCTTTGAAGGAGTGAACAAACATGTGGACAAAGGGGAGTCGGTTGATATTGTGTATCTGGATTTTCAAAAGGCGTTTGACAAGGTACCTCATGAAAGGCTACAGAGGAAATTGGAGGGTCATGGGATAGGAGGAAATGTCCTATTGTGGATTAAAAACTGGTTGAAGGATAGGAAACAGAGAGTGGGGTTAAATGGGCAATATTCACAATGGAGAAGGGTAGTTAGTGGGGTTCCTCAGGGGTCTGTGCTAGGACCGCTGCTTTTTAATATATTTATAAATGATTTAGAGATGGGAGTAACTAGCAAGGTAATTAAATTTGCTGATGACACAAAGTTATTCAAAGTCGTTAAATTGTGACAGGATTGTGAAAAATTACAAGAGGACCTTACGAGACTGGGAGACTGGGCGGCTAAATGGCAGATGATGTTTAATGTGAGCAAGTGCAAGGTGATGCATGTGGGAAAAAAGAACCCGAATTATAGCTACGTCATGCAAGGTTCCACGTTAGGAGTTACGGTGCTGCTGCGGCTAAGAAAGCGAATAGAATGTTGGGTATTATTAGGAAAGGTACGGAAAACAGGTGTGAGGATGTTATAATGCCGTTGTATCGCTCCATGGTGCGACCGCACCTTGAGTATTGTGTTCAATTCTGGTCGCCGCATCTCAAGAAAGATATAGTAGAACTGGAAAAGGTGCAGCGAAGGGCGACTAAAATGATAGCGGGGATGGGACGACTTCCCTATGAAGAAAGACTAAGGAGGCTAGGGCTATACAGCTTGGAGAAGAGACAGCTGAGGGGAGACATGATAGAGGTATATAAAATAATGAGTGGAGTGGAACAGGTGGATGTGAAGCGTCTGTTCATGCTTTCCAAGAATACTAGGACTAGGGGGCATGCGATGAAACTACAGTGTAGGAAATTTAAAACAAATCGGAGAAAATTTTTCTTCACCCAACGTGTAATTAAACTCTGGAATTCGTTGCCGGAGAAAGTGGTGAAGGCGGTTAGCTTAGCAGAGTTTAAAAAGGGGTTGGACGGATTCCTAAAGGACAAGTCCATAAACCGCTACTAAACGGACTTGGAAAAATCCAAAATTCCAGGAATAACATGTATAGAATGTTTGTACATTTGGGAAGCTTGCCAGGTGCCCTTGGCCTGGATTGGCCGCTGTCGTGGACAGGATGCTGGGCTCGATGGACCCTTGGTCTTTTCCCAGTATGGCATTACTTATGTACTTATGTAATAAAGTCTAGCGTATGCAAACAACATTCATCTGGTGTTTGATGCGGAGGTGGATGAAAAATTGGTAGTAAAACGGACTGATTGACATGAAAAGTTGAAACAATCTTTGGTACAAATTTAGGATGAGGATGCAAAATGGCCTTGTCATACAAGATTTGAGTATATAGGGTATAGTAAACTAATGCCTGAAGTTCTCCAATTCAACAAGCAAATGTGATTGAGATTAGATTTATTGTGAAGTTTGCAGAGTGCAAAGGTTCAAATGGTAGATCCATAAGTGTTTTGAGTACTAAATTTAAATTCCAAAGTACAGCTGGAGTTTGAATAGGTGGTTTTAAATTGATAAGCCTCTCATGAAACGTTTGATAATAAGGTGTCTAATTATGGTGGTTTCATCAATAGCATCATGGAAAGCTGAAATAGCAGCTACATGTACCTTAAGTGAAAAGCTTTCTAGGCCACAGTCTGAAAGATATAGAAATTAATCCAACAGTGTAGAAATTTAACAGGAGGTGTGATTTACATTACGTGGTTTGCACCATGAAATAAAATGAGTCCATTAATGAGTCCATATAAATATTGAGTTGATTCTTTTTTGGAGGCCAGTAAAATGTTAAGTACTGGCTGAGAAAACACTGAATGTTAGGCTTCTGCCCTACACTTGGCCTTTACCCCAGCTCTGACTTCTGCCTGTATGGCACCTCCAACTCCTTCATTGGCCCCTCCCCTTATCTCCCTGTTCTTTTTTGTCCATGATTCCTGCACCTAGCTTGCACCCACCCCTTCTCTTGGTGTCTAGTACCAACCCCCTCCATGCTGACCCCAACCTCTCCCACATTCTCCCTGTTCTTCCTCTTTCTCCCTCTTCTCTGAAAGTTGACCTGCTTAATGTTCACTCTCTCCATCACAAATCTCCCTGGTTGGTAATACAATCTCTCTTTATATCCTTGACATTCCTATGGTCACCAAGACCTGGATTCGTCCAGGAGACTCAGATGCTCTTCTTGATGCCTGCCCTTCGGGATTTCTGTTCCTTCATGTCCTTTGCCCCCCCTGTCATAGCATTGGTGTTGCCTGTTTCTTTCAATCTTCTCTCCACCTCACACCCTGCACCTTTAAGCCTCTGCCTATATTCAAGGTTCTTATTCTCCATCTTTCCCTACTCTCCTCACCTCTCTATATTGCCCTTTATAGCTCTCCTCATTCACTGTCTCCACTCTCTTCTACCCTCTTCTCCTACTTGGGGACTTTAATCTCCTTCCTTCTGAAATCTGCTCTTCCTTTCTCTCCCTCACCAACAGTCTTGGTCTTAAGCAACATATTTATTTTGCAACCAACAAAGCCAACAACATTCTTGATTTCATCTTCACTTCTTCACTCAGCATTCCTACTTCATTTCTCCTCTCCTTCCTTGTCCCCTGGTCTGACCATCTCCTTCTCATTTTCTGCCTTCCCTCCTCCACCCCCTCCAGATTCTCTCTCGGCACACTTCCATGCCTTCAGTGATCCCGCCATTTCTCATATTTCTTTGGCTGTCTCTCAGTTTCAACCTCTCTTCCCCAGTCTGTCTATTGAACAATATATATCACAGTTCAACCATATCTTTGATTCTATTCTGGACCTTCATGCTCCTCTTTCCAATTCTTCCCCCCTCCCATCCCTTCCCTGCCCACTGGTTCTCACTTTCCTTTCATTTCCTCCATTCTCACCTCTGCTCTGCTGAATGGGCCTGGCATAAAACTCACTCCTCTGAGACCCACTCCTTCTTCCGTTCTCATTACAGGGAATATCATAGAGCTAAAACTAACTTCTTTAGTAATCACGTATCTTGTTCTCTCAATTATCCTCAGACTGTTTTCTGTATTCTTGCTTCAGTGCATCAGTCTCCACACTCCACACAGCCAAACACTTCAAAATGCAAATGCTTCTCCAACCACAAATGGTTAACCCTAGAATAAAGAATCCCCTCAAAGGAAATAACCCCCAACTCAAGCAGTCCCATATTATTATCTCCTACCACTTCCCCCTTATGAAAGCCCCCAGCTATATCTTTGAAGATATCTCTTGTTTCTTGAGGTTGGGCAGGAGTGATGCCTAGCCGCTTCTGCCCTCACTAGATCCTTCTCCCAAAAAGGCACCAGCCATTCTTAGCAGTGGTCTTGTGGTATGAGGGGGGCCATGTGGGGTTGAGGGGGCTTTTGAATATGGTGCATTTGGCTGCTGGGGGGGGGGGGCATTTGTGTTGGGGAGGGGCTTTCTCCTGGAAGAGAGATGTGCATTAGCCACCACTATGCAGGATGTGTGCTAGCTCCTTTTATATAATATTTAATTTAATAAATTAAATAAATAACGTGTGATCAATGTCTGTCAGGGTAAAGATGAGAAAATTGATCATTAAGGACCTCTTATAAGGAATTCCTGTGAGCAGCTCACTGCTTCCATGGCAACCAATACAAAGTATCAATTCTAGCCTAGCCAAGCTGACATCATTGACAACACACTGAGTTTAGGAAACAAAAAGTTTATTCTGAAAAAAGTGAAAGTAGGGGATGAAAAGTCAAGAAATTACACTGAGTGACCTGGAAGAACAGCAACCCCAGTTAACAACAGAAGCCTCAGATGTATTATTAGATGTCCCTGAAAGCGAGTGTGGAAGCGAAAGAAGGTTAGTGAAAGAGGAATCTGTGGAGAAGACAGAGTTAAAAATCATATGCTTTAAGTTATGAAAATAATATTATTTGAAAAGAAGCTTGCCATAGCTGCAATGCTGGTAACAGAATCAAGGTTACAGGAGTGAAGCAGCAGATTCTAGCCTGCTCTTCTAGGGTGGGAGAACAAAGGAAAACATAATCTGACAGTAGTGAGTTTCTGAGACTTGTCCTGTGTTAATTCCATAAACTCTGGAACCAGGAATAGCCTTCTGGGGTGGAAGGCTAGGTGAAGTGTCCCTGAGATCTAACCCTCCCCCTCTTCAGGGGCCAACTACTTATAGGAGCATGGACGGTAGCACACTCCTATCACTATCCTTTTCCCCTTTACACATGAAATTTCAATCCATAGGGATTCTAAGATGTGTTTTGTTTCCTGCAGAATTTTCAATATATTTGATTCAAGGCCCTCTTTAACATACAATGCTACCTCTCCACCAATTCGATCCACACTATCAATATGCTCAGCATGTCATACTTGCAATAACTGACTTCCCAGATGCTACCACGATTTACTATTCTTGCCTTAAGGTCGAACAAATCATAAAGGGGCTATTTCATTAAAGGGTTTCCACCAAAAATGAGCTCCATAAATTTATTTGGTTATCAGGTGATTGGGTAACAAAATCATCAGGAAACAAAGCATTACTTATTTCTTCTGAAAAATACTGTTCTGTGCACAAAAGAGTCTGATAACGTTCACCCCATTAAAGACACTAAATATTAAATAAATATTAAATATTTGTTTGAAGTAATGAGAATATGCTACTCTCAGAAATCCATAAGCTAAAACATGTTCCCAATGTTATAAGATTTTTACTTAGTGTAGAATTTCTTGGCAACATTGATCTAAAATATCTTTGCATTCAACCTTTCCATGACAGGCAGCAGGCATTTTACACAGCTTGAAAATTTTAAAATTAACATTTTTAATTGATATTGTTATTAAAAATGATGCAGTCATTTCTTGATTGCATGAGCACAATTACTCTAATTACCTCGGTCATTCTTTGCAAACCATATATTTGCAAAAGTATTATAGTGGTAAATTATTCTCTAATTAAAATTTTAAAGCCTGTATTATGCAATTACAGAGGTTATATAATTAACTAAGTCAGAGTTCTCCATTTTATGCCCCTGTGGTGCCATAACATTAAAAATATTTTTAAAAAATCTGAATTTAGCATCAGCTTTTGAAAGAGGACCTACTGCATCACAATGTCTTCAAAGTATGTAAGGATGGAGAAGAGATCATGCTACTGGATTTTTCTTCTAATGACGTGATGGTTTTAACATACCAATTAAAAAAAAACCTCTTTCTTACATAAACAGTGACTGGAGACCTATTTTTATGTAACAGTATGTTCTCATTTTGGACACATTTTAATTAACTGGAGTGAACAAATGTGATGAAACATAAGTCCTTTTAAAGTCACATACATGAGGAATAGGTACCAGACTGTTTTTTCATATACACTGTGATAACATGATCGATGGATAGACATGGAAACCTCACAGGTAGAGTTCAGTATAATGTCAAAAGAAAACTTTATTGGTAGAAAATAATTAAAGCAAGACAAGTCTATTCTTTTCAGAAGCTCACTTTCTCCTTGGCAACAATCACAATTACTACCTTTTCTTCTAGATTTTTCAATACAGTTCCAACTTCTCATCCATAGGTCCAGGCCTGGCTTCAGCTAGGATGCTCAGGACCTGGGTCTCCACAGAAAATACACACTTTTACTTTTTACAGGCTTTAGTTCCTCATGCATGCACTCCCTGGGTTTCTACAGGGTACAAACCTCTGAGCTAGGGCTACTGTCAACGTTCCTGGGACTCTCCCCCACAGGTACAGCAGCCCAGGCACACTTTGGGGGGAAGGGAAATGGGTCTTGATATACCATCTTTCTGAGGTTTTTGCAACTACATTCAAAGCGGTTTACATATATTCAGGTACTTATTTTGTACCAGGAGCAATGGAGGGTTAAGTGACTTGCCCAGAGTCACAAGGAGCTGCAGTGGGAATCAAACTCAGTTCCCCAGGATCAAAGTCCACTGCACTAACCACTAGGCTACTCCTCTACTCCAAGGGTTCCTTCCCTTGGAGCTTCCCTCCAGGATCTTTCTCTCTCTCTTTTGAAAACATCTGTATTGGGGCCTCTGTCCTGGAGATCATTTACCTCGGGATCTCTCTGATCCACTCTGCTCCAGAGCATTTAACCATCTCCCAGCCTGAACCCCACCCCCCTGACATGGCAGGTTTAGTACCACCTGCCATATGGTCATTGTAACCTCAGGAAGGGAGTTTTCCTAGGGACATCTGCTGCTTTACTACTCCCTCACATACCCTCCCCCTCAGTTCAACCGTACCAGTTTGAGTGCTTGCCATTACCTGGGCCACCTTGCCTAGGGATCAAGAGTTATCATTCACTAGGACAACCGGGGTTTTCACAACCACTAAGAATCCACAAGACCACTTCAGGGCCATAACCACACAACCATGCCAGACATGTCCCGCACCTACACGTGAAAAGGGCAAGGTAAATACAGAAACCATTGGACCTGGTCACACTAATGGTCAGAAACTGTCCAAATCTCCTTCACAGGGACATTCAGTCTAGAACTCCATCCATAGGCTGCATAGCAACCCTCCTATTCAGTGGGCACTAGAAATCTTAATCTCGGAACCGGTTATCATCTCCAGATGACAGCCTTTACTCCAACACAGGTGCCTGCCTTCTCCATTCCAACCAGGGGCGTAGCCAGACCTCGGTGGGAGGGGGGTCCAGAACCCGAGGTGGGGGCACATTTTAGCCTGTCTCCCCCAGAAGCCGACTCTCCCCGCCACTTTCGACCCCCCCCCCCCCGCTGCTGCCGACCCTCACCCGCCTCTTTTGACCCCCCACCCCGCCACCACTGCCGCCAGGTACTTTTGCTGGCAGGGGTCCCTAACACCCGCCAGCCGGTCTTCTTTAGCACCAGTCTCCGGCGCATTCGCTGATCTGTTTGTGTCAGTCCTGACTCCTGACATCCTACATGCACATCCTGCACAAGGCTACATGCAGGACGTCACAAGTCAGGACTCACAGAAACAGATCAGCAAATGCGTCAGAGACTGGTGCTGAAGAAGACTTCGGCTGGTGGGGGTTGGGGACCCCTGCCAGCAAAGGTACTTGGCGGCAGCAGCGGGGGAGGGGCGGTGGCAGCGGGGGGGGGGGGGTCGAAAGTGGCGGGGGAAGGTCGGCGGCAGGGGGGTCGAAAGTAGAGGAGGCCAGGGCTAAATCTGTGGGGTCCCATGCCCCACCTAGCTACACTCCTGATTCCAACACTAGGACAGTTTTCATTACTTGAGCTTTTCTCCTCTGCAATAGGCTGATACTCTCCTCTGGGGTCTCTGATAATCCCCACAACCGGGTCCTCACAAGCAACTGAGATTGACTCTGGGATTTCCTGGTCCCTTAATTCATCCAGAATTGGGAATAGGAAGAAGACTATAAGCCTCCAGGATCCTCTTGGACAGCCCCGCTTCCCTTTGAGGTGTCCCTGTCTTGACATCTTCCATATCCATGGCACTCTACTCCTGGCTTTAGACTTCCTCCTTCAAGTGACCTTTCTACATGTTAGGCCTCCATTAAATAATATGCTAAATTTATTGTCTCAGCTTTCCTTTGGCATAATTCAAAGGATTAGCTGTTAGGTATACTTGTCTGAGGGACTGCAAACTAATCTTTCTACATGGAATAACCAAAGCATAATGCTTTATTTAATTTTATTTTTTTTAATTTAATTTGGTATTTATAACCCGCTTTACCAACAAGTTCTAAGTGGTTTACAGTCAACAGTGTGTTGTCAATAAAATTAATAAAATTAATATATTACAGTGGAACCATTCAATATACAGCAAACATAGGTACATCACATCTTACAGTAAAATTACCTAACATAGTTGAACTATCTATTAGGATTAACTGAAAATATAAGGCTATCATTATAATGATTAACTGTTATATAGGCTAACATAGTAAGAATCACATCTTGATATATAAACATGATAGTCTTTGGAATCCATAATCGGTAAGGTAGAACCTTAATCTTTTTGTACCAGAACGGTTAGAGTTTCATTTTGTGAGTGTTCTGTCGGGGTTCATCAGGTAGTTTTGTGTTTTATCCAATACTAGTAAAAAAGGCCCGTTTCTGACACAAATGAAACAGGCACTAGCAAGGTTTTCCTCGGCTCCCCTGCAGCCACCCATGTCCAGCAACCCTCCTCTCCCCTCCAGCCACCCATGTCCAGTGACCCTCCTCTCCCCCTGCCCCCCTCCAGCCACCCATGTCCAGCGACCCTCCTCTCTCCCCTGCCCCCCTCCAGCCACCCATGTCCAGCGACCCTCCTCTGGACATGGATCAGCTGTGAGGCATGTTTTTTTTCCCCACGGGTTCTGAAGTTGACATCATAATGGCTACGGTGATGTCAGCCTGATCTACGGAGCCTAGCAGACCAACTCGGAATGAGCCACAGTCCCAGGCAAGTCAGAACATTGGAGGTGAGAATTATTATATAGGATGTATTGCATCTAGTTGGGACAAGAATTCCTGTAGTTGGGCCAAAGAGTTTCTGAAATAGCCAAGTTTTTATTGCAAAGTGATGCATGTGGGAAAGAGGAACCCAAACTATAGTTATATGATGCAAGGTTCCACATTAGAAGTCACCGACCAGAAAAGGGATCTAGGTGTCATCGTTGATATTACATTGAAACTATCTCCTCAGTATGCGGCAGCAGCTAAGAAAGCAAATAGAATGTTATAATACCCTTGTATCACTCAATGGTGCAACTGCACCTTGAATACTGTATGGTCACCATATCTTAAGAAAGATATAGTAGAATTAGAAAAGGTAAAGAGAAGGGCAAAGAAAATGATAAATGGGATGGGATGACTTCCCTATGAAGAAAGGCTAAAATGGCTAGGGTTCTTCAGCTTGGAGAAAAGATGGCTAAGGGAAGATAAGATAAAGGTCTATAAAATAATGAGTGTAGTGGAATGGAATGGGTAGACGTGAATTGCTTGTTTACTCTTTTCAAAAAACACTGGGACTAGGGGGCACGCAATGAAGCTACAAAGTAGTAAATTTAAAACAAATTGGAGAAAATATTTCTTCTCTCAACGTGTAATTAAACTCTGGAATTTGTTGCCAGAGAATGTGGTAAAAGCAGTTAGCTTAGTGGGGTTTAAAAAAGGTTTAGATAGCTTCCTAAAAGAAAAGTCCATAAGCCACTGCTTATTTCTAGGATACACAAATATAGAAAAGGAGAGCTTATTGACACAACAGGGATATATCAAGAATATATAAATGTAAGTGCATACAGGAAGCGTCTCATACAGTCACATAGACACTTGTATGTGTCTGGCTTTTGTTGAGCCTATATATTTTGTGACAAAATGTAATCATGGACTGCCCCCTACCACCTGTGGTGCATGAGAGTTGCTTTCTGTGAAATTCCTTATACTTAACTCTAAGTGTATGTGCTTTGCTATCTTATTGTGATTATCACTCTTATTTAATAAGATTTTTGCTCTCAAGTGCACTCACAGGGTTTTGTGTCTTTTCCTTAGACAAACTTGTTATCCCGTTGTAGTCAAACAGAGCAATATGGGAAGGACAAGTATATAATTGACTTATCTCAATTGTCTCATAGAAGCTGCGGGTTACTGTGTTGCTTTCATTCCAACAATTGTTGTACCCCTCGCGCTCCGCTTGTAGAAACTTGATCAGATCTCCCAGAACAATGCCCACCCGACAGGAGCCTGTTTCGCTATTGTTTACTTTGTCAAGGGCAATAGGCATGTATTTTAACAGCATTCGGTATCAATAGGCATGTATTTTAACAGCATTCGGTATAGGCAGTACCTGTGTTGGAGTAAAGGCTGTCATCTGGAGATGATAACCGGTTCCGAGATTAAGATTTCTAGTGCCCACTGAATAGGAGGGTTGCTATGCAGCCTATGGATGGAGTTCTAGACTGAATGTCCCTGTGAAGGAGATTTGGACAGTTTCTGACCATTAGTGTGACCAGGTCTAATGGTTTCTGTATTTACCTTGCCCTTTTCACGTGTAGGTGCGGGACATGTCTGGCATGGTTGTGTGGTTATGGCCCTGAAGTGGTCTTGTGGATTCTTAGTGGTTGTGAGAACCCCGGTTGTCCTAGTGAATGATAACTCTTGATCCCTAGGCAAGATACCGAATGCTGTTAAAATACATGCCTATTGATACCGAATGCTGTTAAAATACATGCCTATTGCCCTTGACAAAGCAAACAATAGCGAAACAGGCTCCTGTCGGGTGGGCATTGTTCTGGGAGATCTGATCAAGTTTCTACAAGCGGAGCGCGAGGGGTACAACAATTGTTGGAATGAAAGCAACACAGTAACCCGCAGCTTCTATGAGACAATTGAGATAAGTCAATTATATACTTGTCCTTCCCATATTGCTCTGTTTGACTACAACGGGATAACAAGTTTGTCTAAGGAAAAGACACAAAACCCTGTGAGTGCACTTGAGAGCAAAAATCTTATTAAATAAGAGTGATAATCACAATAAGATAGCAAAGCACATACACTTAGAGTTAAGTATAAGGAATTTCACAGAAAGCAACTCTCATGCACCACAGGTGGTAGGGGGCAGTCCATGATTACATTTTGTCACAAAATATATAGGCTCAACAAAAGCCAGACACATACAAGTGTCTATGTGACTGTATGAGACGCTTCCTGTATGCACTTACATTTATATATTCTTGATATATCCCTGTTGTGTCAATAAGCTCTCCTTTTCTATATTTGTGTATGCTACAACCATATTGAGGTAGAGCTCAGCCATTTTCTTTTTCTTTTTTTGTATTTCTAGGATAAGCAGCATAAAATGTACTGTTTTGTGATCTTGTAACCTGGATTGGCCACTGTTGGGAACAGGATGCTGGGCATGATGGACCTTCGGTCTGTCCCTGTATGGCAACACTTATGTACTTACTCAATGCACTGTCCATATTCACAAGGGAAAGGCCTTGGTGGGTCAACTGACTTTTGCCTCTTATGTTACTGGCCCCCTTATGTGGGGACTGTAGAACTGGCAGACACGTTCCCTTTTCCTCATTCTTGTACCACATTCCTTTACCTTCTTTCAGGCTACTTGCTCCTCTTTAGGAGACTTCACATTCCTCTGGCCGGGAATTACTTCTATAGTCTTTAGACATGGACACCTTCTCATCTCTGCCCAGTGTACATGCACCCTGGTTCCTAGGTGTGGGATAAGACTGAACTACATAACAGTGGGCAGCCATTCCTTGAGAAATCCAGTGTGGTGCTCTTCACCACCTTCTCAGTGGCAGCATTGTATTCTTCTATTAAATCCTTCTACAACTCTGAGGTGTCAGATAAGTCACCCTCCTTGGTATTGGCCAGGCTTTTCCCCTCACAGCCTGCCTCCTTCAGCCCCACCAAGGTGTCCTTAAGCTGCTTCTCTAAAGCTAGGGATCATTCCTTTATGGAACATCTGAGCCAGCTATCCAATTCCTCCCTCTTTCTCCTAGCATCCTTCAGTTGATCCTCCAGTGTGTGTTTATATTTCACCAGAGTAGTTTCTGCTGGAGACTCTTTTCTGAGATGGACAGTCAGATTCTCCAACTCCCTTACCATATCTCTCCTGGCTACTTTTAACTGGGTCATGACAGCTATCTCCCTGTAAGCTGGCCTTGCTGAACACGTCTGCCAGTGTCCAGCTCTGACAAGTTTTCCTGGTGCACCTACACCACAACAAACGTGTTAAACTAATATTGTATCTCTGCCACTTTCTGCATCAACACTTTATTCTCTTCCGATAGCTGAGTATACTACTGCTGTGTTCTTGGCTCTCAATCATCTCCCTCTCCCAGAGGCAGATATCTTGGGCTTGTTGTTGAACTTCAGTATTGTTGCCCTCTAGCACTCTGACCATCTCTTACTCCTCCTGACTCTACTACAGGAGATTAGACAGCTGTCCTTGCAATTTGCAATACTCTTCACTGACACTGCTTTGGACATTTCTTGTTGCAGTCACGCTATTTCTGCTTGAGTACCTCCACTTGGGTCTGATCTGTTCTGGTCTGGTCTGTCAGACAGCAGATCTGGGATTGGAGCTCCTTAGTCTGGTCTTGCTGCTGCACTTGCTCCTCTTCTGCTGCTGCCAGACACTTTGCTTGCTCTTTTGCTTCCCAGAGCCAAGTGATTCTCATCGGTTCAGCCTTCTCATCTGGGATGCTCTGTTTCAGCAATCTCTACAGTTCTTGAAGTATGTGATTCATTCTGCCTTCTTCTCAGACAACTTTTCTACCAACAAAGCTGCCCCTTCCAAGCCTACTGAAGGGTTTCATCACAAGTTTTTAGTAGAGACTTGGGACATCTCTTATTTCTGGTATTTTAGTCTCTGAACCAACTCCTTTATCTTTCTCACACACTCTATTTTCTCCTCAGTAAATGCCTTGTAGCTCCTCATGAGCTGTCTTTTTTCCATCTGCAGCTCTTCTATGAAGAGGTTCTGTTGCTTGAGCTGGATCATGAGTGACTAAGTTCAGCCCTGTCACTATCGCATTGCACCCCTGCAATCGGTGCATATTCTCTTGCCTCTTATAATCCATGAAGTAGATCACCTGCCTGTCTCTACAGCCTCCCTATGAAAGATTCCTTCAGGGTAATCTGCTCCCTCATGCGGGTGACTTCTGTTGTCCTGCTCTCCAGGCTCTTTTCTAATGCTGTGACCTCCAGTTCCTTTTGTTCAAGGGCTTCCTATAATATCTTCTGTTCTGCTTCCATGACAGTATGGAGGGACTGCAATTCATTCTCATGTTCCAGTTCTCTAGCTTGCCACAAGCCTTCCTGAGCTTGAAATCAGGACTGCACCTCTATGAATTGACCATGAAGGATCTTTTTCTCTTCTTGTAGGCCATGCGCATAGATAGTGGCCTCTTGCAGCTCCTCTGTCAGGACTTCAAACCACTGTTCTGCTTTTTACAACTCACTGCTCTGACTTTGAGTTTGGTGCTGATCTTCTAACTCATTCTTACTCAAACATCTACATTGGCCTTGTTTCAGGTCCTGCATTTTTACCAGCTACACTTGAAGAGCTTCCTTCTCTTCTTGCAGGCTCCAGCATTTCTGTTGCAGCTCATCCAACTCCCTGGGAAGGTCTTCATTGTAGAGGCAGGGTTCCTCTAGCTGTGCCCAAAGCTCTCTACACATATCCTAGTCAGAGGATTCCTGCTTCTGAACAGCTCTGATTCTGGGCAGATCGGTGGGCAGACATTTCCCTGGAGTTCTCTTTGCTACCCCCTAAGTCTCTTTGTCAAGAGCTTTCCATAATTTCTCTTTTTCTAGTGAACCTGGCTTTAAAAAAGGAGACTATGAAAAATGAAACTTGCGGAACTATTGTGAGTAATATGTAATTTATCCTTAAAATTGAGCGTGGTACCAGAAGATTGGAGGGTGGCCAATGCAACACCAATTTTTTAAAAGGTTCCAGAGGAGATCTGGGGAATTATAGACCGGTGAGTCTGACGTCAGTGCCGGGCAAAATGGTAGAGACTATTATAAAGAACAAAATTACAGAACATATTCAAAAGCATGGATTAATGAGACAAAGCAAACATGGATTTAGTGAAGGGAAATCTTGCCTCACCATTCTATTTCACTTCTTTGAAGGGGTAAACAAACATGTGGATAAAGGTGAGCCAGTTGATATTGTGCATCTGGATTTTCAGAAGGCATTTGACAAAGTACCTCATGAAAGACTCCAGAGGAAATTGGAGAGTCATGCGATAGGTGGTAGTGTCCTACTGCGGATTAAAAACTGGTAAAAAGATAGAAAACAGAGAGTAGGGTTAAATGGTCAGTATTCTCAATGGAGAAGGGTAGTTATTGGGGTTTCCCATGGGTCTGTGCTGGAACCACTGCTTTTTAACATATTTATAAATGACCTAGAAATGGGAGTAACTAGTGAGGTAATTAATTTTGCTGACGACACAAAGTTATTCAAGGTCGTTAAATCACGGGAGGATTGTGAAAAATTACAAGAGGACCTTACAAGACTGGGAGACTGGGCATCTAAATGGCAGATGACATTTAAAGTGAGCAAGTACAAAGTAACGCATGTGTGAAAGAGGAACCCGAATTATAGCTACATCATGCAAGGTTCCATGTCAGGAGTCACCGACCAAGAAAGGGATCTAGGTGTCATCGTTGATGGTACGCTGAAACCTCCTGCTCAGTGTGCTGCGATAGCTAAGAAACCAAATAGAATATTAGGTATTATTAGGAAAGGAAAGGAAAACAAAAATGAGAACGTTATAATGTCTTTGTATCTCTCCATGGTGTGACCGCACCTCAAATATTGTGTTCAATTCTGGTTGCCGCATCTCAAAAAAGATATAGTGGATTCAGAAAAGGTGCAGAGAAGGGCGACAAAAATTATAAAGGGGATAAGACAACTTCCTTATGAGGAAAGGCTAAAGTGGCTAGGGCTCTTCAGCTCGGAGAAAAGATGACTGAGGGGAGATATGATAGAGGTCTATAAAATAATGAGTGGAGTGGAACAGGTAGATGTGAAGCATCTGTTTACGCTTTCCAAAAATACTAGGACTATGGGGAATGCGATGAAGCTACAAAGTAGTAAATTTAGAACCAATAGATGAAAATTTTCTTCACTCAACATGTAATTAAACTCTGGAATTCATCTCCAGAAAATGTGGTAAAGGTGGTTAGTTTAGCAGAGTTTAAAAAAGGTTTGGATGGCTTCCTAAAGGAAAAGTCCACAGACCATTATTAAATTGGACAGGGAAAATCCTCTATTTCTGGGATAAGCAGCATAAAATGTTTTGTACTTTTGGGGGGATCTTGCCAGGTATTTGTGACCTGGATTGGTCACTGTTGTAAACAGGGCTTGATGAACCTTTAGTCTGTCCCAGTATGGCAATACTTATGTACTCTTTTCTTCAGGCACATCCCCTTCCTAGGGACACTAACAGACTCATTTTCGAAAGAGAAGGGCATCCAAAAAGCGACACAAAAGGTATATGGGCATCCCTGTGAAAGAAGGTTGCCCAAATCCAATAATCGAAACAGGGCCATAAGGACGTCCTCAGAACGAGAACCCCCATCTATGGTTTTCCCCACAGGGGGCATGTTATGGGCAGCGTTACAAAATGGGTGCCTCCAAAGTATAATGGTAGTGAAATGGTTTTGCATGAGTGGGAACATGGGCGTCCTTAGTTAGACCTGAAATAAAAGCAGCCAGGGTAAGGGGGGAAGTCGACTTTAGACCCATTAGCGATTTTCTGGAGTTGGAGAGTGGTGAGATCGTTATTGGGAGAGAAAGATGAATCATTGTTTGCAGAGAAAGCTGAGAGTTTGTTCAGTACTTGTTACCTTGGTCTGTGTGCCATAGTCAGAATGTTTTCACCCTCACCTGCCTCATTTGTGTTTTACCTTTTCAGCTTTCCCTACCCCTTCTAGCTCCCAAACCCAGACACCACTACTCCTTCCGCTATCTCCCCATCCCCTCCCCCTATCCCTCTCATTCACTGTCCCAAAGTTCATATTTCATTCCCTTACCTGTCTGTAGTCTCTGTTTGTCTCTTTGTCCTGTGTACTGCTGCAGCGTGTTTGTGAAGACTGTCCTTTGCTGCTTGGAGAGTGAGTGGCTAGAGGGTGTGGCAGGAGAGTTTGTAGTGGGTCAGAGAGTGCTTGCAGTGCGGCTCTGCTGTGTGTGACCGCATTGTTTGTTGGTGGTGGGAGAGTGAGCGTCAGCTTCTGTTTGTTGCTGCTGTGTTTCACCAAGTTGGTAGGGAGAGGTGAGCACTGGTGTCACTGCATTGCACCCTTAGTATGGGGAAATGAAGGCACTAAATGCACAGGTGGCTTACATTTTGGAGGAAGAGGGGAGGCACCGCAGGACGTACTCATGCCCCAGAGTTTTCAGTCCCTGTAGCAGTTTCCTAGACCTCACTAACCTGCAGTATCTCACTAGGTACCGCTTTGATAGGGCTGCCATTAAGCACCTTTGTCACCAGCTCCAACCTCTCCTGCAGCCCAGGACCCATAGGAACAGCCCTATCCCTGTACACCTAAAGATCACTGCTTCTCTATCTTTTCTGGCCACTGGGAGTTTCCAGTCTGTCTTATTTGTGAACACGGATCTCACCCAGGCTTCCATTTCTAACTGCCACACCCAGTTCCTTGATTCCTTCCTTACCCACAGCTCTGAGTACATCACCTTCCCCACCACCCCCAGGCCCTGCAGAACAACATGGCTGACTTCTACACCGTAGCTCGCTTCCCCTCGGTCATAGGCACCATTGACTGCACACATGTCACACTCAGACACAACATTTGCATTATTAAATAAATATATTTACAATTGAGTACAGGTGCCCTTTTTACAATACTTACGTCGAGCCCTGAGGCACCATCGCACGCTTCTGAGGAGGTTGGGGCTGTCCCGCCATATACGGCGGAACTGGAGTCACAGCGACTCCAGGTCCCTCTGAATGCCAAAACGTCTGCAAGGTACAAGTTTGTACAGCAGGAGTCAATGGATGGCCCTTCTTGCTTTCACAACACAAATTAATTTGGCAGCCAGTACTGATGATTGGGGGGGGGGGGGGGGGGGGGCATTACATTGGTACAGGTAATGTCATTGAGGTGGACATGAGGACAGAGAGTACCACTTGTGTGCAGTATTGCAAGGATGTGGGATTGGTTTTCCTTTCTAGTACATAGATTCTATTAATGAATGTGCATGTGCACATATCACTGATTACCCTTGAATGTAGACTACAGTTAGTGCTTACATTGCTGAGGGAGCTCTTAAAAGTGGTACTACAGGAGGCGGACCTGATAGCCCAGGAACAGTGGGGGGAGGGAGTGAAAAAAACAGTTACCTTTCCAGGCTCATTCTTATGTGTGTCCATGTTCTAATAGACACAGTCCTGGGGACAGGTGGTGGTGGTGCATAAAGAGCCTGCGCCGGTGCCTCAGGTAGAGCTACACTAGGAGCAGACTCTCAGGCACGCTAAAGTTTGGCTCGCATCTGAGAGCCATGTTTCTCTGTGAATAATTGTTGGAAAATGTGCATCGCCTTATATTGATGCCCATGGGTGATGGACGTCCTTACATGCACAGTTCCATATATGGACGGGTCACCACATAGATGTCGGGCCCCATGTATGATGGGTCGGCACGTGGACAACCATGACGCATGGACGTCCATGACATGCATGGACCGTCATCATGAATGTGGGGCCTTATTTGGATGAGTACTTGTTCACACATGCGGAACCTTCCTTATATGGATCATTATCAAGTGTGCGAACCTCTTCATATATATATATACACAATAAAATATGAATGTACCTTATATTTCCCATAGCTGCATGTTCCGCAAGTACAGTGCATGTAGTTGCGGACATCCAGGTACGGGAAATATAAGGAAAATTCAAAGTGATAAATACAGTAACAAGGACGTGTTTCTCACAGAACTGCTGAAGGATGTCCCTCTTACAGGCCCGCTGTCCTGCAGCACAATCTCATTCACTCCCTCCAGTGCACCTCCGATGGACCCACGCTAATACATCAACATGGGAGACAAGCGGGACCCAGCTGTCTGCAGCACCACTAGTGCTTCCTGCACCATTTTTGGATGTGTATATCAGAGGAGCTGCGTCCTGCATGTCTCCCATGGTAGTTTATTAGTGCAAGCTCTGAAGTTCGGGCCCAATCAACTGCAAGCTGTGTCTGACATCCCTTGGAAATTCTATGGAGTGGGAGAAGCAGAGAGAAGGAAATACTTTTTTTTTTTTAACTACTTTGCAAAATTGTACTTTGTTACTAAGTACAAAAGTACAGCTTAAATTTAACTCATTACAAGTAAAAAGTACTGCAAAAAATGTAAAAGTATTGCCAATTGCCAATTGTACTTAAGTACTGTAACTACAAGTACTTTGTTACTACCCATCTCTGCTCCTGTAAGATTATAAACCTCCTAATCCTACAGTTGCTTTAGATAAATTGCTAGTTTTACTTTTTTTTTTTTTAATAAACCACTAAATAAAGCACTGATGGAGCAGAAGGAAATGCAATTTTAGCTATCAACAGGGCTTTTTTTGAGGGGGTACTTGGGGGTACTGGGTACCGGCACCTTTTCTATTATCTGCTAAAATTGTCCCATGGTTCCCAAGTTTTAAGGAAGGAACTTAGGGTCTACACACAAATTCTGCCTTTTCATAGATTCTGTGACTGGTTGCAGGGGACCTGGCTATTGTGGGGTGGGTTTCTCAGTGATCACCCCATCCCTGAAGGGCGGCCTGGCATTTGAGTACCGGCACCTTTTTCACTAGAAAAAACGTACTGACTATCAATAATACTTATCAGAGTTCTTAAAACTGCTTGCATACACATTTTCTAAGCCACAGATAATCTGTAGCATGTTTGGTTATACAAAAGAGTACAGGATCATGATAAGTGGCATCCGTTTAGAGCACTTAGGATACATTTCTTGTTTCTCTATTGTTTGTAATTATGCAGTGCTTTAGAAAGGAAGTAAAAGAAGTTGTAAATATAGATTTTCTATCAAAATGAATGTAAGTTTATTTTTATGCCACTAAGGAGAAAGCTAAGTAGAACTCAAAAGCTATGCCGGTATTAGTGAGTGATGAGACTGTCATTGACTGGAATGAAAAAAACAGAAACCAAAGATGACACACTCTTACCTTTTAAAAAAGAAACAATAAGACTAGTTAGATTCTACATTTCAGTAACTTTTTTGTTTTTTTCACTACACTAAGTTGTGGACCTCTACAAACTATCATACATTAATTCATCAAAGGCAATTTATACTAGCTATAATTAGTTATGAGATCAATCCAGCATTTACACCAAGTTTTACTTGGCATAACTGTCCATGACTAAATTTAGTTGTGCGGGTGGGCACTAGGTGTGTTCTATAAAATGCACCTAAATTTAAGCGTACTTTATAGAATACACCTAGGTGTATTTTTTCAGTGCCAATTTTATAGACATGGTATATAGAATCTAGTCAAATATGTGTGTCATGAAATACCTAGTCACCCACCTGGTGTTACCCCATGGCCACTTAGAAGGTCTATCTCCAGCACAGCTCAGGTCCGCCTGCACCTGATGCTTGTGCTCTACACTAGCACCCTCCTCCCACCGACTGTGTCACAACTGCCTCTGGGTGAGTCTTCCACTCTCCAATTATCACCAGTGATTTCTAGGTTATTGGAGCCACACTCCTAGTGGTCCCACAGTTCACAGAAAGCACTCACAGACCCAACACACAAACCATCAGGATTCTTTATCAATCCAGACAGGCAAAACAAACAAATGATTGTGTTTATTCTCGGAACTTGGAGCAGTGGACAAATAATGTGCAAACAGCAAACAGTAACAAGTAACTGAAAAATGGATCAATTAGAAAACTAACTAAATATTTGCACACTTCCTAGAAAGTACCTGGGGAGATCAGGACATATCTGTTCACAGAGTTTCAGCAAAGAGATCTTTCTCTCTCTTCTCCTCCTGGGCTGAAACTGAAGCTCAGCCAGCCACTGCTGGGTAATTTCAAAACCTCAGGCTAATCAGAGCCCAGAACAGTCAAGTTTCATATAAAAACTAGTTACATCATTACAGGCACTTCCTATTATCTGTGTAAAATAAAAGAAAGAACCAGGCACACCCGTTAAAGGGGGGCCGACCACAACCGGGCTGAAGGCCAGCAAAGACAGAAGTGTGGGGGAGGGTACAGGGAGGGCCCAGCTAGAGAGCAGAGGTAGTAGTGGGAGGGAAACAAGGGGTAGCAAGGGGAGGGGGCAGGAAAAAAGGGGAGGAGCAAGGGAGGAGGAGAGAGGAATTTGAACTGCACAGGAAGTCCTTTTGAATTTGGAAGCAGGAGAAGAGCAACCCTGGGCAGCAGCTCCTGAAATTTTTACAGGCACATGTTTTGTGTCTGCCCTGGGCAGAGCTTGTGCAGAGTACAGCCAAAGAAGCTCTTACAGCAGAGCACGATATTCCAGCAAATTGAGAACAAATTTTATGGTATGTAGACATTTAAAACTTTGTGCAAGGCATTTTAGCTTTCTCCTGCCGACCCCCATTTAGTTTTTCCAGGATGGCCGGCCATCTCGGGTTAGCTGCCTATCTCACGGCATGACGTGCACTAGGCTAGAGTCCCACATACGCTGCCCATGGCGCATGGCAGATGGGTTTGCCACAGCGCGGTTGCCATTTTTGGCCGGCCATGCAGTGCTCACAATCTGCAGTGCATAGCACGGCACTGAGGCACGACTAGGAAGACCTTGTGCACAGTACTGAACCGATGCGCAAACTATCTCAGGGAGACGAAAACACCTTTAATGGTACGTCATTTTTGCTCTTCTCCTGCCTCAGCGGCACACCGCACGTTAAGATGCGGTGATGGCCGGCCACTAATAATTGGCCGACAGTTACGCACTATACAGCAACGGACCTTCGAGCCCCGTTGTGGCTGGCCACGCCGTGTTATCTAATTTGAAAAATAAATGCGGTATAAGCCGTCCATGCCATTACGGCGACGGACCTTAAGCCCCGTTATGGCCGGCCACACCAGATTTTCGATGTAATGCGGCAAAAATGAGTGCAGTATAAATCGCTCATGCTGTATAAGCCGCCCAGGCCACGCAGAGCTATACAAGCCCCATTGTGGTCTGCCACGCCGTGTTATCTAATTCGGTAAAATTTAGTGCGGTATAAGTTGCCCATGTTGTATAAGCTGCCCATGTCACGCAGCACTACGGCCATGCTGTGTTTTCTACTCGGTCGACTAATCTTCATCCTAAACGTTACTTACCGACGCCATGTCTGTATGATTGGTCTGCCATGCGATATTTGAGATGCGGGTTTTTGCAGAAACGTCCACATTGCGATCCTCGCTAGTCAGGGTCTTCTCTTGCGGGCCACTTAGGGGGAGTCCCAAATTGGCAGGACATGCGCTTCGCTACGCGTTGTAATTGCCCGCCCATACAGTCGGCCATTAACCTACAGAGGCACGTACGGCAGCGGTGAATTTCGATAGGGTGGCCATTTGCATGAGTGCCGATTGTAAAAACGGTGGCCACTTTCAATACACCGCCCATTCTGACTAGCAGTAAAATTTGGAAAAGGCAGCCAGTTTTATGGCGCTAAAATTCACTAGAATGGACATTCCAAATACAAATTTAACCGCAGCGGCCACCTTGGATACCGCACGCATTTGTGTCTTTGACACACGGCATAGGCTGGAACAATTGATATCATACCGTTTGGTGCCAGCATAGCGGGACACAGTACTTAGGGGCATCAGACAAACATATCGGTTACAGTATGCTACTCTCAGCTGCCGTTAGGACCATGTCCACGGGGGGAAGGGTTGGTACAACAGTGTTAGTCCTAGAGGGCCATGTGCACTTAGCGGCCATTTTTACTAGCGCGGCCACGTGGACTAAAGCAGCTAATTTGAAAAGGTGGCCATTTTGATAGAAGGACCACCAGTCTTACTGATTTATCTGCCGGATTTACAGGGGCCTGGCCATTTTAATTTTAGCGGCCCATTTTGCATACGGCAGCCATTTTGACTACCAGGCCAAATTTGAATGTAACAGCCATCGCCCGTGGGGCTTTAGGCCAGCCATTTAAGGAAGGGCGCACTGCGCAGACAGCACGCAGTCGGATATGTAGCTGTGAGCAAGGAGGGTACAGTTTACACAGGCACCATAGGATGCATGCAGCGATTGAGGAAGCCGGCGTCACCACAATCAGTTATTATGAGGTCATTTTGCTTTAAATTGTCTATTCTTTTAGTCTCTCCATTGCAGTAATGTCATTGTAGTGTGCGAAGGAGACATATGCACCAGCAAGGCCAGCCAAGCGGCCCACCAAAACTCCGCCAGCTAAGACGCGGAGTGCTGTGGCCCCAGACCTTAGAAGTCACAGTGGACCTACACCACAAGCACAGACGGTGCGGGGGCCTGCAAGGGAGGTAGCAGCACCGCAGACTCCACCTCCATAGTTGCGGGGCTACCGCCAGTACCGGCAAGGGGTAAGTCTAATGACAGCACCACACTCCTTCCAGCGCAGACGCATGACATAACTAGATATGCAGTATGGGACGATAAGAACGGGTAACGGAGCCCAATATGGCAGGACAGAATGCGGTTGTGGCACCGGTCGGTGCACAGGGGACCAGTCAGGATGTGGGAGTACTTAATCACAGGAGCGATGCATTAGGTACCGTTCTCACAATACAGGTGGATCGATATCTTCTCCCTCCTTGTGTGGGAGTTGCATGAGGAGGGTACCGTAGGCAGGGATAGCGTAACAGATAAGAAGCCCAAGATATTTGGGTACTTCATGGGCTGGTCGGAGGCTGTTCACATACTTAGGACACTCAGCTGTTCACATACTCAGGACACTCACTATAGTGAAGGAAACGGAAAGGGGCCCGGACTTGGTGTGGGATATGGAATATAATTTTAAAAGCGCATGAGATATTTAGGGGACGGGCATGGCTTAACTAAGATATTAAATTTACAAGAAAGCAGTGCAGACAATCCATTCATATCGGGTCAGCACCAGTGGTAGTCCTGTCAGGCAATGCCATCAGGACAAAGGCAGGACGGAGGCAGCGGACATTGCACCTAGCACCCGACACGCCCGTGCGGGCAGGCATGCTGCAGGGCAAGGCAGGCTCCCCAGAGACAGGGAACAGCAATCTAGTAACACGGGACAGGGTACTGAGGGAGCTAGCGCTCCCCCCATCAAGCTTATGAGACAGGAGAAAGCAACCTATTAACTCAGGACAGGGTCCGGAAGCCATCAAGCTTCAAGGTTAGCCCGTTACCCTGACAGAACGGGTGCATCACCACAGGTTTCCAATCAGGTTGCATGATTCCATATTAGAGGACAACACCACAGTGACAACACTACCCCAACAATGCATCCTCGATTCACATGCATCGACAGATAGCTGCAGGCAAGATTACCAAAGAACTATTGCTAGGCTGCATAGCGGGGCTGTTTGAGGACCCGCCCTTCAAGGCAACAACAGTGTCTCCGCTAGGCATAATACCAAGGAAGGAGCTGGGGAAAGGTAGGCCCAGTCGTAATTTGTCCCGCCACATAGGAACATCAGTAAATGACTACATTGACCATAGCAGCTGTACAGTACAATATGCATCTGTAGACAATGCCATTCAAATAATTCGGCGGCAAGGCAACTAGGCACATTGGGCTAAGGTGGACGGAGATTCGGCTTTTCGCACCTTGCCTTTACACCCACAGCCCTTTCCCTTGTTAGGTGTCAGGTTCCAGGAGAGGTTTTATTGCGATAAATATGTCCCCATGTGTGGCCACATCTAGTGCGCATACTTCAAAGAGCTTAGCATGTTTGTGCACGGGGTAGTGGAGCAACTAGCCCCCGCTAGGTCTCTGGTCCTCATCTGGAGGACTTCCTGTTCAAAGACCGGGAATCACAAGAGTGGACGGATGTGTTACAGGTCTTTATCCACTTGGCACAGAAATTGGACATCCCATTAGCCGTTGAAAAAACAGTAGACCCACAGCGAATCCTTACATTATAGGTATTGAATTGGAACTAGATGTTCCAGACTGCCGGCTGACAAAATTGATAAGCTTGCCAGAGCGGCGAATACGAGGTGGCACTGTAAAAAAGCAAGGCTGAAGCAGGTACAGGAACTCCTGGGTCCAGTAGGCTTCGCAATAAGGGTGATTCCCAATAGCTTTAGCAACATCGGGAACAAACAAAGCGCATTTTCATCTCAGACGTACACAGGACATCAAGCGAGATTTAGCAGGTTCTTGGCCCATGGGATTTCATTTTGGCACGATTCACCCACTCTCACGGAAACCCTGCATTTTCTTTACAGATGCGGCAGATTTACTTCCAGGGAGCGTGGTGCGCAGCAAGCTCGGGTTTCAGCAGGACCACGTAGGATATCATGTTTCCTGGGGGGACCTGGCATATCTCACAAGTTAATTGTAATTCCCTCAGACAATATGGCAGTAGTTGTCCGCCATGCACTTCCCACAAGTTATGTGTGCAGACAGATAGTTCCGCAGTGATTACAGCTAAACATATACCAGGCAGGAAGAATGGTTATAGTGGATGCTCTTTCTCGTTTTTAGAGCGCAGACCCGGAAATGGGACCCGATGCTGCGATAGTTAACAGATATCTCGCGGACAAGATACACAACCGCACATATAGTCAACACTTAGAAGAGAAGGGTGGTACTGATATATTCCCGGCCCCCGGCATGTATGAAGGGAATTAGCAGAAGCCAGGTCTCAATCATGTTCGCAGCCATCAGTTTTCTCGCCAAAGCGGTGGCTGTCCAAAATCCATCTAGGTCATTTGTTGTCACGAGACTGATGAAAGGATGGGGCAGGCCGGGAGTACCCTACCCAGGTAAAAGAAAACCCAGTACCGGCAGGGAAATGGGCCGTCTCTTTGCATCATTAGAGGAGATAAGTGACACTGAGTTTGAGGGCCGTCGAGTCAAATGCGCATTCTCATTAGCTTTGCATGGTGCTCTGCGAGTCAGTGAGTTGGTGGCTACGTACAAGCATGCCCACCATGGCATGTCCCTCTTAATACGTGACGCGGCCATTACAGCCGCGGCAACTGACCTACTTATTCACAAATCAAAATGGATCGGAACGGACATGCCCTGTCCTGAACCTTTAAGCCGACTTAAAACAAAGACCAAAGACCAGCCTGCTGATTCATACACTATGTACAGTACCCACTCATTTAGGATTAGGGCAGCTACGGCAGTGGCAGCGCTAGGAGTGTCCATAGAGGCCATCAAAAGACTGGGCCGATGGCGACCTAATGTATATAAGCGCTACATCAGACCCATCTAGTGTATACAAGCGGTACATTGGACCCATTAAGGCATCCACAGCAAAGTGATAATGGTTGCTTGCACTGTGCTAACATGTTGCTTCCGATTATATTCTGTTACAGGTATCCATATCCAGAATGAGCTGCAGCGGATTTGGATATGCGGTCACTCATCACTTGTATGTACATTGGGCACAGGGAAAGGCGGTGGGCGCATAGAAGGGCAGCAGTGAGACCGAACAGTGAGAGCCTGGATTGTCAGAGCGATAGAGGAGCCAGGGCGATAGAGTAGCCATAACAGGGTATAGGTAAGGGAGGGAGGCTTCAGGCATTCTTGTGTGCATTAAAAGTCATACGATCCCACATGACTTGCGAATAGATACAAGCCATAGCGTTAGGGCATGACCGCAGCCAGGAGGGGTGGGGGACCACGGCAAACGAGGTGTCGTTGCCGTGGCCTGTGGCGTTAGACTACAATGTTTACGCACAGCCAGCAATGGGTACACAGCAGCTTGACACATAACAGTTACAAGTTTGGGGTAACTACTGCTGCAGAAAGAGTTGTGTGGAAAATTATCAAGTTGATGCAAATGGTAGGCTTGCATGTGAGCAGCCTTGTTATAAGGAAACAACGTGTATACAGCTTGTCTCCTGGCTTGGGCGGCCGGGAGGCCTAGAACGTCATTTTGTAAATGTGGTAGGTGCCTCCTTCAACGGGAAACAACGTGTGTACAGCTTGTCTCCTGGCTTGGGCGGACGGGAGGCCTAGAACGTCATTTTGTAAATGTGGTAGGTGCCTCCTTCAACGGGAGACACCAAGTGACATCGGGTGCTTGGAAAACAGCACAGGGGGCCACAGGGGCTTGGTACGGCTTGGCCTGTGGCCCAGAATATGCAACTACGTGTAGAAGCTGTGTACCCGGGTAGAAATGCATGCTGGCATAATGATTAGTAGAAGATGTAATGTAATTTGTTTAAGTTGTAACAATTTTGATGTTCCTGGCTGCGGCCAAAATAAATCCAATTCTATCAAAGATACGGCTTGTAGTGTGGTATTGAAGGGGGCGGGGGTTGATACGTCTGAGTGTGTGCCGAATGCCCGAGTTGAGAACCAGGCACACCCGTTAAAGGGGGGCCGACCACAACCGGGCTGAAGGCCAGCAAAGACAGAAGTGTGGGGGAGGGTACAGGGAGGGCCCAGCTAGAGAGCAGAGGTAGTAGTGGGAGGGAAACAAGGGGTAGCAAGGGGAGGGGGCAGGAAAAAAGGGGAGGAGCAAGGGAGGAGGAGAGAGGAATTTGAACTGCACAGGAAGTCCTTTTGAATTTGGAAGCAGGAGAAGAGCAACGCCCACCCGCCCACCCACTTGAGAGGCAAGATTTGTCGCAGCGAGGCGTTAGACTACAATGTTTACGCACAGCCAGCAATGGGTACACAGCAGCTTGACACATAACAGTTACAAGTTTGGGGTAACTACTGCTGCAGAAAGAGTTGTGTGGAAAATTATCAAGTTGATGCAAATGGTAGGCTTGCATGTGAGCAGCCTTGTTATAAGGAAACAACGTGTATACAGCTTGTCTCCTGGCTTGAGCGGTCGGGAGGCCTAGAACGTCATTTTGTAAATGTGGTAGGTGCCTCCTTCAACGGGAAACGTGTGTACAGCTTGTCTCCTGGCTTGGGCGGCCGGGAGGCCTAGAACGTCATTTTGTAAATGTGGTAGGTGCCTCCTTCAACGGGAGACACCAAGTGACATCGGGTGCTTGGAAAACAGCACAGGGGGCCACAGGGGCTTGGTACGGCTTGGCCTGTGGCCCAGAATATGCAACTACGTGTAGAAGCTGTGTACCCGGGTAGAAATGCATGCTGGCATAATGATTAGTAGAAGATGTAATGTAATTTGTTTAAGTTGTAACAATTTTGATGTTCCTGGCTGCGGCCAAAATAAATCCAATTCTATCGAAGATACGGCTTGTAGTGTGGTATTGAAGGGGGCGGGGGTTGATACGTCTGAGTGTGTGCCGAATGCCCGAGTTGAGAGAAGTTAGTCCTCTGTAACAGCTTTAAGCATAAACATGCACCAACTGCTGGCCAAACAGGAGAAATACACTTCAGACATATTTAAGACAGGAAAATATCCAATACATTTTACAGGCTTAAAACACACTGGGCTCCTTTTAGTAAGCGCTACATAGGAAGCATCACTGTCAAATCCGGTGCTACAAAAATATATTTATTTTTATAGCGCTGGGTTTAAAATAGCATCAGAATTTAAAAAGAAGATAGAGCAGCTTTTAAACTAGAAACAGGGGGAAGGCCAACAGTCGCTCAAAAGCGCATGGTTCGAGATAAGGTACTTTCAAAGATATCACCAAAAGAGGGAAGATAGGGTATCCTGATAGTGAGGTTGCAAAAGAGGCCGTAGTAGATCAGGTGTCCTTAAATAAAAATAAAAATCAGACAAAAGATTGCAAATTAATACTGTCAAGTACTGAGCATGATGTAAATAGGAACAACAAACATAGTTTGAAGTGTCTATATGCGAATGGCAGGAGCCTAAGAAATAAGATGAGAGAGTTAGAATATATTGCACTAAATGAAAAATTAGGTATCTCTGAGACCTGGTGGAAGGAGGATAATCAATGGGACACTGTCATACTGGGGTAAAAATTATAGTGATATGATAGATCGAATTGGTGGAGGTGTAGCATTGTATATTAAGGAGAGCCTTGAGCCAAATAGATTGAAAACTCTGCAAGAAACAAAACATTTCTTGGAATCACTGTGGATTGAAATTCCATGTGTAAAGGGGAAAAGGATAGTGATAGAAGTGTACTACCGCCCGCCTGGCCAGGATGAACAGACGGATGCAGAAATGTTAAAGGAAATTAGGGACGCAAACAAACTAGACAACACAATAATAATGGATGATTTCAATTACCCCGATATTGACTGGGTAAATGTAACATTGGGGCACGTTAGGGAGGTAAAATTCCTTGATGAAATCAAGGACTGCTTTAAGGAGCAGCTGGTACAGGAACCAAAGAGAGAAGGAAAAATTCTAGAGCTAGTCATTAGTGGAGCGCATGATCTGGTGCGAGAGGTAATGGTGCTGGGGGCCCTTGATAACAGTGATCATAATATGACTGGATTTGATATTAGCTTTGAAGTAAGTATACATGGAGGGGTAAAATTGAATGTGAACGCCCATCTCCATGGGCATTTATCTCCGAGGACGGGTCCGCGAAGGGGCTGGCCAGACCATATTTTCGAAAAAGATGGGCGGACATCTTTTGTTTCGATAATATGGTTTGTGCCGGGCAAAGGCATCACATTTGGGCAGATTTGAGCTGGGCAGTATCGGTTTTCAGCGGTAATGGAAACCGAAGGCGCCCAGCTCAAAAACCAACAAATCCAAGGCATTTGGTCATGGGAGGGGCCAGGATTCGTAGTGCACTGGTCCCTCTCATATGCCAGGACACCAACCGGGCACCCTAGGGGGCACTTGTAACAATTTTTTTCGGGGGGGGGGGGGGTTTGGAGGCAGTTTGGAGCGCTCCCATTTAGCGGCACAAGTGAAACAGGTGGGGGGGGGGATGGGCCTGGGTCCACCTGCCTGAAGTCCACTGCACCCCCTACAACTGCTCCAGGGACCTGCATACTGGTGTGATGGAGCTGGGTATGACATTTGAGGCTGGCATACAGGCTGGAAAAAAAAGTTTTTAAAGTTCTTTTTTTTTTGGTGGGAGGGGGTTATTGATCACTGGGGGAGTCAGGGGAGGTCATCCCCAATTCCCTCTGGTGGTCATCTGGCCAGTTGGGGCACTTTTTGGAGCCTTGTTCGTGAAAAAATATGGTCCAAAAAAGTGACCCAAATTATCGCTTCTGGCGCCCTTCTTTTTTCCATTATAGGCCAAGCACACCCATCTGTTCTTGGCCGATAAACACGCCCCAGTCCCGCCTTCACCACACCTCCGACACGCCCCCATCAACTTTGTCTGTTCCCGTGACAGACTGCAGTTGGAGGCACCCAAAATCGGCTTTCGATTATATCAATTTGGGCGCCCATGAGAGAAAGGCACCCATCTCCCGAATTGGGTCGAAATATGGGCGTCTTTCTCTTTCGAAAATAAGCTGGATAGAAAATCAAATACATTAGCGTTTAACTTTAAAAAAGGAGACTATGATAAAATGAGAAGAATGGTGAAAAAATACTTAGAGGAGTGGCTGCAAGGGTCAAAAATTTACATCAGGCATGGATGCTGTTCAAAAACACCAATCCTGGAAGCCCAGGCCAAACATATTCCGTGTATTAAAAAAGGAGGGTGGAAGATCAAACAACAGCTGGCGTGGTTAAAAAGTGAGGTGAAGGAAGCTATTAGAGCTAAAAGAAAATCCTTCAGAAAATGGAAGAAGGAACCAACTGAAAATAATAAGAAACAGCATAAGGAATGTGAAGTCAAATGCAAAGCGCTGATAAGGAAGACAAAGAGGGACTTTGAAAAAAAGATTGTGTTGGAGGCAAAAACATATAGTAAAATTTTTTTTTTAGGTATATTAAAAGCAGGAAGCCGGCAAAAGAATCAGTTGGACCGCTAGATGACCGAAGGGTAAAAGGGGCGATCAGGGAAGACAAAGCCGTAGCAGAGAGATTGAATGAATTCTTTGCTTTAGTCTTCACCGAGGACGATTTGGGTGGGATGCCGGTGCCAGAAATTATATTTGATGCTGACGAGTCTGAGAAACTTAATGAATTCTCTGTAAACCTGGAGGATGTAATGGGGCAGTTCTACAAACTGAAGAGTAGCAAATCTCCTGGATCGGATGATATTCATCCCAGAGTACTGATAGAACTGAAAACTGAACTTACGGAGCTGTTAGTAATACGTAATTTATCCTTAAACTCGAGTGTGGTAACAGAAGATTGGAGGGTGGCCAATGTAACGCCGATTTTTAAAAAAGGTTCCAGGGGAGATCCGGGAAATTATACACCAGTGAGTCTGACGTCGGTGCCGGGCAAAATGGTAGAGACTATTATAAAAAAACAAAATTATAGAGCATATTCAAAAGCATGGATTAATGAGACTTGGAGGGGAATAATCGAATGTCGCCGGTGAAATAGGTCGCCGGCGATCTATTTTGGCGGCGGCGCAACAGCCGGCCGGAACCGTATTTTCAAAAAAGATGGCCGGCCATCTTTTTTTTCGATAATACTGTGTGGGACGGCGAAATGCCTTGGATTTCGCCGGGTTTGAGATCGCCACTCTTGTTTTTCCGCGATAATGGAAAAAACTGCCGGCGATCTCAAACTCGGCGAAATCCAAGGCATTTGGCCGTGGGAGGAGTCAGCATTTGTAGTTGCAATGGTCCCCCTCACATGCCAGGACACCAACCGGGCACTCTAGGGGGCACTTCAAACATCTTTTATAAACAACCAAATTAGCTTCCAGGTGCATAGCACCCTTCCCTTGTGTGCTGAGTCCCCTAAATCCCCTCCAAAACCCACTTCTCACAAGTGTGCACCATTACCCTAGCCCTAAGGGCTGAAGGGGGGCACCTACATGTGGGTACAGTGGGTTTTGGGGGGTTTGGGAGGGCTCAACAGTACCCACCACAAGTGGAACAGGTAGGGGGGGGATGGGCCTGGCTCTGCCTTTCTGCAGTCCACTGCAACCAACAACAACTGTTCCAGGGACCTGCATACTGCTGTCAGGGTGCTGGGTATGCCATTTGAGGCTGGCAAAAAAGGTTTGTATTTTAATAATTTTAGTGTGGGAGGGGGTTGGCGACCACTGGGGGAGTAAGGGGAGGTCATCCCCCATTCTCTCCGGTGGTCATCTGGTCAGTTGGGGCAACTTTTTGAGGCTTGGTCGTGAAAATAAAAGGACCAAGTAAACCCGGGGAAATACTGCTTATCGCCGGGATTTATTTTTCCATTATCCGTGAAAGCCGGCCATCTGGTAGCCACGCCCAAGCCTGCCCATGTCCCGCCTTCGCTTCGCCGCCAACACCCCCCTTTGAACTTTCGTCGACGCGGCGAAGGGAAAGCGGCGAAGCTATCACAAATGTAGCTTTCGATTATACGCTTTTCGCCGCTTTTGCGAAATCGCCGGCCATATCCCGATTTGTGTCGGGAAATAGCCGGTGATTACTTTCGATTATAAGCTGGAAAGTCAACACGGATTTAGTAAAGGGAAATCTTGCCTCATCAATCTACTACATTTCTTTGAAGTGGTGAACAAACATGTGAATAAAGGTGAGCTGGTTGATATTGTGTATCTGGATTTTCAGAAGGCGTTTGACAAAGTACCTCATGAAAGACTCCAGAGGAAATTGTAGAGTCATGGGATAGGAGGTAGTGTTCTATTGTGGATTAAAAACTGGTAAAAAGATAGAAAACAGAGAGTAGGGTTAAATGGTCAGTATTCTCAATGGAAAAGGGTAGTTAGTGGTGTTCCCCAGGGGTCTGGTCACTGCTTTTTAACATGTTTATAAGTGACCTAGAGATGGGAGTACATGAAACTTTGTTTCATGGTTGTTTAGCAACAGGAACTGGGGACTGTACTGTGAGATGGGAATTAATGATTGTATGGTGTAAATACTGTCTCTATTTTAGCTCAGATTAAGGAAAACAAGTTGAAAACACTAATGTGCTGGTATGTCACACCCCAGATTTTTCACAAGGTGGACTTGAAGGCAGATCGTCTCTGATGAAAACAATGTGAGGCAGTGGGTATCCTATTATATTTTTGGTGGGAATATCCATATCCTAAACATTTCTAGACATTTATACAAACAGTTCTATGTAATATTCTGGGTGCCCAATAGGCTCTGATCATTTATATGTGTTTATTGAATAGTTATCCAAAGACCCTTAACTAACACAACTAGAATATTGCTGAAGTGCTGCATTTATGCGGCTTGATTTATTGTAACAGTTACTGAGTACAAATCACAATGATTATATTCCACATTATGATACGTTGTCTTGATAGAGAAGTTGGCAGACCTCAGACAGGACAACATGGACAGATTTGCATTGGTTTGGACTTTCTTTCAGAACTATTTGGCAGCATAATCTGTTTGCAAGTGCAGGAGAGGGAAGGAGAAGGGTTTGGGAATGGGAATGGGGTTTGCGACCTCACCTTGAGCATTACATTCAATTCTCATTGCTGTATCTCAAAAAGATATAGCAGAATTAGAAAAGGTTCAAACAAGAGTGACCAAAATGATAAAAGGGATGGAACTCCTGTATGAAGAAAGGCTAAAGAGGTTAGGGCTTTTCAGCTTAGAAAAAAGATGTCAGAGGAGGAATATGATTAAGGTCTATAAAATACTGAGTTGTGTAGAATGTTTAAAAGTGAATCAATTTTTCACTCTTTCAAAAAGTAAAAAGACCAGGGGACATGCAATGAAATTACATAGAAATACTTTAAAAACAAATAGGAAGAGATACTTTTTCACTCAAAAAATAGTTAAGCTCTGGAACTCGGATGTGGTAACAGCGGTTAGTGTATCTGAGTTTAAAAAAGGTTTGTACAAGTTCCTGCAGGAAAAGTCCATAGTCTGTTTTTGTGATGGACCTAGGGGAAGCCACTGCTTGCCCCGGGATTGGTAGCATGGAATGTTGCTACTAATTGGGTTTCTGCCAAGTTCTTGTGACCTGGATTGGCCAATGTTGGAAGCAGGATACTGGGCTAGATGGACCATTGGTCTGAGACAGTATGGTTATTCTTGTGCTCTTATGTTCTTATGTAAGATGAATTCTTGCTTGTTGATTGGTTTTTGTGGCAGTTGTTATGTGTTTATTATGCCCTTTTTCAATAAAAATGTAACTTAGAAAAAGGACCCTTAATTATTAATGAGTTAGCAATGATAGTGATGTTGCTGCTAGGCGATTGTCATGAATATAACACTAATGAGGTTGTATTTATTAATTTACTTATTTTGATTTAATATGAAACTTATAGTTGGGTCTGATTTTTTAGGATAAAGAAAACAGTATAAAGGGGATAACCAATATAAACAGAAATAATATAAAAATCCTATAATGAAAAAATTATAGCTGTTTCATCCAGACATGCATTACAACATAGCACACCAAACTGACTTCCTGAAGAAATCAGTAAAGAAAACTTAGTTCATGTTGAAGTATAAATCTTCCTAGAGGAAGGTATTATTGGTGTGTGTGTGTGTGTGTGTGTGTGTGTGTGTGTGTGTGTATGTGTGTGTGTGTGTGTGTGTATGTGTGTTTTAAGGCTATTTTCCCTTTAGCTAAGTATAAGACCCCTTTTACCATACAGCAGTAAAAAGCGGCCTTAGCACACACTTACACAAGTCATTCCCACATGCCAAGAACATTACCGTTGGAGTAAAATGGCCGATTTTCTGAATTTTTCAGTAACCATTAGCATGTGGCTATTTTATAGGTGGTAGGGACTCATGTGCTAAACCTGCAATAATCAATTGGCATATGTCATTGTAGCTGTGCTAACTGATTAGTGCAGAACACACCCACTCTCCACCCCAGACATGCCCCCTCTGCCAAAAAATGTAAAATATATATTTTTAATGGATAGGTAGCGCAGGCATATAGAAAAATTACCATGGGATGCCACATTTTTTGCTGCACTAAGCATGCGTTAGTACTTACCACAGCTTTGTAAAAGGGCCCCTGCATTTTATTACATTTATTTTTAAATGTGTTTGTTGCCAATATCTCCATTACAGACTTTCTGTGTTGCTAGGATAAGAAGACCACAATTTTATTTAGAGCATTCACAGGTGACCACTCTCAACCTTGACTAAATGATAACCAATAGCATATCATGTATTAAATGACATACCATGCTAATCCTTTGTAAAAAAAAATGTTCAAATTACCTCACAGTCTAAAGAGCATCTGCTCCAAATTGTCTCAGTCCACATTAAATGGTCCTTCTACTAAGCTGTGGCAAAAAAAAAAATGGCCTTAGCACATCCTTATGTAGTCTTTCCCACATGCTAAGGCACTTTTTGCTGCAGCCAATAACAAAAATTAGCATGTGAGCCCTTACTGTTACCTATTTTGTAGGCAGTAAGGGCTTGTGTGCTAATCTTGCACTAATTGATTAGGACGCGGTAATGTAGCCTGTTAACTGAGTAGCACAGACACACTCAATGGCAAACAAATAAATGTTATTTTTCTAGCGCACTGGTAAGATGCACAAATGTCAAAAGTGCCACGGAATGTCTCAGCACACACTGCAGTATACCATTTTAAGCTGTGGTAAGCCTGCATTTGTGCTTACCGCAGCTTGGTAAGAAAAAAGTCACAAATATTTGGTTGTTACCAATGTAGCCTCTCATGATCTAGTGCCCTTCACTGCCTCTTGTTTTTGTTCTACAGGTGACCAGGAATACATCTTCAAGAAGGCAACGCTGTCCTTTCTCAGGTTTACCTCTCTGGGTTTCAGGGTCCTATGTCAGGACCAGCTCAGCTGGGAGGCTATTGGCTTCCTAGATCCATTTTCTCTACCACTCGCATCCACCTCTACATTCAAGAGTCCAGATCATGGTGTGTTCTAAACCAAGAATTTACATAAAAGATTTAAGAAGCAGAAGGAATAAGCAAAAAAACAATCAGCAGTATGTAGAAATAGTACAAGTACAGTCACATTACTTCTGACAGTCTCCATTTCTAAGGTGCGGTATATCAAAATAAAATCAGACTTAAAACACCTTGTGGATCTGAAGTCTAAACACAGATGTGATCATAGGCACTGCATTTCTGTTAACCTGGACCTCTATAGTGCAGTTCCAAGGGTTAATTACGGTGTTCTCTTCTTCATTTCCAGAACCCAGTAGCCCCCTTTTCCTTCTCAAAATCCAGATACTTTATTTTGTTGCACTAAACTTCTTTAATTACTCTTAGTAGTGTTTTAGTGTAGTGGTCTAAGCTACCCCTAACACTCTGTGCTGTGTTGGTTCAAAGTCTGAGTTACAGAGCTATTCATCTTTGAGTCGGTCATAAACCGGCATTTAAACATTTATCTAGCATAAACATCTAAGTTCCCATTTTACAAAGCCAGAATATGCACATCTCAAACCCGATTGCATACAAATAGCAAGGGGATGTGGCCTGGGCATGTTTTGGGCAGGACTAGAACATGCCCAGAATGATTCCCCATATCAAAAAAGGAATAAATGTATATGCCCAGACATCTGGATGGTGGGAGTTACATCTGTTTAGACCCACAAACAAGTTCTGGCAAGGTACTAGTTTAGGCAGGAGTGAAGGTAGCACTTACCTCCTGCCCAAAGGGGCACCCCACTAGAACATGTTTATGTGCCCATTCACCCCATCACGTTCCTCAGCACTAGATTCCCCCCCCCCCCTCCAATAGGGTGATCTCCCTGATTGAATGCCCCTGGAAATAGCCCTCTCTCCAGCATCAGAGGCCTCCTTCAGAGCTGTTTCCTTATCCTCTACCCCAGACCAGATGATGGTATCCCTCTTCTGGGCATTCTACAACCCCCCACCCACCTATGGGGCTTACCCAGAGGATACCCTGGTGGTGATCTAGGTGTAGAGATGGGAGCAGTCCTCTTCCACTCCTGCCCCACCCAGCACTGGCCAAGGAAATGGCTTTTATGATATCTAGCAGTAATCTTGTCAGACTACCACTAGATGTCAACCTTATATAAAAAGGCAAATCTGCCTTATATTGGAAACAAATACATCTTGAGATTATGGGAACCATTTACTGCCAAATGGGGTGAGAGTGGAGGGGGACTGCTTCTGTATCCATGCTCTAGACCACTATCAGGATATCCTCTAAGTTAGCCCTAGGGATGAATGAGGGGTTTGGGATGCCTGTGGGGTGTGTGTGTGAGGAATACAATCAGCTCATCTGGTGTGAGGGAGATTAAATGGCTCTAGAGTTGGTCTCTGATACCAGGCAGCCTTCCAATCAAGGGGACTGGTTAGGAGGGCTTTTCATTGGGGTGCTTGTTCAGGGGAGTTTTCAATTAGGGGAGTATGTTGATGGGTGGGGGTTGACTTTGTGGGGAGGTATGATATCAGGAGATCTGATACCAGGGGTGATCGGGAGCTACATGTCTAGGTTTCCAAAATGGCAACCATATATTTGTTTGTGTTGCCACTTGGCTGCTATTTTGCAACCTACACATGTAAATGGCCCCACACAAATGTTTAAGCCCTAGTGCTGTCCTCATTATTTTTTTCAATGTTTAAAGTACTAAAATATTTTCTCCCTCTATAATGGATGGCGCCTTAGCCTAAACACCCCCCCCCCCCCTTCCCCAGGGACAGGAAAAATATCTCAATTTTAGGTGGGAGCTAAAGGCGCACAACTGCTTTTATAAAATATGTCACATTTTCACTTCCACATTTATGTTCACCCATTCATGAACTATCTAAAAATGGCACTGTGAAGAAATACAGGAAAATTTTGAAATTTAAAAATAAAAAATGGATTTCCAGTCAAAAGATAACATTTTGGGACTAGATAATTACTCAAACATTTCCAATAACAAAATGTTGTTGCTTTGTTATTGGAAGTGTTTTAATTAAGTGTATAGTTCCAAAATGTCAAAGTCTTGGCTAGCCAAAGACCACTACTCTTCCTTTCTGGTATGATGGCTGTTGTAGCCAATGACAGAGAACTGTCTTTGGGCTAGGGTGTTTCTTTCCAGTTCAAATTTCCCTCCAAGTGAGTTATTCTCCTACCATTATGTCACTGGTTGAGAATCCTCCCATGTTCAGTAAGTTGTAAGTGGTAAAAGCAGTTCACGCAACACTACTTCAGTAGAGTCACTAGAGGGTTATTAAATGTAAGCAAGGCAGAACCTTAAAGCTTCTTAACAAAACAATTTCATATATTTTATAGTAGGAAGATAATTTCCTCAAAAACACTCTGAATGTTCCTAAAGACATTCACTGAGTATCATAACTAAGTCAGTCCTTTTAAAGAGAACCAGTAGTTTATATAAGAAAGCAAAAGGCAGATGGTAAATTACCTTCAGTGAAATTAGATGATTACTTTTTTATTTTTTTTTTAAGTTCACATATGGCAGGAGATTTTGAGAGTCGAGTACCTGCACAGCAAAAGAAATTATTTTGTTCTTTCTTAAATGTTAAAATTTGATCCCAGATGTATTGTTCAATTGCCCTTGGTTTGGTAATGGTGATTTGCTAATTCGAAACTGCTGTCAAAGTAATGCTTGGGATAACATTTATGAATGATTTATCAAGCTGTCTTTAAAACAACAGATAGGTTTCAAAATTAAATAAATAACTATCAAACTTTCCAAAATGTTCACAGTGCACACATAGGCAAAAAAAAAACCCTGATATTCAGCCGGCATTGGGCTACGCAGTGACTGCACAAAACTGGCGGTCAGATCGAATATTCAATGCTGGACCATACCCAGTGACTGGCATTACATATCCAGTTTAATTTTTGACCAGGGCAACTTAACTAGTTAAGCTGATATTGAGGACTAACTGGTTAAATGCTTAAAGGTTAAAGATAGGCCTGCTATTTATACAGCCTATTTTAACCACTAAACATAGTTTGGTGCTGAGTATCTATGTCTATGTGGCACATCATAGCGGGTTAGCAGCTAGTTTTGAATATCAGTCAGAATGTGCACAACCTGGGGGGAAGGGGATGGACTACCTAAAATCTAATATAGTAATCCTTTCCTAGTGAAATCATAAATAAATAAAAAACTGATTCATCTTTAGTATTTTTTTTCAAACCTAACTTATAAATTGTCTCATGAAATTCAAATTGTACCAAAATACAATTATGGATGTATTTATTCAGTGGATAAACAGCATCATAAAGGCTTTTGGTTATTGATCAAAATAATGGGTGGGGGGGAAGGAGATAAGATAACCAAAATGATCCATGAGCACCTTTCAATTTGTTCATGAATTAGTGACAAGGAGCTATGCATTTTCAAACCCATGTCATTTTATTTCCTTCCAAAAATGTCAATGAAAAGTATAACTAATCCAGCTCAAAATAGGAATAAGTTGACCCCAATTCTGTTGTTGTTATCTAGCTCCAATTATTTGAGTTATGTCCCTTTACCAGCAGATGGAGGGAAAGAACATGAAGATTCTGATATCATCCATATAAGGAAAAATGCAGCCAGGAACCTTCCAGTATGCTAATGCCAAAGCAGCTCAAAACACAGCAAAATAGTTATAAAGAAAAATCTAAGACACCCCTCACCCTCTTGCAGATGGAGACCTATGAGTGATCCCTTACAAACCAGGCTAACTAGAGACAAATGACAGACCAAGATCCTGAGCTACTGCTACACTCCCCTCTATTTCAGGGCAGGTCCTGGATTGGTCTAGGAGGATTCAAAAGCCGATTTTGGGCGTCCTCAACTGCTTTCCGTTGTGGGGACGACCAAAGTTCACGGGGGCATGTCGGAAGCATAGCAAAGACGGGACTGGGGCCTGCTTAACACATGGGTGTCCTCAGCCGATAATGGAAAAAGAAGGGCGTCCCTGATGAGCACTCTATTTGGTCCATTTTTCTTGCGACCAAGCCTCAAAAAGGTGCCCGAACTGACCAGATGACCACCGGAGGGAATCGAGGATGACCTCCCCTTACTCCCCCAGTGGTAACTAACCCCTTCCCACCCTAAAAAAAAAAACTTTCAAAATATTTTTTGCCAGCCTCTATGCCATCCTCAAATGCCATACCCAGCTCCCTGACAGCAGTATGCAGGTCCCTGGAGCAGTTTTAGTGGGTGCAGTGCACTTCAGGGAGGCAGACCCAGGCCCATCCCCCCCTACCTGTTACACTTGTGGTGGTAAATATGAGCCCTTCAAAACCCACCATAAACCCACTGTACCCACATGTACAGGACGTCCTCAGGAAAACGTGGGTGCCCCGTTCAATTATGCTCCTCCACGCTGCAATAGTCCAATCTGGTAACAAGTAGGGAAAGAATAAGGGAGTGAAATGTATCATGATCAAAATACCTTCTGACGGACCAAAGCTGAGAATGTATGGAAAAAAGGTTTTGCAAAGATTAGAAATGTATAAGGAAAAGGTAAGTTGCAAATCTAGAGTGATACCTAAATAATGGAAGGAATCTTCAGGGCATTATTCAAAACAATTAGGGCCCTGTCTATTAAGCTGCATTATAGGTACGTTAGCATTTTTAACAAGCGTTAACCATGTCAGTGCATTAACCGTGTACATGCCTATAATATCCCTATAGGTACCTACACGGTTAGCACAGACGCTAATTGTAGGTGCGATAAAAATGCTAACGCGCCTTAGTAAACAGGGCCCTTAGAGAGAGCAGAAATCACTTGTCTGAGACTAACCACTGATATTCAGAGGCACAAATCTCTGCTTAGTCAGAATTCTTGCTTTCATTTATTTATTTATTTACTTATTTTCAAAAAGAGACAGGGTTTCCCCAATAAAGGGCAACCTCCATTCTCCGTTAAAAGGCCAAGCACCATATCTTTGAATATCAGAGATAGGATTCCAGATCACAGCTCCAAGTTGAGAGGTCATGGACAGCCTCTGTACTCTTGGTGAAAAGATACTCTGCCCCCCCCCCCCCCCCAATTCACTCCAGCTATACTTTCTCCATGTGTGTATATTATTATCACATTCCTTTATCACTTTTAATGGCTAAAGTTTCCCAAAGTGTGTAAATGTGGCTAAGTGTATCTGCCTGTTTCCTCAGTGAGCAATTAGCATACTCATTCCTGTGCTGCTCACCCCCCCCCCTCCCCCGTCAACATTTATTAAATTGATACATTCCTCTCACAGCTCCCCTAGCACTGCTACCAGGGCAAAAATGACTGTAACCTCTCACTTCACCTTAGACAGAGAGAATAAATCTGCTTTTAAAACATAGACCAGAGATCTCTTCTCCCTCAAATTACTCAGTAAACCCTCCTTTTAGGGAAGTATCACATGCTAATGTATATTAGCACATGTTAAGCTTTAGTAAAAGGGCCCCTAAATTGGCACCTGAGGCAATGCAAAATTGAGTAACTTCAGCAGCAGTAGGATTTGAACTTGGGATCCCTTTTCCCCAGTCTACTGATTTAACTCTTAAGACAATTCCTCCACTCAGGAGAAGAAATTCCCACTGCAGATTTATAATAAATAATCAATAGTGATACTTAAAATAATAAACAGCAAAGGGAGGGCATGAGAAAAAAGGGAGAGTGAAAAATGGGTGTTAACGTGAGGAGGAGAAGGAGTTAAAAAAGGGAAGAAGAGTAAAGGGGGATGAGAGAGTGAGAAATAGCAACAGAGAAAAATGAAGGAAGATAAAGGCTGTATAGCCTATCCAGTCTGTCAATCCATGCCATCTACTATCCCTTCCTCTTCCTTATAGATCCTGTGTACTTGTCCCAAGCTTGCTTGAATTCAGATAGTCTTCATCTCTACTACCTGTCCCCTTACACCTTTATCATATGTCTCCTCATTTCAGGGTTTCCTTTCAATTAAAATTGTGCATTGATGCCACAGAGGTATTTAAAAATCATTATTATTTCTCCCCCCTGTCTCCTTTCTTCCAAAGTATACATACTGAGGTCTTTAAGTCTATCCCCATATGCTTTATGATGAAGACCACCACCATTTTAGTAGCCGTTCTCTGGACCGACTTCATCCTGTTTATATCTTTTTGAAGGTGTATTCTCCAGAATTGAACACAATATTCTAAACAAGGTCTCACCAGAGACTCATACAGAGGCATTTTTGCCTCCTTTTTTCCTGCAGGCCATTCCTCCTTTACATACACACTGATATCTAGTCACATCCCATTCTCCTGAGGGCAGGTTCTAAAGAAAGGAGAAAAGCAGGAGTAGGGTTATTTTCCTCACCCACTAGGAACCTCCCTTCTGGTCTTCTTCCTTCCCTAGGATTTGTACCAGCTTATGGGATATGCATTCTTTAGTTCAAATCTTTGCTTACCACCAAATTTGTAAAACAGAACAGCAAGAGAAGTATTGCTTTAATAAGAGACTACAGACAAAACTGTATTATTTTCAGAACAAATTTGTTCAATTTATTTTTCCTTTTATTATTGAAGACAATATTCCAGAGCAGCTAGTCAATATGTATATTTACCAACTAGTCTGGTAGCAGGACATCCTAAGGCAAAGGTAAAATGGTTGACAGTCTAATAAAATGGTTCTAGATAGTACATACTGCTTTTTAAAGAGATTATTATAATTCTTAATAAATAACTCACAAGACAGTTATTGCATATGTTTTAAATGGGGTACTAGGTTCATATTGAATACGAAATATGAGATCTGGTTAGTAATTAGAAGCCAAGTGAAATAGAAAATTAGTCATTGCCTAGTCGTTAGTGAAAAATGTTATACAAATGAAAATGAACAATTTCCTTTTGAATAAGCAGGCGCATATAATAGCTCCAAATTCCCCACTGCTATTGCAAATGTTCACTTTGACTAATTACCAAAGGATTATGTTTTTAGCAAACAGTATGCTGTATTGCATTCTAAACCTTCAAGTACAAAAGCAGCTTTGGACATACTTTCTTGCATCTTAAATATTGCTAATAGCAAAAAAGCAGGAAAAAGGCAAAGGTGAAGAAATAAGGTCTCCTCCTTTTACTGCACTTTGAACTTTAATTTAAACAGTTTAAAATTGCTTTAAAAACCTGGCTTTTCAAGGAGTCTTTCCAACTTGACACAATGGGGATTTTGCTTGTCCCTAAAGTATTTCCTCCTTCCAATGTTACTTAGGTTTCTGCCCGCCCTTTCTTTTTTGAACACATTGCAAACATCAAATGCAATACACTACCAAGAACATCTGATTCCATTCCTCATGAGACACATTCCACTTCACAACAGAAAAACCCTGCCCCATGAAAGAATAATCCCACTCCCAAAGAATTCTCCCCTCCTCCTACCTCCAACCTCCTGGGTCTTACCGGTGATGTAGGTATGCACTACTACAGTGATCTGCATTGCATTGGTAGTTCAGAGGTCCTAGGTGGCAGAAATCTTCTCAACTGCCACCTTGGTGTGTGCTACCATCCAAAATGGTGCTTCTGCCTCCTAGTGATAGTCTCACTGTACTATCATTCAAGATAGTGAAGGAGTGGCCTAGTGGTTAGGGTGGTGGACTTTGGTCCTGAGGAACTGAGTTCAATTCCCACTTCAGGCACAGGCAGATCCCTGTGACTCTGGGCAAGTCACCTAACCCTCCATTGCCCCAGGTACAAATAAGTACCTGTATATAATATATAAGCCATATTGAGCCTGCCATGAGTGGGAAAGTGTGGGGTACAAATGTAACATCTCTCTATATAAAACGCACCTCCAACGTTCGAATGAAGCCTCTGTTAGCCAAAAGTGAAGGGGGTGAGATCGCATTGTGTCTGCCCCGCCCACGCGTCAAACGTGATGACGTCGAGGGCGGAGCAATGACACTCATCCAATCGCAACGCTCGGCAGCGAAGCGTCAGGGAAGGAGGCGGCGCTCTCAACGTCTAGCCTTCCCTTCGCTGTGTTCCGCCTTCTTCTGACGTCAAGGATGACGTCAAAAGAAGGCGGAACACAGCGAAGGGAAACCTAGACGTCGGGAGCACCGCCTCCTTCCCTGACGCTTCGCTGCCGGAACCACCACTGAGGTACATTTAAAAACAAGAAAAAAAAATAAAAACCATGTTGGGGGGAGCGAAGAAGAAAAACAATGGGAGCGGGAGGGCAGGGGAGAAACGACACCATGGATGCGAAGGGGGGGGGGGGGGGAAGAAGAGGGCGGCCCAGGCTGGGACATGGGAGAGAGAGGAGCATGGATGCAAGGGGGGGTCATGGAAGGGAGACAGGGGACTTGCTGGAAAAGGATGAATGGAGGCGGCAGGGGACAGAGGAGCATGGATGGGCATGGATTGGGAGGGCAGGACTCAGGGAGAGAGGGAAATTGCTGGAAAGGGATGAATGGAGGGGGCAGGGGACAGAGGAGCATGGATGGGCATGGATTGGGAGGGCAGGACTCAGGGAGAGAGGGAAATTGCTGGATAGGGAAAAATGGAGGGGCCAGGTGACAGATGAGCATGGATGGGCATGGATTGGAAGGGCAGGACTCAGGGAGACGGCAATTGCTGAATAGGGATGAATGGAGGGGACAGATGGCCATGGATGGATATGGATTGCAGGGCAGGCCTCAGGCAGAGAGGGGAAATGCTGGATAGGGAAAAATGGAGGGGCCAGGTGACAGATGAGCATGGATGGGCATGGATTGGAAGGGCAGGACTCAGGGAGAGGGGAATTGCTGGATAGGGATGAATGGAGGGCACAGATGGGCATGGATCCATATGGATTGCAGGGCAGGCCTCAGGCAGAGAGGGGAATTGCTGGATAGGGATGAATGGAGGGGCCAGGTGAAAGAAGAGCATGGATGGGCATGGATTGGAAGGGCAGGACTCAGGGAGAGGGGAATTGCTGGATAGGGATGAATGGAGGGGACAGATGGCCATGGATGGATATGGATTGCAGGGCAGGCCTCAGGCAGAGAGGGGAAATGCTGGATAGGGAAAAATGGAGGGGCCAGGTGACAAAGGAGCATGGATTGGAAGGGCAGGACTCATGGAGAGGGGAATTGCTGGATAGGGATGAATGGAAGGGACAGATGGCCATGGATGCATATGGATTGCAGGGCAGGCCTCAGGCAGAGAGGGGAATTGCTGGCTAGGGATGAATGGAAGGGCCAGGTGAAAGAGGAGCATGGATTGGAAGGGCAGGACTCAGGGAGAGGGGAATTGCTGGATAGGGATGAATGGAGGGGACAGATGGCCATGGATGGATATGGATTGCAGGGCAGGCCTCAGGCAGAGAGGGGAAATGCTGGATAGGGATAAATGCAGGGGCCAGGTGACAAAGGAGCATGGATGGGCATGGATTGGAAGGGCAGGACCCATGGAGAGGGGAATTGCTGGATAGGGATGAATAGAGGGGACATAGGGGCATGGATGGATATGGATTGCAGGGCAGGCCTCAGGGAGACAGGGCAATTGCTGGATAGGGAAAAATGGAGGGGCCAGGTGACAGATGAGCATGGATGGGCATGGATTGGAAGGTCAGGACTCAGGGAGACGGGAATTGCTGAATAGGGATGAATGGAGGGGACAGATGGCCATGGATGGATATGGATTGCAGGGCAGGCCTCAGGCAGAGAGGGGAAATGCTGGATAGGGAAAAATGGAGGGGCCAGGTGACAGATGAGCATGGATGGGCATGGATTGGAAGGGCAGGACTCAGGGAGAGGGGAATTGCTGGATAGGGATGAATGGAGGGCACAGATGGGCATGGATGCATATGGATTGCAGGGCAGGCCTCAGGCAGAGAGGGGAATTGCTGGATAGGGATGAATGGAGGGGCCAGGTGAAAGAGGAGCATGGATTGGAAGGGCAGGACTCAGGGAGAGGGGAATTGCTGGATAGGGATGAATGGAGGGGACAGATGGCCATGGATGGATATGGATTGCAGGGCAGGCCTCAGGCAGAGAGGGGAAATGCTGGATAGGGAAAAATGGAGGGGCCAGGTGACAAAGGAGCATGGATTGGAAGGGCAGGACTCATGGAGAGGGGAATTGCTGGATAGGGATGAATGGAAGGGACAGATGGCCATGGATGCATATGGATTGCAGGGCAGGCCTCAGGGAGACAGCGGAATTGCTGGATAGGGATGAATGGAGGGGCCAGGTGACAGAGGAGCATGGATTGGACTCACACTTTCACTCTGACTCTCAAACACTCACTCTCACATACACTCTCCCAAACACACACACTCCGAGGAAAACCTTGCTAGCGCCCGTTTCATTTGTGTCAGAAACGGGCCTTTTTTACTAGTAAATAAATAATATTTTCATAAAAGGAACAGGGAAACCATTTTAGATGCTGTTACCAACAATGGCAGTGGAGGGGGATTGCTGCCACTCAAGACTGCTGAACTACCAATGCAGACCCTTGGGTAGGTCCTGGCTGGGTGCGGGGGGGGGGGGGGGGGGGGGGAGTCAAGGAGTAGAGTTAAGGTAAGGGTCTGAGGGTGTGGGTTTTTCTGTCAAGAGGTGGGATTTTTCTCTCATGGAATAGGAAGAAGGAAGAGGATCAGATCAAGGGGTTGTAGGAGGGGATTCTGACTCACAGGGGGGAATCAGGAGGGGGATCACACCTTGGGAAGATCAGGAAGGAGATTAAACTTTTGAGGGGGAAGGATCAGAAAAGGGGTATAACCTGATGGGGGGAGATTACAAGACTAGGGGGTGTGCTGCCATGGCACTTCACCTACTAGCAGCCATGCTATTGGACTACAAATGCTTGCATTTACTGCCTTGTATTGAGGTGGCAGGAAGTTTAACTGTGCCATCCACAATGTTGACTTTCCCGTAGCATTATTCCAAAGACCAACCCTTCTATAAAAAATCTCCAACTATGATCTGCATTGAGCTGCCAGTGGAAAAGCCCAGCTTAGTGTGTCAATGACCATCTCATTTATTGATATGTTTTGTAGTTCAATGGTGCAGTGGCTAGGGGTTCTTGAAGATGGAGACCAATGGTTGTAACCAATTGAACAGTGACTTGTCTAACATAGACATAAGTATGAAAATGCTTTAGTAGTTAAACTATAGTTAGAAGCTCTTTCTCTATTTGGACATATTTTACCTCCACCTCAGGATGAATATGTAAGGGAATTTCCATTTTGCAAAAGGCAGGCCCCTAGACCATGCTGGCTGGCATTGCATTTCATCACAAAATCAGCACTGGCATCATGGAGGGGCATAATCGAATGGGGTGGCCAGGTTTTCCTGAGGACGTCCTCGCAGGACATACCGGTGAAGGGGCGGCGAAATATTGTGGGTGCTTGAGCACCCCCAGCACCCACGGAGTTGGCGCCAATGCAAGACGCTGACTGGCTGTGGCTTAACAGCGTATTTATACCCTTCGTCGTTCACCTACAAGAGAATTTGGACATTCTGTTAAAGGCGTGCCAAGAAAAACACCCATAAAGGTATACCCCAGAACATATTTTGTCAAAAAAAAACCAAATTACGTGCATACCTGTGAAATGGGGGAAGACAACGCCTCCATTTGGTTTAGAAGATCCATGAGTTCCGTATCCTCAGCCTCTTGATATATTTGTCATCAACTGAATTTCCGAACATGTCTTATGCCAAATCTGTGGCATTTTCAGTCATTGTTATATTCTGTTCGCAATATTGTTCTTCTGTTAGCGAGACATTGATTTCGACTTCTTGAGAGTCAAATAGCTTTTGCCCACATGACAGTTCATCTAGCAACAGGTCCTTCTGTTCCATTTCGGCCGTACACTGCATGTTCTGTCATTAATGATGTTTTTGATTCTGTTGGGTCGATTACCAGTGAATAGCTCTCGGTCTCAGCATCGAAACCTTTAAGATAAAGACTGAGGTGTCACCCTCTCTTTAACATCAAGAGCTGTTTACCTCTTTGGTCCTCTGTATTTTAGGGGTTTCATAGGACTCTATGTTTAGCTTTTGCGTCTTTCTGATCCCCCCGATAGGTGGAAAGTAACCAAGGTGGCGTATTTAGAATGGTGGCAACGCCTTTTTAATATCTGTTGGTCACGTGTTGTTCTTTTTAGGCTCCTTATGGTCTGCCTACAGACTTGTCCAGACATGCCTAGCTTTGCCACATTATTACGTTTTCATTCATGTGAGGAAAATTTACCCAACCTCTGTAAGGCTACAGATTATTTTAAAGATTGTATGCTTCATAAAATGAATACTGGCTTCTGCCCCTGTGTGAATGGAATTGAAAGCCTAACGAGTTGAACGGTTCTGAAAGCAAAATCCCACTTTGTTAGGATCTCTCCTGAAAAATAGTACATCTGCCTTAGGGCTATTACTTCTTGTAAGTTTTGTTGCTAGCTAGAGGAAAGGGGAGGAGTCGCAATACTGTTAGGGCCAAAACAATCCCTGTATAATGAAAGAAGACTAAAACGAAAAAATAAAACAAATGCCTATTTTCTTTCTGTGGTGGGGTGGCTAGAGGAGAAGGATAGGACTGGATTTATTGGAAAAAAAAGTTTGCTTATCTTGCTTACAACAGTTTTGAAAAAAGGAAGGTGAACTGGGCTGTGTGAAGTCTGGAAGCCTGATTTGAGCTCACACGCAGGTCTCCAAACAGGAGGGGGAGGCCCAAAGCAGCAGCGCTCTGCCTTGAGAGAAGTTGGAAAAGGAGATTTCCTTTGAAATGGCTGCAGAGAAAACCAGCTCAGCTACATGCTGTTTGATCTTACACAGACAACCCAGACCCTTTCTTACCAGGGGCGTAGCCAGACCTCAAGATGGGAGGGGCACATTTTGGTCTGCCGCTCCTCACCCATTGCCTCCATTGTACCTGTCTTGGCTGACGGGGGTTCCCAATCCCTGCCAGCTGAAGCACCGCCGCACAATTCCAGGAATAACATGTATAGAATGTTTGTACGTTTGGGAAGCTTGCCAGGTGCCCTTGGCCTGGATTGGCCGCTGTCGTGGACAGGATGCTGGGCTCGATGGACCCTTGGTCTTTTCCCAGTATGGCATTACTTATGTACTTATGTAATACGGTTGGGGATGCCCAAATCTCAACATTTAGGTCGACCTTAGAGATGGTTGTCCCCGGTTTTCGGCGATAATGGAAACCAAGGACACCCATCCCAGAAACGACCAAATACAAGCCATGTGGGAGGAGCCAGCATTCGTAGTGCACTGGTCCCCCTCACATGCCAGGACACCAACCGGGCACCCTAGGGGGCACTGCAGTGGACTTCAGAAATTGCTCCCAGGTGCATAGCTCCCTTACCTTGGGTGCTGAGCCCCCCAAAACCCACTCCCCACAACTGTACAACACTACCATAGCCCTAAGGGGTGAAGGGGGGCACCTACATGTGTGTACAGTGGGTTTGTGGTGGGTTTTGGAGGGCTCACATTTACCACCACAAGTGTAACAGGTAGGGGGGGGGTGGGCCTGGGTCCGCCTGCCTGAACTACACTGCAGTACCCACTAAAATTGCTCCAGGGACCTGCATACTGCTGTCATGGAGCTGGGTATGATATTTGAGGCTGGCATAGAGGCTGGAAAAAATATTAATTTTAGGGTGGGAGGGGGAATAAGGGGAGGTCATCCCCGATTCCCTCTGGTGGTCATCTGGTCATTTAGGACACATTTTTGTGGCTTGGTCATAAAAAAAAGGTTTTATCTTAATCCTAATAGAGGATATATATATATAATAGGAGTTACCTAAAACATTAACAGTACTCCTGTTTGTTGTTAACATAAAAAAAAAGGACCAAGTGAAGTCATCCAAATGTTCATCGATTTGTGTCGAAAGATGGGCGCCCTTCTCTTTCGAAAATAAGCCTATTAGTCTATCCTGAGTGCACCCGTTCTAATTTAAACAAACTGCAATCGCTCCAAAATACAGACTGGGAGAATCATTTCATAAATCACAATAAATAAATACAATATTAAACTGTTATGTCAAGCATGGAAATTTGATCATGTTTCCCCTTTATTATTCAAACTTCAGTGGCTGCCTGTTGAAAATAATCTTTAAAACTCTCATGTTTGCTTTAAGGTCCTCAGATTTGGCCTCCCTCTTTATTTATCCAACCTCACTATTCCATATTCCCCTGTTAGACTACTTTGTTCTATCAATTATCACTGTCTAAGTCTCCCTAGCCCTAAGTCTGCTCAATTAGAATCCACTAGACACTGTGCCTTCTTTTTTTTTGCTGCTCCTTGTCTCTAGACATGGCTTTTTTTGAGGGGGTACTCGGGGGTACTGAGTACCGGCACCTTTTCCAGTGTCTGTTAAAATTGACCCATGGACCACAAGTTTTAATGAAAGAGCTCAGGCTCAACACACCAATTCTGCCTTGTCATAGATTCTGTGACTGGTTGCAGGGGGCCTGGCTATTGTGGGGTGGGTCCCTCAGTGATCACCCCACCCCTGAAGGGTGGCCTGGCATTTGAGTACCGGCACCTTTTTTGCTAGAAAAATTGCACTGTCTCTAGAACTCTTTACCTCTTCCTTTGCGAGCAGAACTATCCTTCAAGAAATTTAAATCTGCCTTAAAAACCTGGCTGTTTAACCAAGTTTTGACCTTGTTTAGGGATACTCTGCCACTGTTACTCCTACCACTCAGCTTTATTATTTGAATGAATCTATTTGAATGTATTCTCCTCTTTCCTATCAGGAATTGTATAATTTTCATTTTATCCTGTTTATTTGGCTTTTAGATTGTTAACTCCGGTGATCTGTTAGTTAGCAAATGGTGGTATAGTAAATTTTAATAAATTATATTAATTACATGGTATTTGTTTTAATTGTTTGAAGTAAGACCTCTGACTCAGGCACATGTCAAAACAAAGCTGTGTAGGGTCTATGAGTGAATAAAATATATAAATCACATGACTCCGTCCTATAGCATTTTAGTCTCCTTTGTACATCTCCACTCCAGTCCCCTCCCCCCCTTTTTGTTTTGTGATCTATGGAGTGTTTTTCTTATTTCTTTTGTTAACTTCTGGTGATGACTCAAGAAAGGCCTACTATGTAGTGGAGTAGAATATTGTGCTCAAAAGGGAGGGTTCAGAAAGAACCAGCTTTTTGCAACCAGTTAGCAAGGACCATTTTTGCTTCAGCTACCATACAAGGTAGCCTTTTTGGTTTATGTACACATTAACGTAAGTGACCATAATACTGTGCCAAACGTTTTACATGCACATGGTACAATTAATTGTAATCCATTCTTAGTGGTGCTTACTCTATGTATTTTGGGGTAAATTCAAGAAATGGAGCCAACATTGAGGCACCAGGATGATGCATGCTGTTATGGAATACTAGTGTAAGTCTTCATCGTGTGCCTTACATTAGATGCAAGCACATGACAAGGCTTGTGTAAGTGGCCATGCTTAACTGTAGGCAATTAGGCACATAAATAAACACATTCTATAACCTGTGTGCTTAACTGCCTGATACACCCATGCCCCTCCCTTTTCCATGCCCCCTTGAAGTTGTGTTCTCTGCTATATGAGCATTGAACATATAGAATGGCCATCATTTTAGATGTTATGAAGTTTGAAGTTGAAGAATAAACTGTTGATTTTAAAGGTAATGCTTGCAAAGTGGTCATTTGGAATAAAACGTGAACAGTTGTCTCCACACAGACAGCCTATTTTAACTGCCAGCTTTGTTTCCCACAGAGATTTGGATATTGACTTTGGGTTTCCTGGGGGAGAAGGGGGTCATCCCACATGCTAACACTTATCTCCCCAGGTGGAGGTGCTGCATGCCAAGTGAGTGAGTGAGCAAGGGTTCTATGGAGTCTGCCCTTTTCAGGGGCTTCAGCTCACTCGGACTCCAGACACAGAAGCGTCCAGGCAGTAGGGTATTACATACATTATCCCCACCCTAGTCTCAATGAATATATGTATGTTGAATGGGTTATTGCTGGTGAGACACATGTTGGTGCTTATAATATGCAATGGATACACACATAGCATGCCAGTGTACATCACAGTGACCAACACCAACATGGGCACTCCTGACTCTTGCTGTATGGACTCACCATCACAAAATTTTAAACACAAGGTAAAGCTGGGCCAGATGGCCAAGACATAATTGTCTGTGGCAAGAGTGAAACATGAACCCAGGCCCTCCACATGACAATTCTGCATCCTAACACGTAACCCTTCACTTGTCCTGCCGCTATCAATGTCTTTGTAGAGGAACACCCACAGCTGCTCAAAGGGACACTGGGAGCTGCACTTGGAAGTCAGCTGTGCACTAAACAAGTCCACTGTTTCAATTCTGTTCTAGACATGTCAGAGAAACCATTAAGCTCTGAAACTAGGCACCAGGCCACTCCGAGATCTCAGCCTGACCTGATGCTACTGAGGATCAGGCAATGGTCAGCTGCAGAAAATGTTCAGTAGCTGGTGTGGATGCATCATGGCTGCCAAGTGGCCGTTCCTGACATTATACAGATACAACACTGGTGGGTGAAACCTCACACAACGTCTAACATAGCTAGGCATAACCCTTGAAGGACAAGCGTAAACAACAATCACCTTCATTCGATGCTATGTAATCTGGTGCCTGCCAGTACATGGCTCCATGATGTAATCTGCCTAAAAATGTGCCACCTGCCATTGCCATAAGATTGACTTCCAATCAAAATGCTCATCCTCTGTGAAGTGTCATGTGTGTCAGTCAGTGCATCATGATATTTAGTTCTGAACAGGGATACCACATATCCATTAAAATGTGCCTCTGTAAGAGTCTAGAAAAGAAAAGGGATAATGTTTATCAACACAGTCATTTGAATTATAACACACATTCATGTATTCATTTCTTCCCTCCACCACTCATGAAATCATATAGGACCAAATTCTATATATAACGTCTAAAAAATCAGTGCAGAAAAAAAATACGCTTAGACATATTCTATAAACTACACCTAAAGTTAGGAGGAGTTTATAGAATATGTCTAGCACACGTCTTTGTTATTAAAATGTAGGTGTGTCCTTTTCCATCCACTAAAACCTTGTGTAAATGCTCGTGTTTAACTTAGGCACAGATCAGGTGTATTCTATAATATTGTACATTAACTTTAGAAATGCCCGCGACACAACCATGCTGCCATGCTGCTCACTTATGAGATCCGCATGGTAGAATTTACGTGCATCACTTTATAGAATACGCGTAGCAAGTAATGCACATAAATTCTAATTATTGCCAATTAGTGCAGTTAATTGCTTGTTAGTGTCCAATTATTGGTGCTGATTGGCTCGTTACTCAATTCAGTAATACATGCAGTTTGGCCGTGTGACCAAAACTGCATGCATAACTTTAGTCACCATATTGTAGGATTTATGTTGTGGATGCTATATAATCACAACATAAAGCCTTGTCCACCAAGACCACTCTTCCAGTACCTGCATACATCTACAAGACATAGATATGTACATTTGTCTAGTCCCTGCAATTCGAATTCTTGCCCTCAAAGCTACAGCTGTTAAATATGCCATGCTCCCATATGAGTACAATGAGGGATCCAGTACCAGTTCCAAACAACTTAGCCATTGGTGCTACAGGAAGTATGCATTATGTATACCACTTTGGTTGTACTATAGAAAGGTAATATATCAAGATTCGAATAATAAACAATAAGCCACATCACAGGTATGCAAGGTGTGTGCCCTCTGATTTGGCAAAATGGAATGTGGCCAACATAAACTGTATTTCAATCCCTATCTGTCACCACAAAGATCTCACACACTAAAGAGCAGCGCCAGCATAGAAGCTCCTTGCATATCCATGGCGACCCCTTCCAGCCATACTGTGGCCTAATCCAGCCAAAATGAACCAGTGTCCATTCTATTGTAGCCATACCCAAAGCACACCTATGTAGCTCTGACTGGCTGTAGTCACAACAAATGAACCCAGTGCCACTTTATCTAGAGTTATGGCCATCATTTGACTCCCCTCTGTATATTCAAGGCAGTTGTTACCTTTATGTACCCATGTGCCTTGCAATCATGTTCTTCCCCCAGAAACAAGAAAGGAGGCTGAAGCCAACACTAAAGAGGAAGAGAAAGAGGGATGAAGAGGAGGAGGAGAAAGAGGAGGAACAGGAAGAGAGAGAGAAGGAAGAGGAAGAGGAAGATAAGTAACAACCATCTTTCCCCTAGAGAGTCTTAGGTGAGAAAGCTGGAAGACAAAGGCCCAATTGACCTTGGACATTTGTGGCTGCAGGATGAAAAGGAGGGCCAGTAAGAATGGCTATATATTCATCACTAGAGCCCTATAGGAGAAGAGGACTATGGAGATCCTTCACCTCTGGAGGACAAGATGGGAAGGGGTTGGAGGCATGACAGCCAGAACCCTTGCAACTGCAGGTCCTTGAAGCCAAGGCAGTGGCTAGAATGTGCTGCTGTGCATCACAATGCTGAAAATCCTGCTGCATCACCATAAGATTGGAGATGAGCAGTGTTTCAGGAGCATGCAGCATGCCCTGAGCTTCATAGAGGGGCAATAATCGAATTGGGCGCCCATCTTAAGAGTGCCCATTTCTAAGGACGTCCCGGCGAAGGGCGGGGCATCCCATTATCAAAACAAGATGGGCATCCATCTTTCATTCGATACTTCGGGGATGCCAAAATCTTGACATTTAGGTCAACCTTAGAGATGGCCGACCTCGGTTTTCGCCGATAATGGAAACCGAGAACGCTCATCTCAAAAACAGCCAAATCCAAGCCATTTGGTCATGGGAGGAGCCAGCATTCATAGTGCACTGGTCCCCCTCACATGCCAGGACACCAACCGGGCACCCTAGGGGGCACTGCAGTGGACATCACAAATTGCTTCGAGCTGCATAGCTCCCTTACCATGTGTGCTGAGCTCCCCAAAACCCACTACCCACAACTCTATACCACTACCATAGCCCTTAGGGATGAAGGGGAGCACCCTCATGTGGGTACAGTGGGTTTTGGGTGGGTTTTGGAGGGCTCCCATTTACCATCACAAGTGTAACAGGTAGGGGGAGTGGGCCTGGGTCCGCCTGTCTGAAGTGCACTGCACCCACTAAAAACTGCTCCAGGAACCTGCATACTGCTGTGATGGAGCTGGGTAAGACATTTGAGGCTGGCATAGAGGCTGGAAAAAAATGTGTTTTATTTATTTTTTTTTTTTAGGGTGGGAGGGGTTTGGTGACCACTGGGGAAGTAAGGGGAGGTCATCCCCGATTCCCTCCGGTGATCATCTGGTCAGTTCGGGCACCTTTTCAAGGTTTGGTCATGAAAAAAAAGGACCAGAGTAAAGTCATCCAATACTCGTCAGGGACGCCCTTCTTTTTTCCATTATTGGCCAAGGACGCCCATCTCTTAACCATGCCCCGTCCCGCCTTCGGTATACTGCCGACACGCCCCCTTGAACTTTGGTCGTCCCTGCGACGGAAAGCAGCTGAGGACGGCCAAAATTGGCTTTCGATTATGACAATTTGAGCAACCTTAGGAGAAGGATGCCTATCTCCCGATTTGTGTCAGAAGATGGGCGCCCTTCTCCTTCAAAAATAAGCAGGATAGTGACCCAAATGTAAACCATGAAGGTTGAGCTACATGCCCTCACTGAAGCAGTTAGGAACCTTGAACCATATAGCTCTGCCCCTCCTGATTTATAGCCATATTGCCAATCTTTGTTTGTAGCAATTGAAAAGAGCACCCCCATTATTGAGCAAGCTCCTTCATTGTGATCATGGAGGGGTGGATACCACAGCACCTTCCTCCATCTCTCTTCCCTAAATGTAATGTGGGGCCCTTCATATTAAAAGCAAATGTTGTGATATAGTTTTTGCTACATCCAATATAAAGTTTTTCATTCTAGAAAAATGCTCCAAGGTTCATTGTGTTAACCAATGCTCTTATGGACTCAAAAAAGCATCTGACAACCTCGTGCATCAATCTAGCAATAATTCAATTACATATAATAATCCATCTTCAAGAGTATTCATGTCTGATCATGCTTAAAGTATGACAGAACTAAGGGCCTCAAAGTGAATGGGCTTTGTTGGTATTACCACACTGAGGACCACTAGCACAGTTTGATAAAGAGGCCCTAAATGCACTCAGGTGAGTTATACTTGGTATGATGCAACAATGATATTTATAAAAAAAAAAAAAAAAAATACCTTTCTAGTTATTACTCAAGCTGATCACTACCACAAAGAAAGCCAACAGCTTAATTTTTGCCTCTCCGGGAGAAATAAATAAGCTGCCAATATCCCCAACACTCCTAGCCATTTGTCAGAAACACCCATCCATTCAGACACTATGATAACTGTGTGTCCATTGACATTTTCACCAATGCATCTATGAAGTAATAAAACTACTGTACTTCCATCATTTCAATGAAAGCTCAGCTCTATGAAAAATTCTTTTTTCATGGCTGATCATAGTGTTATACTCCAAACACCACCTCCAAGGGAATGACAGCATACATAAAATACAATGGAACTTTCATTTTTAGAATTTGGACAAAGTTAATTCAAAACTTAGTAACGTGTAACATAGTAGATGACGGCAGAGAAAGACCTGTACTGTCCATCCAGTCTGCCCAACAAGATAAACTCATATGTGCAACTTTATGTGTGTACCTGACTTTGATTTGTATCTGCCATTTTCAGGCACAGACCGTAGAAGTCTGCCCAGCACTAGCCTCACCTCCCACCACTAGCCCCGCCTCCCACCACCAGCTCTGCCACCCAATCTCAATGTCTGATCATGGTTAAAGTATGACAAAACTAAGGGCCTCAAAGTGAATGGGCTTTGTTGGTATTACCGCACTGAGGACCACTAGCACAGGTTGATAAAAGAGGCCCTAAATGCACTCAGGTGAGCTGATCCAGCCTCTTCCAGCTTGTTCCAGTCCGCCTGATCCAGCTTCTTCCTGCCTGCCCCAGTCCGCATGTTCCGGCTTCTTCCTGCTTGCTCCAGTCCGCCTGATCCGGCTTCTTCCTGCCTGTTCCAGTCCACTTCATCCAGCTTGTTCCAGTCCACACGATCCTGCGCTCTCTGCTTGTCCCAGTCCACCTGATCCGGCTTCTCCCTGCTTGTTCCAGTCTGCATGATCCAGGCTTCTCCTTGCTTGCTCCAGTCCACCTGATCCAGCTTCTTCCTGCTTGCTCCAGTCCGCCTGACTCAGCTTCTTCCTGCTTGCTCCAGTCCGCCTGATCCAGCTTCTTCCTGCCTGTTCCAGTCCGCCTGATCCAGCTTGTCCCAGTCCACCTGATCCAGCTCGTTCCAGTCCGCCCGATCCAGCTCTCCCTGCTGCTCCAGTTCGCCTGATCCAGCCAACTTGTTCCAGTCCGCTGATCAGCCTCTTCCTGCTTGCTCCAGTCCGCCTGATCCAGCTTCTTCCAGCTTGTTTCCAGTCCGCCTGATCCTGATCCTGATCCTGCTCTCCCTGCATGCTCCAGTCCATCTGCTCCTACCTGTTACAGGCTTGCGTGATCCAGCTTGTTCCAGCCCGCCTGTTTCCAGCTTCTCCCTGCTTGCTCCAGTCATCCTGCTCTACCTTGTTCCAGTCCGCTTGATCCAGCCTCCCTGCTTACTCCAGACCTCCTGCTCCAGCCAGCTTGCTCCAGACTGCCTGATTCAGCCTGCTCCAAACTGCCTGATCCAGCCTGCTCCAGACTGCCTGATTCAGCCTGTTCCAGCCCGTCTGCATCAGCTTATCTAGATTGTTCTAGCCTGTTCCAGTCTGTCTGCTTCAGCTTGTGTAGTCCGCCAGCTCCTGCCTCAAACCATTCCAGCTTGTCCCAGCACTACTGCCGTGCTCTCCACCGCACTCACCTGCTCCTGCCCGCCTGTTACACAATCCACCTGCGCCTACTAGCCACTCACCTGACAGACTACCACCTCCCAGCCCATCTCCCTACCAGCTCATCACTCCCCTCCCCGACTGATCACCCTCACCACCTGCCTGTCTCCCAGCCCACCGACCTGCCCTGTGAACACCTCAGTCACTACCCATGGCCCCCATCCACATCCTATTCCTTGCCCTGTCCCTCCCCAATCTTTTCCCCCTCCAACCGCCCTCTACCACACGATCTCACTACCCATCCCTGTCCTCTTCCGCCCTCCTCGCTACTGCAATACCCTACCTACCCCTGTCCCCCACCACCTCACCATCCCTACTGTCTTCCTCCTCCTTCCTAGCTCTCAACCTTCAACACCGCCTTCCTGCCATGAACCCTTCCCCTTTCTTCCTAAGCGCATCCCGCCTTCGTCGACCTTCCTCTCCCACCCTTCTCCGCACTGTCTTGCTCCTTCTCCTGCTATCCGCGGGAGACATCATTCCCAACCCAGGTCCCCCACTCCTGTCCTCGTCCTCACCTCATCTATGCAAACGTTCCCGCGATAGCTCCAATCTCATCTCTATCCCCCTCCTCCCCCCCTCCTCCCTCCCCTCCTCGTGCGCCCTGTGAATGCCCACTCGATCTGCAACAAACTTCCCTTTACCCACGACATCTCTTCATCTCCCATTCCCTTCAACTGCTTGCCCTAACTGAAACCTGGCTCACCCCTGACAATTCTGCCTCAATCGCAGCCCTATGCCACGGAGGCTATCTTTTCTCCCATTCGCCCCGCCCAGCTGGCCGCGGTGGCGGCGTTGGGCTACTACTTCGCCCTCCTGCAGTTTTCAACCTCTCCCCCTACCTCAGTCTCACTGCTTCTCATCCTTTGAAGTTCACATCCATCCGTCTATTCCACCCACTGCCACTCAGAGTTGCAGTCATTTACCGCCCCCCCCCCCCCCCGATAAATCCCTCCATTCCTTCCTTACCGACTTCGATGCCTGGCTCACCGTTTTTCTCGAGCCCTCATCCCCATCCCTCATTCTTGGTGACTTCAACATTCACACTGATAACCCATCTGACTCATATGTTTCTCAGTTCCTCACTCTTACCTCCTCCTTCAACCTCCAACTGAGCCCCACCACCCCTACTCTTAAATCTGGCCACTGTCTTGATCTCGTCCTCTCTTCCACTTGCTCTCCCTCCAATTTCTGTGTTTCAACTCTTCCTCTCTCTGACCATCACCTAATCACATTCACACTTCAGCACCCTCCCCCCTCAATCTCACCCCACACTACTACTACGTCCAGAAATCTCCAGGCTGTTGACCCCCCCACCTTATCTTCTTGTATCTCTGACCTCCTCCCTTCCATCTTGTCCTCCAATCTGTTGACAAAGCTGTCTCCACTTACAATGCCACTCTCTCCTCTGCTCTTGACACCCTTGCACCATCCATATCCCGTCCCACAAGGCGTACTAATCCCCAGCCCTGGCTGACCCCTTGCACCCGATACTTCGCTCCTGCGCCCGTTCGGCTGAACGCCTCTGGAGGAAATCTCGCGCCCATAATGACTTCATTCACTTCAAATTCATGCTATCCTCCTTCCAATCCTCCCTATTCCTCGCTAAACAGGACTATTACACCCAATTGACTAACTCCCTCAGCTCTAACACCTCGTCGTCTCTTCGCCACCCTCACTCCCTCCTCAAAGTGCCCTCCGCTCCCACTCCCCCCTCACTCTCTCCGCAATCTCTGGCCAACTACTTCCGTGACAAGGTCCAGAAGATCAACCTTGAATTCACCACTAAACCTTCTCCTCCTCTTCATCCTATAACCCACTCTCTCAACCAACCTACCCAGGCCTCCGTCTCCTCTTTCCTGCTATCACCGAAGAGGAAACCGCCCATCTCCTCTCCTCCTTAAATCCACCACCTGTTCCTCAGACCCCATCCCCACCAACTTACTTACACCATCACTCCTACTATCACCCCCACCATCTGTCATATCCTCAACCTCGCTCTCTCCACTGCAACTGTCCCAGACACCTTCAAGCATGCCGTGGTCACACCACTCCTCAAAAACCATCACTTGACCCTACCTGTCCATCCAATTACCCGCCCCATTTCCCTCCTACCCTTCCTCTCCAATATACTTGAACGCGCCATTCACAGCCGCTGCATTGATTTCCTCTCCTCTCATGCCATCCTCGATCCGCTTCAATCCGGCTTTCGCCCCCTACACTCAACAGAAACAGCACTATCTAAAGTCTGCAATGACCTGTTCCTCGCCAAATCTAAAGGTCACTATTCAATCCTCATCCTCCTCGACCTATCCGCCGCTTTTGACACTGTCAATCACAACCTACTTCTTGACACACTGTCCTCCTTTGGGTTCCAGGGCTCTGTCCTCTCCTGGTTCTCCTCTTATCTCTCCCATCGTACCTTCAGAGTACACTCTCATGGCTCATCCTCCTCCCCTATCCCGCTCTCTGTTTGAGTTCCCCAGGGTTCTGTCCTTGGGCCCTTCTTTTTTCAATCTACACCTCTTCCTTAGGCTCCCTAATCTCTTCTCATGGTTTCCACTATCATCTTTATGCTGACGACACCCAGCTTTATCTCTCCACACCAGAATCACTGCGGGAAACCCAGGGCCAAAGTACTGGCCTGCTTATCCGACATTGCTGCCTGGATGTCCAACCGTCACCTGAAACTAAACATGGCCAAGACGGAACTTATTGTGTTCCCACCCAAACCCACTTCTCCTCTCCCTTCACTCTCTATCTCAATTGATAACACCCTCATCGTCCCTGTCTCATCTGCCCGCAACCTTGGTGTCATCTTCGACTCCTCCCTCTCCTTCTCTGCGCATATCCAGCAGATAGCCAAGACCTGCCGCTTCTTTCCTCTATAACATTAGCAAAAATTCGCCCCCTCCTCTCTGAGCACACCACTCGAACTCTCATCCACTCTCTCATTACCTCTCGCCTTGACTACTGCAACCTACTCCTCACCGGCCTCCCACTTAGCCATCTATCCCCCCTTCAGTCCATCCAGAACTCGGCCGTACGTCTTATCTTCCGCCTCAACTGATATACTCATATCACCCCTCTCCTCAAGTCACTTCACTGGCTTCCAATCAGATACCGCATACAGTTCAAGCTTCTCCTACTCACCTACAAATGCACTCGATCTGCAGCCCCTCCTTATCTCTCTACTCTCATCTCCCCTTATGTCCCCACCCGTAACCTCTGCTCTCTTGACAAATCCCTCCTTTCAGTACCCTTCTCCACCACCGCCAACTCTAGGCTTTGCCCTTTCTGCCTCGCTTCACCCCATGCTTGGAACAAATTCCCTGAGCCCATACGCCGGGCCCCCTCCCTACCCATCTTCAAATCATTGCTCAAATCCCACCTCTTCAATGTCACCTTCGGCACCTAATCACTACACCTCCTCTCAGGAAATCTAAACTACCCCAACTGACATTTCGTCCTTTAGATTGTAAGCTCTTCTGAGCAGGGACTGTCCTTATTTGTTAATTTGTACAGCGCTGCGTAACCCTAGTAGCGCTCTACAAATGTTAAGTAGTAGTAGTGTACATGGTATGATGAGCCATATTTTTCAAGAAATACATTGGAGTCTTAGTAATAAATAGGCAAACAAGTAGACAAAATGAAGTATGGATTTAAACTTTCTTTACTGAAGTGTTTTATAAACAATTTGATTGCAAATATAACTTTAAAGTACAAATTAACTTATGCTAATATGTCAAGGGACTAACATTTGGTGTCATCACATCACTAAATAACTTTAGGCCAAGATATTTGCTTTTTTTTTTCCCAACAGCATTAAGCAATATTTTTTCATTCTTCAAGGTTCTTAATAACCAACAATTCCCTGAAAGTTTACTAGTGAAGTATATTTATTACGGACTTATCAATTACTGAATTATTTTGCATAATTTCTCCTTTCAAAGGTAGTTATATTTTTCTACAACTTGTATTTTCAGGAATTCTCATCGTGCTCTTTAGTTTCTCCCAGGTAAGATTGATTTTATATATCTAGATTGCTTTTTTTAAAATTATTATTTAAAAAATCTCTGTCTCTGCAAAAAGGAGAGATTATTTTACCATGCTGGGAGCATCAGATCTTTAAGTAGTGACCTCAAAGTCCAGTTCTGATTTCAGCTCCCAACCCCCTGATCTATCTCCCTCCCCCCCCCCCCCCTCATTCCAGACTGTCTCCAGACTCCTAATGCCCCCTCTTTCATCAAGGTTCTAAGGGTTCTGTACCTAGTGGTCCAGTGATCCCCAATCACTCCTGCCCTGCCAGTGCATTTCTTGTTTTCTTATGCAGAAACATTGCACTGAAGTTGACATGTTTGTCCTGAGGCCAGCTGCTATCAGGGAAAACATCACAGGCTGCTTACGTTTAGCTTTCATTTTCTCCATCTTTATCTCACAAACTAGGCAGGCATAGACAAAAGTACTAACATTTCAAAGCAGTAATTACATTAACATACCTCGGTGCACCTAGGTGCTCCAAGGGGCTCCCAAGGGCCATGCCCTTTTCATCATATCCCTTCATTAGTGCCCCCACAGCTACATGCCAGCTGACCTGAAGATCTGAAATAGGCCTCAGAGCATCCAGTGAGATCATGCCCCTGAACAGTTCTTGGCACATCTTCAGGGCAGCAGATCTTGCTCAATACAGCACAGCCTTCTAAGTTCAAATATTATTTATTGATCTATATATTGACCAAGCTCGCATTTCCATACTTTCTCTTTGCCAGTATTCTGCCGGGAATAACCCTAATTGAGTAATTTCTAAAAACAAGACCTGGCTTTAAGAAGTGAGCACTGTTTGTGAATAATTCCTTCCAGAGACCAATCTCCATCTGAGACCATGATGGAGATGGCACTATCTAGCTTATTTTCGAAAGGGAAGGACGCCCATCTTCTGACACAAATCGGGAGATGGGCGTCCTTCTCCCGAGGTCGCCCAAATCAGCATAATCGAAAGCCGTTTATTGCGTCCTCAACTGCTTTCCGTCGCGGGGACGACCAAAGTTTACAGGGGCGTGTCGGCAGTGTACCAAAGGCAGGATGGGGCATGGTTAAGAGACAGGCATTCTCGGCCGAGAATGGAAAAAAAAAGGGCGTCCCTCACAAGCATTTGGTAGACTTTACTCGGTCCCTTTTTTTTTCACGACCAGTCCTCAAAAAGGTGCCCGAACTGACCAGATGACCACCAGAGGGAATCGAGGATGACCTCCCCTTACTCCCCCAGTGGTCCACCAATCTCCTCCCACCCTAAAATAATTTTTAAACATTTTTCCAGCCTCTATGCCAGGGGTTTTGGGGGGCTCAGCACCCAAGGTAAGGGAGCTATGCACCTGGGAGCAATTTGTGAAATCCACAGCAGTTTCCCCCTAGGGTGCCTGGTTGGTGTCCTGGCATGAGAGGAGGACCAGTGTACTACGAATGCTGGCACCAAAGGGCTTGGATTTGGTCGTTTTTGAGATGGGCATCCTCGGTTTCCATTATGGCCGAAAAACCGGGGACGACCATGTCTAAGGTCGACCTAAATGTTGAGATTTGGGCATCCTCGACCATATTATCGAAACAAAAGATGGATGTCCATCTTGTTTTGATAATACGGGTTTTCCCCGCCCCTTCGCCGGAACGTCCTTAGAGATGGACCGCCCTTAGAGATGGTTGTCTCTGTTCGATTATGCCCCTCCACGTCATATAGCATCTGTCAAATTCCATTTCTACTTCTGGAAAGTGTTTTATTTATAATCTGACAAAAGTTGCCCCACTTCTAGATATAATCTAGTCAATATTCAGCAGCAAGGTAACCATTTTTTAAAAAAAATGCTTATTGTTGTTGGCTAGGTTAGACCCACATATTCAATGTAGGCCATATGCAGGCACTGGCACTCAACATCTGGGCCTAATCTGATAGGAAGCAGCTGTTGGGACTTATGCGGGTCACGGACAATATTCAGTCGGACACCCACATAACAATATGTGGCCAGGTCCCGACCTCTCCCAGATTCTGATTCCCCTCCCTCCCTCCTCCCATAACATCAACAGCCCCCCCCCCTCCCTCCCATTTCCTGGAACATCAACCAGCCTCCTTAAAGATCCCCCTACCCCTGTTGGCCCCCCTCCCAGGCCTACCTTCCCAAACCCTAGTGGTCTAGTGGAGGAGCGATGCCCACTCACTCCTGCCAATTATAGATGCTTCTTCAAAATGGCTATCGTGACCTCTATTAGCAAAGTACTGCAAGATTGCCACTAGAGGTCAAGGCAGCCATTTTGAATGGGCAACTGGGATTGGCAATAGTGATTGGGCATCTCTCTTACCTGTTATTTGCTAGACCGCCAGGGATCAGGAAGGTAGATCTGTGGGGTCTACAAGAGTAAGGCAGAATCCTTAGGGGAGTGTTGATGTTCTGGGGAGTGGGAGGGAGGGAGAAGGAATCAGAACACTTCAGGCTGGTACTTGTAATTTATGCAGGTGCCTGCCAATATTCTGTGCTGGAACTCGGATACTTGAGGAGGCACATTTAGGACTACTTTTTTCAATGCTATATTTTATTCATTTATTTATTGGGATTTATTAACCACCTTTATGAAGGGATTCATCCAAGGTGGTATACAGTAGGTACAGTTCAACATAAAACTTGCAATTTTGTTAACAGCATAACAATAGTAAAATAATGAAGTATAAATATAAATACAATAAATGAAGTAAACTTGAAAACAGTAAATTGAAACCTAATAATAAAACTACACAAGTACATAAGTACATAAGTACATAAGTAGTGCCATACTGGGAAAGACCAAAGGTCCATCTAGCCCAGCATCCTGTCACCGACAGTGGCCAATCCAGGTCAAGGGCACCTGGCACGCTCCCCAAACGTAAAAACATTCCAGACAAGTTATACCTAAAAATGCGGAATTTTTCCAGTCCATTTAATAGCGGTCTATGGACTTGTCCTTTAGGAATCTATCTAACCCCTTTTTAAACTCCGTCAAGCTAACCGCCCGTACCACGTTCTCCGGCAACAAATTCCAGAGTCTAATTACACGTTGGGTGAAGAAAAATTTTCTCCGATTCGTTTTAAATTTACCACACTGTAGCTTCAACTCATGCCCTCTAGTCCTAGTATTTTTGGATAGCGTGAACAGTCGCTTCACATCCACCCGATCCATTCCACTCATTATTTTATACACTTCTATCATATCTCCCCTCAGCCGTCTCTTCTCCAAGCTGAAAAGCCCTAGCCTTCTCAGCCTCTCTTCGTAGGAAAGTCGTCCCATCCCCACTATCATTTTCGTCGCCCTTCGCTGTACCTTTTCCAATTCTACTATATCTTTTTTGAGATACTGGGAAAGCACAAAGGTCCATCAAGCCCAGCATCCTGTTTCCAACAGTGGCCAATCCAGATCACAAATACCTGGCAAGATCCAAAAAAAGTACAAAACATTTTATACTGCTTATCCCAGAAATAGTGGATTTTCCCCAAGTCCATTTAATAACGGTCTATAGACTTTTCCTTTAGGAAGCTGGCCAAACCTTTTTTAAACTCCGCTAAGCGGAGATCACGTGATGCACTGAGAGCAACAGCAGCGTTTAGGCTGTGCTCCGGGGTCCCCTCTCCATAATCGCAGTGCAGGCTGTTTGAAATCTCCTCTTGGGCTATACTGATACGGCGATCGGGCGAGGGAGAGGTGTATGGAAGCCTACCTGGTGCCAATGCCGCCCGGATCCGCAAAAAAGAGTGTTAAGGCGAGAAAGGAAAGTCGCCACCGGCCTCGGTTGAATCCAAGATGGCGGACCCCGCGATCGAGGCGCAACCAGAGTTTTCAGTGAAACAGCTTGCCCAAATCACAAAAGCGGTCGAGGCGGCCCTGGAACCCCGATTTGAGTCTCTCGCGGGGCAGCTGGGACAAATGGAGGCGCGAATTTCGGAGACGGTGAGGCGGACCACAGAACTCGAGAACCGTGTGTCGGAGGCGGAGGACACGTGGAATAAATACACGCCGGCGCTCAAAGTTCTGGAAGAGAAAGTAAGAACGCAAGGCGAAAAGCTTGAAGACTTGGAGAGTAGGGCCCGCCGCTCAAATATAAGAATAGTGGGGATTCCCGAAGCGACTCCAGAAAAGAACCTGGGGGCCCTCCTTGAAACATGGCTGCAACAGGAGTTCGCGCTCTCAGATAGCCGCGGGGCCTTTTGTATTGAACGGGCGCACCGCTTGGGCAGATTCCAAAAAGAGAACTTGAAGCCAAGAGTTGTAATTGTGAAAATCCACAATTACATACACAAGGAAGAAATAATGCAAGGTTACAGAGCTAAAAGAGATTCATTAAGATATAATGGAGCACCGATATTGATCTTTCCGGATTACCCAGCGGGCGTCCAGGAAAAAAGACGACGCTTCCACCCGGTGTGCTCGAAGTTAGTGGAGAAAAAGATCCGTTTTACACTAGCCTTTCCCGCAACCTTAAAGATTTATCTTGGTGGCAAGTGGAACAACTTTGATTCAGACAAGGCTGCGATGGAATATATTAATAAGCAACAGATAGACCCTACCAATGAGACCTGAGGGAGCCCAGACGCTATGGAGGACAAAGTGGTGGTAACTGCACAAGAATGATAAAAGTGGACTGTTCTGGGACAGTGAATGAGAGGGGTTTTTACTTATCTACACATTTCTATGCTGTCTTGGTTTTAGAGGTATAATGTATGTGTATGGGCAAGGGATGTGTAGGTTCTTCAATGGGGGAGGGGACCCTTTGCATTAAAGTGAATCCCAGCGATGTATGCAAAATCATCGCCAAGGGCAATGGAATGTTCGGGGCAGGGAGGGGGGGAGGGAGGGGCAGGGGGGGGGGGTTTAGAAAGGGGATAGTGGAACCTTGTGAGCCATACGACAACACTCTCAGAGGGCAGAGAATACAACAGGGTTTGTTTGTTGTGAACAGGGCCAAGTATGGCGTCTGGGTGTGGGGGAGGGGCTGGGCTCCCATATCCATAGAGTCGGTACACAGGATGTCAGTGGCAAAAGTACATAACCATAAGGGATAGCTTCCTATAAATTTATAACCTGGAACGTGGGGGGGATTTCCTCCCCAATAAAACGTAAAAAGGTCCTTACACATTTAAAACGGCTTAATGCTGACATAGCTTGTCTTCAAGAGACCAGATTGTCTGATGAAGAACATGAAAAGCTCAAGAAAATGTGGGTGGGCCGAGTAGATTATGTATCATCGGGTCAGAGAAAAGGGGGGGGTGGCAATTCTATATTGCAAACACCTAGTGTATTCATCAGAAATTGTGCTTAAAGATGAGGAGGGGCGTTATCTGATGGTCAGGATGACTATACAGGGTAAAGAACTGTACTTGCTGTCAGTATATGCTCCCACCCCCCAAACACCGGTTTTCTTTTCTGAGTTGCTGCGGGCTCTTCTACCGTTTAGAGATCAAGAGATAATTTTAGCTGGGGATATGAATGCAATCATGGACAACGAGGTGGATTGCACGGGGAGGAGGAACATGAGAGCAGATAATAGCAGGGGGAGAGATTTACTATCCTCTTTCACGACACCTCTTGGGTTACTAGACACTTGGAGAGCTCTACACCCGGAGGGCAAAGACTTCACACACAGATCCCGTGCGCACGGGACATGGGCACGCTTAGATTACATTTTTGTGTCAGCTTCTTTGTTCCCGGGTGTCATAGAGGCCTCCATAGAACAAATTATAATCTCAGATCACTCCCCGATGAAGATTACCATAGAATTTGGTGGGGGGATTCCCACAACAAAGCATTGGAGGTTCCCGGGTTATCTGGTGAAAGATGTGGATTTCACCAATTTCCTTAAAAAGAAATGGGAGGAGTTTTCTCTTCACAACCAGCAACACAGAGGGGATCCAGTCTTGTATTGGTGCACGGCAAAGGTAGTGATGAGGGGGGAGGTGATCTCCTACATGGCGGCCAGAAAGAAAAAAGTGGCTGCTAGTATCATTAATCTGTCAGCGCAACTGAGTAACGCCAAGCGCAAACTTATTACCTCCCCCTCACAGACACATAGGGACAACTATGAAGCGCTGCAAGTTTCCATAAATTCTTTAATACAAGAACAAACACAAAAGAATATTACCTATTATAAATTCAGATTGCATAAGTATGGGAGTAGACAGGGCAGTCTGTTGGCCAAGATGGTTAGCCCCCCGGCCGGAAATCGTACTATCACTACACTGAGGGACCCGCAAGGGCACATGCACAGCAGAACTAACGAGATACTGAAGCTGTTGCAGGAATATTTTGGAAACTTGTATGCAGCTGATGGCCCGGCCCCCATGGCGGAAGTGGATAGGTTTCTGTCTAGATCAGGGTTGCCCAGGTTAGATGAGGGGACCCGCGCTGCCTTGGAATTGCCCCTGCAGTTAAAAGAACTCCAAAGTGCTATTCGTAGCCTTAAACTGGGGTCGGCCCCGGGGATAGATGGATTCTCGGGGGAATTTTACAAAGCATTGCAGTTGTCCATTGTCGCACCATTAATGGAATACTACCAGGCGGTGATAGAGGATGGGGGGCTCCCACAGCATGAAAACACGGCACTGATTGCAATCTTACTTAAACAGGGCAAGCCGGCGGGGGATCCCGACTCCTATCGCCCCATCTCTTTAATCAACGTAGACGTCAAATTGCTAGCAAAGATACTGGCTAATAGGTTAGCAGCGTGTATCTCAGATCTTATAAGCCCAGCACAGGTGGGGTTTATTCCCAAACGTCACTCTGTCCTACACGTGCGGAGAATTCTTTTGGCCATGGCCCATTGCAATGATCAAAAAGAACCCGGTATGCTAGTAAGCCTAGATGCAGCGAAGGCTTTTGATCATGTGAACTGGAGTTATCTGTTCAGGGTGTTAGAATGGATGGGGTTCCCAGAAGGATTTGTTCGCCCTATAAGAGCCTTATACGAAAGACCAGGGGCACAGGTTATAGCAAATGGGGAGAGATCGGATTGGTTCCCGGTTTGTAGGGGAACAAGGCAGGGGTGTCCCCTGTCGCCCTTCTTGTTTGATCTTTCCTTGGAGCCCCTGATACGGGCGCTGAATGGTGCCGATGAAATTAGGGGGGTGGGCATTGCTGGAGAAGAGGTGAAAACATTGGCTTATGCGGATGACATTCTGCTGGTTTTGCGGGAGCCTCAGATATCTTTGCGACATGCCTTGGAAGTTGTGAGGCGATATGGGGCTTTATCGGGGTTTTCGCTGAACCTCCAGAAGTCATGCGCACTCGCCTTAGATGTAGGGCTACAACACACATGGCAGGGGAGCTTCCCATTACGCTGGGCAGACACTAAACTAAAATATTTGGGGATAATAATCCCTCGGGATTTGTCGTCCCTATACAAACTCAATATGGGCCCAATGATGGAAAGTATGAAACTAAAATTGACGTTGTGGCAGGCTCTCCCGCTCTCCTTGTGGGGGCGGATTGCACTCTTTAATATGCTTATGGCCCCGCGGTGGCTTTATCTTTTTCAACAGCTCCCGCTGTTTTTGAAAGGGAGAGAGGAACGGGCTTCAAACAGGCTGATGCAAAATTTCCTTTGGCGGGGTAAACGCCCTAGATTGCCTCTATCAGTAGTCTGTACCCCCAAAGAACAGGGTGGGATGGGGCTTCTGAGTTTAAGGTGCCTTTCGATCGCATGCGCTATGCGGCATGTCAACGATTGGTTTCGGGGAACGACCGAGTTTTCCAATACGGTGGCTGAGACGACAATCTTCCCTGGGACACATTTCAGCTATCTCCTGCACACGGGTTATCGCTTACCGCCCCTAGCATATCATCGCCATCCTCTATTGTATTCACTCAGAGTTACTTGGAGGTGGGTATGTAGGAGACACAATTTTAATGCCAAAGTCACACCGCTGCTTTCCATATGCAACAACCCAGAGTTTCCCCCGGGGCTGGGTGTTAGTGTCTTTGGCCGGTGGAGGAGCAGAGGTGTTGTTTATTTATCTCACGTAGTTAATGAAGAGGGGCAATTCAAAACACTGGCTGCTCTCACAGAAGAGTTTGGCATTCCTGGTACACACTACTTTGCGCACACACAATTAAAGCACTATGTGTCCTCTCTCACGTGGTCTGACCTCACAGAAGATGTAGTAGATATTCTTACAGAGAATTATTCGTTGGGGGCACAGGAGTCTGTCCCCCTGCGGTTTCATCTTCAGCAGCTAAAGGACTCTACACAAGAAATAGATTACACGCGGCTTGCCGCAAATTGGTCAGAGGACTTGGGGTGCACGCTTACTCTGGAGAATTGCAAGAACTTCATTAGGAAAATTCACTTACAACACCTGTCAGTCCCGCAGTGTGAAAAGTTATATAGATTTCTTTTGAGGACATACCTGGCACCAAAGAGAGTAGCTCGTATAACTGAAGTTTGTGATGGGACCTGCACCAGGTGTGGAAGCGGGTCAGCCTCACTGGCGCACATTTCTGGCTCTGTCCTTTGGTGCAGCAATTCTGGGGGGATGTTCTTCTCTCTCTACACTCACAGTGGGGGTGCTCGCTAGTGTGTGACCCTCTGATTTTATTTTACATTTACAAATTCACAGAGAGGCCGCCACCCGGGTTTAAGAGATATGTGCAATGGGCGATGTTATTTGGGATTTCCACAATTCTGAAAACCTGGCGGTCAGAGTGGGGACCACCCCTGCCACATTGGCGTGCTCTGATGATTCAACAAATGAAGCTTGATAGATGCAGGGTGCGGACGCTGGATAGTGAGGAAGGGGAGGCGTTCCGCAAACTTTGGGAACCTTTGTGGCTGACCATGCCCTCACGAGCGAGAAGCTACATTCTGAACATCTGATTGACTCACAAGGGGGGGGGGGAATATGGGGGGAGGGGGGAGTTATTTGTTTTAGGTTTTGGGATTGCAAAGTTCTCTGGTTAATGGAAACTCAACATGGCTGTTATACGCTGTAATGTTTTATTTTACGCTTGTGATGTAAGATGCAGCATATGTTGACAATAAAAATGATTACACATAAACTCCGCTAAGCTAACCACCTTCACCACATTCTCTGGCAACGAATTCCAGAGTTTAATTACACATTGAGTGAAGAAATTTTTTCTCCGATTCGTTTTAAATTTACTACATTGTAGCTTCATCGCATGCCCTCAGTCCTAGTATTTTTGGAAAGCGTGAACAGACGCTTCACATCTGCCCATTGAACTCCACTCATTATTTTATAGACCTCTATCATATCTCCCCTCAGCCGCCTTTTCTCCAAGCTGAAGAGCCCTAGCTGCTTTAGCCTTTCCTCATGAAACAGTATCAAAAATATACACATTTAACAGTACTGGAATTCAAATACTAGAAATATAATACAATGTTAGCATAATACTAATTATATACCTAATAAGCATTCACTAGAACATTCAGCTAACATAGATATGATGCTCAAGATTTTCTACAATATACTTACCATATAGCTGAGGGATCAAGAACAGATATATGATGGGAACAAGATGCTAGTTTAGATTTGCAGGCACTGGCACTGAATATCTCCAGCACCCGCATAATTGTCAGCTCCTCGAGTCCACCCCCATAACACCCCTGTGTGGCCTGGTTCCAAAATGGACGATTAGCGTCAATATTCATTGGCACTGCCTGGTTAAGTGGCACTGAATAGCAGCAGATAGCCAGTCTCAAACAATTTAAGTAGACAGAAGCCTCTCTTGCTTGCTTAAATTGCTATGAATATTGACCTGTATATAGCTGTCAAACTTGCAAAATAATTGACTTGTTATCGATCTGTCCAAATGGGGATCATTTGAGAATATTGATCTGACCTGTGAAGACATTTACTCAAGTCCTGGTGAGATTGCAGGGAAGCTCCACTAAGCAGGTTATCTTTGACTAATTCTGGTACGGACATGCCCAATACTTTCTGCAATGGAATAAGAGCCATAAAGTGTTTTTCCAATGTGAAGCAACTGAGATGGGTATTGAACCATTTGGATTTAACCACTAACTAGTTTGTCTTAAAATTGAAGTCTGGAGAATTGACCCCACCACTTAGCCCAGGAAGTTTCAATGTCCAAAAAGACATGTGAAGGATTATTCTGCCAGAGAAACTGAACCAGCTTCTTGTCCAGTTGCTTATAAAAAGGTGAGAAATAAATAGGTATCATTTGTAAAATATAAATAATGTTTGGGGCCCACTATCATAAGAATGGCTTCCAAAGGTCCCCATCTCAAAGATTGCTTTTAGAAGATAGTCTCTTTTAGCATCCAATGTGTCATCTAAAATGGAAGCAAACCATTCTCCTTTTTAGCTATCTGGAAGGAATATTTTGCTACTTCATGAGCATACACATATTTATTTATTTATTTCCTAATTGCTTCATCATCAGGAGACCTTAATGATGCAGGAAATGACATTAATATACCAGAAGCTGGTGCTTACTGTGGTGTGCCTAATGGCAATGTGAGATTGAATATGATGCAGGAAATGACGTTAACATACCGGAAGCTGGTGCTTACTATGGTATGCCTAACGGCAATGTGAGGTCGCTTAAGGTCTCTTGATGAAGTGATAAGGAAACACGGCCAGTGTTGGGACCAAAGACAGATTGAATATTCGTTTGTTGGAGCGTGTGAAAATATTATCCAGATGATGTCCGACATCAAGATTGTTGAATGAAGTGGTGATATTTCTCATCTTTTGGATATATTACTGAGGGATGCAGAGAGTTTGGGATATGTCAAGTTATACTTGAGATTACAAGACTTTTGCTGTTTATACATACACGTTTGGTTTGTATAATCATTGCAGCTGTGATTGGAACTTTCTTAGGGAAAAGAGAAAATGTTGGACATCAGTTGAGCTGTTTTTAAGAGTTGTGTTGGTTGGAATAAATATGAAAATGTATATTGCATAATGTATATGTGATTAAATAGGTAGGTAAAATGTATAGATTGTATTAGTCAAGTGATATGGAGAATATACATTTCTATGGACGCATTAGCATTTAACGTGCGTAAACCATTTACGTGAGTTAAAAATGGTAATGCACCCCTAGCGCACCTTAGTAAATATAGGTGTTAATTTTTGTACAAGATAATTTCTCATAGCTACAGGCCTACAAATTAAAAGATGCATGTATGTGGGGATTAAACCATATAAGATCTGAAATATTAAGCTTCAAGTTTGAATACAATTTGGGCTTCAACTGGGAGCCAGTGCAAAGATGCATAAAAAGGGATAATATGGACAGAAGTTTTTAAAGCAAAAACTAATTCAATGGTCATGTTTTGGATTGTCTGTAGTCATTTTTATAAATTATAGATACACTCAAATAGGTTATATTGCAGTAATCCAGTTTATTTAAGATGAAAGATTGTACTACTAATCTGATGAAGATATTTATATATCCTTCTAATTTCTTCATTATCCAAAAACTGCTTTTAGTTAGATGGTTAATTTGTTCCTCCATAGTTAATTTAAAATCAATAAATATACTTAGAATTTTGATTGATTTTTCCAGTTTATATATTATCTTGTCTACTACAATGGTAAAGTCAATGTCAAATTGAACATAATTACCAATCAGTACAAATGTTGTCTTTTCCTTATTAAGTTGTATGACATTACTACTCATTCAATTGCTGATGAGAGATATACACCTACTAGTTACTATAGAAAGTATTTTTCTAGTATAGAGCTGACAATAAACAAAACAGTGATGTCATCAGCATATATGTAAACTTGACGACCAGCCCTTTCAAGTAAATTGCCCAGAGATGATAATAATACATCAAACAAAGCTGATGACAGTGGGGACCCCTGAGGGACTTCACAACCAGGTGACCAACATTCTAACAACTCTCCTTGCATTTTATCCATGTAGGATCTACTTGAAAGAAAGTCTTTGAAACATTTCAACACTTTACCAGATATTCCAATAGTATCCAACTTCTTCAAGAGTATGTCCTAATGAACCAGATCAAAGGTACCTGAGAGGTCTAACTGCATTATTAATGCTTGGTTACCATTATTCATGATATGTTTAATTTGAGTAATCAGCGTGCAAAGTAACGTTTCTGTATGAAAGCCTGATATACCTGTATATACTATATAAACCGCTTTGAATATAGTTGCAAAAAACCACAGAAAGGTGGTATATCAAGTCCCATTCCCTTTCTCTATCATATAATTCTACCTTAACACCATCTTTTATGATCTTGAAATTGACAGTCCTGATCACTCTGAGAACATGGACCTGCTTAATTGATATCTGTGTGTTGCATATTCCAGATATGATACTCTCCTGGGTTCTACACCCAAAATACATAAAAGAGGAAACCTGGATTCAGTCATGTGTCCCCTTACATTTTGTGCCAGTGAAATGTGTGTGTGTGTGGTGGGGGGGCAGGAGGAGGGAGTGAATCAAGTCAAGCGGTCCCTTAAATTTTGTGCTGTAGAAATTGAGATGGGAGTCTCTGAAGGTAGGGAATAGAACAGGGGTGTCCAACTTCCGCCCTCGCCAGGTTGGGTTTTCAGAATTTCCTCAATGAATATGCATAAGATCTATTTGCATACAATGGAGGCAGTGCATATTCATGCATATTCATTGGGGTCACCAGGAAAACCTGACCGGAATGCAGCCCTCAAGGACCGAGGTTGGACAACCCTGGAATGGATCCTGACCGAATGCAGGATTTTTGTTTTCTGCTGAAACTAAATCTGTGACCAAACATTTCCACTTGGTTTCAATAGAAACCAAAACCATAAATGGAAATGACCCCGCCCAACCAAAACAGCCCACCTTCCGGTAGTGGCGGCAACAGTGCCCCACCTGCTATTAATCTGTGCCCCTTTTGATTACACCCTACACTCTGTGATTACTCCTGGCCCCCTCCCCCCCTCCTAACACCAGTAGGCCCTCCCCAGGCTTACCTTAGGAAGCCCTGATGGTCTAGTGGTCTCTTTGGGGACAGGAATGAATCCCACTCATTACTGCTCTGTACTCTGCACCAATGGAAATGGCTGGCAAGACTGCGGTAGGAGGTCCTAGCAGCAATTTTGTGGCTGCAACCAACATAGGCAGGAGCGAGTTCCCTGCCTGTGCTAGTTCCAACCATAAAATGGATGCCGGGGCTTCCCATGGTCTCACAAGGCTTCAATGGGAAGTCTCAGCAGACATTTCTATTGAAGCAGTGGCATGGGCACAAATGAGTGAGATTCATTCCTGCCGCCTGAAGAGGCCATGAGACCACAAAGACTTCTTAAGGTTGGCCCCGGTCCTACTGGATTCGTGGTAGGGGGTGGGGTGGGAGTGGTAATGGAGGGGAGGGGTGGAGAGTTTTGGTTTCAGCTGAAAATGTACAGGCAATTTCAGCCAAAACCAAAACCCAGATTTTGGGTCAGTTTTGGTCAAACTCAAAATCAGAACCAACATTTGATTAGCCTCTAGTATAGAATAACGGGTGTCTTTAAGGAAAATATATTTCCTTCAGCTTTGCTCCATGGAGTGGTGATGCATGAAACATCTCCACCATTCTGCCCTTTCCTTTGAGCTAATTTGCAGGGGGAACTTCATTGCTTTTGGAGTCCAATAAAATTTAATAACTGTTCCTAAACAATTATTAATTTTATTAATTTTTTTTTGTCTTTACTCATCCAAGAGAATATAGCAAATAAGGAAAGAATACAATACTACATTCCTTGAGCTCAGTAAAGAATAATTTGCATATGATACTTATTTATTTACATTCTTGAAGATTCTAAATGTATCACTTACATAACAATATGATGAAGGTCCATGTTAACATGCAGGTTAACATCTTGCTCAATAGGACATTATTTTTAAATCACACATACACAAAGAAATCCTTAACGTGAATGTTGAGATTTATTTTATAGTGTTTAATGGTTTAATGGACAGAATCGTGTGTAGAGCAAGGGAGGAGTGGGGAAGGTAGGCTCTTTCCAATGAGTGAGATAGACGTATAAAAGGTAAAACAGTTTATTAGGTAACATCAAAAAATGACTCTACACAGCTGTGTTTCGGCGCCGAGGTGCCTTCCTCAGGAGTCTACAAAATCTAATATAAACATAAAAATATATAAGGAAAAAATATATGTATATATAATAATACTAAACTAAAAGCATATTAGTCAAAAAACGAACATACAATGTAAAAACACGCCTAAACATGTCTAAACATGTATATAACATCCTAAAATGATAGAGAGATTGAATGTATTAGTATAATAAGGTTTCTTAAAACAGAGCATTGTAATACAAAAAATAATAATAACATGTCAAACAGGCCAAAGAGCAATAATGTATTAAACATACATAAATATTATGCATATCAATATATCTATGGGTGTGGTGTGAAAATGTGTTCTTTGTGTATATATCTATATTTAAAAGACTAATGGGACCAGACATAGAAAATGCTAAAAAGAGGCACAACGTGTATTTAAAAAGGCTGTCAAACCTATCTGTGTACTGCCAGAAAAGGACAATGGAATTGCTGGTAACGGACATAACGGCAAAACCAGTGTATGCAAACGTCACTAACTTTGTAATATGATGTAATATTGAGTACCAAACGAGTGTTTGCAAAGCTGTATATAGTAAAAATGGGATAATGGTCCTATGGGAAAAAATGCATTTACTGGCAATAGAGTAAAACAGTGTGTTAGAATAAAACATTGTGTTAGAATAAAAAAACTTTGGTGAGGTCAAGGAAATGTATGTAAAAACAATGCGGAGCCTAACAGTACAAGTGTATTAGGGTTCTTTTAGCATAACTGCAAAAACAAGATTAAAACATTGTCCATCACTCTGTGTATGTCATAGGAGAACGGTTTAATATATACATCAGGAGACACTTACCACAATCTAGATAAAAACTCTCTTATAGGCAGAAAACACGGTCTCAGTGAAGTAGCAAGGAAACATTCACGCTGCTTCTGTTGTTTAAATGCCAAAAAAACATGCCAAAAAATGAACAGGAACGCTATGTAACAAAATGCGGGAAAACGTTTATAGGAGAAGAGGTTGTGCTGAATCACACCCAGGAGATCACATAATATATGTATAGAGAGATAATAAATGGATAAAATAAGAAAATGACAATATGGATAGATAAATAAATAAATAAATAAATACCACGTACTGGATTGGACAGCATAAATATTCATGACGCATCATAAATATTCAAAACAATGCATTGGATATGCCAGTTTTTTCTGATAGAGCTTTGGATCTGTCTGGTCAGATGGGAGAATTTCAGTGTGCACACTAAGGTTGGTGCTTGTGTCACTGGTCTGGTAGTCAGTAAATGATCTCTGTCTTCAACAGCAGCTTTTGCATTTCCTGCTGCTATATGTTTCATGGCATAACCCCTATTCTTGAACCTACGTGCCATCAAATTGGATTGTTTAGAAAAATCTTTGAAATCTGTGCAGACTCTTTTTAGTCGTAGAAACTAGCAAAGCGGTAAGCTCTTCTTCAAGGGATCTGTACTGGGACCGGTGCTATTTAACACATTTATAAATGAGCTGTAAAATAGAACAGTGAGTGAGATGACTAAATTTGAAAATGACAGAAAACTATTCAAAGTTGTCAAAACACATGCGAATTGTGAAAAATTGTAGGAAGACCTTAGGAAACTGGAAGATTGGGCATCAAATGGCAGATGAAATTTAATGTAGACAAATGCAAAGTGATGCACATTGGGAAGAATAATCCAAATTATAGTTACCTGATGCTAGAGTCCACCTTAGGAGTCAACACTCAAGAAAAAGATCGAGGTGTCATTGTATACAATATGTTGAAATCTTCTGCCCAGGGTTTGGCGACAGCAAGAAAAAGCAAATAGGATGCTAGTAATTATTAGGAAAGGGATGCAAAATAAGACCAAGAATATTATAATGCCTCTGTTTTGCTCCATGGTGCAACGTCACCTTGAGTACTGCGTTCTGTTCCTGCTATGAAGTTAAGTTAAATGATTTTTCACACACACAGCGTATGCATGTGCATTTCTGCTTAGAAGACTTAAGAAAGTACATATTCATTTTTACTTAGACAATCTAAGAAAATTTCACGTTTATGGGGATCTTTTACAAAGGTACGCTTACATATTTACTGCGTGCTAAAAATAGGTGCTTGCTAAACAAGACGTCAATGTATTCCTATGGGTGTCTCTAATGTTTAGTGTGTGCCTATTTTTAGCGCACACGAAAAACGCAAGCACACCTTTATTTTGAATATAACATGTTCTTGGAGGTTTTTAAAGGCCAATGAGAGAGAACTGTGAGCTGTTCATGACTACAGGTTTATGTGCTCTGCTATTTTCGGTAGGTAAGACAGTCACAGCCAAATGAGGTCTTTTTTCCTCCTTTTTGGAAATACAAAGAAAAAATTATTCAAAAAAAATTATGTAATGGTACTAAGCAAAATTATTTTTAAGAAATGTCATGATCTGTGTGTTTATATGTTTTACAATCAAGAATACATTTATAATGTGATTTATCCACTATTTTTTGATGTGTTCAATTCATATCTCAAAAAAGTTATAGCAGAATTAGAAAAGGTTCAAAGAATAGCAACCAAAATGATACAGGGGATGGAATGCCTCTTGTATGAGGAAAGGCAAAAGAGGTTAGGGCTCTTCAGCTTGAAAAAGAGATGGCTGTGGGGGGATACGATTGAGGTCTATGCAATCCTGAGTGATGTAGAATGGGTAGATTTTTCACTCTTTCAAAAAGTACAAAGACCAGGGGACACTCAATAAAATTACATGGAAATGCTTTAAACATAAATAGGATGACATATTTTTTTCACTCAAAGAATAGTTAAGCTCTGGAACTCTTTGCCAAAGGATGTAGTAACAGCGGTTAGCTTATCTGGGTTTGGGCAAGTTCCTGGAGGATAAGTCCATAGTCTGATATTGAGACAGACATGCAGTGGTGTTCCTAGGGGGGCGGACACCCGGGGCGGTGCCCCGCCCCCCGGGTGCAGCACCCCCCCCAATGCAGTGCGGAACCCCTCCTGATGCAGCGTGGAACCCCCCCGGTCTTTCGCATGTCTGCAGTGGCGTATCAAAGGGGGGGCGCTGGGTGCGGTCCGCCCTGGGTGCACGCCACTGGGGGGTGCCTCAGCGCGCGCCTGTTCAGGGTTCCCTGACTTTGCGCGTTCGCTGCAGCTCCCTCTGACCCGGAACAGGAAGTAACCTGTTCCAGGGCAGAGGGAGCTCCAGCGAACGCGTGAAGTCAGCGAACTCAGAGCAGGCGCGCGCCGTGGCACCCCCCAGCGGCGTGCACCCGGGGCGGACCGCCCCCATCGCCCCCCCTTTGGTATGCCACTGCAGACATGCGAAAGACACTGCTTGTCCTTGTATTGGTAGCATGGAATGTTGCTACTATTTGGGTTTCTAAATGGTACTTGTGACCTGGATTGGCCACTGTTGAAAACAGGGTATTGGGCTAGATTTACCATTGGTCTGACCCAGTATGGCTACTCTTATGTTCTTTTGTTATGTTAATTCCAGTTTACTGGTAAATTATATTTTGATTTCAAGCAACTAACTTGAAATGCTATAAGGAATATTGGATCTCATAACTCAATAGCACCATAAACCTATATACTCTGCTTCATAGAGTCTGTAACAGTAAAATGAAAATGAGCAGAATACATCAGTGGCATGCTATACTGCCAGTCATTTTATCCCCAGGAGATATACAGGTTGCCAATTACATACATAAAATGACTTTTCTGACATAATTTGAAATATGGCATTGCGTTCTATCGAAAATTTTTACTATAGTTGACTGCCATGTATTTAAGTTGCAATACTGTTGAGTTTGTATTCAGTATTTTATATTTTGTATAATTATGTTAAATGGTTTGTATGACAACATGTCAAGTAATTCAATAACAGTCTCTCTCAGTCTGTGGAACAGCAACTCTTTTGAAAAAAATGAAACCATTGCCTTTACTTCATATCACGTTGTATCTCTCTACTAGGAATCTTTATTATTTTTTTTCTTTTCTTTAGTGCGTATTAAAATTAAAGGAAGAAAAAATAAAGGATAGCTTTCTAGAGCTCTCAAGCCTTTGACACACTGCTGTTTTACAAAATGCACAATGATTTGTAACAAAATGCATAGAGAAATCAATAAGAAACAACATGTGGCATATGATATGAGTCTTTAGAGACAGGTAATATATGGAATTTGAAGAATACAATAAAAGTAAGTCAAGCTGCCATTGAAAATTCAGTCCGAACGTCTCAGTATTATCTGGATAGTGCCAGGAGTTAACTAATTAGTGGCAATATTCATTCTGTTCCCAGTTAAGATAAAGGGGCCCTTTTACCAAGCAGCACTATACAATGACCTACGGTAGCCTCAATGCAGATCTTTCATGTAAGCTGAGGCCACTTTTAGCGCTGCTGTGCGTTGCCACTTTTGTGGAGTATATCTGGTCACTATAGGTCCCTCTCTCATCCTCCCTTCTTCTCTTGCTAGGCTTTCTTGCTCCCTTCTCCTTCCCCATGTAAAAAAAAGAAAAAAAAAACAACAACAACAAAGGACAAGGGTGTCTTTGTAGACAGAGAGCAATAGAGGAGAAACATTTACAAGTTTTTCCTAGACAAGGGCATGCTCTCAGGAATCTGACCAGAAGTCCTGAGCAAGAGATTGTTTGAGGTGTGCAGCAACCAGCACTTCCCTGCTTCAAAAACCCTCAGCAGCAGGTGGGTCAGTGTTTTTTTTTAGCTTTGTTCCAGAGGTGAAAAAAGCATCGAGGCAGTGTCAGGGGGGCTTGTGGGAAGCCCAATGTCAGAGGAAGCTACTGCTGGTGACCCAATCATTGTTTCCCGCAGAGCTGATATGCAAGAAAACGCTGCTTCGTTGGAGGTTCAAGGTCCGGTGGCCATTTTGCAGCATGTGTCAAGTACCTCGCTTGAAAGCACGTTCTCTTCTGATTTTTCCCCCTGCGTAGCTACAGTCTTTGGCAAGCCTTTTTGGGGCAGCTGAAGGGGATGAGGCTTTTGAGCCATTCATTCCAGACTTTGTTTTATTGCTACACAAAGCCTATCTTTTAAAGCAGTCAGACCAGGGATCCAGTGCTTCAGGTTTTGGGTCCCAGGGGGTCTTCCCCTCACTTTCCCTAGTGCAGTCTTCAGGTGTTCTGGTCCAGAAATGGAGATGGTGTGCAGCTCTCTCAGACACAGTCTCTGGAGCTGTTGTCCCCTCAGTTTTCAGAGGGAGGTGTCTCTCGGGCTGCTCTGTCCACCCAGGCACAGCTGGACTTGGAAGAGGACATTGATGATCCCACGGAGGTTTGTATTTTTCATAAAGAGGAGCTCACTTTTTTTTATTATCAAGGCTCTGCAAGCCCTGGATATTAGCTTATCAGAAACTCCAGTAGCAGCTTCATATAACCCTAAAATGGCCAACAAGGTGATGCCTACCGGCCAGTTACTGATCTCAAGCGAGTCAATCGTTTCTTGAAAGTTCATCATTTCCACATGAAAACTCTTCAGTCCATACTGGCAGCTGTACAGCAAGGCAAATTTCTCACTGCTTTGGACCTCAAGGAGGCGTACCTCCACATTTTGGCCTCCTCACTACAAGTTTATTCACTTTCCAGTTTTGGGGCACCATTTCCAGTTTCATGATCTCCTGTTCGGTTTAGCCACGGCGTCTTGGACCTTCTCCAAGGTCATGGTGGTAGTGGCTGTCTTTCTGTGCAAGAAGGGCATACAGGAGCATCCGTATCTGGATGACTGGCTCATCAGGGCATCGTTGCTACAGGAGAGCTCACAGGCTACTGCTCGAGTCATCTTGCTTCTGCAGTCCTTGGGATAGGTCATTAATTTTCTCAAAAGTCAACTCTTCCCCACTCAGGTCTTGGAGTACATAGGGGTGTGCCTTTTTTCAGCCAAAAAAAGGCCTTTTTTGCAGGCATGCTGAAAAATGGACCTATGCACATCCAATTCACGCATCTACAACAGTGCAGACCATTTTTCGGCACACCTTAGTAAAAGGACCCCTTGGTGACCACACCACTGTACGGGGACCTTGCACAACCAGGATTGCAGCTGGAATTCTAACTTCCAAAAGTCCTGTCGGGATCCCCAAAAAAGGGATCGGTGTACTATAGAGTTAAACACTGGATCAGAAATCCAGACTGCAGAGGTGACCCAGCAGCAAGAGCATCTAATCCCCATGAGACCTTCTTGGAAGATTAGATCAGAGCAGGTGAAAGAACTGCTCAAGGAGCTGCAGGAAGCCAAAGAGATCACTTGGGTGATAGAGGAATGACATGAGGGTGTCAAGGGGGATGTTAAGTGACTTGAACAGGAGCTGGCAGGCATAGTACCACTATGAAAATACACCAAGCTGCAAAGGTGACTAATGGGAACCTGGTGGATCTATAATACAGTTCTGTGTGTGTGTGTGAATTGTCTTACCTGGCTCCATGGCAGTGGCGTAGCAAGGGC